>NW_027437193.1:12700996-13310371 GCF_033239565.1 Halichoeres trimaculatus | reverse complement strand
TACAATACCTGCATTAGAGAAGAAACAACACTTAGAATGTCATGAAATCCTGAGTGTGCACTGTTCATCTCAAAACACAGTTTTTATCAGTTAAACATTCAAATGCACTCACAGTTCAGTGCAATGTTTGAAAGTCCTTGGAAAACTGCTATCCCAGCACCAAGGTTTTCATTCAGTTCACATGATTTGTCAACTTCATATGCATATAACCTAGAGGAAAAGGGTTTGTGGAAAAAAAAAATGAATCTCTGACATATAGCTAACCTTGTCTTTTGAAGGCAAAGAGTACAAAATACAAATGTAGAGTTTTACATACTGGAGCTCCCTCTCCTCCATAGCAAAAGCTTTCACTGTCCGAACATTGCCAAGTGCCTCATCTGCCACTCCTGTTGCTTTGGCCACCTTCAATCAAACACAAGTAAATTTAACTATTTCAAAGCACTGAGTGAATCAAGAGGCAGGTTTAGTCAAATGGTGTCTCCAGTTGTTCATGCCATTCCTTAAGTATAGATACTGGAATACATTCAATTAGTTTTAAGAGTTGTATTATTTATCATTTGCTATACTATGCACTATATAATCAAGCCATGGAAGAGTCAATAAAAATATTTTAAACTTTTGTTTAATAGTTCTTTATTCAGAATCACCTGTTCTTGAGCCAGACGGGATAATTTTCGGAGGAATGAGCCGATGAGTGCCCCTGCTCCAACTAGACAGGGGAGGACCACAACAGTCAGACCTGTCAGTTTTGGGGAGATGACATAGAGGGAGACAAAACATCCAACTGTTTGTGTAATACTACGAAGGCCCTGCAAAGAAAGAAAGAGAGAATTAAATGACTTAAACTTAACGAATATCAGTTATGTCTGACACAGATGAAGCACTTTATACCTGAGAGATGACCAGCTTAAAGGATGACTTGAACTCTTGAATATCTGCCGTCAAACGATTCACCAGTTGCCCAGTTTTATTTGCATCAAAGAAAGCCACATCTTGCCTAAGACAGAGAATAACAAAGAAAAAGTAGCCAAATGGACTTTGATGTAGTTTAGCTGCAGATGCAATAGACTGTCTTTGCAATAGCTTACATTTGCAAAAACATACCTCAACAGGGATGCAAAAAGGGTCTTCCTCATGTCTGCTGCTACTCTCTCCCCCACTCTTGAAAGTAGGATTATGTAGCCGCTTGTCAGCAGGCCCTGTACAAAGAAGCAGATGTGAAGAATGTTGATTTCCTACTAAACAGCAGTGACTCTGAGTTTTGGCTTTTTTCATAATAACAATATATTTATGTTTACTTACTTGAATCAAATAAAGCCCAAGTAAATTCAGTGCAGGACCTTTTATTTCCTGGATATAACTCCTGGTTTGGTCTCTCAGGAAACGAGCCACCACATTCACTAAATCTCCAAGCATCAATGGGATGTGAATATTCAGAATTGCTGCACCAAAAGCAAGCTGGAAAGAGAAGATACACATTTTATAAATAATCATGATTTCACAGCTCGTAACAGGGTAAAAGGGAACTGATCATGCTTACCACCACAGCACTGACAAGTGCAAGAAGTTGAGGTTTGACAAATTCCCAAAGGACGTGCCATTTGAAGTCTGGCACAGGGTTTTTGGGGACAATTTCCACAGGGATATTGTTGTTCTCATCTGCCTCACAGTATGCCACATGGCAGAACAATCGTGCAGAGACAGTGAGTACTGCTGGTCCAAGAATGAACCTAAGAGCCACTGGTTTGGGTGTTTGGGCGGTGGACTGACAGACAGCTCGGTTCAAGAAGTACCAAACACGACTGGTTGCATTTCCAGGCTGCTGTGGGGAATTGTATGCTCTGGATCCTGGAGATTTATACCCACTGAGAAAAGAGTATTACTCAAATTAGTCATTTAAGAAGTTCTTATGGCAGTTTAACAACATGTTTGTCACAGTGGCTGTATATTTGAGGCTAAAGTACATGGATATTCTCAAATAGCAATGCATCCAGCAAAATAGCATCGTTCCAATGGTAGTTTGTTTAATTTATCATGATTGAAATACACTTTACATTGAAATTGCTACAAGGAGACTGCAACATGGGCTGCATGAGGTAAAGGTACTTGTTTTTTATGGTGGATCAGACATATCCACTCAGCCATTTAATTTGTTTTCTCTAACTGACAACACAGATTAGTCCTCTGATTCTGATCACTCACACAAACACAAACACATAAGATCATTGAGCCCATTGATATCTCATAAAGTAAGGGAATATCAATAACAATATCAACTATTTCAAGATACAAAATGTATCACACATTGAGGCAGATAAATTATCAAAGAGCTCATCAAATATAACCTGTATTTCAAATTCTTATCTGTCTTCCGCTTAAGAAAGTACTCGGTCACATTACCCTACCGTGAAAGTTTCCATGTGTCTGCTGTTTTACTGAACCGCGGGTACAACAGTGATCGCCCTGGAGCAGTAAAACGTGCTCTACAACAGAGTAACTGAAACATGTTTTATGCGTAATTAAAGTATAACAAGCTCATTAGGTTTAAACAGCTAGTCTTTAAGCTCTGACATAATCCACAGGCAACCTGCAGGCTGCCATATTGACAATGACCCATGGTGCATTTCTGTTCATAGGAAGGGATATTTTGTATATTTAAACATTAAAAAAAAGATTTATGCCACAAAACCGTGGTTAATTCACAGTGGGTAGCAAGGTTTGGGATCTGAACTTTTAGCAATAATGTACAACAGATATACGACTAAAACTGACATTTGTGGAAAAACTACAAACCGTACTCGGAAATGACGTTCAATTGAAGTGGATATGGCGTCAATGAGGTTTTGTTGACATTTGTTTGTGAAAGACAAAAACAGTGAACGCGAACAGGATAGTGTATTTTTGGAAACCCGCTCACGGACCTTCGGACCGACGGAAGACAACCGACGGAATCACAGCTGCGGATATTTCTTGAGTTCTGGTCAAAGCTGGACTTGAGACAGAGTGAAGAAAGAAGAGCCATACCAGCATATGGACGGAGCAAGTCGGAACAAAACAAACTGTGTCACCCAGACTACACGGGAGGCTGAATCATTCACAGGCTAAAGAACCACCAGACAGTTGTCTTTAGTTTCTGATTTGTTTACCCAAAGAGGCTTACAATTTAGTCGTCACGTTTCGCTACCTTACTGGACTTGATTCCAAACAGCAGCCCAGTATATAATACCAATGTAGTGTAGGGTTACACTAGCGTTGTCCGTCAGGCTAGCAAGTTAGCATGCTAATGTTAGCCGTTGCTAACGTTACCCTTGCTTGAACTGCGAGGTAATTTGTCATAAAATGTTCTGAGGTTGTCGGGGTGCATTCGTGTCACATTGTGTTACGTCAAGTAGCTCAGTCACTTGGGAGAAAGTCCGAGAATGTGAAGCATAATGGCCAACTTTGAAGCTTACCAGGAATATCAGAGAATTGAGGACTTCGAAGAGGACTCACCACCAGGGGAAGAGGATTTAATAGTGCATGTGCCCGAAGGCCTAAAGGGTAGGCATGACAAATCAACTTAAGTATACATGTTATTTAATATAAAAAGGCTTACTGTACATGTTTATGTATTACCTAACAACGTGACAGTAAAAATAATGCAACTGGGTCAAAGCTAACTAATGCCGTTGTTTATATTGCAGACTCATGGCACCATATCAAGAACCTGGATAACTTCTTCACAAGAATATCCTTTTCCATTAATAGTTTTGTTTGATGGGTGTTACATTTGGATTATATTGAATATCTTAAAATGTATTTCTCTGCTGACACATGATTTGAAACATTTTCTGATTGGTAACTATTTTTTTGAGTTATAAACATCTTATCTTCATCTTATCTTATCTTCGCAATGACTGTTGTTGTCATTGGTTGTGTTGTTGTTTTAAAGTAGGCAATAAATAAGGTCATGTTGAATATTTTCTGTCACACTTTTCTTTAACCAACTTGTCCACATCTATCACTTTCATCAGAAGAATGGCTTTGCTTGTATGATGTTGACAGAGTTTTTTGAACTTGTGTAAGTATTAGACTGTTCATGATTTTTGCAGTGCATTATCAGAAACAGTAACATGATTGTTAAAGGGTAAATCTTCAGTTCCAGTAGGTTCCCTGTTTTCAGTAAGTGATCATGTCTGTGTTAGTTTTGCATGCTATTATGCCTTAGGTCTTTACATGAACATGTTCAGCCACATTATTTAAACTCCCCCAGAACTTTATGTGAAATACATACACACCAAATACTCTGTGTCTGTCAGTGTGTAACTTACTAGTGCACTATTTTTTATTTTTTAGCTTTTATCAGGTTTTCACTTATCTTTTTCCACATCCATGAACATATAATTAAAGTCTAAAAACAATATTTAACCTGCTGATATATCCAACAAGGGACTTGTTATTGATCCATCATAACCACACATTTATACATGAGTCTCTTCTAAGTATACGCTGAATTATTGTCTGCGGGTTCATGGTTGGAAATTAAATGAAGTCATGTTTCCAGTACTGTACACCAGTATTAGTCTGCTCTGTCATTATTGTTGGTAGAACTTGTGTTTTCTATGAGCCTAAATCTGTTTCTTTCGTTTTTCCCCTCTTATCCTCACAGCCAGTTTTTGTTCGTCGTCACATTCACAACGTTCCTCGTCAACTGCGTGGAGTACGATGTCCTGTTTGCCAATCGAGCCGTCAACCACACAGGGTCAAGCCACAACCCCTTGGATAGGAACAAAGTCACTCTTCCAGACGCTATCCTACCCAGCCAGCAATGCACTGAGAGGTAATCAAACTCAACACATCTCAACAGACAATTCTGGAGCTACTCTTTATGACTCACTTATAATTCCAAGCTTCAGAGTGTGAAGAGTTTTGTTTTTCTAAGATGACTTGGTTATAAATCCCAAATGACCACATGTAATAATCTTCCAGTTTTCTTATTCAAGCCGAGCAAATCAGACACTTAGTTCTCAGGGCGATGTGGTCTTTGATATTAATTGTGCTGTTAGAGCCAAGCCTTCAGAGGGATTTAATGTGTCTTGATTAATAATGCACTCGCCACACACAGACTTTCAAACTGAATTTCTGGTTGGGTGTTAAAGGCGGTCTCAAACTGCTGAAAAAACACTGTCACATTTACATAGAAGGGGGGTGGAAAGGAATGCTATGGAGCTATACTTCTGTAGCAGTAAGGGATTTCTCTCTTTATCCCACAAAATAAAAAAAAATATATATGCCTTTGTAAAAACGACACATTGAGCTCTTTTAACATTCAGACCAGACATTTCAAGCCTAAATTCTCTTTTTGGTTACTTTCAAAATGTTAGTCTCAAAAGAACTGATTTAACATGCATATTAAACACCACAAAGATACCCAAATAATAAATAATTTTGTACAGGGTATGCATCCCTCAAAGAATTCCTTTTTTGCAGAAAGGTTAATGCAAAGGTTGTTGTCGAAAAGCTGGACACTGAGATGTGTTGAGTTCAAGCAGTATTCAAGCGATGTCTCTTTCTGAGAAATGTTTTTCTTGCTCGGTTTTGTTGTTTATTTTCACCTCACATTGCAAACCCTGAGTTGCAACATTCCTCTCTCTGATGGTTACTCTCAGGAAGGTATTTGTGTACTGTGTTTAGACCAGCTTTAGGGAACAGCACAGTGTAATTGATAGCTCCTGTGAGGTAAAACTGGCCAGCTGAGATCCCAGTGACTTGGCTGGGGCAGCAGGCTGACAACCACATGACACCTTTCTTGCTGGCTGCAATGGACAGCCCCCCCCCCCCCCCCCCCCCCCCCCCCCCCCAACTCCATGTTGTCATATTTTTTTGTGATGTCAGTGAGCCTCCACTTGTTTTCTCCAGCTAGTTCAACAGGCTGGACATTAATTTCATCCTCTTTTTCACCATGGCTCTCATAGTCATTTATATCAAAGTCAATGATGCACAAATGTCTGGAATTCTAATTGAGGAACAGCTTGTCTCACAGTTTAAGTTCCTGCTGTTCCCCTCATACCCTATTTTTATTTGTAGGGCCAGATACTTGTCCCAAAGCATTCCTATATTTTGTTTATCATGCCTGAGTAGACCTAATGGGAGATTATGATCAATGAAAATTAACCTGAGAGCATCAACATCTGCTGTAAACACAGCTGCATCTCTGTTACTTACCTTAAGCAAGTGTTTTTTGTATTTTGACATTTAATACTAAGATGATTCCTTAATTTTAGAAAGCTGTTTCACTGACACACTGTGGAGAGGTATCAGTTTTATACATTGCAAAATACTGTGGGAGCAACAGTTGTTGATTTTCCCACCTGTTCGTCATGTTTACAGTTTAATACTGACGTAAGAGTTATAACAGGAGAAATGTGCCATGTGCTGAGGGTGATACCTACCCCTGAATTTCACAATTAATAGTTTAGAAAAAATTTGCTTGTTGTATATTCTACTGCTGCCCTTGCTGTAAATTCCCTTTTTTGTTATTTTATTAAATACTACAGCAAACCGTGTGTGAAATGCTCCTTTGTTTGTTTCTGTAGGATTCAAGACAACAGTTGGAACATTTTCCTTCTCATCATGGCAACCATCTTCTGGATCTATCGACTTGTTAAAGTCATTTGCAACATTTTGAGCTACTGGGAGATCAGGCAGTTCTACATCAAGGCACTGAAAATCAGAATGGTAAGTGTTAAACCTGAAGGAAGCATGTCACACCTGATCCCATTATACAGCAGAAGTTCTCTTAAATCAGTGTGTCTTATTTATTACAATAACGATCCTTAAATGACAAGTCATTTGTCACTCTAGAATAAATCAGATTGCTTAACCCTCCTTGCCTCCCTGTCCCAGGATGAACTATGCAACTTCACATGGCAAGAGGTCCAGGACCGGCTCATCAGCCTGCAACGAGAACAGCAAATGTGCATACACAAGAAAGAGCTGACAGAACTTGATATCTATCATCGGATCCTGCGATTCAAGAACTACATGGTGGCCATGATAAACAAATCCCTGTTGCCAGTGCAGCTGCAGCTCCCCCTGCTGGGCAATGTGGTGTTCCTCACCCAGGGCCTCAAGTACAACTTTGAGCTGATCCTCTTCTGGGGCCCCGGGTCTCTCTTTCAAAACAAGTGGAACCTGCACCCAAAGTACAAGCGGAGTGGAAACCGCTTGGAGCTAGCCCAGCAGCTCAGTAGAATCATTCTGCTGATGGGATTGGCCAACTTGCTGCTGTGTCCCTTCATCTTGGTGTGGCAGGTGCTTTATGCTTTCTTCAGCTACACTGAAATAATCCGTAGAGAGCCTGGGAGTCTGGGTGCACGAAGGTGGTCCCTGTTCGGTCGTTTGTACCTGAGACACTTCAACGAGCTGGACCATGAGCTGCATGGACGATTAGGCCGGGGCTACAAGCCCACGTCAAAATACATGAACTCTTTCACATCACCCATGCTGACGGTGCTTGCTAAGAACATTGCCTTCTTCTCAGGCTCAGTACTGGCTGTTCTCATTGCACTGACGGTCTATGACGAGGATGTTCTGACAGTGCAGCACATTCTGACAGCTATCACTGTGCTGGGGGTGGTAATCACTGTCACTAGGTGAGTCTTTTTAAATCACCTGGTGAGCAATTTCTGGAGAAATTTAGAAAAAGTCATCTGTAGAATTCTGTCTTTAATTTAAACTCTTGCAGCTGCTTTTCTATGAAGTGTAATAGAAAGCTGGTTGCTAGACAATTTGTATTTTTGCTTTTTGGGTTTGGTAAATTAGTATTAGTTGTCATTTTTCTAGCTTAATTCAAATGTCGGCGAAAGTTTATTACAGAGGTTACTTAAAATTTATACTGTGGCAACCATCTTCTTGTAAAAATCGTCTGCCCTCAGTTGGTGGCCAAACTTGTCTTTACTAAACCTTATCCTCTTTTGCAGTGTATCTCATACATGCAGGCGTAGTTGAACAGTTGGAAAATTAACATATTTTGTACCTTTGCAATGCCAGATCCTTCATCCCAGATGAGCATATGGTGTGGTGTCCAGAGCAGCTGCTGCAGTGCATGCTGGCACACATTCACTACATGCCAGACCACTGGAGGGGCAATGCTAACAAGAGCGAGACCCGGGATGAGGTGGCGCAGCTGTTCCAGTACAAAGCGGTGAGAAATGGAGAACTTTGTGGACAGGAACACATTTGTCACAGATTGAGGTCATGAATTAGTTTTTGTGGTGACTGATAACTTTTATACCATGTCATCTGGTCAACATTAAACTTGATGTGAGTCAGTATTTATGTGTGGAACACAAATCTACAGTTGCTCATCTGTAGGAAATGGAAATGAGTTATCACAGTTTTATTTGTCCAAATCAGGTGTTCATCCTAGAGGAGCTGCTCAGCCCTATTGTCACGCCCTTTATTCTCATCTTCCTGCTGAGGAACAAGTCTCTGGAGATCATTGACTTCTTCAGGAACTTCACAGTGGAGGTGGTTGGAGTTGGAGACATTTGTTCCTTTGCACAGATGGACATCAGACGCCATGGAAACCCGACAGTATGAATGATTTCTTCTCTATTACTTTACTTTTAAGGCATAAAAGTCTCTTGTGATTATTCAGGCCATGATGTTATTGTTTTAATGTACATCTTTCTGTTTTTGCAGTGGATGTCAGAGGGTCAGACAGAGGCTTCTGTTTACCAACAAGCTGAAAATGGCAAGACAGAGTTATCGCTCATGCATTTCACCATAAAGAACCCACGCTGGCAACCGCCCCAAGAAAGTTCAGTGTTCATCAGCCATCTTAAAGATAAAGTGCAGCATGATGCACAAGGTGGCCCCTCTACCCAGCTGCTGCTCTCTGAGGCTCCTCTCTGCACCTCGCTGCAGTCCAATGAGTCTGCCACTGGGGTAAGAAACACCATGTCACTGATCATACTTGACTGCTGTTTATTCTTAGCTGGTCACGTTTTGTTTCCTTACAGAAACTATAGTGTAGTGTTTTAATCTTCTGACTGAATTTTTCTTGATGTACATTGTTGTCTCCAGCCTGAAAATCTCCTGGCCAGTGTCCTGGCACACCCCATCCTTACTGCTTCAGGACTTCAAGGGCGAGACCATCGCTTCATCCCACAAAGCACCGCTGCCTCTGCTGCTGCCAGTGTTCTGGCCTCCTTGTCCACCTCCCAGCTTGCACATACCAGCCGTGGCCGCTCACATGGCCTCATGCCCACTTCCCTCAATCCAGAGAGCACCATGTACCGCAGCGACCGCACCGTCATTGATAGGTAGGATGATACAGAGGGATTTCTTCTGTATTATTACAATAGTGTATTAATTGAAACCCCAGATATAAAATGTATTGGCTTGTTGTCAGCTTGTATTAACATGTTCCCTTTTTTCAGTATGACTTATAGTGACAGCCACATTCGGAGCAATGCACTGCACTCGGAGTTTGCCTCAGCAGAGATGAGCCTGCATGCCATCTACATGCATGAGGTAACTTCCTATTTGCTTTCACTTCATTGTATTATGAAACAAGTGTATCTGCCCTTCTTTCCTTTGGTGAGTGGCTGGAGTTGAAAGGGATATGCCTCATGATAAATCTTTTGAGTAGCATTCTTTTTTAATTAATTTATTATTTATAGTAGTAGTACATGTGGCTCTCTTGTTATTCTGTTGGTGTTTGATATTAAGAAGATTTAACCCATGCAATACTTTTCCTGTGTTCTGATCTGCTCTACATTAACAACTACTATCCTCTTCAGCTCCACCAGCAGACCTCACACCCACAGAGATCTTCAGGTCAGTGGCAGAACCCGGTGCCGATGAGAGATCTGCACTCGAATACTGGTAAATAAATGTAATAATCAAAAACAGACAAGTTAAAGTAGCCTGTGAAAACTGAGTGACAGGTTTAACTTCTTGTTTTAAACATTTTGCTATTTTTGCCAAGAGAAGTGGATCTTTTCTGTAAAGACATTTCCACACAGATAGTATAAAGACTGATAGTACAGGTTATTTTGTCTGCATCATCTGATTGGGTTGTTCTAACTTAGCATTAACACTCTTCTCAGGTTTCCGGGCACATAGTGGCCTCGGCTCCAGTCTGCCCACACCTGTTCATCTTGGTGGCTGGAAAGAGGAGGAGGAGGAAGAGGAAAATGCAGATGACCAGGAGATAAACAGTGGATCTACTCCAAAGCAAGGCACTGGAAGTAATTGTTGAGGTGCCTTATGTCATAAGGTATATAAAATGATGTGTATCTGTGATACTTGTGGTTCTGTATCTTTTTGTTAAATTTGTTTGAGATACATCTCTGAAAACTTTTCTCTCTGTCTCTTTTCAGAGTGTTTACATTTTACTTTCTTCTACAAACATTGTGGCCTTAGATGATCTTCATGGAAAATTTAGCATGGACCTTTGAAAACACCATTCAGTGTTTGTTGTGGGAGGGGCTCATTGAACAACCAGTGTCTCTGCACCTCCACGCCTCCTCCTGTCACACCTGGCAGACTATGGCATCAGGGAAACCATAAGTCTTCCGTCCACTTCATCCGGATTCTCTCACAAACGTGTACAGACAGTGTGCTGGGAAACAGAGCGACTATTGAGTGTGTGCGTGTAGGGTCACTGTGTGATGATGGGTGTGGCCAATTTTTATTTCAGAACGCAAAAGACTCATCTGCATGTGTGCACAATGCAAGTATTTGTGCACCACCATGTGAGTCTTGTTGAATATCCAGCAGTGCGGTGTCCTTATCTCTGCTGCAAAGACTGCAAAATGTGTTGTAGCTGCCTTGAACAACACTGATCACCTGAAAAAACGGATTTAATATTTTGAATTAGGCTGCTCTACCCTGGTGATTTGTAAATACACTTTTTTTGACTTGTAATTGTAATAGTTCACATTTTTACTAACAGATTTAATCCATGAGAAAGATACCAAGTATTATATTTAAAGCGCTGACCCTACAGTAGCGTGAAACACCATGTGTACCTGGTAGAAGCCCTTTTGGGTTCAACAAAACTTGTTTTTGAAACCAGACATACACGTTTGGATGCTGCTGCCTGTGTTAGGCATCCTAAATAAAGATTTAACTCAGTATTAATATATTTACAAGGTTTATGTATTAAGACGTTACTTTTCCTCAGAACAGACTGCGAGTACAGACCCCAAGTACACATGGCATCAAAATCCAATGCAGATATAAGATGTCTTTTATTTAAGCTGGATGCCTTAACACCCATAACACATATTTATATCCTAGTTTTCTGTACTACTGCTATGGTCAAGAAAAAAATCTAATACTCCAATCAATACCTCTTTAGTGTATTTAGTCCATATAAGGATGTGTACAGTGCATAAAGATTTCCTTGTGGTGTACAGGTGCATCTTCTAACTGCATTTTGATTTTTAATGAAAAGTGTTAATGGAAACATTATCAGAATATGTTACTTTTTTTTGCTCGGGAGATCTTATGAATCAATTCTGAAAAATGGTGTTGGGAAGATTTCTGTTTTCTGAACAAAACAGGGTGTAAATGCTTTTAAAATCTTTGTTGTAAACATGCAATTTATTTATGTGTCTGTTTTGAAGATTGACCTTCAATCACAAGGGCTCATAAAGTTTGCTGTGGCTTTTAAAGATTTAAATTTGAAGGTTAGAGGACGAAGATTACTGAGTTTTAGCTTTGTAGCTCAAGAGAAAGAGCAGAAGATGGAAAAAAGCCCTTTCTCAATTAGCCACAGCTTTAAGACTATTTATCCCCCACCAAAAAAAACACCAAATTGATATATTATTTATTTGAAAAAAAAAAAAGATATTTGAAATTATATACCTTAATACAATTTAATGAAAAAGGCATATGAGCTTCTGCTAAAAAAATAGCTTAAGAATGTTGATTTATAAACACCTGATTAAATTTTAGAACATTAGTACTTCAACCTGGCTAGCAGCATGATTTTGAATGTTTAATTCTGAATAAACTAGGACTACATCTGCTTGTAGATCTCCTCTTTTACGTCAGTACTGCAAGTCTCCACAGGGTACATGCGTCTTTGACCTTCTGTGCTTTTTCAAGACCTTCTTTGTGAGTGTGTCAGTTGAGGGATGAAACCTGCGTTAACATGAACTCAGAAGTTTTGCACTGACAAAAATAGAAACTTTTTTAATGTGTGCATATGTACAGTATCTGTAATAGTTAGAAAGAGACGCTGGGTCAGTCTCCATTCAGAAGAACCTTGTCTCATTGTATATAAGCCATGCATCAGCACGTATTGTATCGTCGTATTTTCAGCAGACCACCTGAAAACACTGTGGCCAATCACAAGGTTGTTCTTACCTCTGGTTAGTCCAAGTTCACCCTGTCACAATGTTTAAACATGCTAACATGAGTAATATGGTCACTGTAGTGCAGTAAGTTCATGTTGTTGAGACACTGGAGCTCAGCTTTGTGCACAGAGTTGATTTCTTCTGACCGTCTCAACAGTTAACACCTCACTGTCCTGTTTCTCTTTATTTGAAGCAGTGCCTTAGAATTGCAGATTAGGATTTACCCTTTCTAGAAGCCATTTCATGTTACATATTTGCATCACATTAGAGCACTATGTGTACAATGTTTTTGTTTTTCTTTCTTTCATTTAGGAAAGAGTCATTGTGTATAGTGTGTAGTGAAGTTCTGGATGTGATGTGAAAACAGATCTTGTGTCAGTCTGTTGCATATAACAGCACACTTCTTATGGTGTCTAAACTTGCACTGTCCTCAATATCCTAAACAAGCAGGAGTTTGCCTTGTATTTGGCAGTGTCATCATGGCCAACCTTATCATCATACTATGGTTTCTTGCCCACTAAACACCAGTCGAAGAATCACAGTGACTGGGACAAGGTGCTAATTTTTCATCCTTACATGTTGTACTTTTTTTTTCATAAGATTTGTTTGTTTTGTTGTGTAAAGTAAGAAACACTAGCTGAAAATGAAATATGCCAAAAGAACTTGTTTTCGGCACAGCTTTACAATACTTGTGTTGTTTTCTGTGAGTAAGTAGAGGCAGATAAATCTTATTTTGAGTGTATTTAATCATTTCATGTGTGTTGGTTATGTGATGTTTATTTGAAATAAAAAAAAAATCTATTTTAATTTTCTCTCTATTTTGTATTGTTGCTACCGTCAGGCCGTGACATAAACATGTTTAACAATTGAATACAGGTGTCTGACACACCTGGTGCCAGTATGTTGCTTGTGTACTTACACGTTTTAAATGCATTTTCTTTTTTTATTATAGATTCATGGTGTTTGTTAGTCTTTTAATCCTGCCATTTGGTTCCAAACAGGTTGGTAATTGTTTTTCCACAGACGTTCATGGTCTTTGTAGCTTACATTTATGTAACAGAATGGCCTTAAGTGCATCTGAGGCTGATGAAATTGACCTAAGTAAGATGTTCTTATGATAAGTGTTTGACTTTGGTGACCCCTAGTGTTGGGGTTAAAAAATACTCTATGATGAAGAGAATTGCAAGGTGCAACAACATTGTAAATACACAAATGTATTATTCACCAATGCAATTTCTGCTCCCTTTCTTTAAACAAACATCACTGGGGCAGATCTCAAAAAGAAAAGCTTAAAGGGATACTTCCTTTTTTTTTCTTTTGAGGGATTTTATGAGGTGCTTCTGCGAAGTAAATGTCCTTCCTTCAGGGGAGCCCAGTCAGCTTGCCCTTGGTCAGGCTGATAACAGCTGTAGACAGGGTCAGCTCTATCATATAAAGTAACTAATTTTACAGATTCATACCATTTTCCGTCTAAGTGCGTGCTCTATCTGAAAACTTTTACTCCCTTTGCTATCAGAAAGCCCATTTATGTTTGCAATATTCTGAGACATGACACATGTCCCTCTGCGGGTAATGCACTTACTATTACAAAGTACCTTATACAACCCCACTTCAGACATCCTGAACAGGTGTTACACACTGGCTGGATGAATGTGACACTTTCACATTGCTATTGCATCTCAGGTTTGATTCCTTTATTCTACTTTCATTAAGTTTAACAACTTATTGTGTCCAGTCAAAAGGTTTTGTGTTTGTGTTTTTTGTTTTTATGTGGCTTTATTTGGAGACTCTTTGTCGACGCACCCCTCATTGTTCCCAATAACTGATGGATTAAAATGTAAACAAACACCAAGCTCCTCTGATGGGCTATACACTATTTTACCCCACATCTTTTTTTCCTTAGTTGCAACTGTTCATGCTCCAAATAAGAAAATCTTTGACATAAACAGCATGTACTTTTCTTCCTGGCTATCTGTCCTTGTCCCACTTGTCATCTGCTGTGTAAATGCCCCTTTGAGGTAACACCCAGGTCTTTTGGCTGTCAACATGATACAACTATGACCTTATTCTTCAAATGGCTCAGGGGTCAGCTGGAAGGATAAGGCAGAGATATGAGAGTATAAACAGCAACCAAATTTCTGCTTGAGATTATGTCCAACTGCATTTGCCAAAAACACAGCTTGGTGCTATGGATGTTTTCTATGCCACTGATTTTATTGTTTCCCAGGTGTACAAAAATCCACACCATGCTTGAAGTAACTTGTTGCAATTAGCCACCCTGACATCAAGAAATAAGGATGGAAGAAAGAAAAAAAATCTCCCATCAAATCTACTGATGCAAAATGTTGAGATGAATGGGTGACACAGACTATAAAATATTAGTATTAATTTCTGGTAATTTCTCTTGTTGTGAGTGTTCTGTTGGGAGTGTACACGGAAGCCAGAACAGGATAGAGCAGGGGCAAGTAGCAGCAGCGGATTACTCTCTGCTAGAGTTTCGGGGAGTTTAAATCAGGGTCCAAGCGGCCTGCTGCTGTCACTCATTGGATCTGGGGGGAAAGCCCACTTTGAAAGGAAATGCCATGGAAGCCAAACGATTAAAAAAGAAGAAAAGGGTATAAGATTTGATACCCATTGCTTCCTCATATCTAAGCATTTGATCAAATGATCTTTTTGTTCTCCATCTGAAAGTAGAAATGATGAAACAAAGTGCTACAGCATGTGTTACCCCTGCTACCTATGGATTGCTACATGATTTCATGATAGGCAAGATGTAATGAGGGATAAATTTACCACATTACTTTCCTAAAATGCTTTGTGCAAGATGAGGTCATAATTTGATTTTAGACCTGACCAGCTGGGGAAAGCAGCTGCCACAAATGGTGGAGGTGGAGTACAATGTTCACAGAGCTAGTTAAATTTATTCTCAGTTTTCACCAGTTACTTTGAATCAAGGGAAATACAGCACAAAGACTGAGGAAATACTGAATAAAAATAGTAATGTTCCAGTTTGAACTCAAAAAGTTAATGTCCACTTAATGGGTAAAAGGTCCACTAGCCCTTTGAGAACCAAGCTTTTATCTGGTGTGCTTTTTTAAAAATTTCTCCTCACTATTTAAGATAAGTATGACCTAAAAAGTATAAACCTAACTAAACTAAACCTCGTCTTAGGAAGTTTGGTTATTCTTTTGATGAGTTTGCTATTAGTTGTTATTAGTGCTATTGTACTTAAGTATGCTGTTTTTTCCCGCTGAAATTAGTGTGGTGTTGTGATATCACCTAAAGCTGACCTGGACAGTGTCCCTCAATGTGGTAATTAGTCAAAGTTGAAAAAATGAGGTATCATGGGTCTGAGAGGCAGAAATGTAATGTCCACATATGTGGATGCTGGAACTTCAGAGGCTAGAAAGATACAGAAAATGGACAGAAACTAAAACACAAAGGCAAAATTTGATTCAATATATGCAAAACATTGTTGTTAAATAGCATTTAACTCACACAGTAGATGAGATTTAATGGGAAAAAAAGATACATGTAGAATAGATTCGAACAGTGTCAATGTTTAAGTGAACCAGAACTGAAGTAACAATTTCAACCAATACTCTGAAGTCTTGTATAAAAATACCTGTTCAATATGGACTCATAGACTGGTAAGAGGACTAAAATTAAATTAATCTCTCTGTGTCCAGCATTCCTACTCAAAGCAAAACAGATTCTTACCCTAGTTTTATAAGTATGACTGAATAAATTAGACTAAACCATTGGAAAAACAAGGGAACAGTTAAGCCTTTGTCACAACTGGGAAAACGTGCCAACAATGTTCAAGAACTTCACAAGTCACCTCAGTTTTGTTGAAAGCAAATATGGCTAATTGAATTTTTTCGTTTATTTTCTCTAACAGGAAAAATAGACAATCATGGTTTAAGAAGTCGGGGTGGCACAAGGTTGGCCCATGTCACACCTGGCTATCTCCCTGGATACAGTTTCCAGCTGTAAGTTTGCTCATGATAACAAATGTCAAATGAATTGAATTCAAAAATGAGGAGAAGGCCCATGATGAAGATAATGGACAAAAACATTTGTGACATATCAATTAAGAGAATAAAAACTGTTCTTTTCTTTTTTTTTTTTGTTAGGGGCTCTCTGGGGCTTTTGGGGGGAATTTGGATTTCTGACCCAAATGTTGGGATATCTGAATCTCATACAAGAGAAAACAAGGCCAGGATTAGGACAAAGTAAGGTGCATTAAATAGGATTTAGCACTCCTCATAAATTCGACTTAATCACGACGTGTTGCACGTGAAAGCTTCCAATGGGCAGGTCAGAAGCATTTTGGTGTTAGAATTCAGTTGTTGTGACTTGTTTACGACGTAGTTATTGAATGGAGACTGCAGCAGTGTGCAGCCCGGCAGAGGCCAGTCTACTTTCCTTCCTCTGCTCACCAACAGGCGAGCAGGCTATCTCCTATCTCTAGAGTAGTTAAATGACAGGTCTATTTTGGAAAGGAGGCTGCGCCAAAGTAGGCACGTCAGCTATTTGGCATCATGAGGTAGTGGAGAAGAAAGAAAAAATAAGTCTAGTCAACCGCCCACCGCAGGAGACTGGGGGATGTTCCAATACCTTGGATTTACAACCGTTTCAAGGATATTTGAACACAAAGAAGACATTTTTGGGGGACTTCTACACTTTGTAAAAGGAGTAAACAGTCATTCGGAAAACTTGACTACATGATTCATCGTTCATTTTGACCGTTACCTGAGCGCCTGAAGACTCAAGGTGAATGACTTATGTTTGTAATTTAGTCATGCCACATAATTAACTGATTACTTGAATTAAGAGCTTTTTTTCCCCTGTATTTTTAGTTTATCAGAAATTTTAAACAAATTCAAGGTGGGGTAAAAAGGGTGGAAGAATACAAGTAACAATTGTACCGGTTGAATGGTTGCTGCGTAGGTTAAACGTTAGCAAAGCAAGATATAGGCTAGTATTAGCTCCTCGTGCGAACACACTTGTCTTAATTGAATTTTGTCGTACAAGTTTGTACCCTCGACATTTTGCACTTCTACATTGAATTAAAATTAAATCCATGTTTAATTCATGGCGCATTTAAGTGAGGGTTTACATGAGGAACACTGACAAATGAAGTAAGTTTCTGTAGTGGGAGTTTTATCAAACAGCTGATGTCCCTTTCGCTTCTACAAATGGCAATGGACAGAGAGAGACGGGGCCTGACAGCTGAGGTTATTTTTGGGACAGGCAGTTCAAGCGGCAGAGGTGACAAAGCTGGTAAATGTCACTCTTTGAAAGGCACATATCTGCCTCTATTTGACCTTGTTATGAGGAAATTAGTTTGTGTTTATTAATCTGCCACCCGTTCAGCAGACTTTTGGTACTGATGATAAATATTGATTCATTTCTCCAGGGCCAGGACAAAGATATGTCTACTGACAGTTACTGTAACTGCCAGCCATAAATATGCCCATCTCAACTATGGGTTTATGTCTATTTTTACAGCTTAACATATTTATAGAGTACATGTAACAAACTATCGCCTCTCGCAGTAATTTTGAAGCATAGTTATAGGTCTCTTTATCATTTGATATGTGATCAGAGTATATTACTATGTCCTCTGACAATGTTATTCAATTTTAAACAGTGCATATGAATTCCTCCAAAACCTATTCTGCCACTATATTGTGTAATTCATCTTTTCTTTTTCTGCAGGAACAAACAATGGATCCAAACTTATTTGGAGGCGTCCCCAGATTTCTTACCCGTCCCAAGGCGTTCTCAGTATGCGTTGGCAAAGATGCCACTCTGAGTTGCACCATTGTCGGCAGCCCGACTCCACTGGTCACCTGGGAAAAGGAGAAGCTGAAGCTGACATCTGGAGGACGCTTTAAGACCGTTGAGGATGGAAATGTGTACCGTCTAACCATCTATGATTTAACACTGGAGGACAGTGGCCAGTACATGTGCCGGGCCAAAAACAATGTCGGGGAAGCCTATGCTGCCGTTACTCTCAAAGTGGCCCTGCCAACAGAGATGGCTCAGAGGGCTCCTGCTTTCCTGGTTAAACCTTCCTCTGCACGTGTGGGTTTGGGAGGTGATGTTGTTTTCTTCTGCCGGGTTGTAGCTCACCCTGAAGCCAACTTTGATTGGGAAAAAGATGGGCGCTACCTTGGGGAGACTAACCGTATCAAGGTTGTGTCTGACAGCGACAGCAGCACCTTGAGGATCCAAAGTGTACGTAACCTTGACAGCGGCACGTACACCTGCAGAGCCCAGAACACTGTCGGCCGTGCACAGGTTGCGGCAGTTCTCGCTGTTGATGCACAAGATTCCCGTCACCTTTCTGCAGACAAAAACACCTCCCTCCTTTCCCACCTACAAAAGCGCAAAGAAGAAATGAAGAAGGACATCTCCATCTATCGCACTGAAGAAAGCAGCAGTACTGTTTCTTCATCCTCCACCACAAGCGTCAGAGATGGTTTGAGCCTGGAACATGAGCTGAGGGCATCTGCACTGGCAAAGCTCCCCAAAGGTGTGTTCACTCGTACCTGCACAGTGACTGAGGGCAAACACGCCAAACTCAGCTGCTTTGTGACGGGTCACCCCAAGCCCCACATTATCTGGAGGAAGGATGGAACTAACATCAGCGAGGGCCGTAGGCATGTCATTTATGAGGACCAAGCTGAGAACTTCATCCTCAAGATCCTGTACTGCAAGCAGACTGATAATGGTCTCTACACCTGCAATGCCACCAATTTGGCTGGGCAGACCTACAGTGCTGTGTTGGTCACTGTCAAAGGTAAGGCCCTCAAGTCTTGAAATATACACATCACTGTGACACATTTATGGTACACATTTATGAGAATTTCTAAAAGTCAGTAATCTCTGGAGACATTTTATGTGGTTTAAATACTAGCAGCATGTGGGCTTCCATTTTACAGTTAATATTCCAACGAAGGGTTTAAGAACTAATAATAATATATCAACAAATCTCATTGAACAAAAAGCAAACATGCCTTTTATCTTACACATTCCAACCCCTCTATTGTAGCTGCAGCACCCAACCCCCAAGACCCTATGACAGTCCTTTTGAAGTGCTAATTTAAAAGTATAATTTATGCTGGAATGTTATTTTTACACAAAGAAGTGAGGCTGAGAAATTATTTTCTAAAAAAAATATTTTTTATAATAGATAAAAAACATGGTGAGTTTGTGTGGCTTTATGATTTACACATATTTTGGAATGCACTGAATATTTATAACACTAGTGAGGTATAAATATGTTTTAGGTGTAACTTACTCAAAATAAACCAAGTGCCTGAAATAATTCAAGGGATCTTATCAGTGCAGATAGCAGTTTGACTTAACTTTTGTTTCAAACAGCAATACATATGAATGTATATGGTACATATTGGAGAGCTTGTAACATACCTTATTGGCAACTAAACTTGTGTAAGTGATGTCCAAACCACTTAAGCAGCGCCTCATTTAAACCTCTTGAAGTACGTGTGGCTATTCACAACAAGGTTGAAACTGGCTCACCCACTGCAGGAGGGTGTTGTGTTGCATCTATTTTCTGCTGGTGATGAGAAGTTCACAGTTGCTAAGATGGTCCCTCACTTACTGGAGCACTTTGACACTTTGGCTTCTGTGACTTCCCTTGGGAAGAAGTTGAAGTGTTCCAGCTTTATTTTGGTTTTTATTCTCCATTCAGTTCAATACTGAGGAGTGTCTTACTCATGTAGCTATTGGTTGTTTAATTGCAGACACTGGTTGTCTCTCCTTATATACTTGTACAGCAGTGAGCACGGGAAAGACTGTTGGGCTTTTTTAAACTGCAAATCCAAAACATGTTTGTTTTAACCTTAATTTTTTAAAGAATTATTTCATGGCACCTGGAATTTAGTCGGTGTGGTGTTATGTCAGGAAAGGAAGTGAGACACATTCTTAGGGAGATACCTTATCAAGGCCAGGTTTTCCTTTTAAAACTTTATCAGTGTAAGAAAGTGTCTCAGGAAATATATTAAAAAGAAAAAATGTAATAGGTCCTTTACAAATACATTCACAATTTGAAAAGTAACATTATTTTTATTTTATCACTGGTTTATCGTCTTGGATTGATTTACTGAACCTACTGGACTTAGCCACTCATAACTCAAAATGAAATTCCACATGTTTCAGCACTTGTAGATTTTATAGTCTGTGACTTTGCAGCAGGGCGTGCACTTCATTCCTGAAGCTAAAACTGTTGGCTCAGTTCCAAAATATGGATGCTGATTTATTTCAAAACTGTAACCGTCATTTGTGCTTAATAGAGTAAGAAAACTGAGAAGTCTTAGTCCCAGAAAAAAAAAATGAAGAGACCACTGCAGTTATTAAAATATTAGCATCTCTACATGTCTGAAACATTTCTATCCCAGTGTTAATTTAAAAAAACAAACAGATCTCATTCTGACTTAGATTACTTGATGAAGTTTTGGTTTGGTGATTATCTGACAAGACTCTGAACAAAAATGTTGGATTACTTTTTCTTTCAAGAGTGATGCAAAATCACCCAATAATGTGTAAAGGCTGGTTTAAATTTTGGTTTATTCAACGAAATATTAATTTCAGAATCCTTTGATGTCTGACAAAAATAATCTGTTTTTACTTCAATGAATGAAGAGTAACTTGTTTTTTCTGTGTAATTCACAGTTGGGAAAATACCTAAATATGAATATTTTACTTGGAATGAAGAAAGATAGGGGACACGTTGTGCGCAATAGAACAAAATGATAATTTTACTCAAACACAAACCAATAAATTGTCCATTTATCTCCTAACCAATGGACCACATGTTTTACTGTGGCCTTTTCTGGAGCTGTCTGATGTATTTGCATCTAAACAAGATTTCAAAGCTGATGTTGAAAAAGCTTTTAATTGACTTGGTTTGTTGTCATTTTTTTTCATGTCAGAGCCTAAGGTTCCATTCAGGAGGAAGCTTCAGGATGTGGAGGTACAAGAGAAAGCATCAGCTACGATGATGTGTGAGGTGCCTGCAGGCTCCACTCAGACCAGCTGGTTCATGGAGGAAACACGGCTGGAGCAGAGCGTCAAATATATCATGGAGCAGGAGGGCACTCTGCGTCGTCTCACCATTCACAATGTCACCACAAATGATGATGGTGTTTATATCTGTGAGATGAAGGAGGGCAGCCGCACAGTGGCTGAGCTCACTGTCCTGGGTATGAGGAGCACTTTGTTCTGTCTTTATTTACTCTTTAATGTCATTTTAAAGTGAGGCTTTGTTATAACTGTGATGAATAACTTCATTTTTTACAATAAGCCCTCTCTTTGTCATTATCCCAGGCAACATTACTAAAAAGCTTCCTCGAAGGACAGTGGTGCCCGTCAGTGACACCGTCATCTTCTGTGTGGAGCTGGAGGATCCCTGCAAGGACGCGTACTGGACCCGCAATGGCGAAAAACTCAAGGAAGACTCCCGTATTGCCATCGCCTGCATGCTCAGACAGTACACGCTCACTATAAGGGATTGCCAGGCCGATGACTCAGGAGAAGTGGCCTTTGTGGCTGGAGACTGCAAAACTTCTACTCGATTCTCTGTCACTGGTGGGGATAGAACTTAAATGCACTGTGTTGAATTTAAAGATTGAATGCAAATGAAAATAAGTATACAACATTGAAGCTAAAATAAATAACACGATTATCAATCTGTTCACTCAAGCTGCAAGAAAGCATCCTCCTGATCCCCCAGTCGATGCCGTGGTGCGGAGTAAGACTGACTCATCCATCACTCTTCAGTGGTCTCCTCCTGACAGCGACCGCCCTGTCCCCATCAAGGGGTACATCGTGGAGAGGAGGAAGATTGGCTCTCAGACCTGGCAGAGATGCAGCTCTGGAGAAAACCTCATTTCAACAGAGTTCACCATCAGTAACTTCACTGAAGAAGCCAGCTACCAGTTCCGTATTTCTGCTATGAATGACTTTGGCCAGAGTCCCTACCTGGAGGTGCCCGGTAGCTTCTACCTGGGTAAGACTGATGTCTCTGTGACGTTTTCCAATCCATGTGATGTTGCAGTTCTCCTCTTATGTGTTTTTTTCTCTGTGTTTTCCAGAGCCCAGTGCTGAAATCCGAACAGGCTTGAAGAACAGCACTGCCGTCAGTGGAGAGGAGTTCTCCATCTCTGTGGAGCTTTCTGCTGTTTGTTCTGGCTTCTGGTCTATAAATGGTCGCCTCCTGCGCAGCGGAGCTGACTACCTCATTACCAGGGCCAAGAACACTCACACCCTGCTCATCCGTGACGTGACCATGGAAATGAACGGAGCTGAGGTCAAGTTTGTGGGTGGAGGCTCTCAAACTAGTTGCATCCTCACTGTGAAAGGTTTGCAGTGTTCTTAAAGTAATGTTTTAATACATTTACTTATGTATATGATGCATTTGCTACATATTTTGTCACAAATTGGAGTTTGTTGTTATTTCCTGTATTTTCTTCTTTTTTTTTTACCTGGCATCTGTTTTTAGCTCCTTCTGTTAGGTTCATCAACAAGTCACAACAGCTTGGGGTGGTAACGTGCAGCGCCCAAGAGACTGCTCATCTGACTGCTGAGGTGTCCGATTACAATACACAGGTGTGTGATGAGAACATACATGACCTTAAGTATCATAACGCCCCACAGATCATATTATTTTATCTTTGACTGTACACCTTTGTAAAGATAGAAACTGTATCCCTTTGTCATGTCTGTATGGTTATCTCTTGTGTTTTTATTCCTCCAGGTGGTTTGGATGAAGAATGGAAGAGAGTTAAAAATGGGAAAGAAGTATGAATATTCGATTATCGACCGTAAGAGGACTCTGATGGTGCACAATGTTACTGAGGAGGATGTGGGCATCTATGAGTGTGTCCTAGCTGATGACAGGATGTCCATGCAGCTCGCTCTTAAAGGTACACGCAGTGTTGTATGGCCAAACTTCATTCAGGAGGATTGATTTGGTAATAGGCTCAGTGATTGGAGGAAGTACTACTCGAACACTCGTAATGCAGACTGTTTGTCTCAGAGCATTTGATATGTGATATGCTCTGATAGCTTGCTGGCATGAGCGTGTGAATGTGTGCCATCAAACACGGGAAAGAACTATCTGTCATCATGTTGTCAGGCCCAGCCTTCCTCTCCTATTCCACCTCATGCTTGACTCGCACATGTGCTGCTCTCACACCAAAACTAAATATATGCGTCTCTTAGGGTATTTCGGTGAATGTCACCAAGTTCATATGACCTGATGTGGTTCAAGCAACACAGAAATGTATGTATTTGCTTGATAAAAACAAAGTTCACAAAAGTCACAGCTTTGTTCCTGTCTCTGTTTCTCAAAGATGAACCCGCCAAGTTCCTGAACAAAGCAAGAGGCCCCATGGGATTGACATCGTCCCTCAAAGGAGATCTGGAGTTGAGCTGTGAGGTTTCTCCCGCCAATGCAGCCGTCGTTTGGAGAAAAGATAAGGTGGAAATGACTGAGGACCAAAGAACCAGCATTGTGTCCAAAGGGACTCAAAGGAAGCTCATCATCAAGCAAGCCAAGAAAAGTGATGAGGGACATTACTCCTGTGAGACAGCAGCAGACAAAGTCACATTCCAGGTCAAGATAAAAGGTAAGACTGTCTGATTTTTTTCTTTTTTAACACACTTGAGCTCACAGCTCAGTTATATTTTTCTTTCCCTTGCTCTTTCTCAGAAACTCAAGCCGTAGCTGCCTTCTCCAACAAGGAGTCTGTCCAGAAAGAAGTGAAAGCAACTCTCTCCCAGAAAGCCACTCTGAGCTGCAGTGTTTCTGACAGCAAGACGGAGGTGAAGTGGTACAAAGATGGCAAGTTGTTGATATCCAGCAGGACGATGTACTCTGAAACAAAAGGCAATACTCGTCAGCTGGTCATAGAAAAGGTGGAGAAGAGTGATGCTGGAGAGTACACGTGTGAAGCTGGAGGGGATAAGCTGGTCTTCAAGATATCTGTGTCAGGTATGAAATCTGGAAAAATGATCATAGGATTTAAACATCAATTTTATACATCCAGAGTAGACTTGGTCAGTAAGGATCTTATAGTTAAGTGTTATCAAAAACTAACACAAAAAACAGCTCAAAAGACAGTTTGTAAAGTCTCTGTTCTGTTCATTTCTGTTGATAATTCCTGAACAACTGCCGCTTGTGCTTGTTATTAATTTCTTAGTAAAATGCACTCATGGAGCCACTTTATAGCTGGACTCTGGCACTGTTGTGGCCACATGCTTAAATCCTGATTTCTGCAGCGAGTATTTCCAAAGAGATTAAACTCTTTACCGTCTGTGATAACTGTCTGAACATTTATAGGAAAAGATCTTCAGTGGTCTTTTTCCAAGTAACTCCGCTCACTGACACATTAGAGCAAAGCAAGATGATTTATGTTACATGACTACATCAAAATATCCTCATTACATTTAGCTAAACCAGTGAACATTTGATAGTTATTGATGCCCATAAAGCTCAAGCAACACAGGCTAAGCAGACTAGCTTGCTTGAACTTTCCAGGAAAATCTCAGGCTCTAGAATTGCAGTGAAATAAGTAGATAAAATAAAGTTATTTTGGGTCAACTGGCACACTGACTAAGGCAGTTTCATACTCAGCTAAAGTCCCTACTAAACAATTCGGCTCAAATACACTGAGCCATTATACCCCAAAGGTTTAGAGAGTTAGTTGCTGTTGTAGAGCAGCTTTCTGGTTCAAAGTGTGTATCCAGTATTTAATTTGAAGATCCAAAGCAGATAATATTTGCCAGTGACAGTGAATGAAAAATTAAAACTGCACCCTCAAGAATTTCCTCAGTAGATATTTTCCAGATGTTTCAGTGATATGTGATTTTTTATTTCTCAACCAACACTAGATGCCCAGTCAGCTTTCTTCAACAAGGAGTCTGTCCAGAAGGATGTGAAAGCAATCCTCTCCCAGAAAGCAACCCTGAGCTGTGAGGTAGCTGATACCAAGACAGAGGTGAAATGGTACAAAGATGGAAAACTCCTCACTTCCAGTAAGACAATCCACACAGAGTCCAAAGGCAAGAATCGCCAGCTGGTGATTGACAGTGTGGAGAAGAAAGATGCTGGAGAGTACGTCTGTGAAGCAGGGACTGAGAAGCTGTTCTTCAAAATTCATGTAGAAGGTAAGGACAATGCACTGCATCTGCCAAACTCAACTGGTTATGATTTTGTTGGAGGTAAAAACTTGTAAAGAAAAAATCTAGATGCAAAAAAAATATCTCTGATTGAAATATTACATTAATTTATATTAAGATTTCAGCTCTTGCATTTGCATTTTGATTTTAATTTTCATTTGAAGAGCCAAAAATATTAATATGTGTCCATCCTTTAGCTATCTCATTTTCCTGTTTTTCCAGTCTTCTTTGAAAAATGATTGATCATGCTGCGATAAATGTTGGATGCATTTTTGCTGAAGTCCTGAGTCTAGTCTGCTTTGCTCAAACATCTCACTTTGAGATGCTAGTTGTGCAAATATGTTGTCACTTCTCCAATATTCAATCTATTCTTGTAGCATTTGTTTGCTGAGGCAGCACTGGTGTCCTGTGGCTCTGTTGTCTGTCAGCTTACGGTCATGGTTTTGGTCTGTCTTTGTGCTGAGTGAATTGTATTTTATGTGCCAGGATACTCTTTGTGGCAACATACTTGTTCCAGAAGTGCTTTTGCTTTGTGGCTACAGTGAGTTATGTTGTTTGTCCCTGATCTGATGTGCTTTAGTAGAGCTCCTTCGCTGTGCAGTGGCTTTAAAAGGTTTGGTTTGCCCTGTATATCTAAGGTGTTGTTTGAGTCCATTTTTCGACTGGATAATCCTGCTGGTGCTGCAATCCTTTACAGCCACTTCCACAGAAGCCCAGGCTAAATCCACTTTCCTCAAGAAAGAGTCTGTTCAGAAGGAAGTGAAAGCAACTCTCTCCCAGAAAACCACGATGAGTTGTGAGGTAGCTGATAGCAAGGCAGAGGCAAAGTGGTACAAGGATGGCAAACTGCTGAGTCCCAGCAGAACAGTTCACATGGAGTCAAAGGGCAAGACACGTCAGCTGGTGATTGACAGTGTGGAGAAGAAAGATGTTGGAGAGTACTTCTGTGAAGTTGGAGCTGAAAAAATGGGATTTAAAGTTCAGGTGGCAGGTATGAGGAATGAGGATTGGAACAGTGTGCTACTGTGTGTGAACTTATTCTGCACTTTTTCAGATGTCTGCTTGTCTCCACTCCTCAGCTTTGATACAACAGCTACTGTGGATTTACTGGGTTAGGGTCCTGTGCTGCGTTTGAAATGTTTTGAAATTTTGATATTACAGATTTTTGCTGTAATTCATGAAGCTACATAATACAGTTAGCTGGTTCTGGCTGCACTTGTTTTTGATTTATACAACCACTGTTGATGTTTGATGCTAGTGGTCATTGTACTGTATTTTGGAGGCTTGTATCACATTGATTATTATTTTTTCATTCATTAAAATTAAAGGTTGCTTTTAACATGATATTCTTTTTGAATAATTTTGCAGACAGCCAAGCCAAGCCAGCTGTCTCTAAAAAGGAAGCAGTCCAGAAGGAGGTCAAAGCCACTGTCTCCCAAAAAGCCACTCTTAGCTGGGAGGTATCGGATTCCAAGGCAGAGGTCAAATGGTACAAGGATGGAAAACTCCTCACCACCAGTAAGACCGTCCATACAGAGGCTAAAGGCAACAGTCGCCAGCTGGTGATTGACAACGTAGAAAAGAAGGATGCTGGGGAGTACACGTGTGAGGCTGGGTCTGAGAAGTCGGCTTTCAAGATACAGGTGACAGGTAAGAGGAGAAAAGGTGTTGTTTAACATTCAAGCACTGAATCTTCTTCTTCTTTTTTTTTTTTTTTTTTTTCATTAAAGCTTTGCTAAGGTTGGCATCAAATATTTTATGTCTTCTGTAGAAGCCCAAGCTGCCTTCTCTAATAAGGAGTCCATCCAGAAGGAGGTCAAAGCTCCACTCTCCCAGAAAGCCACTCTGAGCTGTGAGGTTTCTGATTCCAAGACAGAGGTAAAATGGTACAAGGATGGCAAAGAAATCACTCCTAGCAAAGCAGTCCACATGGAATCGAAAGGGAAAATCCGTGAGCTGGTCATAGAAAAAATGGATAAAAAAGATGCTGGAGAGTACAGATGTGAGGCTGGTTCAGAGAAGCTTTCATTTAAGCTGCAGACGACAGGTAAAGCATGTTTTAAGATAACTACCTTCAAAGAGTGATAATTCTCCACAGAAAATCCTAAAAAACAGTTTCTGTCTCTCTTAGATGCAGCTGTCAAGTTCCAGAAGAAACAAGTCAAAGACACATGTAGCGTACAAGCAAGTGAAAGCATTGTTTTGACTACTGAGCTGACCTCAGAGGGTGGCAGTGTGAAGTGGTTTAGAGACGGTGTGGAGCTCAAGGCGGGCAGCAAGTATGAAATGAAAAAGGACGGCCTTTCTCGTACCCTTATTGTGAAATCCTCAGAATCCAAAGACAGCGGATCATACTCCTGTCAAACTGCTGATGACAAACAGGAGTTTAAAGTTCAAGTCAAAGGCAAGTAGTGGAGATGTTTTCTATCATATCTTATTTTTTTTATATTTTACCTTTGATAACCTTACTCTGAAGACCTCTTCAGATGCCAGATTTTATTTTGATCTGCCGTGTTTTTGTTTTCAGATGCAGCTTTGAAGTTTGTCGTCCCTTTGAAACCGACTACGGTGGAGTTGGGCGGTACACTCAGCCTGGTGTGTGAACTAAATCAAGCCTCAGGGGATGTTGTCTGGCAGCGTGATGGCCGTGAAATTAAACCTGGAGGCAGGCACAGTATCAGGACAGATGGTGCAAAGCGGGTTCTCACTGTGACTGGCATGACCAAAGAAGATGAAGGAGAATACAGCTGTGAATGCAGAAAGGACAAAACCTCTGCTAAAGTCTCCTCAAAAGGTCAGTTTTCAGTTCCTTTAACTAGAAGTATCACAGCTTTGAAGTAGAAACCTCATTTGATGCAACTTGTGTTTTTTTCAGCGCCCAGATTAGTGAGACTGACTACCAAACTGAACAACGTGGCTGCAATGGAGGGAAAAGATGCCATCTTCAAGTGCGCAGTCAACCCTGCAGATGCCAGTGTTAAATGGTTCCACAACAGCTTACCAGTCACAGCTGGGCCCAAGTATAAGATTGAGCAAGGTGGTGGCAGCCACTCACTCACCATCACCTCTGTAACACAAAAAGACGCTGGAGAGATAAGCGTGGATGCAGAAGGCAAAAGCTGTCAGGCTACCCTACAAGTGCAACGTAAGAATTTGAATCCCTCATCAAACAGTCTCTTCATCATGCTACAGAATGTAATCTCCCCTTCAACTTTGACTTTTCTTGCACCCTAATTAGATGAGCCTGTGACCTTTAAGAAGAAGCTAGAGAACCTGACAGTGGAGGAGCTAAGTGAAGTAAAACTGGAGGTGGAGCTCAGTAAGCCATCAAGTGAAGTGAGGTGGATGAAAAACAGCGTAGTGTTGCAGCCTGCTGGAAACATGGAGATCCGGGTGAATGGAGCTAAGCAGGCTCTGGTCTTCAAGAGTGTGACTCATGCTGATCGCGGCATCTACTCATGTGAAACACTGGACGACAAAACCCAGGCCAAACTCAGTGTGGAAAGTAAGAGTAATCCACAATTCCTTATTTATATGATATAATAATATATATTATATATAATAATATAATATTATTTTATAAGGTAGAAATCTTTGATTGCATGTAAACAGATATTTTTATCCCTAACCTCCAGTGAAGAAGATCAAGGTCATCAAAGGTCTCACAGACACCACAGCCCATGAAACAGAGACTGTAACTCTTGAGGCAGAACTCAATCAGGCTGATGTTGATGTAACCTGGACCCGAGATGGCGTGAAGTTAAAGTCAGGAGGGAACTGCCGTATCACAGTTTTAGGAAAGAAGCATGCCTTAACATTTTCCAACCTCAAGAGGGAGGATGCAGGAACTATTGTCTTCCAAGCAGAGGGGGTGCACATTTCCTGCAAGCTGGTTGTCACAGGTGAGGGGTGCTTCCTGTTTTTAAACAAAACACCTAACTGGTTTCTTGGAAGACTTAAATTTTATTGTTGCACATTAACACAACAAGAAGATTCAGTCAAGCAAATTTTGACACACATGTTTTCATCCTCCAGAACCTCCGGCTATGATCTCCAATCCCATCATGGACATTAGTGTTGCAGAGAAGGAGAAGGTGACTTTTGAATGTGAGGTGTCCAGATCTAATGCAGATGTGAAGTGGTTCAAGGTGAGAGATTATTCTAAGATTGAATTATAGGATATAAAAAGTACATATTGATTTTAAAATTTTGAAAACACTGACTTTGCAGAATGACATGGAGCTCAAACCTGGGAAGAACTACAGCATCCATTCCTTGGGCCGGAAGCGCTCCTTGGTCATCAACAAATGCACGCCTGAGGATGCTGGGAATTACATCTGTCGCACTGCTAATGATAACACATCCGCCAAACTCACCGTTCATGGTAGCACACAGTTGTATTGTAAAGCCCCCAAATTAGCAGTGTATCACTTCGTTGTGCTCTTTTTAAAGGAAAATTTTTAAAATTTTACTCCTGCAGCCAGAGAGGTCAAGATTGTTAAGAAGCTGGAGAACGTGGAGGTGATGGAGAAGGAGAGTGCTGCATTTGTTTGTGAAATCTCACATGATGAGGTGGAATGCCAGTGGTATAAAGGAGGTGTCAAAGTCAAAGCTGGCGACAACATCAAGATGAGACAAGAGGGTAAGGTCAAGAAATGATCAAAACTTTTTGATATACACTTTTAACCGTGCAATGTTCCAGGATCTGCCCACGTTTGTCATTTCAAGGTGTCTATTTCTGACTGCAGGGAGGACCTATGTTCTGCTGTTTAAGTCAGTCACCCCAGGTGATATTGGTGAGATTAAATTCACAGCTGAAAAGGCCTCTTCAACTGCAAAACTCAAAGTGAAAGGTAAACAAATACAGCTTTTGACGTATGTATGCTGTTGCACGCTTCAGCTAACCTTCATGTCACAATGTTCATATGTGGTTGCAAATGGATCATTTCATTTACTAAAACAACAGCTGTCAGAAAACTTCAAAAGATTAAATGGCTTTTCACACTCATTTGATAGTGTTGGAATGCAAGACAATTCTGATACCGACTTCCAAAATTTGACAAGTAAATTAAAAAAACTTTGAAAGGTCACTGTTGAGTTTGATGAAACGTTATCCCAACAAAAGCGTAAACACATGCATCATTCTGACACTGTTGATTGGATGGAAAATCCAACTGCAACTTGCATTTTCATTGTTGTGCCTCATTGAGGCCTGATGGCAAAAGAAAAAGAAACTATGAGACCAGCTAAAAGTGATAAAGGGGATTAAAACTTCCTGAAGGTGAAGAAAAAAAATCTAATTTGTTAGAGATACAAAGTGTGTAACAGAGTAGGTGGTGCACTTTGCTATCAGTTGACCATAAGCTGCTCATCATGCACGTTTTCTTGTTCCTGTGACAGTGTCAAGCTCTTAGCAATTTAACAACCACTGATATCGCAGTAAAAACACAATGATTACTATTTAATGAAGTGGCGCTCCTGGCTTACAGCTATCTGCTGTAGCTTTTGCAAACATATTTTTAAAGTTATGCTGCACCAATTGCAGTTATGCTCTATTTGTTTTGCTTAAGCCATCACAACTTTGGCCGTTGCCCTTCCTCAAGTGTGCTTAGGCAAGGAATTTGGCAAGGCCTTGGCATTGAATTGACTTTGATATCCCTTTGTGACATACATGATAATGTTAATTGATTGAGTGTTATTGTTACTATAGAGCTGCCTGTCAAGTTTGTGAAGAAACTCAGGGATAAGATAGCGATGTATAAGCATCGCGGTCATCTTGAATGCCAAGTGTCACGTGTCAGCGCAAAGGTGAAGTGGTACAAGAACAAGACAGAGCTCAAACATGGCAAGAAGTACGAGATCAAGAGTGAAGATGTGTACCGAAAACTCACCATCAATGATGTGGATTCGGGGGATGAAGACACGTACACCTGCGACGCCATTGATGACAAGACATCCTGTAAACTCCTTGTGGAAGGTAACACCATGGAAGATGATGAGGACTTCAGGCCAAGTGAAAAGTTTATCTCTAGCAGAGTATTCATGCCAAGATAAAATAGAAAAATGGATAACATATTCAAATAATTTACACAAAACAAGCCATCAGACTGAAAGTCAATGGGGTATATGTCTAAAGGTCTATATATGTCTGTCTGTTGTCATTATATATATGTATGCTTGTATCCTAATGAGCAAGGACAAATTAGAAAGACACATTGCTACCTGTTTTAAGCAGAGTTATTGCCTACTAAATTATTTTATTGACAAATTGTCATTTTAATGTATCACTGAAGGAAAATTTTGCGTTAATATTTGCTGAAGTAGCTTATGCAGGTGTTTCAGGCCAGTTTGGAAGGCGATTGTTTTAATCTAGTTCATGAACAGAGGATGAAGTTAAAATGTGACACACTCCCTCCCTAGCAAGTGAGAAAAGGACACAAGTAAATGACAACACCTGTGCTTGTCCATTAAGAATTGAAGATAGGAAAAAAAAATCCTTGCAGTAGATTTAGAAATTAACATGCTCTGCATGTACGGTAATAGTTTTTTATGTGTCTTTAGTATTTGTGTGTTCTGCAAATTTACTTATTTTCAGTCAGTTGTGTGAGTCCAATTTCTAATAGCTGTGGTGCTTGTGGTTGCAGATAACATTTAAGATTAATTCCTTTATGATGCTGTATTCTCATTACTCTGAATACATTTCACATTCTTTTGAAATACATCCAATAAAAGAAAACACAAGGAGTTGTTAACTTTCAGATCATTGACAGTGCCGTCTATTTAGCTTAAATGGAAGTTTTAATTGCAGATTATTGCATATAAGTCTGCATTTGTTTTATTTGAGGAGTAAAATTAAAAATGGGCTCTACTGGGGCTTTACCAGTTAATGCTTATAAGTTGATCCCTCAGTTGCAAAATGTCTATACCAGCCCATATATATCTTAAGGAAAATAAATTCCAAAATAAACATAGCTTATCTGTATTCTGATTGCCAACGTCATATGCAAAAGTAAAACAGTATAACCGCTATAGGTAGAAAGATTATTAAATACCTCTAAACCTGGGATCAGAGTTAATAATCAAGTGAAAGAGTTAATGTGGTTTATAATAAGAATGACACTTAACTTTGGGTAAAGAAATATTTCAATTCCAGTCTTGATATTTGAACTCATAAGTATTTGTCACAGGTTAAATGTAATGAAAAAAGGTTATTTGCGGAAAAGAAACATTTTTATCATTGTATGTAATCACGTCACTGAAATCTCACTGACTCATTCTCTCTTTAACTCTTCCAGAGCAGTCCATCAGCATTGTCAGAGAGCTTAGTTCTGTAGAAGTGACAGAGCCCTTTGCAGCTGTTTTCGACATTGAAATCAGCATGGAGCTTGTGAAACCTCCAATATGGACTCTGAATGGAGTCGCTCTGAAGGAGGGTGCTGATATAGAAATGGAGAAAGAGGGCACTTTGCATCGTCTCACTTTCAAAAAGACCAAATCCTCGATGACAGGACCAGTGCAGTTTACTGCTGGGAAGAGCAAATCTTCAGCCCAGCTCACCGTCAAAGGTAATTATGACTCATGGTTGTACAGCAGGTAGCCATTATAATGTTAAGGCTGTGATACAGTTAAAGGAAGATTGCAACATAATTCTTCTAGCTTCTAATCATGTATTGTTCTTCCTGTTCAGAGCGTCCACTGGAGATCGCAGAGCCCATGAAAGATGTGAAGGCGAAGGAGAAAAGTTCAGCCATACTCTCTTGCAAATTTTCTGCCCCGCCCAAAGATGTTCGTTGGTTGAAAGGTCAAGTCCCTCTGGCACCATCAGATAAGTACAATATGAAGCAAGATGCTACAAGAGCCCAATTGACCATTCAGAAGTTGACTGAGGAAGACAGTGGACAGTACTGCTGTCAGTCTGGACCTGCTGAAACCAAAGGCACACTCACTGTAGAAGGTACTGTGTGTACTTTTCAGAACCATACAGCAAGTGTTGAGTTTCTAATGAAATCTTTGAGCTGAAATGGTCCTGTTTCTTCTGTTCAGTACGTGAAATTAAGATCACCAAGCACCTGACTGACACAGAGGTGGATGAAGATAACGACGCAGTGTTGACATGTGAGATCAACTATGCAGATGAGGAGGTGCAGTGGCTTCTGAATGGCAAGGTGCTCTTCACTAATGAAGTCAACACCATCACACAAGATGGGAAGGTTCATAAGCTCACACTGAAGAACCTGGCCCCCCAGGATGGTGGGACTATCACCTTCCAAGTCCGTAAGGTGAAAGAGTCAGTGACCCTTAAAGTTAAAGGTGAGATCAGCTTTTTAAAGATTCCTTCAGTCTGCTCACTCAAACACAGACAAGATCATTCATCCTTTCTTTTGTCCCCTCCAGAGAAAATTGCTGTGTTCCTCAAGTCTCTGGATGATGTCATTGGAGAGGAGAAGGGCATGATAACTCTTGCATGTGAGGCGTCAAAGCCCAGGGTGTCACCCACATGGAGAAAAGAAGGCAAAGTTCTGAAGGCTGGATCTAAGTACGAGCTGCTTCACACAGGCAAGTCTTTGGGACTCATCATCAAGGACGTCACCAAAGAAGATGCTGGAGAGTATACTTGCGATCTTGGGACTGAGGTGTCCAAATCAAAGGTCACTGTAAGAGGTTGGTACTCTGGTTGGAAATCTCTTAAGCTTTCGTGCATATAGTAACATCACTAACTTCTACTCTTCATCCCAAACTTAGAGATCGGCATCGGAATAACCAAATGGCTGAAGTCAGCTGAGGTGAATGAGGGAGAGAGCTGTAGCTTTGAGTGCATCTTATCTCGTGAGAGCACGGATGAGTGTTCTTGGACTCTTAACGGCCAAACTATTAGAAATGGCGGCCGCTTCAAAATCACCAGCAAAGGACGCAAGTACATGCTGAACATAAAGGATGTTACTACTGCTGATGCTGGAGAAGTGGCCTTCAACCTGAAAGAGCTCTGCTCCAAAACAACATTAACTGTTGAAGGTAAGCGACGAAAATATTACTGGGAGGCAAAGACTAAATTAAAAATTGTTAAAGTACTTTAACATGTCTCCTCCTTTGTTGCAGGTAAAGCCTCATCTGTGTCTAAAGGACTGCAGAACATTAGTGCTGTCCAAGGGGAAGATGCCGTGTTTATCTGTGAAGTAACACAGGCTAGTTCAACCGTAAGATGGTCCAAGGAGGGCAAAGCCATCAAAAAGAGTCAAAAGTACGACGTTACTCAAGAGGAGAAGGTCATGAAGCTGATCATCCATAATGTATCTGCTCAAGACTCTGGAGAGTACAGCTGTGAAGTTGTTGGAGGAGCAACCACTAAAGCTAAACTTGAACTCAAGGGTAAGACTGACCTGCAATTAAATTCTCCAACAACGTTATTGATAAAAAAATATCAGCTATATCAAACAGTTTTACCCAATAGTTCAATTTTAGGTCATTTTCCTTTTATAGAGCCAATCCATAAATTCACCAAGGCACTGAAGGACAGCAAAGCAGAGGAGAAGGGCTCCGTGACGTTGCAATGTGAGACCGCACAAACCCCGTCTGCTGTGGTGTGGCTGAAAGGTCACACAGAGCTCAAGGCTGGTGGTCGATATGAGATGTCCCAGAAGGAGGGTGTCCTATCTCTCACCATCAAACACCTGGAGGAGAAAGACACTGATATCTACACCTGTGATGTGGGCACTGCCAAGAGCATGGCAAAGCTGACAGTCAATGGTAAGAGCTTATGTATGTGTGTCTACAAGTGTAGGGTAAGTTCAAGAAGCAATAAATGGATAGTGCAAACTGTGGTAAGTATTTATTACTTAACTGGTGGCTTTTTCATTCAAAGGCTTTTTATCAAGGATTTCTTTTGTTGCATACATACGTGGGTTATAGCCTAGAGTTAAATATTTTATACCTGATGTTCTGCTGTTAATGGTTTTCAAGCTGAATGAGACGAATGCTTAATTAAAGCTTGGTTTCCTTGGCTGTTTTCATTAATTATTGGCTAAGATGGAAAAACCAAAGGGTGTAATCAATTATTTTAATGGGCGAACTGCTTCAAGTTTTGCTTTGTCAGTCCCCTGGATCTGCTTTGACAATGCGTGTGTGTATGTGTGGATCATTTTGAGGTGTATCCAAAGCCTGAATTGATAAATAAGTTTAAGAAGAGGGTTGTCATTAATTCTCACAAAATCTCCTGCATTTGCCAAGTTTAAGTTTCTTTTTGTGGTACTTGCTGTAAGTTTGTTTTTTTAAGGATTCACTTTGCTCTTTTTATTTGAGAAATGAAGGAACTCCACGTGTGGACGGTCTCCATCAGCATGTGCAAGTGTTTCATAGTATCATGTTCTCAAATGCATTGTGTCATCATGCAAGTTCTGCATCTTTAGTGGTTGTCTTGTGCATTCCACAAAGGTGGCAACCCAGCATATTGTCATTTGAAGGTTTTCTTTTAGATTTAGTGCACTGTTTTACCAATCATGCATCAAAAGGAGCATCAGCCCAGGAACAAAATAACAACTTACCTCCTAAAGCTCCCGTGGATATTGGGATTACAACTCACTCATCCTTCTTGCCTCTCACTCTTCATTCTCCATCACCAACAATCATAAGACAACCTTTTGTTTTGGATAATCAGATCATCATTTATTTCTTTTTAGCCTTGCCAGCCAGCTTCAAAGAAAACCTCAAGAACCAAGAGAAAAAAGAAGGGGAGACTTTGACTCTTCGCTGCACGTTATCCAAACCTGCTGCCAACATTCAGTGGAAGAAAGGCTCTGAAACCCTCACAGCTGGAGAGAAGTATGGGATGAAGCAGGAAGAGACCTCCTGTGAGCTTCAGATAAAGAACTTGAAGGTTGAAGATGGTGGAGAGTATTTTTGCGTGTGTCGGGACCAGAGGACATCTGCAACAGTAAAAGTCAACGGTATGGATTCAGGAAGTGTTTTGGAAGACTTTTGTTTTAGTGTTGCATTTGCTAAGGGTTTATGCTGCTTTACTTTATTTCTTCACTTGATATTTAAAAGTAAGTAACAGAAAACTTGGTTGTACAGCATTGCCACCAACCTTCACACAGAAGCTAGAGAGTCAAGAGGCTGAGGAGGGAGCCAGCGTTACCCTGAAATGTGAGATCTCCAAACCTGGAGTCCCAGTGGAGTGGAAGAAAGGAGCACAGGTCCTGACATCTGGGGAAAAGTACCAGATGAAGCAGACAGCCTCTGTGAATGAACTCCATATTACCAAAGCAGTGCAAGAAGACAGTGGAGACTATAGCTGTGTGTGTGGAGACCAGAAGACTACAGCTAGCTTAAAAATCAAGGGTAGGATGAAAACTTTTCAAAAAGATTCTTCTAAGGAAGTATTTTTGGATGCACACACTCCAATACAAGTGTTTCAATGTCTTGTTTTTTGTCTTCTGTGTGAAAAGCTTGTTTTTCTGTTGTATGTAGCTTGTTGATAAAACGGCACACTTGTGATAAATGACCCTAAAAAATTTCAGCCCAACCAGTGACCTTCAAACAGAAGCTGGAGAGTCAGGAGGCAGAAGAAGGAGCCAACATCACTCTGCAATGTGAGATCTCTAAACCTGGAGTGCCAGTGGAGTGGAAGAAAGGAGCACAGGTCCTGAAATCTGGAGACAAATATCAGATGAAGCAGACAGCCTCTTTGAATGAACTCCTGATCAACAAAGTGGAGCCAGAAGACAGCGGCGACTACAGCTGTGTGTGTGGAGACCAAAAGACTACAGCTAGCCTCAAGATCAAGGGTAGGGGGAGAACTTTTCAAAGAGATTTTTCTAAGGAAGAATTTTTTTGGATGCACACGCTCTAATATAATTGTTTAAAAGTCTGCATGCAAGTCTAAATGGCAAATCATCAATGTCTTGTCTTTTGTCTTATATGTTAAAAGCTTGTTTTTCTGTTCTATATAGCTTGTTGATAAAACAGCAAGCTTGTGACTAATAACCCTTAAAAAAATTTCAGCCCAACCAGTGACCTTCAAACAGAAGCTGGAGAGTCAGGAGGCAGAAGAAGGAGCCAACATCAGTCTGCAGTGTGAGATCTCTAAACCTGGAGTGCCAGTGGAGTGGAAGAAAGGAGCGCAGGTCCTGAAATCTGGAGACAGATATCAGATAAAGCAGACAGCCTCTTTGAATGAACTCCTGATCAACAAAGTGGTGCCAGAAGACAGTGGAGACTACAGCTGTGTGTGTGGAGACCAGAAGACTACAGCTAGCCTCAAGATCAAGGGTAGGAGGAGGATTTTGACAATATATCAGGGGAATAACCGTTGTGAAAGGTTCTTAACACATATTTGGACAAATTAGCTATACAAGCAAATAAATTTGGGCAATCCTCTTGGTGTCTAATAACCAACTGTGGCTTTGCTGGTCTTTTGTCTTTGATAAAGAAAACGTTTTATTTTGAAAAGCACAAAAGCAACACATCTGCTAATGATGCTTAGTTCATGCTTAATTTTATTTCATCCAATGTATTTTTTTTTATTCCAAAGCAACTGTAATGATTGGCTTTGAAATTGCTTTACCTTGAAAACAAAAACATTTCTGCTGAGAACCTGCTGGCTCATCAGCCCTGTAACTATTTTGCAAAACCTGCCACAAAGTGCTGTGACCCACTAATGTCAGTATGTCATTTATATATGTTGTATGTAGCTTGTAACTAACAAAATACTCGATCCTCAGCCCAACCAGTGACCTTCAAACAGAAGCTGGAGAGTCAGGAGGCAGAGGAGGGAGCCAACATCACTCTGCATTGTGAGATCTCTAAGCCTGGAGTACCAGTGGAGTGGAAGAAAGGAGCACAGGTCCTGAAATCTGGAGACAAATTTCAGATGATGCAGACAGCCTCTTTGAATGAACTCCTGATCAACAAAGTGGAGCCAGAAGACAGTGGAGACTACAGCTGTGTCTGTGGAGACCAGAATACTACAGCTAGCCTCAAGATCAAGGGTAGGAGGAAGAATTTTCAAAGTCGATCTGTGGAATTTCAAAGCAGCTAATTGTTCAAACATGTTGAAACACACTGTGTGCATAATAATCAGTCTTTGTCTTCTGTGTTTTTTGTCTGCTGTTTTTTTTAACATTAACGTCATTGCACTGCACTTCATGTTAACAATATAATAAATGCTCAGCCCAACTAGTGACCTTCAAACAGAAGCTGGAGAGTCAAGAGGCAGAAGAAGGAGCTAGTGTTACCCTGAAATGTGAGATCTCTAAACCTGGAGTCCAAGTGGAATGGAAGAAAGGAGCTAAGGTCCTGAAACCTGGAGAAAAATATCAGATGAAGCAGACGGCCTCTTTGAATGAACTCCATATTGCCAAAGCAATGCCGGAAGATAGTGGAGACTACAGCTGTGTGTGTGGAGACCAGAAGACTACTGCTAGCCTAAAAATCAAGGGTAGGAGGAATAATGATTTTAACTTTTTCATTGTATTGAGATGAGTTGTTGTAATGAGAACTCATTTTGTGATATCTTCTTGTCATTTATTACGAGGCAACTGCAGAAGATTTGTTTCAACTATTCAATTTTATACATCAAAACCAACATGCGTGACTGAGAGAAGATTTTTTTATTTTCCAGCTGATGTACTTGTGGTGTCAATCTTCGTGTTTCTCTCATCATTTTGTCCCCGTCTCCTTGTTTCCCCAACGTCTTTGTGTTGGCTCCTCAAATTGTCAGCTTTCTTGTGGGGTGTCCACCTTGTGTTCAAGCTACGCCTCTGTTTGTGGTGGATCAGGATGTTGGAGGTGTTGTCTGGATCCCTCCTCTGTTGTCTCTTCCGTGATGTGAATTTTTATCACTCTTTTCAGGATTTTATTTGCAGGACCATTTTTTTTATACATATCAACTCATGAGTCTTGTACATGTTATCTGGGGGTTACAAAGCATGTTTTATGGTGCTTGCTTATTCCTGAAAGTGGTGCAGCTTACATCACTTAACAGTTTAGTCTGGCTGTAGTTATGAATCTTAAATGATCCATTCAAATTGTTTCTTCTTAGCTGTAAAACCCCCTGCTCCTCCTACGAGCACCAAACTGGAATCTAAGAAACAGGATACCAGAGAAACAAAGGAAGGTATGATGGGATTTAAGCAGCGTGCAGGCCTGACTCTCCGCTTCATGTGCTTCATCCATCTTGAAAATGGCCTTTGTGTTGTCATGTGCAGCCTGCTCTTAATTGGACACGTATCTTTTGGTCTGTAAAGGCTGTCACAGGTGTGTTTTGTGGTATGACACCTTTCTTGTTGATGTGATTTTAGGCTGGCAGTTTTGGGGTGTTTCTGCTTTTTATTTGTTGCTGGATTGTGCTGCAGCTTTTATGTTGGCTTTTCCCTTCTGTACACAGTATAACACATGGAATACCTGGCTCATTTGATTTGCCTGTTGATGGTTTTGAGTTACCATTTGTGTCAATGTTTAGCATGATTGATTAATCTGAACATTGTATTTGCTTTCCTTAAGTGGTTTGAAGATTTAACCATTTGCAGTAAAACAGACAGCCGTTATGCTTGATGTAGCATTCCTAAGTCTTTATCATGTTTGTATTGTAGTCAATGCACCTGAAGCTCCATCTGTGGCTGTTAGAGACAAGCAGAAAAGGCAAGAAATAAATGAGACGGTAGAAGGTAAATCTTTAAAATTTTCTTATCTTTGCTTGAGATTTTTGTTTTCTTTGAATCTATAATAGTGTATGCTGTGAGTGCATTGCCTGGTTATGTTAAAAATGAAAAAATGATCAAACTGGACCTTCACTCCAGGTCTGGGCTAGTGGCTGTGTCATCAGAGAACTTGTTCTTGTATGAGTTGGCTTACTTTGTGTCTTGCTGGCTGAAGGGATTGCTCAAATGCTGGATGTGGTTTTACTCGAGGTTTGTATTGCTTTCCCAACCATCTGCTGGTTCAGTTACCTTTGTGATTCATACACTCAACGTTGCAATTCATATCATTTTTGGGCTTGAGCTACTGCCATTGAAAGAAAACACTGTTTGGTTCAAGGTCTTTGAGTTACTTTGTTGCATGGCTCACCATTATAAAACACATTTTTGTTTCTCACATGGATTTACTTCAGCTTTTCCTAAGCACTTCTTATGTATTAGCTTTAATATTGTTTTCAATGTCATAGCTGTTATACTGCCAACTACTGGACAAACTCCTAAACAGAAGCCTCTGAAGCAGGAGACAGAGAAAGATTCACAGAAGCCCAGTTTGGGAGATGAAGGTAATCAATGAATCCTGTTTGCTAAAATTCTTAGCATGGGTGAAAAAATAACATATCATGTGAGGAAAGCTGTAAACTGGATGTCCTGGGTACTTGTAGGTGTTTGAGCTACTAGACTCCCACCTGAAGTCTTTAGATTATTGACAGCACCTCATTAAGATTGTGAGGTTTTTGTTGTGTTTTTGTCCCAGTTAATAAAACTGCAGTTGGAAAAGCTGCAAAACAAGAAACGCAGAAACAGGGGACCAAGAAACCAGAAGAAGGTATGAAAAGATTTTAAGTCTTTTGTGATCATGTGCCTGATTGAAGTCTCTTGCTTCATTCCGCTTAGTGATTGCATTGCTTAAAGATAATGTACCTCTTTTGTTGTTGCCTACTATAAAGGTGTATTAGTTTTACTGAATATTTGGCTGTTGCTTGTTGGAGTGGCTATAAAGCTTGAACAGTTGAAGTAAGGGATCTGAATTTCAAATATTGAATTATGTGGTTGGCTGTTGTGGCAATGCCTGGCAATGTCTATTTTGTGATGTTAACCTACTGTTGATGTTTTTTGAAACTTTTGTTGCCCTTACTGAATTTTTGCTGAGTTGACATGATTGAGATTTCCGGAGGTGTTTTTGTTACCTAAGACATGCTAGTTTTTGAGACTTTGTTTATACTGTGTCCTGTTTTCCTGCACTTTGGCTTTAGTCTCTATATGTTGTTCTGCTTTGTCATGTGCAAAAGTTTAAGTACTCTTGCACATGACAAGCTTGAGTCCATAGTACTTTTTCCAATAAGAAAGATGAGGCCAATTGTTGCCTTTCTTTGAAGAACCTTTTGTGACACATATTCAGCCCTTAATGTTTAGCAGCAGATGTGACTGTTCACTGTAAAGATTCTAAAAAACTCAAGTTATGAACTGATAGTTGGGCATAAAAAAGTAACAATTTTTATATTTAGCTTTTCTTGGATTGATGGCAATGTTGTCAGTTGACATCTGCATCTGTGCTCGGTCTTTGCTGTCTTTGAGTGACTTATAAAAACAACTACATAATTTTTCTTGAAATAGCTTCAGTTTCAGCAGAAACAACAGCAGTTTCAGCTGTGTCCTCCAAAGTTGAAGCTGAGAAGCAGAAATCAGAGAAAAGAGCTGAAGGTACGTTGTAGAATTTAAAGGAGGTTGTTTGTATTCACTTGGTGTTCATTATTTGTCTGAAAGTTTGGGTTATGCAAAAGCACTTGATGTGAATGTAAATGTGACATATTCCTATCCTTATGTTTTGACAAAGTGTATTTGGGTCAACAGGGTTGTGTCTGGTATCTGGGCTTGTTTGTCATTGAGTTAAAAGTTGCATGTCAGCAATTTGTTTGTTGAGTGTTTAAGTTCAGCAGAATCCATTATTATAGCTGGACTGTTTTTGGCTGTCGATAGTTTAACTCTGATCAGATTAATTATATTTCAGAAATTCAGAAGCCTGATGGTCTTGAAGCCGTCCCTCAGCCAGAGTCTCCAAAGCTAGATACAAATGTGAAAGACACAGGTATAAATGATGTGGTGCCTGCACAGTTTTTATTTCCTTCTTGTTGTGCCATGAGTGTCTTGACTATTTTGAATACTGATTGTGTTCTTCTGGCTTGTTGTAGATGATTTTGTGTACATTTCATTGAGACTGTAAGATGTGTTGTCTTATGGATCGTTGTTGTCTTGAGAAGTTTTCTGGAGCTCTGTTTGAAGGACTGGCTTCCCTACATGGTTTTACTATACACTTTTACTGCATTCTCAACTACCTGTTGGTGAACAACCTCTGTGATTCGAACATTCAATGTTGTGATTTTTGCTCTCTTAAGGCATGAGCTACAAATTTTATGAGGTCTTTAGGTTACTTCGTTGCATGGTGATTATGAAGACACATCCATGTTTCTCAAAAATGGTCTCCTTTCAAGCTAGCCTGACCCTTTTTCAAATAAGCCTAAAGATGTGTTTCATTTCATAGCTGTTATACTGCCAACTACTGGACAGACCCCTAAACAGCAGCCTCTCAAGCAGGAGACAGAGAAAGATTCAAAGAAGCTCAAAATGGGAGTTGAAGGTAATTAACCACATGTTAGTTCTGCTTTTGACAGCAACTGTGACATTATACATTTAGTCTGCCAACACTCCCAGGAGAGTTATAAACGAGATGTCCCAGTTTCTTGTATGTGTGTGTGCTACTCCGCTCCCATATGAAGTCTTTAGGTTATTGGCAGCACCTCATTAAGATTGTGAGGTTTATGTTGTGTGTTTATCACAGTTGATAAAACTGCAGTTGGAGAAGCTGCAAAACAAGAAACAAAGAAGCAGGGGACCAAGAAGCCAGAAGAAGGTATGAAAAGATTTTAAGTCTTTTGCCTCTTTGAAGTCTCTTGCTCCATGTAGTACCTCTATGTTTGTTGGATCTATTGAAAGGGTATCGGTTTTATTTGATGTTTGGCTGTTGCTTGGTTGGCTGGCTATAAAGTTTGAACCGTTGAAATAAAGAATCTGAATTTCAAATATTGAATAATGGGGTTGGGTGCTGCGGTTATGCCTGGCAATAGCTTTTTGTGATGTTATCCAGCCGTCTGTGGTGTTTGTGGAATGTTTGTTCTCCTTGTTGATTTTTGTCGAAGTGAACTGGTTGAGAGTTTGCTCTCCCTTATTTCCAGAGGTATTCATGCTACTTAAGATGGACTTGTTTGTGACACATCATGCAAACTGTTGCTATTTATCATGTGCTTTGGCTGCAGTCTGATTATACCTGCTTTTTGATGACAATTTATACCCTAAAAAGCTTGTTTCGTCTAACTGTCTTGAGTAAATGTTGAACTTGAATGGAGAGACAGAGTTGATTGACTTTTTGCTGGAAGCACCTTGTTTCACAGTTATTCAGGCCTTAATGTTTTATTACAGCAGGAAAGCTGTCAGATGGTCCAGCAGTGGATGTGACTGCACAGCTTAAGGATTCCAAAAAACTAGAGAAAGGTATGAAGCAATAGACTCATATTTAAATAAACATACATATTTAGCAGTTATGGCAATGGTTGTTGTTTGCTGCAGTGATCTGTCTTTGCTATAACTTTTGTTGGACTTAAAAAAACAGACATCATTATGTTTCCATGAATAATTTCAGTTTCAGCAGAGAAAACAGCAGTGTCCTCCAAAGTTGAAACTGAGAAGCAGAAATCAGAGAAAAGTGTTGAAGGTATGTGGTAGAGAAATTGAAGAAGACTGTTTGTGTTCACTGAGTGTTAATTTGTTTGTCTAGAAGCTCTGGTTATGCAAAAGCACTCACTGTGAATGTAGATGTAACAAATCCCTATTGTTATGTTTTGAGTTGTGTATTTGGGTTTCGAGGGTTGTGTCTGGTGTCTGGATTTGTTTGTCAATGAGTTAAAAGTTGCATGTCAGCATTTTCTGAGTTTTTAAGTTCAGCAGAATTCATAATTGCTTTGATCTAAACCTACAGTTCATAGCCTTTGGACTGTTTTTGGCTGTAGATATTTTATCTCTGATCAGATTAATTACACTTTCAGAAATTCAGAAGCCTGATGGTCTTGAAGTCGTCCCTCAGCCAGAGTCTTCAAAGCTAGATACAAATGTGAAAGACACAGGTACAAATGATGTGGTGCCTGCACAGTTTTTATATCCTTGTTGTCATGCCATGATTTCCTTGATGATTTGTGTTTGTGTTCTTCTGGCTTGTTGTAGATAATTTTGTGTACATTTCATTGAGACTGTAAGATGTGTTGTGTTTTGGATGATTGTTGTCTTTAGGACAGGGATCTCGAACTCTTGCCATGGAGGGTCAAGAGGCTGCAGGTTTTCTTACCAACCAAAAACTCCACCAGCTGATTTCACTGATTACCTCACCTTCAAGAAGAGAGCAGGGACCAATCAGTGAAATCAGTTGGTGGACTTTTAGGTTGGAAAGCAAACCTGCAGCGCCTTGGCACTCCATGGTACGATTTTAGGATCTCTGCTTGAGGAGTTTTCAGGAGCTCTGTTTGAAGGACTTGGTGAATGCCTGGCTTCCTTACATGGTTTTACTCCACTCTTTTAGTGCATTCTCAACTACCTGCTAGTGAACGACCTCTTTGATTCCAACATTCAGTGTTGTGATTCTTGTTCTTTTGGTGCTTGATCTGTCATTATATACAAAAAAATCAAAAGTCAGTATCTACAAATTTTATAAGGTCTTTTAGTTATTTTGTTGCATGGTGGCTTACTGCTAAGAAGGCATTTGTTTTTCACACTGACTTACGACAAGCTACCTTTAAGCACTTTACTTAAATATTTGCTGCGTTCAATTTCATAGCTGTTATACTGCCAACTACTGGACAGACCCCTAAACAGCAGCCTCTGAAGCAGAAAACAGAGAAAGACTCACAGGAGCTCATTTTGGGAGATGAAGGTAATCAGTGAATCATGTTTGCTGAAAATTTGACAAAAACTGTGACGTCTGCCTGCACTGTTAGCATGGCTTACAAAAAAGATTGGGACCAAAGCTGTGAACAGGGGAGTGGTGAACTGGATGTCCTGGGTTCTTGTGGGTGTGTGAGCTACTCAGCTCCCATCTGAAGTCTTTAAGTTATTGGTTGCACCTCATTAAGATTATGAGGTTTATGTCATGTTTTTGTCCCAGTTAAAAAACCTGCTGTTGAAAAAGCTGCAAAACAAGAAACACAGACACAGGGGACCAAGAAGCCAGAAGAAGGTATGAGAAGATTTAAACTTTTACCTCTTTGGAGTCTCCTGCTTCATGTTGTACATCTGGGATTTTTGCCCCGAATTAAAGTTATATCAGTTTTATTTCATTTTTGGCTGTTGCTTGGTCTAGCGGCTGCTAAGGTTGTGACATGAAGGATCTGAATTTTAAGTACTGAAGAATGGGATTGGGAATAATGTAAATGCCTGGCAATGGCTGTTTTGTGATATCATCCAACTGTTTTTGGTGTTTGTGCTCCTTGTTGATTTTCGTCTAACTGACATGACTGAAAAATTGCTGGCTCTGAATTCCAGGGGTGTTAATGCTATTTAAGACATGCTGGTTTGTGAGACATCTTGCATACTGTGGCTTTATATCCTGTGCTTTTGCTTCAGTCTGTACACCAGTGAGCTTTGTAATGTGTTAAATTTCATTTCCTTTAAAGGCTTGTTTTAACTAAGTGTCTCAAGTGAATGTTGAACTTGACTGGAAAGACAAGGCTGATTGTTTGACGTTTGCTGGAAGCACCTTGTATCACAGATATTACAGGCCTTGATGTTTTATCACAGCAGGAAAGCTGTCAGAGGGTCCAGCAGCAGACGTGACTGTACACTCTAAGGCTACCAAAAAACTGGAGGAAGGTATGGACGGATTAAAAAATATCTATGGCTTTTATCTCAGTGTTGGCAATGTGATCAGTTGACTTCTGCATCTGTGCTCTGTTTTTGCTGCTGTCTTTGAGTGACTTATGACAAACGACAGTATTTTTCTTCAAATAACTTCAGTTTCAGCAGAGAAAACAGCAGTTTCAGTAGTGTCCTCCAAAGTTGAAGCTGAGAAACAAGAATCAGAGAAGAGGGTTGAAGGTATGTGATGGAGTTTTTGAAGTCTTGGGGAAGGCTGTTTGTATCTATTCAGTATTCCGTAATGTTCATTTGTTTGTCCGGAAGCTTTGTATTATTATTTGGGCCACTGTGTACTTTGGTCGTGTGGGTTTTGTCAGTTGTCTGGCTCCTTTTGTCTTGTGTGTCGATAAGTCAGAAGTTGACTGTTTGCATTTGTGTTCAGTTTTTAGGTTCAGCAGTATTTATTGTAGCTTTTGTTAAAATCCACTTTTTCTCTAGTTCTTAACAGACAAATTATACTTTCAGAAATTCAAAAACCTGTTGGTTTGGAAGTTGCCCCTCAGCCCCAGGAGACTGCAAACCTAGATACAAATGTGAAAGACAAAGGTGCAGGTGATGTGGTGCCTTCAGCAATGTCCTCCAAAGTTGACACTGAGAAACAGGAATCAGAGAAAAGGGTTGAAGGTATGTGATTGAGTGATTGCAAGCCTTGGGGAATGCTGTCTGTATTCAGTATTCAGTAATGTTTATTTGCTTGTCTGGAAGTTTTGGTTATGTCAAAGCCCTTGTTGTGAACATGAACGTCAACAATTTGTATAATTAAGTTGGACTACTGTGTACTTTGGTCTTGTGGGTTTTGTCAGTTGTCTGGCTCCTTTTGTCTTGTGTGACGATAAGTCAGAAATGGACTGTTTGCATTTGTGTTGAGTTTTTAGGTTCAGCAGCATTTATCGTAGCTTTCATCAAAATCCACTGTTTTTCTAGTGCTTATCAGATGAATTATACTTTCAGAAATTCAAAAACCTGTTGGTTTGGAAGTTGCCCCTCAGCCCCAGGAGACTGCAAACCTAGATACAAATGTGAAAGACAAAGGTGCAGGTGATGTGGTGCCTTCAGCAATGTCCTCCAAAGTTGAAACTGAGAAACAGGAACCAAAGAAGGGGGTTGAAGGTATGTGGTAGAGTTGTTGGGAAAATCGAAGAAGAATGCTTGTATTGAGTTGGCTTTATTTGTTTGTCTGAAAGCTTGGGTTATGTTGGTACACCTTGGTAAAAACGTACACCACAATCCATGGTGTACTTTCATCTAGAAGGTCAGTCAGCTGGCTCATATTTTGTCACGTTTGTCTAAGTTAGTTATAAGTTGCATGTTCATAGATTAAGAAGCATCGTTTTGTTGCTTTGATCTAAACCCACTGTTTTGGGCTTCAGTCTGTTTTTGATTGTTGATGCAAAATTTCTGATCAGATCAATAATACCTTCAGAAACTCCAAAGCCTGATGGTTTGGACGTCGTCCCTCAGCCAGAGTCTGCAAAGCTAGATACAAATGTGAAAGACACAGGTACAAAAGATGTGGTGCCTGCACGGTGTTTATGTCTCCTTTGTTGTGCCATGATTTCCTTGATGATTTTGAATGCATTGAATGTGTTATTCTGGCTTGTTGAAGACAACTTTATGTGCAAGTTTCTTTATATTTTGGAACATTGCTGTCTCAAGGAGTTTGTGGGACATGTCTCTGAAAGATTTGATGTTTGCTTAGGTGCCCTTGTGTTCTGATTTGGAATTATGGACTTTGTATCAGTGTTATTATGTTTGCGTATGTACACATTTGCTTGTTTTGTGCTTCCCTTCATTTTGTTTTCATCTTTGTCCAATATCTTGTATGAGAGCCTGCAAGTGACAGGAATACACATCATCATTTTATGTCATTCATTCAATTTTCAGCTCCTCCAGTCGTTGTCCTTCAAGAGCTGGAAAGCCAAAAGGCTGAGGAAGGAGGTACTGTCACTCTGCATTGTGAGCTCTCAAAACCTGGACTCCCTGTTGAGTGGAAGAAAGATACACAAGTCCTGAGTTGTGGTGAAAAGTACCAGATGAAACATTCGGGACTCATTTATGAGCTACAGATCTATGATTTAAGGAGTGGAGACACAGGGAGCTACTCATGTTGCTCAGAGGACGCAAAAAGCTCAGCGTCTCTCGTAGTGAATGGTATGAGGGAGCTATGATGCCATCTTAAGCCTCACATGTTCATTCTTTCATAACTTGTTCTCATGTTACATAAAGGCAGACCCTCACCTTTATAAATATGTGGTTACTTCTCATCATCAGCTGCCCCGGTTGTTTTCACCAGAGAGCTTGAGAGTCAAACAGTTGATAAGGGCTGCAATGTAACCCTGACCTGTGAAATTTCGAAACCGGATGCTCCTGTGGAGTGGAGGAAAGGAGAACTTTGTCTTTCTCCTTGTGCAAAGTATGAAATTACACAAACTGGATGCTTGGCTGCATTAGTAATCCATGATGTAGACGATGAGGATTCTGGAAGTTACACATGTGACACTGCTTACCGTCAGAGCACTGCACAAGTAGCTGTCAACGGTATGCTTTTAAAACTTGTTTATGTAGATCCTAACTGACTGATGGCTTATTTGTCAAAAAGACTTATGACTGCAAATATTGCATGTCTATAAGAATGCTATTTTTAGTGTTTTTGACATTGTTTATTAGTTGCTTATGCTTTCTTCTACTGAAATCAGAAAGGAACACTTTAATGAAGGGTATCAGAGTGAGAATTAAACAGCTGACTAGCATACTTTTACATGTATGACGTACTTTCTCCTCTGCTGTTTTGTGGCTGAATAGATCATCTACATATGAGACGGGCTAAAAAAATGTGCAAACTTTCTTTTCCTCTCCTGCAGCCAAGCCTGCCTTTTTCAAAACTCAGCTGCAGGACCTTAAAAGACAGGCAGGAGAGATTGCTATTCTTCGTTGTGAGACCTCAAAGTCGGGAGTCTGCGTGGTCTGGAGGCATGGTGACAGGGTTCTTGCATCCAGCAGCAAATACCAGCTGAAACAGGAAGGAAACAAAGTGGAGCTTGTAATCTATAAATTGCAGGGAGCTGACACAGGAGAATACTCCTGTGTTACTGGGAACCAGAGGACATCTGCTGTCCTCACTGTGCAGGGTAGGGGATGTCTCTTGAAGACCGTCGTTTGTTTCTCCCTTTGGAATCACATCTTGTCTTGTTTACATCACTCAACACCCGAGCATGGTGTGCAAGAACTGTTTGGAGATCCTGTCTTGACCACACTTGTTCTCATTTCCTTGCCTTTTGGTCCCTCCAGCACTCGTGGTTATTCACATAAATGATTTTCTGTCAGTCTTGATCACATCTCCCATCATCCTTTTCTCTTCTCACAAACATTAACACACATTTTATTTCATTCACTTTGTTTTCAGTCTGACAAAAGTCTTAACCACACGTTATCTCTATAATAGTCACAGATTTGTGAAGCCTTTTCTCACTTAAGACAGCAAATGATCAACTTTGAACTGTATGTTCCTTGTCAAACAGAAGTGGAAGTCACCATCATGAAGTTCCTGGAGAGCTGCGTTGTGTTCGAGGGTGAAGATGTCCACTTCCAATGTGTGGTGTCTCATGATGAGGCACCCTCAGCCCAGTGGAAACTCCAGGATGTCCCGCTGCAGAATAATGAAATGAACCTGATCAAAGCGGAGGGTTGTGTACACAGCCTGACGCTCAGAGGCGTCACTGCGGCTGACTCAGGAACAGTGACTTTCACAGTGGGTAACAACACTTCCACTGCGTCTCTGACAATCAAAGGTAAGGCTTGGGTGAATACTAGCAGTCGTTTCCACAGTAACATTTGTGCTTCCTCATCTTGTCTTTGGTCTTTATTACCTTCCTTGTTGGATGTCATCCCTCCATCTTTAAACAGTGCCTTGAAAAGATTCCCTTGAACGATTCCTTGCACATGGATGCGCATTTCCTGAGTCGCCCTCTGTTTTTTCACCTTTTCTGCACTAAATACTGACTTGTTATCCTTTCATCTCACCTTTAAATTCTTTGCACTTATCTGTGGTTGGAGGAACTCTTCCTTGGTAGTTGCATGCTCACTCCTTTTTCCATGAAACTTTAACTCAAACTTTCTCTGTTACATATTTTATTTAGTGTTGAAATTAGGCACAAGTCGTGTTGATCGATATGCTTTGTTTTTCTTGATAAAAGCACTATTTTTGCACTGGATGATGGCAGATGCTGTGTGAACATCCAGATTGGACTCCTGCAGAAAAACTTTTGTTGCATGTTTGTCCACGTCTCTCTGATTTTAGTCCTGTCGTGGTTGTATTATATTGTATAAAAAGGATAAACAGAGTATTTAAACGCTCTGTCTTGTCAGTATGACTGTTTTATCTCAGTGGACTAGCGGTCCACCGTCATTTTTTTGGTCATTCAGGGATTGTGTTGATTTAAATTGTGTTCATAAACACAGCAAGTATTGTTAAAGTGATTGCGGTTTCTGACTGTTGTTGTTTTGTCAAAAGTAATGTTGACACTTCAGTTCGAGCTGTCTGTATGGAATTGGTGTCGTTCACTGGTTTTGCGACGGTCGCTTTTTGGCCTTATAAATCATTCAGTCTAATTAATAATGGTCTTTCTGGCAGCTGCACCTGTATTCTTCAAGAAGGAGCTGGGAAGTCAAGAAGCCACTGAAGGAGAAAAGGCCGAGCTGTCCTGCGAGACGTCTAGTCCCGACTGCAAGGTGACCTGGCTCAAAGGCTCTACCGTGCTCACCCAGGGGGAGAAGTACAGCATGGAGCAGAAGGCTGCCACTCACACCCTGGTCATACACAAGCTGGGTGTGAAGGATAGCGGAGAATATGTCTGTGACACAGGGGACAAGAGAAGTACTGCTTCCCTGACTGTGAAAGGTAACAGAGCAACAGTTCATCTCACCTGTGTCTGGTTTCCTCTTGTCTTCGTCCTCCCTGAAGCTTGTTTAATGTTCATTCAACCTGTTAACCAGTACTGGATTATATCGGCAACTTTAGTTTCTCTTTGATTTTACAGTCCTTGACTTTTATGTCTGATATATCAGTTATTATACAATTATTTATTTGTTTGTTTATTTATATATTTACTTTTTTCTCCTTTTTGGGTGGTGGTAAATCAAATGTCAGATATGATGAAATTATTTTAGTGATGATTTTCTCAACTTGTAGTGTTTAGCTTAGTTTGTTTGATATTTTGTGTGGTCAAATTGTTGTCGTAGTTGAGTTGTAGATTAGTGAATGCCATAGCACCAGAATCACCTTTGCAGGACTAAACTTGAGGCATGAACCAATGAGTAGGTATGAAATGAGATTATGGGTCATACATCGGCTGGGCTTCGGTCACTGACACTCCATCATCCCATTCACCCTCAGAGCATGTGCGCATCATCCGAGAGCTCTGCGACATTACTGTGACCACAGGGCAGGATGCTGTATTTGAGGTCGAGTTGTCACACTCGGGTGTGACAAACTGGGAGTGGTGGCTTGGCGACAACCTCCTCCAGAATAACGACCTGAATCAAATGAGCAGCCACGGCACGGTGCAGCGTTTGGTCCTGAAGATGGTGACCACGGATGAATCAGGAGATGTTGCCTTTGTTGTCGGAGAAGAGAAGAGTGTGGCCTGTCTGCTAGTGGAGGAGAAACCCAAAGGTAAAGGAGATGACATGGTCGCTACAGATTGTTCATTCCATCCTCATCGACCACCAAACAGCTTTGTCTTGGCAAATGGAAATTTGCTAGCACCTTCATCGCCATCATCATCGCCATCCTAACATGCAGCTGTGTTTTCAGTTCCATTTCATTTGGCTAATACTAGTTATCTTTAATAAGGAACATTAACATAATGCTAACACAAATGTTTTACTTAAGAAGATAAATTGTGCCTCACTTGACTCGTAATTATTACAATCAACAAACCTCAAAGGAGGTTAAAAAATTGTCAATTTTGATTTTGATTTTGTAAAATTTGTGATAGCATAAAATAATCACAGCATGCATGCATGTGTTGATGTTTATAGTTTAAAAATGTTTAAGACCCTAAAACAAGGGAAGAGAAGTAGACTGAAAATAATTGTTAAGTACGATAAATGTAGTTTTGGATGTCCCATATTTGCAGTGCTAATACTAGAGAAACCGCACAACACTGTGGCTCTTGAGGGTGAAACTGTTACCCTGGCCTGCACCATCTCCGACCCCAAGGCCATTGTCACCTGGATAAGAAACAGCACAACCATCAAAGCAAGCCTAAAGTATGACCTGAAGAAAAATGGAGCATTGCACCAGCTCTGTATCCACAACCTGCTGCCCGAAGACTCAGGAACGTACACCTGTGACACCGGCGACACACAGTGTGACGTCACCCTGACTGTGGAAGGTAAAGAAAGATGCCTCTAAAACAAAAAAATCTGATTCAAGATTGTGGACCAAGATAGGGTTGAAGTGATCAGCTGAAATATTCTTGCAGATCCCGCTCTGGCATCACTGTGCAGCAGTAAAACTTTCCTCTGAAGTCTCTCTGAGATGTCTGTCAAATTATCTCAGCTCAAAACCTGAAACCTGTCAGTATCTGATGCCATTTTAAATTCTCACCAGGTGCCCCAGCATTCTTCCAAAAAGAGCTCAAGAACCAGGATGCGATAGAGGGTGATGATGTCACTCTGAGCTGTGAGCTGTCTAAACCGAGTGTCCGTGTTGAGTGGAGAAAGGGAGGCATGGTCCTCCAGCCTGGTAAGAAGTATAAGATGAGGGAGGAAGGGTGCGTTCGGGAGCTCTGTATACAGAACCTGGAGCCCGAAGACAGTGGCTACTACACCTGTGACGCAGGAGACCAGCTTACCACAGCTTCTTTGGCAGTGCAAGGTAGCCTTTTCATTACTGTTGTATCTGTCCTTGAGTTTAACTAAAAGAAGGATTTTCCTTCGTCTTTGTGAACTAGGATGTTGCATGTGGTCTTTTTTCGTCTGTCTTGTATGATATGTTGTTTTGTTGTTAGGATAATGCCAATAATTAGTAAGTACGAGGAACAGTGAATGCATTTGTGTATTTTTGCTCAACAGCCAAAGCAGTCTTCATTGTGAGTGGTCTTAAGAACACTGACGTCTTTGTTGGGGAATGGGCAACCTTCTCCTGCCAGCTGTCTTCTGGTAGGGCACCTGGCAAGGTGCAGTGGTGGCTTGATGGCACCTTGATGGAGAGCAGCCCCTCTTGTGAGATAGGACTGAGCCAGGGCAACATTCACACACTCATCCTAAAGAACCTGGCCACAGATGACTCTGGCACTGTCACATTCAAAGCTGGCAGTGTAACGTCAACAGCCAAGCTCTTAGTCAAAGGTAGACCTTAGATCAGCAGATTCCTCTTTTTAGATCCTGCAGAAATCCAAATTCTAAATCAACAAATGCAATCAATTGGAAGTTTAAGATGAATTGTTACCACCACATTTAACACATGCTGTTGTGTCACTTTGATATTGGATTATATGGTTAAAACAATTGAAACGTAACATATCAGATCAACCAAAAATTAGAGATCTTCTTTTTGAACATTTTCAATTGACGTGGGATATTTTCTGCAGGGTTTCTCTGAAAGCTTGAAGTCTGTGAAAAGATGAATGAGGAATAGGATTTGTCTTTTCAGTGTTTCATCATGCATGAGCATCATATTTTCTGATTTCATCATTTGTATGATTAATGACAGTAGAGAGTTTAATGCTGTTTGCTCTGATACCACCTAAACATAAAAACTGGGTGCAGCATCACTTTAAAGATCAAATATTGTAAGATCAGTTTCTTTGGAGTGTTTCTGGGACCTTCTATTTATGTTGAGGCACTAGAGGTAGTCTGAAAACTCTCTTGGAAGATTATATACATCCTGTGGTGCGTGAATGTTTGGAGGAACTGCAAACTATCACTCAGGAGAAGAGAGTCATGTTGAAGCCCCTGCTCAGCATGCTGTTACCTCATCCTGACTCTAAGAATGTGGCGTGGATGAAAAGCGATCTTATATCTCTAAAACGTAATTACAATTGGAAAAGAGAAAAGCAAAGATAAACTTGAGATGCCTGCTACTCCACGAGGGTTAGAACAATAACCTCTTGGCGAGTAGGGTTTGGATTTGATTTTGCTGGCTTGAGGCCTCTGTTTAAGTCTTTTTTTATTACTAAGTGCTAAATTGTAATTCTGGTTTTCCCAAACGAGTGATCTTGAGGGTAAACACTTATCTTTTTCCATGTGGCAGTTATTTATATGACTGGGCCACTGTGGTGTGGATTTGTTCAGCTTCCCTGTGAAACCTTGTTCCAAGCGTTAAGTAATAAAAGTGTATTTTTATGTGTTTTTGAAATACGCTAACACTCAACTACGCCCTGGGAGTACACATTTGTGATTTTGAACCACTGAGTATTTGTAAACCATGCACCTCTGGCTCTGAACCATAAAAGCATGATTGTGATTATTCGATGATTTATTGTGCAGCCATAAGTTTGTGTGTGTGTGTGTTCCTCTGTAATGAAAGTGATAAATGATACACTATTGGGGAGTGGATTGGTCCTGGTGATGTGAAGGTTTAATTCAAGGTACGTCTTACTGAGGTAGTGAACCATTATATAACATCCAGTCACAAAAGCACAACGATGTGTTGTGTTAGGAAAAGTGCTGCTCCACCCATCCTTGCAGGCTGGTTGCTGTTTTCCTCTTAATTTTTCATTCATTCCATCCCACCAAGTCCTGCCCCTAACCCACAAACACTAAAACCTCTAACCCCTCACATGCCATTCTGTGAGTTTGGCATTATTTCTTTTTTATCGCCCTCTCTGGCTTCATCAAATGCAATCACTCCTTGGCCCTCTATTCTGATTGTTTCCCTGAATCTTGACATTTGGTCTTTTGACCCCCATCTACTCCTTTTTATGTTCAATTTGAGTGTCTGTATAGAGAATACGGTAATCCCACTGAGTATTGGATTATTTTTTTTACTTATACAATTTGTACTTGACACCCCATAAAGACCTGATATCGTTCTCACTTAAACATCACTTCTGCTGGGGGTTATAAAGCCTACATGTCATTCGGCATGTCCTGCATTTTTTCTTTTACCTCACGGCCAAGCCTTGACTTGACCCTATGACCCCAACCTCCAGATCCCACAGTTGAAGTGGTGAACGAGATGGAGGATCTTTGGGTGGTCCAAAATCAACCAGCTGAGTTCATCTGCCAGTTCTCAAGGCCAGTCAAAGCTCAGTGGAAAAAAGACGGGCAGCCGTTGCAGCCTGACGGCCGAAGGGTGGTAGTGGAGCAGGACTGGAGCGTGGCTCGCTTGTACATAAGTCGCGTGTCAGCTGAGGACAGGGGCACATACTCCTGCGAGGCGCAGGGGGCCTGCGGGGTTGCCTCACTTCATGTGGAAGGTGAGGCTTTTCTCCACATGGAAAGAGCATCAACCTTAAGTCATCTTCCTCTGGTACTTCATATTTATGGTTCTGTGGCCAAATACATGATCAGCTACTGATCAAAGAAGACTTCTTTTGTTGGAAAATCTAAATATGACTTCATTAATATAATCTTCCTAAAAGTTATGCTTTCTTTCTCTGCTCCTCTATGTTCTTCAGCTAAACCCATCGACATCGTCCAGGGCCTGGAGAATGTGGAGACCTTTGATGGAGGTGAAGCACTGTTTGAGTGTGCCCTCTCTCGTCCTGAGAGCAAAGATTGCCGCTGGCTCCTTGATGGGAAACCAGTGAAAGAATCCCCTAATGCAGAGATTGTCACTTTTGAGAGCGGTCGTCGTCATCTGCTTCTGCTGAAAGAGCTGCGCGTTAAGGACAGTTGCACAGTGACATTCAAGGCTGGCACGGCATCAACATCTGCACAACTCTCTATCAAAGGTGAGTCGCTGAAATCAAGACTTTAAAGTCTTACTTACATAATGAGGGATGCACGGTTATTATCGACACATTACCATTATTGGCTAGTATTGGCTTATAAATGAATTAGTAGATATTGGCCAACACACCAAATTCTGCTGATACGATAAACCGATAAAATAATTGCAGATTGAGTATTTGGTTCTTGTTTTAAGTTAAACTTGAACTTAAGCAGTGGTCTGTAAGGTATGTGTATCTGACCACTTTAGGCATATTTACCAAAATAAACCATTTTATTCAACTTGTGTCTGTACAGTTGCACTTTTAATATGTTCCCTGTGAACAGAGGTTATATTTACTGACTGTCAGTCATGAAATTGGGCAAATTTGCCCTGGTTGTGGGTATTGTCATGATTTTTTCAGGAACAGCATAATCCAACTTTCAAGCAGGATTTTTCTTTTGGAGTTTTTTTTTTGTTTGAAAGTAATTATCATGAATAAATATACAGTTTTATGAGTATATTTTTGCTGTTTTGCACAAGCAATGAATATTACATAATAAAAGTGATAAGAGTATGCACCATAATACAATGTGCTACTTCCAATACAGAAGACAGTTGATGATCTCTGCAATTATGTGCGCAGAAAAAAAATCAGCATTGGCTAAATTAGTTGTTAAATATCGGCATATTGGATATTGGCAAAACATCCAATATCGTGCATTGCTGCACATAATGTCAACATTTTGATGTAAGGCATCTGAATTGTTAAATATAACATGTTTTCGTATTCATATTTATCTCATTAGGCTGGCAGCTGGATGTTGTGAAGGGTCTGGAGGACAAGGTGGCATCAGTAGGAGAGAAGGTTGAGTTCTGCGTTGAGCTTAATGAGCCCATCCCTGCGTCAGAAATCACCTGGTACACTAACGGAGTGGAGCTCAAGCCCAATGAACTCTGGGCTATGAGGGCTGACGGCTGCTCTTATCGCCTCGTCCTGAGGAAGGCTCCTCTTTTGCCCCAGCAGGAAATTACATTCGCTGCGAGAGATGCTCTCTCACTGGCTAAGCTCACTATCATCAGTAAGTGTTTGACAAACAGAAATGCACGTAGGCAATAGTGTCATTGTTTCATATCTTTGTTTCAAAAATGTTATTCAGAATTTTAAAGGTTAAATTTGTTTGCATGGCAACTGTAGATCAAACAGCAGGAGGCAGTCTTGATCCTGCTGAAAACATCTTAGTGCCTGATGATCATTTAGTAAGCATCAAACATCTGCTCCTCCCATCCCACCAGCTGTACCTGACCCCCCAGAGGACCCAGAGGTTCTCAGTAAGACCAAACAGTCGGTGTCCCTCTCTTGGTTCACACCTCTCCATGATGGGGGCAGTCCCATTCTGGGCTACAGGGTGGAGATGCGGCTGGTTGACAGTGCGCTTTGGCTCCCGTGTCACTCTGAACCTGTGTGCAACACAGAGTTTGTGGTTGAAAATCTGACCCCGGGGAGTAGCTACAGGTTTAGAGTGGCAGGAATCAACAGAGCTGGGATTGGCGAGCCCGTTGAGTTGCCTCAGACTGTGCAGCTTGGTAAGTGCATGTTTGGATTAATCCATGAAATAGACTTCCGAGTTAGCATCTGCTGTTTGTTAAGGATAAATGTGCTGTTTTTGTGTCCTGTCATATTAAGACAATTTGGTAAATGTGTCTCTTTGGTTTTTGTTACACAGAGGCAGCAACGCCACCAGTGGTCAGCCCAGGTAAGACATTTTCTCTGCTGCTTTGGTGGCAAATTTTCTTGTATTTGACTTGTCCTCCTGAAACTACAATTGTTGACCTTGAGAAACTCCCATCATGCCAAGTTGAATTTTCTGTATTTTCAGTTGAAATGTTCAAGAAACTGTTAATCAGTTGTGTGATATTTTATGATGATATTTGATTTATAAAACTGGCATTTACTATGAAATTATATCCTTGTTATAGGTGTAGAGGCAAAAAAGGAAAAGACAGAGATACTAGGGCAGCCAAACTTGCCTCCAGAGGCTGCTGATGAAGGTGATCTCCACGAACTCTGGGAAGAATCAGCCAAAAAACGGCGCATGAGCCGTGAGCCTACGTTGGACTCCATCTCTGAAGAGGAGGGTAAAGGTGGTCAAAAGAAATCAGAGCAGAAGGAACTGAAGGTGTCTGAGAAAGTGGAAGTAAAGTCAGTGGGTAAGGAGCAGGCCGTTACACCAAAGGTCACCAGCTCTGAGGATGTGTCTGTTTCTGGAGGATCAACACTTGTGTCTTACCTCAAGACAAGCAGCACAACCTCTGTTACTGCAGCCAAACAGTCAGAGACTATGACCGCTGAGAGGTTCTTCGCACACTTCCAGATGGCAGAAGAGAGGACAGTGCAGCAGGCTGCAGCGACAACAACCACAGTCCAGCAAACGGATATGAAACAGGTGACTTCAGAGGAGACTGACATCATGGAGATCAGTAAGGAGGATGAACCTGAGCTGAGGGAGGCTGCCATTAAGATTCAAGCTGCCTTCAAGGGCTACAAAACTCGCAAAGACATGCGTCCTGTCTTTAAAGATGTCTTCAAAGACCAGACCAAAGAGCCTAACGGCACCATCCATCTTGAATGTGTGGCAGAGGGGAAACCTGACAAGGTGCAGTGGATGAAGGATGGAGAACCAATCAAAGATGGAAAGCACCACCATATTGACATCTACAATGATGGTACTTGCTCCTTAGTTATCACTGCTGTCACTACAAAGGATACTGGAGTTTATACATGTGAGGTCACCAACAAGTTTGGAGTCGCTTCTCACAGTGGCAAGGTCACAGTAGGAACGTCAAGAGAGTCATCTGGGCGCCGACCTCTAACCGTGGGCTACAGTGCAGACAGTGAGGCTGAGAGCTCCTCTGGTAGTGAGATGGATGAGTCTCTAAGGCAGGCGAGTAGGCGTCTCCGGCGCCTGCTGCGCACACGTCTCCCACCAGATGTCGAAGAAGAGCCGTTTGTGAGTGCAGATGAAGGAGATCTGCGTGCCCCAGATCCTCACTCCTACCGAGAGGATGACACTTACATTTACATCCGCTTTGACACAAGAGGAGAAGCTGAGGTTGCCTCGAAAAGGTTTCAGGAGATGTTCACTGTACATGGAGTTCCTGTGGAGACCACCATCCAGGACGCAGGGCCTCTGAAAGTGGAGCTGAGGATCAGAAAGATGGGTTACACGCAAGACGGCACAGAGACCCCCACACAAGAGAGACAGCCCCCTGCATTGCTTGCTGGAGGACCAGGTAATTTGTCAGATCAGTATTCTTACATCCCTTCATCCTACTGAAAATGATCATCCTAGAAATAATGCTGTTGTCTGACTATGATGTGTGAGCTCTAATTCTTCATATTTAGCGTTTTGTCCTGAGTTTGTCACCAAGATCTTTGTTGTTTGAAGTTTGTCTAATTTTGTTCTCCTTGTTTCTCAGCTGCACCAGTCTTCTTGACTGAACTTCAAAGTCAGGACGTTCCAGACGGCTATCCTGTCAGCTTTGACTGTGTCGTGATTGGCAAGCCCCCTCCCACTGTCCGCTGGTATAAGGACGGCAAACTGCTGGAGGAGAACGACCATTACATGATCAATGAAGACCAAGAGGGCTGCCACCAACTCATCATTACTACAGTGCTGCCCACTGACATGGGCGTCTATCGTTGCACAGCTGAAAACAGCAGCGGCATCGCTTCAACAAAGGCTGAACTCAGGGTTGACAGTAAGTGAAGTTGCATTCATTAAAAGCACACAATACTCATTCTCTTAATACTAATGCTGAAGGACTACAACAGTGCAAAAAATGCTGTAAAACTGTCGTAGTGTATTGTAAGTTAAATTCTGACATAACCTGGCATTTACGTGATGTTATTCTGAGTTTTTTCTTGGGGAGCTGTTTTTCTGTACAGTAGAAATATTAATGATAAGGGTTTCAAAAAAACACATTGTGGATAAATTTATGGTTAAAGAAAAACTGTTGGATTAACTTACTTGTGTTGCAGCTACTAAACTTTCTGAAAAATCATCTCCTAATTCTTCAAATCCTTCCTTTCCATCAGTGTCTTGCAGCTCTGATTATGACACAGCTGCTGATGCTACTGAAACATCTTCCTATGTCAGTGCCAAAGGCTACATGTCCAGGTGAGTTGATCATAAGTAATGCTTTATAGCAGGAGTGCAGATGGCCTAGTGGTCTGGGTCTGAAGTGAGTGGCCCAGGTTCAGGTCCAGCCTGTAGCCTCTTTTTTGCATGTCACTCCCCATTTCTCCCCTTTTTTTCCTACTCTGTTCACTTTCCTCCTCTATCCAATTAAAGGCATAAAAAGCGCCAGAAAATAACTTAAAAAAATAATGCTCTGTAGCTTATAAAAGCAAATGTTTTTGTTTCATTTTTTGTGTTTAATCCTCTTCTATCGCAGGGAAACTGAGACATTTGAGTCTGTAGCTGAAGACGATCAGCTTCCTCAAGTTGTGGAGGAGCTCCATGATGTTCATGTTTGTCCAGGTTCTCCTATTGCCAAGATGCAGCTTAAAGTTAAAGGTAAATTTATCAACCACAATCATTGATTCATCAGAGACCCATCATGACTCCCTTAAAAATAAGTCTCGTGAAAAGAATCTGAAAATGTTTTATTATCCTCCAGGCTTCCCTAAACCCAGAGTGTACTGGTTCAAAGACAGCCACCCTCTGCGACCTTCAAAGAGGATTACGTTGCTGGCAGAGAGGGATAGTCATGGTGTGGAGATTCATGAGGTGAAGAAAGAGGATATGGGAGAGTACTCTGCTTACATCAGCAATGCAGCTGGTTCTGCTTACTCCTCTGCCCGTCTGATAGTCCTGCGTATGTATTCAAATACCCAAACAGTTACATCATGAGGTTATATGTTTTTTATTTCACATAATGTTTACAGATACAGTAATGACTATATTTTGCAACAGGTCCAGGAGAGATTATGCCTCAGGACAAAAGAGGTAATTTGTCTGTTATTCTACAAACTTAGCACAGAGAAAGGCATGGAGAGTTTTTTAAATGTCTGAGGTTTTTTTTTCTACAACCTATCTCTACAGACCCCAAAGAGCCCCTGGTGCCCCCACGCTTCATTGAGAGGTTCAGCAACAGGAAGGTGAAACAGGGAGCCAGCATCACTCTCTCAGTCAAAGTAGAAGGTCAGTTTGCTTTTCTGTGAATATGTCAAAACATCAACACATTTTTCAAAAGTTTTTATGAATTTACGCTGCTCCTTTCCTCTGTTCCAGGGTCTCCCACTCCTACGGTCTCCTGGCTGAAGGAGGAATCGATGGAAGATGTTTTGTGGATCAAGCCTGAAACCAAGGGATATAAGATCGCAAGCTCAGGTCGCCAGCACAGTCTCATCCTGATGGACGTGGGCACTGAATACACAGGCGCCTACACCTGTATTGCCACTAACAGGGCAGGACAGTCTATCTTTACTGCCCACCTCGAGGTTGATGACAGTAAGGAAACCATGGAAATCTAGAGTTCTTATAGAAAATACATTGATCTAAGCTTCTTGCCTAAGCTTCTTCCTTGTGTTTGTTGTATACTTTAGCTCTGCAACCAAAGAAAGAGACCAAAGCTACTGAGTAAGTGTTTCTGAGAAATCTTAGATTGAAAGTGACATGACACATTTAAAACTCTGATAACAATACATTTAAGAGCATGAAAATTTAACACAACACTTCATTATCCTCAGGGTTCTTGGGATTACAGTCAGTCCTCCAGAGGAGGAGACTAGCAGAGGAAAAGGTCAGTCATCACCTCCTAGCCAAGTGTTCATTTTGATTCTGATTTTCTGTATGTGTTTATAAATTAACTGTTAACTGTAAACATGGCTTTCTTTCTTCTTTGTTTTTGTCTTTTAGAGGGTAAAATACCTTTCCTAGGTGAAGTAGGTACAGAGGAATTCCTTATGAAACTCACCTCTCAGATCACTGAAATGGTATCAGCGAAGATAACCCAAGGTAAGCCTACTTTTTGGAAAGGTTTGTCCATACAGTTATATCTAACATTTTTGTATTTAGATTTGAAAGTAATTTTTAATACTGCCCTCATCCTTCTGACTTTTTGGGTTTTTAGCAGGAGGTGTCAGAAAAGTTACCTCTAAACACTACATAAACAAGCCAAACTTTAGTATGGATTAAGAAAATTCTATGACTTTTGTGTTTTGCAGCTGCTGTCAAGCTTCTGCCAGTGTGCTAAAAGCTCATCGTGTTAAAATATGTTGTTAAACACTTGTTTTTATTGTTTTGATGAAGTGTGAAGTGCATGCAGCCAAAGCTTGCTCAGAGTAAAAAAAAATATTACTTAAACAAAAAATCCCTTTACTACAGGGTCTGCATCTATATGCAAATATCTATGTACAGATATTACTGCATACTGAATACTGAACAATGCAAGCTGCAATAAATATCTTGTATTGTCATGAAGATGCAGAGAGTGTGTAAATAATCTAGATGATACGTCATTGTTTGGTGTCACAATGCTTTGTGCTCTGGTTGAATTCATTGAATTTCTGCTGGTGGTTCAAGAATTTGTGACGTGTTCGTACGTGTGAATGTTTTAACAATGCAATTCTTGAATTGGAATTCACTTTAGAATAGATTTAATATCGACACCAGACTTGAACATGTGTGTCCCCGTTGTGCTTCTCCAGCGCCTGATTTTTAGCATGCTTTGCTTCACCCATCAGTAGAAAAAAAACAATTAAAACCTCTCATCACTACTCAGAGACATCATGTCTATACCACCTTTACATCCATGAGTTAAACAGCCCAACACAACCAACTCATCCAACCATTGGTTTGTTATTCAGACAGCTTACAGAATCAGGAAGTGCTCCAGTGGATGAAATCTTGGCCCAAAACTACCAGTATGTATCCAAAGTGCATCAGCCTCATAATTAATATACATTACTCCATTTAAACATTTAAGTAAGACTTATTAACAGAGCAGATCAGTTTGACTTCATACATAACAAGAATAAAAACAAGTCTTGTATCTTAAGGTGCAGTTGCCACAGGTTTTGTTTTCTTTGTCTCAGCATTGTTAATGAGTCTTTTTCCCTCTTCATGCTGTCTGTGCCCCTTTGTGACTGAATGCACCATCGGTCCTGACTTTAACATGTTTTTGCTGATATGCTCATAGATAGACATGTTTGCAAACAGCTCAGATTATAAATATAATCCGTGTTACAGCTGTTTTTGCATGATGAAGCTTTGCTAACAGACAGAAGTGTTTTGAATTGAAAAAAATGTGTAACTCTTGAACTTTAAGCTAAAATAGTGTAAAGTGGTGATGATTTCCATGCTTTAGGAGACAGAACTTATGTAAATAAAGCACCAGTAGATGTCAGCAGTGAGTCAGTTATTACTTGAACTCTTACTTTAAACCATTTGGTTTTGATCCTCAGCCAAGCTCTGACCAGCTTTGTGAAGTGGACACTAATAACTGCTACAACTTATAGAAAATAACCAAACTTTAATGATCCCTTTCCATGCTGCAACATAAAGCTTTTTTGCCACATTTGGTAACAGCTACTTATATAAAAAAAAGGGGAAAAAAAAGGATTTCTTTCAGTTGTAGTTCCTGTACTTCTGACCTTTCCTCCTTCAATCCTTGCTGCCTTAGCCTCCCTACGAGTACCAGGTGTGGACAGTGATGATGAAACCAAGACCCCTACTGCATCACCTCATCACGGTCGATCTCGCCCTCCTTCGCTTATTGCTGACTCCTCTTCTGAGTCTGATGAGGGGGATGCACGAGGAGAGGTGTGTGGTATTTTGCTGTACAGTTTTTTAACCATTTTAAACATAGTCTAATAAAAATTTGTGTTTTATTCAATCCAATGTCATATTTCAGTTTGGACTACATCTTTAACTATCTTTATTTTATACTTCAACATAAAACTACAAATTATTGCCCTAAAATAATTACAAAGTTCATATAAAACATAACTTAAATAGAAATGAATCTGTAATGAAACAGTTGTTTTTCAATATAGAATTGAATGAATTGAATAAACGTTAAAAATCTAGAGTCTTATTTGAAATTGATAAATAAATGTTTTTAAAAATAATACCGGACCAAACAGCTCTACGTATTCCTGCATTTGCAATGATCCTGTCATTAACATATCCTTCATCTTCACAGATGTTTGACATCTATGTGGCGACAGCTGACTACACCCCCACCATAGCAAGCAAAGAATCCATCTCTCTAAAGGAGGGACAGTATGTTGAGGTTTTGGACTCAGCTCATCCACTTAAATGGTTGGTCCGGACCAAACCCACAAAAACTACACCATCCCGCCAAGGCTGGGTCTCACCTGCCTACCTGGACAAGAAACTCAAAGTATGTCTAAAAGCTGTGAGACGTCAATAAACCAACTTTACATGTGAAACTTTCAAACCTTTGGGCATCAAGTAAAATGTGTTTTTCTCCAGCTCTCTGCAGATACTGGAGATCTCCCAGAGGCAAATGTAGAGGAGGTTTCTGAGGGAGAATACAAGAAGAAATTATTGTAAGTCAGTCTACACCAGGCATGGGCAAACTACGGCCTGGGGGCCACATGCGGCCCGTTAAACGTTTTAATCTGGCCCGCCAAACTTGAAAAAGTTAAATGAATAAACCTTGTTGATGTTTTATTTTCCCTGCAATTCTGATGTTTTCTATATAGAGTGTTCACATTTAATATCAAAATATCACACAAACAATTTTGACACAATCTTTTATCATTTTTTGTTTTTTCATTTTTAAAACCAGGACTGAAAAACCGTGTTTTTCTGTAATTCTGTTTTTCCATTTTTGTTTTAAAACAGAAAAACAAAAAAAAACAAGTCATTTTTTTCGTTTTTTTAATTTTGTTCTGAAACAGAATATCGAAAGAACGAACCATACACGGATCAAAAATCCCATTATAATTTAATTCTGTCATATTCTAATTTTAATTTCAAAACAAAATCAAAACAGCGAAAAATAGACCGTTCCTTTTTTTTCTGATTTTTGATTTGAAAACGAAAAAATTGAGTAACAAGTCATTATCCATTTTCCGATTTTGGATTCTAAAACAGATATGGAATGAACGAATGATACCCTGATAGTTACCAAAGCACTCCATCCATCAGGCCCCTTTGTCAAATGTTAGAACCCATTGTGGCCCACGAATCAAAAAATTTGCCCACCCCTGTTCTACACTCACCAAGCTAAAACTGTGCCTACATGAGTCTAATTTTTATTTCCCACTCCTAGCCAACTGATCCAAGATCTGATAAATGGTGAATCAGAGTTTGTAAAGGAGTTTGAGTTCTTCACCTCCCATCACATGAAGCAAGCAGACAGCCCTGATGCTCCCCCTGATGTCAGCAGCCAGAAGGAGACCATATTCAGGAACATGGATGATATCAAATCCTTCCATAGCAAGTGAGTTCAGCTCCCTGGAGATCATCCTCCTTTCTAAAAGTGAGATACACTGCAATAATTTCCTGTCATTATTGTTTAAAGGGCATTCCTTCCAAAGTTGAATGAATGTGACACAGACGATGATGTGGCCATGTGCTTCCTGAAGAACAAAGAAGGCTTTGAGAAATACCTCCTGTATCTAGTCGGGCAGAGTTTGGCTGAAGCTGCTGTCAGCGACAAAACTGTGCATCGTTTCTTTAAGGTAAAACCTGCTAAACTCTGGATCAAGCAGCTTTCAGTCTACTTCCAGCTGCTTTGTGACTGCAGTAATGATTAAATATAACACCACTATCACTCTGTAGGAGTACACTGACAAGGTACAAGCCAATGCCGACCCTGCAGATCCTCCAGTACGAAGCATCAACGCCTGCCTCCAACAACCACTGGAGAGGATTCAGAAGTACAAGGCAATCCTTAAGGTGAAAGATCTGACACATGATATGCATGAGCTCCTGTGAGGATATACTCTCCATTACTAATGGGAAACATTTCTCTTGAATGTGTGAGGCATTTGGTTTTGGACTTGTATCACTTTCACTAAAATCTCACCTCTGACGATTTCAGGAGCTCATTCGAAACAAGGCGAGAAACGGTCAGAACTGCTGCCTGTTAGAAGAAGCTTATGCCATGGTGTCAGCGCTCCCTCAGCGCTCCGAGAATACACACCATGTGTCCATGATCGAAAACTATCCAGCCACACTGGATGTACTGGGAGAGCCGATCAGACAGGTAGGATTAACTGTTTGGTTCCTTATTGATACTGAATAAAAATGTTTGTCCAAGTATGCTGATTTATTTCATCTCTGGAAAACAAGGGACCCTTCCAAGTGTGGGAAGGAGCTCCAGGAATCAGGTCATCCTCCAGAGGTCACCACCGCCACTTATTCCTGTTTAAGAACTACTGCATCATCTGCAAACCAAAGAGAGACAGCAACACTGACACTCAGGCATATGTCTTCAAGAACATGATGAAGGTTAGTCGACTGTATTTTCCTTCTTTAAGGATCTCTCATTTCATGTGGGTAGCCTTCATTCCATTCTCTGTGTCCTGTTACAGCTGAATAACATTGATGTGAATGAGACAGTAGAGGGAGATGAAAGAGCCTTTGAGATCTGGCATGAACGTGAGGACTCTGTGAGGAAATACACCCTGCAGGCTCGCACCGTTACCATCAAGAACTCCTGGCTGAGGGACTTCAGGGAGCTGCAGCAGCGTTACAGCCTGCCTGCATGGAGTGAGGACAGGATTTCATCCTCTCTTTGATTACTTTAAAGGTGTTTTTAAGATCCTCTCACTTAAACATGCTCTTAAACATTTACAGGCCCTCCTGACTTTGATGAAATTCTGGCAAACTGCACTGCAGAGCTGGGGCAGACTGTGAAGCTGGCCTGCAAAGTCACAGGAATCCCCAAACCGACAATCACGTGGTACAAAGGTACACTGCTTCATCCACGCTTATAAATCATTTTCTTTATATACTGTATGTGCCATAAACTGACTCCAGCAGCTTGAGCTTCTTTATTTCATGAGTGAAATCTTTACTGGCTGGTTTTAGATGGACGTGCTGTTGAGGCTGATCCTCATCACATCATCATCGAGGACCCTGATGGTTCCTGCACGCTCATTTTGGATAACATGACAGCAGATGATTCTGGCCAGTACATGTGCTTTGCTACAAGCTCAGCCGGCAATGCCAGCACTCTTGGCAAGATCACAGTCCAAGGTAAGCCCACAGTGCCTGTTACTGCTCTCTGCTCTTTTTATTTTGCTGATGTAGTGATACAAAGTTTTTTTTCTTGTAGTACCTCCTCGTTTCGTGAATAAACTGAGGAACACTACATTTGTTGCCGGCGAGGACGCTCAGTTCACCTGTGTCATTCAGAGCGCTCCAACCCCCAAGATCAGGTCTGTACGCACGCTGGATAAGGGTTCTACCTAAATTCAGGAGTTCCTCTGAATGTCAGCTGCTTTATCTTTAAACTCTTTTCCCTCTGCCTCCAACTCTTCGTGGTCCAGGTGGTTCAAAGACGGCAGGCTTCTGACCGACCAGCAAAAGTTCCAGACCTACAGCGAGCTTCGAAGTGGGGTTGTAGTCCTGGTGATTAAAAACCTGACAGAGAGAGACCTGGGTCACTATGAGTGTGAGGTCAGTCAGTGAAACAAAGAGAATTGATTTAAAACATCACCATAAAGGCTTGAAAATATGAATATCTCCCCTTCTGGTTCCAGTTGTCCAACCGTCTGGGCAGTGCCAAGTGTGCTGCTGATTTAGTTCTGCCCTCAGCTGTGGCTCGCACTGGTGAGCAGGCCATCACTATCGAAGGTATGAACTTTACCTTTAGAAACAACTCTCTAAAAACTCTTCATATGATGTTGATATTTTTATTTTCATTATGCATGTTTGAAGCTTTTCACCTCCTCATTTGTTCCCTCTGCTTCTCCTTTCAACAGTTACCGAACAGGAGACAAGGATACCAAAGAAAACCATCATCATGTAAGTGTGAAAGTGCTAAAATTATCCTCCAGCCGGCGGTCTATCTGTTGTGTTTTTGCACAGCAGATTATGATCAGAAATTCAGGAAAACACTCATTTAACAGCTTTGAGAAACAGTTGTTTCAAATTAGGGATGCACGATATTATCGGCACAATATCGGTATCGGCTTATAAAAGCTTAAAGACACGTTTATTGGTATCGGCAGATATGAAAATTTCTGCTGATAGGCACAGCCGATAAGGTGCTATTCAGTTAGGATTATTATTATTTTCCATCTGAAAAATAAGCTCCTTAAATAAAATGTAGCACTTCATTTATTTGCACTGCAGAGCTCTGTGTCTGTCACCAGGTTGTTACAGTAGCTCTAAAATAATCAAATGCAACTTGGTCATGTTTAAAAATGCATTGTACGTTAAAAGTTCATGTGATCTAAAGAAATTATTTTTCTGTATTTCAATACTGAATGTCTTGAGTTTGAAAAAATAATACATTTCTTATTTATGGTAAAATCAAATGTTGTTTTGTCTTGTTTTATGTGTGTTTCTTACCGTCACAATAAGAGTAACGTATAAATTCCAGTACGGGATAGACTTAGCTTTCTTTACAGTGAAAAAAACAAACAAACTTGTGATGACTGGTATCGGCCAAAAAGGGGTTTCGATCTATCAGCATAACGGATATCGGCAAAAATCTAATATCGTGCATCCCTATTTCAAATGTTAAATTTCTAACTGAGGTAAATTAATCCTTGTATGTATTTGTTGCAGCTTTCTATGCATGTTCTTGTTTGAGTGTTTACTCCTCCCATGGTCCCATTGATGCATTATTGTGTCATATTTAAAGCCCGAGTGCAGAGGATTTTAACACAGGGATGGTGAAAGGATGGGCTGTCTCCTTTAACCCACAACTTTATTACTACAGCTCCTCACACAGCGCTCATAATTGCTCCCCACACATCATGCTGGAGCTGCACACAAAGCATCCTAAGGTTTTTTACTGACAGTCTTTGTTGCTTTAAAAACTTTGTTTTCTCTGACAGTGAGGAGACGATAACCACCGTGGTGAAGAATCCACGTATGAGGAGGCACAGGTCCCCTGGTTTGACTCTTGCAGGAGCCCATCGCTCAGAGACTTCAACCCCAGAGCCCCCGACATCCAGGCAGAGGAGGATGCCCACCACAAGGAAGACCACCATCCCCACCCTGTATGTGACTGAAGCAGAGGGGGCTGAGGCCAGAGTCGTGGAGAGCAGACCCAGGTGGGTTGAAGTGGAGGAGGTCATCGAGTATAAGGTCAATAAATCCCCCAGGCTGCCCAGGAGGAGGAACGTCTCCCCAGCTGTGTCCGATCGTGCATCCACTCCATCTAGACCCAAAAGGTCTCCACCGGAAAACCCAAATGCCAACAACTCCAACAACAAGCTGGTGGAGCAGAGCCAGCTGCAGGGAGACATCAGCAGCCAGCCGCTCTCATGGGAGGAAGAGGAGGGTCATGTGACCGCTGATTCTGCCCCTGCTGAGCCACATGAGCTCTCCTCTGTTCTCGCTGCAGCTGAAGACAGCAGTGAAGACCAGGACGATCAAGAGACCGTCATTTTTGTCCCAGATGATGACGAAGAAGATGATCACAGCTCGTTCAAAAAGCAGGAGGCTAAGATTCTGACTCAAGGCGGACGTGTTCTGACCCTCGAAGACTTGGAGGATTACGTTCCAGAAGAAGGAGAGACCTACGGCTCCTCTTCAAGCATGCACAAACCTCCAGTGGAGAAACCCTGCGAGATCTCAGTCCTCCAGAGGGAGATTGGCGGCTCCACGGTGGGGCAGCCTGTGCTCCTTAACGTAGGGAGACCTGCCGCAGTCCCAAGGCAAAGGAGCGGCTTCTTCGGCCGTTTCAGGGAGCATCTCTCCAGCAGCCTGTTCACATCTGCAACTCCACAAGCCAGCGGAGCTCGATCCAGAGTGGAGAAGCACATCCCCATCACGGTGAGCCACGCCAAGCTGGAGGTGAAGCCTTCCTACTGCTCTGAGGTGCAGAGAGTCGAGGGGGGGCAGCAGAGCTATAAAACCAAAGTGTCAACTCAGACGTACGGCTACACATCAGTGGGTAACACAGTCAACATTCAGATCAGTCAAAAGAAGTAGTTAAAATATTTTCAAATCCAGCACCACAACCCTTTTAGTCTTAAACAGGGACATATCAACATAGAAGAAGAACACATCCTAACCTGAAGTTTGCTCACTGCATTCGACAAACCATTCCTTACTGAAGCTGCCATCAGAGCAAACCCTCTGAGTCTTGAAAAAGTAGATGAAAATGCCCCGCTGTAACCAAGTCACTCTTGATTTAACAGGTTTATGACTGTTTGTGCTGTCGTAATGTAAGGTCACAACTTCTGACTGAGTGAAGTAAATGAAAACATGTTATATACACACTCAAACCAAATCATGGACTTTAAATTAACTGATCAAGGTGTTACACTTTGTAATGAACCCTGCAGAAATGGTTCTCTGCAGTGTCGAGGTTTATATCCTACAGTTTCACTTCTGTTGCCTTCAAGCAGTGCCTTAGACGACAACAGTGAATGTTACACAGCTGATAATGTTTAAGAGTTAATCTAAATAATCAACCACTGTGGGCTGTTGTTTGACATTTATTGTAAGATGCAGTCTGATCGTCACTTTTGAAGATGTTCTCCACTTGTTGGTTTGTTAACAATAATTTGCTGAGCAGCTTTTTTAAAAAGTAACCACTGTACAAGCAAATGAAGTAAAGCATATTAGCATATTAGCATATTAGCTCTCTCTATTTGACTGAATTTACGTCTTTTTCTTTTTTTCTCGTCTTCCATTGATCGTGAATTGAATGTTATACTTGTCTGACATGTTTCTGTCTGCTGATGCAGTGAGTTTACGATGTGGCAGGTATTCATATGTTAGTTGAAGATGTTTAGAAGAGTGACTGCATGTTTTTTTGTTCATCTAGAGTTACCTGATCAGTATTTTACTCCCATCAAATGTTTGTGCCACAGACTGTAACTGTACTTGAGCTGACAGATTTACTACCTTTTCAGAGCCGATATTTAAGCGACTAGAGTCAATACCAGGCTGGTGTTTGTGATGTTTGAAAGGTCTTTTAGTCAGTTAGGGATTCTCTATGTATTAATATTTAAGCACTAACAGATTGAATTGCTTCTACTTGTACATGTGTAGTTTTTGGAAATGTGTTTGAGTACTCAGTGTTGAATCAAATAAATGTACTGATAAAAAAAAATAAATGATCCAGTTTCTCAAACATTTGTGATTCATAACCCAAATACAACACATCCCTCTTCCAGGATTGTATCTTTTTATTTCAGTCCTAACAAACAATATAGTGTCACAGCTGGAGGTTTCACAGGTGAGAGGAATACATAATGACTTTTCACAACAAGCACATAATTGGAAGAGCTAGTTAAATGGCAAAGCAGAGGACTGCGTGCCTCTAAATAATGTAACATTTGCACCCTTTGAGTGGACGATTTAAATAATACAAGAAGAGAAAATGTGTGGCCAGGAATGGTAATAGCAAGAAGTTGAAAAGTAAAATCTGTTTTCAGTGTTTACTTAATTCAGAGAATAATATTTTGAGAAAATTAACATCAAATTGAGTGAGTTTAAGGTTAGCATGACCAGTCAGACAGGTTTCATTTTCTAAGTTACATTAAAATTCCTTCAAAATGTCAAACAGTGAAAACAGTCTACTAAATGGCATTGTACTGTACAAGTGAAGCTGCAAAACAATACAGTCACAATAAAAAAAAAACGTACAATCATACAACTGTAAAAAGTAAACATGAAATTGTCGTTAAAAAGCTTTATTCCAAGTGACTCGGTGCACTTTTCTAAAACAACATCCTTCTCAAGCACATTAACCATATCTATACAGCAAACGTCAATGGAGTTAGCTAGCACATACTTTAATTTACAAAAGCTTGTACAAAGATACTGGAATAGTCTACCATCTCATCAGTACACTAGACTTCATGAGCTACGTGAACGTAAACAGCCGCCGTGTTTGAGAAATCAGTTGTAGTGCTGGGGTTCCTCTCAGCAAAAAATTGTGCAGGCGTTCACTCTGTCACCAGAGTTTCACTCCCTGTGTGAAACTTTTTCACCATCATGTCTGGTTTCACAAAAAAAGACCTCAAAAGAAAGGCAGCATCACGGGCTGTCTTCAACCGTGACACTCGGAGTTTAGCTCTCTCACACCCTTGAAGGACAGGTTTTTCCACGTGATGGAATGGGTTGTCTTTCTCTTTGTTTGTAGACGCTCAGTACGCCAACACAACACACCTTATATAACTCCAGCCACACACAACAACTAAGCATCACTGGAGTATCTATCACAGACGACTGGAAATAAAAATCGGAAAAATGCTTCCCACTGATAACAAAAGTGTTCCACTTTACATTCTCCATATTAAATATGAATAACAACTCCTAAACACCATGAAGAGTCTACATGTTTTTGTATCCACTTAGGGATGTCTGAGCTTCAACGACCATCGGAGGGAATGTTCTTGTACTTGAAAAGAGGTCAGTGGTTTTGTGAGGAGTGGCTGGACGGGACCACAAATGACTCAACCCTCTCCTACGAAGAAGCGCTGATTTCCCTGACCTTAGTGATTTCCTGAAAAGGGGAAAAAATAATTACATCCTTGAAATGATCAATCATAATCAAACACTTAACACAGCTGTGTAATAACTGCAGTGCAATGAATTAGTGACTCACCTCAAGAAGAGCCTGTTTTAGCTCATCATATGCTGCCTCCAAATTATCGTTGACGATTACAATGTCGAAAAGTCCTGGTTCTTTACCTAGGAGGAGATACATGTGTGATCAGAGTTCTGTTTTTAAAGGTTATAGACTTAGACCTCCTTTATTGTCATTGCACAAATTACTAGGGATAGACCGATTATCAGCCGGGTCAATAATTGGGGCCAATATTTGGCATTTTGAGGCATATCGGCATCTGCCTTTTTTTTTAATCTAACGGCTGATAAGAAACAAATTTAAAACCGCGTTGTTGCGGCTCTGCTGCAGCCGCTCCACTGTCTGCAGTCACTACTTAGTCCCACAGTATCATGTAATCGGTTACAAGCAGAGCCGTGGCTTGGGAAATAGCCAATCAGCAGTGCAGTTATTACAGTTATTGCAGTTACATCTAAATTTTGGAAAACTTTATTTACAGTAGAAAACTTTAGCTATTTATTTTTTTAAGTTTTCATTGAACTTGATAAAACATGCTGCTGAGCCTGGGAGCTGTTTAATAAACTCATGCTTAAAGGTATTTGAATGAAGTTAAGTGTTGGAGGTTGTATTGTTCAAAATTTTGACACCAATATTTGCACTTTGACTGCAAATAAATATCAGCTTCAAATATCGGTTGTTGGCCTCCTTGACTACAAATAATCAGTATCTGTATCGGCCGGAAAAATCCATATCAGTCTATCTTTACAAATTACACAGCAGTGCATTTGGAAGAGTTGAGTTGAGTGTTGTCAGACAATGTATACAATGAAGACAGTATAAAAATATACAGACATATGGTATATGAAATGAATACAAAGAGTTTTGAATAACAAATACTATTGACATAAATATTTGCATGGGATGTTGCGCAAAAATAGCAGCAGTCGACCAAAACAGCAGTGGTGAGTTAAGTTAAAACTAAAACTAAAATTAAACACTGGGGTGCTAGATTTAAATAATAATGGGTATTTACAAGAAAATGAAACAGATATTACACATACCGAATAATCTGAAAAGAAAGTGTCCACGCTATTGTGAGGATGGGTGGCTAAGAGGCATATGCATGGCTTATGTGGTGACACTTTAAGCTGACAAACCATAAATACTTACTAATCTCCATGTCCACCATGGCTGCATGTAAACGCCTCTGAAGACTTTCCTCTGACTCTGTTTTTCTGTCTCTTAAACGCTTTTCCTGAAACAAAATCAACACACTACGTTATCAGCTGAGGTTATGAGAAATATAACAGCACTCTGTGTTACAAGGTCCATTCAATACAAAGAGAAGTCAAAGTCCCACCCATGAAGCACTCTCCTTAACAACCGAGAGTTCAGTTTATTGATTCTGTAATATTTCCATCCGTGCTTACCAGGATGTCCATGGACGGAGGCTGGATGGTGATGTAGATGGGATTGAGGTCTGTTTTCTTGATGTTCCTCACGCCCTGCATGTCAATGTCAAGTATACAGATGAGGTTTTTGGCCTGGACGTCCTGTACGGCTGCTTTACTCGTCCCGTACATGTTCCCGGAAAACACCGCATTCTCTATGAATTCTCCGTTGTCGATCCCCTGCTGCATCACCTCTCGTGTCACATAATGATAATCTGAAACCCCCACATAAAAAAATCATACAAGAGGAGTCAGCTACGGAGGAGAACGCTACAGTAACAACATGTAGAAATGAAGTGATGTAGTGTTAGAGTGGTAGAGGACAGGGGGAGCTGTACCTTTCCCGTTCACCTCTCCAGGTCGAGGATTTCTTGTTGTGTCTGAGGGTTGGAAAAAAAACATTTGACTCATGTTCTGAAACAACTGTAAGGTAAATCTACTATACCACAAACAAAATCAGCAAAAGCAATCCAATGACTAATTTTAAACACATTCTTTCACTATTGTTTAAGGGCCTGTCTCCACCAACTGCATTTTTATTCGGCACTGGCAGCACCAACGACCTCTGTTTTGGAGGTTATCAATAGTTCCTATGACACGGTTATAAACATTGCCTTACTGCACCTTCTCTACTCAACAGAAAATGTTGATTATGTTAAAGACTGTCTTATTTGCTTTTCTCAATGAAAAAGTTCCTGCTGTTCTTAAAAAAAAAAGTGATTGCCAAAAAAAAAGGGAATCACAATAAAAAAAACTAGTGGACACGGGCCGTAATCTTAATCAAACTCCATGTTTCATGTTTTGTGACAAAATTATTTTTAACATTGGTGGAATTTTATTTGGGCAAATATTCAATAAAATAAAATAAAATAAAATAAAATAAAATAAAATAAATAATAAATTATATATATATATATATATATATATATATATATATATATATATATATATATATATATATATATATATATATATATATATATATATATATATATATATATATATATATATATATATATGGCTTAAGCTAATTGGACAACACGCAGGATTTTTTTTATTAATTAATTATTTGTTGAACATGTCCCCAAATTTTCTACACTGGAAAAATGTGAAGCAGAAACCAGCAAATATCTGGAATTATGGCATGGTGCAAATGTTGAATACAAATTTCCATTAGAAATGTAAGAAAAAGAAAGATGGCGGTTCTTTCCTAAACCTGAATGGAGGAATCTAAACATGCCTAATAACTGTATTTTCACAGCAAAGTCATGTTTTTTTCTCCTTAAATCACTGAAACACTAAAAAGGAATTTAGAACAAGTTTTTATCTTGGACATTTTACAGTTGACAGATAACTTTACAGTAATGGTAATATAAAACCTTAGCAGTATCCCTATACTAGATTAAAAATAATGCACAAGTTTGACTGAAGAACCACACCATCACCAAAATCTGAGAGAGTCGCTCTGAGATTGTGCGGCACACTTACGAGAAACGCTGAATCCGAATACACTGTCATATTCCTTCATCAGTCTCTTAAGCAGCGTGCTCTTCCCTGCCCCGGACGGGCCACTCATCACCACAGGCCTGGGTCCAGCCATAGCTAATGGAAAGAAGGAGCAGAGAGGAGAGTTTAGTGGAGGGAAGAAAAAGTGGGTGAGGCGGCCACAGGGAGGGTGGGGTCACACGTATCCCGTAGAGTCTTGTGGCATGAGTCATAACAGGACCGAGTCTGTCTGAGCACAAACTTATGGCATGGGATCAAAAACACAACATATCACCAGGCAATAACAAGTTTATACATGTCATGAGCTGATGTGATGATTAGCTCTGTGAAATGATCAACCAGCAGTTTCCAAAGATGATGGGTGCAGAAACCTCCCTGTGGAGCTGAGGCAATCAAAGGTGCTGCAAGCTTTGAGGTTACTATGGTGACGTCCAAGGAACAACTACACACTCATTGGAGAGTCCTTACTCGTCTCAAAAAGACACTTCAGCACAAAAATAATCAACTCCTTCGACTTAACTTGCATCTGATCACTCGCAGAAACAAAAAACTCCAAGGATAAACTTCAGCAAACAAGCTACATCAACTTTCTAACTTTTTCCATAATGCAATGAAATCTACACTTTTTTCTTTCATGACTGTCAAGTTCTAAGCAAGCTCCTTTATTATTTAGCACAACAGCAGCTGTATTTCTCCTTACCGTCTCCTCAGTACTCAGAGCTTGAGCGAACAGGGAAGTGCGAGTGAAGAGAGTGAGGGTGTGCCTGTGTGTGAGGGTTGGTTTGTGTACAAGAGCAGGAGGGAGGAGAGTAAAAGAGGGCAGGACCACACGCGACCTCCACATTGATAGGTTCTATTTTTAAGGATGCATTTCAATGTTGTGTTCTGCATAATGATCTAAAAATGGCAGTAAAACCACCTTCAGCAAAAGCTGAGGAAATAAAAGCGTGAGTATCATGTTTGCTTCAGCAGAAAGCACAAAACCTCAATACAGGAAGGAAGTTTGTTATTGGAACTATGAGTCTTCAACCACAATTAAATGACTGAAAAGAACAATGAAAGTAATATGTTAGTGAAGTGTTCTTTACTTACATCAGTGTCAGGTATCAGACTGGTTGACAAATATTCCAACAACTAGGAATTCCATATGATATGATGAAATATATTAAGTTAGATCCAAATTTAAAATAAAGAGCCGAAGAGATCTTTAAAAACAAAAAGATTCTACTTGGCTTTGGCCTCTGAAGCATGTCAGACTAAAATCCCAGCATTCAGAGCCGGCCTGTCTCCAGGCAAATGATATGCACCGAGTTGCTCTATGCAGGTGCGAATGACAAGAGGCATTCTTTGTCTCCTCTTGAATGCAGCACACAAACAACATGCAACTTGGGAAATTAAAGGGGCAGGATTTATTTTTTCAGGAACCAAAGAAGAGGAAGACTCAGTCATTTTTGACCCAGTAATGATATTAGGTCCTGTCGTGACCCCTAGCCCTGGAGTTTATCAGACATGAATGATTATTTTAAAGTCAATGTGCTTTCACTTTATGTTACCCATCAAAAGTCACTAGGACTGTAAAGTTAAAGGCTGTTAAAGTTAAAGGTTTTTTTGGTCACAGATTATCGTTTCATGCTTTGCAGTTTCATGATTTATCCAAAAAGCAACAAGTAAGACTTCTCTTAAGATTTTATGCCAAAACAAAATTCACTTTACTGTGGTGATTACTACCAAAGCAAAAACATCTTATTTAAGAAGCTGCAACTTAAAGATGCTGAGCACTTTTTCTTGATATCTGGCTTATCCGTATATGATGATAAGAACAGTTGCAGATCATAAAACTGTTTCTTGTGTCTGCTTCGGAAAAAATCTACATTTTTTTTCCAAGTTTCTTATTGCTGAATAAAGTTTAATGTCCCCTGAGATAAATTAGGTGAAAACCAGTTTCAAATATCTTTTTTTTATATATTTATTGTAAGGCTTTGCCAAAAAGTGTTGATAATAATTTGTGTTTCATCCCTATTTTTTAATTTAAAAAATGACCATTTGTTAAGGTTATTTACTTTTTGCAAACAACAAAAGTTGTCACTTCAAAACCTAAAATATACTTTTTAACTTATACTCAAAAGTCTTCAAATCCACACCAGAGTCAGAGAACAAGCTACTCTATGACAGGAAATAAGCAGCGTATAGGTTTACAATCCGTACACACTTACACTAATCAGAAGCTGCAATGTCCTTGACTTAGCCCCATGTGATTGATATTTCCTGTGGCAAAATTGAAATCATGTGGAGTCTACCAGGGCTGGGGAGCAGGAGAGTCTGCTTCTCAGTGTCAAGTATAAAACCATAAGTTGATTTAACGACACATAATGATCAGATCTACTCAAGCATAATGATAACATGCCTAAAACATTGTCCTCTATGAAGCTATTCCAAGATTGTTGGAGTTTTTGACTGTCATTGGATTAAACCACCAATTTGAAGATGTCACCTTTGGATCTGTGATTTCCTTCATACATCATATCTGATTGTAAACCATCATAATATCACTGATTATACACAGTAACTGTACTACATTTTTTTCCCACCCGAGGAAGTCCTTCAGACAGTGCTGAAAGTCATGTGAGTAATGTTGTTAAGCCAGTTTACCCTGTAGTAGAGGTGACTTCTGGGGTATAGGGGCACATTTCAACCACTTCTAATTCCAGATATCACTATTGTTGTGATGTCCTTATTTGAACTCCTTTAAACTAGAGTCAGTCCAAATACATCATACTGAAACAGCAGAGTGGCACTCTCCATGTTTTATTTTTACACAGTGTGTATAAACCTGCATTTACAATCTTGTGTCATACTGATCAGAGATAAAAACAACTCATGCTGGTATAGTAAAGTGAACTTTGACTCACGTTCAGGAGTAATAAAATACTGTTGATTGCAAGGAAATGCTGAATTTACGATTTTAGGTTCACACAAACTAGTATAGCATTTCATTTTTTCAAGAGATCAGTTGGTAATTTGAGTCTAAAGTGAAAGGATATCTTTAGAACTTCAGTTAATTATAAAACCTAGGACTGGCTTACTGGCTTAGCTCAGCTCGCAATGCTCATAAGTTTACACACCCAGGCAGAATTTATAAGATGTGTACCATTCTTTAAAGAAAACGTGATTGATCAGACAAAACATTCACCAAACAAAACATAAAAGAAAAGATTCTGCATGATCAGTCTTATTTTCTAGAAATAGCCAACATTTCACAAACTCTACAAGGAGATGTAAACTTAGGAGCACAAATACAGGAGTGAATTCAGGCTTCAGAGCAGCAATAGGCCATAAAGCATTAAATATCTAAGCCGCAGATGAAAACATAGTGAAAAAGATGAACACTGAGGAAGTCAGTAGAGGGTTTAAAGTATCAGTAGGATGTATTAAGGTTTATTTTAATCCTTGTAACTTTAAAATACACCAATTACCACGTTTTTTTAAAGCATGAACTATACCTGAGATACACCAGGGATGATTAAACTACTGCTAACGTTGACTAAACGCTCACACATCAGTCACAACCATTAACAGCAGACAATCAAACTTATCACACTGAGGAAAATAAATTGTATTGTTAGCTGCTGTGATACTGTGATACAACATGAAATTCAAATGCTATAAAACAGATGGATACAGATTCCCCCTCCATACCTGAATATAACCTGGAAAAATATCTCATGTACATCGGGGGCTCCGTTAATCCTTGATTTCTGGACCTTCTCCGGAGATGTTTCCCCCTCCTCTGGTCTGTTTCTCTGCTGCTTTGGCCATTATGGAAAACTGTGCTCCCTTCGTCATCACTACGAGCCAAAACATTAACGCGTCTCGTTTAGTGATGGGAGTTCCGGCTTTAATAAAAGAGCCGGTGCTTTTGACTCGGCTCAACAAAAAGTAAGCTCTAAATAAATTTATAGCAAAAAGTCAAAGTCAACACGTTTAAGATGAATTACTGATGTCACATATGAACATTACATCAATTGTTCATTACTTGTATAGCTCTATTAATCCACTCACCATACTTTACTTCGAGAAGAGTGCTTTCAAAAGACGAAAAGACTGTTTTTAATGAGACAAAACGGTCTTAATTCTTTTTGATATTTTTGAACGTTTAACTGTTCAAAGTGAAACAAAATAGAAAAGCTTAAGAGAATCACACAAAATAATATGACTAATGTGAAAAATCAGGAACCGACTCCCGCCGTTCACTACAACGATTCGGCTCTAAAAGCCGGAATGTTCGTGATTGTCACATCACTAGTCTCGTTCGCGAGCGGCGAGAATTCGCGCGACCCCACCGCTTAACGTTCACTACTTGTAGCACGATCAAAGAGAGTGAGCGACATAAAACGTTTGTTTTTTGAATAAATGTTTTCGTAACTGACTAGTTGTTAAATATTTGACGGCCACAAGAGTACACAGCAACGCAGGGTCTGATTCACGTATTTTTTCAAAGCTTTTGAAGCCACTAGGTTTAATATAAACTGTCTAGCATACCTTAGCTTGAGTTAGATGCTGTTTTCCATAACTATATATTTAACGAATTTTCCAAAACTCTCTCAGATTGGTACCCGGGTGAGTTTCCATCGTCAGAGTGAGCACTTCTACCGTGTAACACGCTGTTCCCATCCACGCAGGGAAGTTGAACTTACCACGAAACTTCCCGGATGAGAGAGTTGAAGGCCAGATCAATCGTGCTGCTCGCGTGCTAAAGTAGCAGGAGTCAACGACTGAAGCTAACGACACACTGCTTTATCAGTTATCATTCAAGGCTGCTGAGGATAATGTTTGGGTCTTCGAGATCGGGAGGGGTCCGAGGGGGCCAGGACCAGTTCAATTGGGATGACGTGAAAGTCGATAAACACAGAGAGAATTATCTGGGTAAGTCTTAAAAACTGGAAGCCAAAGTCCGCTATCACAGTCAACCAGATGTACGGCTAATGGTTAGCTTTCTGCTAACGTGTGCACAACAGAGCTTGGCGTTCAAAAACACAGTGAGTGCATCAGTACTCCACTTGCTGCTTTTGCCTACCTGTTGTTGTACAGTCCCTCATTATACCGTATCCAGTCGGTCAGTTTTAGTCCAGTTTTTTCACTCTACACACAGCAGGTCCAAGTTTTCATTGCTCCCGCACACGTAGCCTCTCCTCTATCTGGCTATCTGAGCCCACACCGTTGTCAGCATGCCAGACGGACTTACGTAGCAACCCACTGCAGCCGTGACCCAAAAGGATGAAACACACAGCATGTTAAGGGACATTATTTTGGGACATGATAGCATGCAGACGCACGATACTGGTTGCATTTAAAGGCTAGTTGCAACTACATGGGGTGCTGCCATGTTAGCAACATTTTTATTTAATTACAGTCATCTCAACAAGGGAATGTAAGGAGATGTCTGTTTACCAGTTTGACATTTCATTATAAGTCCGCTGCGAAACGCATGCTGCTACAATTAGAAAGGACAAATGATATGGAAATGATTCCTAATTTTTCTTAGATTTTTCCAACTCTTCTCGTTAGCCATTGTTTCATACAGCTCATATGTCAACCATTTCAACACATGTGCACTAATGTTACACACTCGTTCCCCTTTGCACTATTTATTGGCATCTGCTCTTTCCTGGACTATTGGTGTTCACTTAATTCAGGAAAAAAAAAATAGCTGTTAATTGTGACAATTATTGGTAAACGTTACCAACAATTAGACTGTCTTATAATCACATAAAGTGTTTCTGTTTTGTATTTGACAACCTGTACATTAATTCTCAGTCCTCAGAATTGTTTAAAAATGTCCTTGTATTACATTTATGTTAAATAATTTTAGCACATTTCCTTCAAACCCCTTTAAATAATTTGCATCTTCTTCCAGGGAACTCTTTGATGGCACCAGTAGGACGATGGCAGAAAGGCAAGGATCTGTCATGGTATTCAAAGGACAAAAAAGGGGGCGCTGCTGTGTCCAGACAGGATGAACTTGCTGCTGTAAAGGCTGCAGAGCATGAGGCGCTGATGGCTGCCCTGTATGTAAACCACTGTATAAAATTATTATTGTGATAGCAAAGAGTGTGCCAGCGAAGACTGAATTATACTTTCTTCTCCTTTCTCAATCTAGAGGGCACAAAAATATAAAGAGGCAACCAACGGGCTTGACCAAAGAGGTGTGTCACTCAGGTTTTCTTTTTTATCAGATTATTAATTAAATAATTTGACTTGATTAATCAGATTAAATGACTTTAATTAAAATGTGATCTCAGGATCTTGCAGATGTTTGCAGAAGAGAAGAGGCTGATGGCGAAGAGAGAAATGTTGATCGTGTCTCAGGCTTAGGAAGCTCCAGGTTTGTTTTTTTTTTTTTTTTTTTTTTTTTTTTTTTTACATTATTGGATTGAATCACTTCGTAAATAAGTTACTCAAGTGAAATGACTGATGACCATAACAAAGGAGCAGTTAATTTGAAATACTCTTATTGTGAAGTGTTGGCGTAAAAAAAGCGTACAACGTAAAGTGTATAGTACAAGGGTCACCAACCTTTTTGAGACCAGGGGCTACCTCAAGGGAAATGAGTGGTACAGTGTAAACAATAATAATAATAGTAGTAGAAGTAATACTATGTGACTTCTCTCATGTCAGTGTTAATTATTCCGCAATTATTACTTATAATTTACACAGCAATGATAGTAGGAAACATTTCTGGAAGTAGCTCCGTTGTGACCAGTGTTGTTTTTTGGAACATGCCTGGTGGGAGCCTGAAGTGGTCCTTGCGGATGACCCAGTGCGTACGGGCACTGTGTTGGTGACTTTGTCTAGTGTATCTTTTGGAGTGCAATGATTAATTCCATGGCTCTTTTCAGCACCAGAAAACAGAGAGCAGTCAAGAAACCTCAGCAAAAACATCTCAAGATGTAGAAAAGGGGGAAGTGGAACAGCGGTAAGTCTGCAATGTCTTTAAACCATCTCTGGAAAAATGTTTCACAAAAAAACATAACCCTGTCATTTCAGTTCCCCATGTGTCCTTTATGTAACATTCCTGTCACTCCGCAGACATGACAGCAAAAAGAAAAAGAAGGAAAAAAAGAGCAAAAAGAAGAAGGAGAAAAAGAAGAAAAGGCAAAGGAGAGATTCATCCTCCTCGGAATCAGATGACAACAGAAAAAGGTAGAAAAAAAATGGCATCATTGAAAAGTATGTCAAAGTAAAACATAAAGTTCTGTCAGGAAATAGATGCTGTTACACTTTTATAAGTACAAGATTAAAAAAATGTAAGTGTGATGGTTAATTAATAAAAAGGTGTTAATGGATGATATTGTTGTTCATCATAATGTTCTGTTTACCTGTTTATGCCAGTGTCTACTGCTTTGTTAGATTGAGCAGCTTTCTGCTGTCATCACAAGAGGGCGCTGTGGCTCTTTGTGGAGGCGCACTCCTTCATACATCACTGTGGGGTCTAACTTTCATTCACAGAGCTGGCATTGATTTCTTATAATTCACATAAGCTTGACACTGGGACAGAATGAAACAGATACTTGTTGGTTTTATGTTTTTAAAAAATATAGGCTGGTGTTCATAAGTAAAATTCAACAAATGATTGTTGTGCAGTGAAATAACTGGAGGAACACAGAAAAGTGCTCACAACATTTTGCTGTATTCACTGACAGTTGTTAGGTGTTTGTTGGTTGAACCACAACGCTCATCTTGCTGCTTCTTTTCCTGCTGCATCATATTATACCTGATTCACCACGACCCACTCATGCATTGTTTCCTTTTCTTCCTCAGACACAGAAAGGACCACCATCATCATAATCCATCATACCATAGTCAGAGTGGAGCCAGACCCCATGACAGCCATTCAAGGGGGGGAGCAAAGGCCGAGCGATATCCCTCCCACCCCCATCATCGACAGCAGCGGCATGACACAGACTCCTCTGATGGGGGGTCTCCTGTCCCCCGTAACCCTGTCAGCCACAAGACGGCCCCTGCTGGTGCCACACAAAGCCACAGGCGGCGCCACGACACAGACTCGGACGACTAATGTCCTTCCCACCCCTTCAATTCAAAGACGCTTAACACGGACAGAACGCTCCCCAGCAGCTCAGTTGGCCCTGCAGACCTCATTTACCCTGAACGGCCGAACACACTGGATGGAGACAGGTGGATACTTTCAGACACATCCTTTAACTATTTTAGCCAATAAGTTGGTCTGTCAATCACAGGACTCTGTTATCTTTGGTTTCATTTGTGTTTTTTTTTTTAAGAAGTTGAACACATTTTGTGGGGTTGCACCACCAAATATCAGATTTTATGTGCAGTCATGACTGTGAGTTTTAAAATTTGATCTCATCAGACTAAAAAATGTGCAAATTTCAAAAAGAAGATATACATTTTATTTTGTCAGGCCTTGTTAGCTCTGTTGTCTGTTACCTCACGTACCAAGAACTCAATACTGGTTTGATCGTCTCCTCCCAAGACTCTTTCATTCTACTTGTTTTATTTTTTTGACTACAATGGCTTTTGTGAAAGATCTCAAAATCAGACACTGAAACCTTTTCCTGAAGTTGTGTCAGGATGTCATCATCACTGCAATATTTTAATTATTGAACCAGGTTTTAGGAGTAATTTATAATAAAATGTTGGACAGTTCAGCCATCTTCTGCAAATGAAATCTACATTTAAAAAACTCAAGTGAGTTTTTTTTTCCCTGTGAAAGAAGCTCCCTGACGCCTTTTTCGTCACACTGTGCCTTTTGCACTTCTCAGCAGCTTAGGTCCTTTTCTTCTCTCCATCACGGCAGCACTCTTTAATCCCTCACCGTTCTAGGTTAGCGCCCTGACTGTGGTGATACCATTGGAATGCTCTTCACTGGTCATAATAGAGTGTAGTGTTTGCCTTTGCCTTGAACTGGTCTGAATGAGGGTATTCTGCTGGTAGGCACCTGGGGGGTGCACTAAAAAAAGAGCAAGGCATTCATAAAGCAGAGTGCAAAAAACCAGACTGGTCCTTTTTATATGGCCAAGTACTGATGGCTGCCACACACACACACCAAGCTGATGGAGCAGCAGGAGAGGAGGCCATACAAAGCAGCCCGAGGAGGAACCTGAAACTCAAACTCCCCTTCTAGCTCTGTACTCTGCTGCTGTGTTTTACAGGCTTCACTGCATTGACCATAGCAGCCTAATCAACCTGCAGGAATGCTGTGCTTGATTGCCACCCCTAAACAACGCAAAGCAGGGTCTTTATTACTGCTTTCACTTAACCATCAGGTGGTTTGTACCATCTTTAACCCAAAGTTGAGATTCTGAAATCACTTCTGGCGTTTTGTCTTACATAGATCAACTTTTTACAATAACTTTTTACCTCCGCCAAGATGGTAATGTTTTTGGGAAGGTTTGTCTGAGAACATCACTCAAAAACCAACAAATGGATCTTGATGAAATTTTCAGGAAATGTTCCAAATGGTATAAGGAAGAAGAGATTAAATTTTGGAGGTGATTCAGATCACGGTCTGGATCCAGGACTTTTTTTTAAAGGATTCTTTATCATTGTGAGTTTGGACCGTTTTCACCATATGTGCATGTGACTTCATGATAAATGGTCAGATTGCTTTGCAAAACAATACAAGATAAGGTCACAAAAATTTCTGACAGATGTAAAAGTACAATCCAGATCCTGCAAATATTCTGGATACTAAGATTCAGAATATGAAATATGTACTGGGTCATCATAATTTTCAACACTCTCAGGGAACAAATTATCGTACAAACCTACAACTAACACCAAATTGTAGCAGACAGTCTGCTAAAAGAGAGTATAACATTAAAGTAGGACTACATTGTTGGTGACAATCACAATATGTTTGGTGGGGGTCTGTGCTCTCTGGGTGCTTTTCTAGTTTATTGTGTTAATTGACTCATCCCAGTATGATGTATTATGAAGCTGAAGCTGTGTGGATTATGAAGCTATGGCAAAATGATGCCAAAGAGGGTGAAAGGCCTGTTTCTTATCTTATTAAGCAATTTTGTAACAGATCAAAAGAGACAGAAACATTTTTTTAATCCCATCACTTTAATTTCAGTGATTCTCCCGTACAAAAAAGACTTTAAATAGAAAATGCATCCATGAATAAACACTTTTCAAATATTAAGGCATTTCAGCACAGTATTAAATACATCCTTTAAAGCAGAAAACACCCACACCATGTTTGAAAATAAACGGCATTACGTGTCTTCCGTTAGAAGACAAATGTCTGACCTCTTGTTTACACACAGGATGTACAGCACAGAACGAAACAGGCATCATGCTAAAAAATGAACCCCACATTTTGTTTGTAGTACCATAAGAACACCCTTTAAAAAACATGATACGTAAAGCCTTTGGCTGAAGATGATATGGCTAATGTAGTGAAAAACTTAAGTTACAATAATCCAACACACATTACAATTACAGGATGTTAAAATAAAGTCAAATAAGATTGTCTGTTTCAGTGCAGCTTAAAGATGTTAACATCCAGTACACATGCAAAACCACACAAAGCACATTACAAAGGCAACACAAGATAAACCTGAGTCTTCTAAACATGTAAATCCAAAGCTAACTCCCTGGCTTGAAATACCCATGAAGCAGGTAGATATTAGATTGCAGCATATCTCAGTTTTGGCAAATATACTGTATGAGAGAGGCTGGAGACAGGAGTTGTCAGTGTAGACGGACTTGAGAAGAGGGAAAAAGTCAGTACCAGTGTTTTCCTATCTGTAACTTTACAGGCTATGTTTAGTCGCTCCCTGAAGCAACCACAGTAGGTGTAAGCAGTGCAGCTAACAAATCTGTAAATATTAATTCCTGCCCTCCCTTTTCAGATTTCATGCACACATGGCTGTCTGACAGCCAGGAAAAAAACATGCAACCACGGAACAAGCTCTCCCATTAGCAAACATATTTACAGTTACATACAGTTATTTAAAAAAAACTTTAACAATGATTGATAAACCCCCTTTCTGCTCTGATTTTTGGGGTTAATAAGAGGAGCTTGCTGTAGTTTTTGTTGGCCAGGTAACCAAGATCTACTTGAGCAGAGACTATGCTCATAGATTGGTTGGAGTGAACTTGTCTTTGGATTGCAGGTGGTTAACGTTTTTTGAGCTCAGAAGAGAACCAGTCCAGCCCTTCACTGAGGCCCTGCCCGGAGGTGGCACAGGTAGCCTGGATGTACCAGCGTCTGTCACGTAAGGTGTGGAGCCCTAACTTGTCAGTGAGTTCTGATGCAGACATGGCGTTCGGGAGATCCTGTAATGATGAACAGTGAACACGTTAGAGAGAAAACAGTTGCAGCAGCAGGTCTGTAAAAATGCACTGTGTCTTGACCATATACTAAGTTAAATAAGTTACTTTAGAAGTTAAAATTGAATTTGTTTGGTTAGTCTCTTTGTGTTGTAAAGCTGAGTATTGAAAATTATTACAGGCTTTTTATGTCAATCAGGGTGCTGTAATGGTCTACTTCACTTTCATTCTGGACTGGGACAGAGTTACAAAACTCCTCAGAGCTGTCAGTGGCACTCCATTAATAAACTTCAAGCTTGTGTATGTGATTAGTTAAATCCGGGTGCCCATCCCTCCAAAGTATGACTCACCTGTTTGTTGGCAAATAACAACAGTAGTGCGTCACGTAGCTCGTCCTCCGCCAACATTCTCATCAGCTCTTCACGTGCCTCTGCGATCCGTTCTCTATCGTTGCTGTCCACAACAAAGATGAGACCTGAAGTAGATATTCAGAGAAATTTTTTTTTTAAATCTTTAAACAGCAGCTTGTAAAGAGTGTGTAAAATAAAAATTTGACAGAAACTTGCCTTGTGTGTTTTGGAAGTAATGACGCCATAGTGGTCGGATTTTGTCTTGACCTCCAACGTCCCAAACTGTAAAACTGATGTTCTTGTAGTCAACAGTCTCAACATTAAAACCTGATGGGGAAAGAATAAGCATCACTTCAAAGACCTTGAAAGTTATTTCAAATTAGTGAGACAAATATAATTCTGTTTGATCAAAGGAGAAACTAACAGCTTTGTTAGAGCTCAGGCAACAAAATTCTTTCACAATCGACTTGCCTATTGTGGGAATCGTAGTCACAATCTCTCCAAGTTTGAGTTTGTACAGAATCGTCGTCTTTCCAGCAGCATCCAAACCCACCATGAGGATCCTCATGTCCTTCTTCATGCTGAAAAGCGACAATAAAGCCCCCATGGCAGCTTTTGGTGGTTTGACCAAAATAAAAGTAAAAAAATCTGTAGAGACAGAACACATCGGCATTAGATATTACGCTGGCACTGTAGCATGGGTGCAAAATTCAACTAAAGATGTATTGCTTGATCCTCTTTTATGTACATTCAACAGAAGCATTTCTCATTGTGACAGTTGCACTTATATGGAAGCCAATTTCAATCAGATTATTTAAAAATGGGTAACTTGCTGCAATATTAACGACATATACACACTTTTAATGAAAAATGAGTAAACACAGGTGTTTTGGTGGATATTTCTTATTTTTTAAATTGTTATTTTCGTTACAAGTTTCCCTATTTTTTTAAAAAAAATATATCACCTGGCAGAAACAGGCTTCCATATAATAATGACTTATTGTCTCATTTCCTTTAGTATCTGACTTTTAAAGGGCAAGTTTTTTTATTTACCTGGTGGAAACTGGCTTCTATTCACGTGACACATACAATATCTCATTAGATAAAGTCCAAAGTACAATCATTTCAGACATTCACTCGTTCCTGGAGTTTCTGGGAGCTGAAACATGATCATACGGTAGGTTGACAATCGACCTGCCAATGCTAGAAGTTGCTTAACGACGTTCACCTGGGCAAACTACTTCTGGGTGCAAAGATGCGATGCCAGTTTCCGTCACTTCAGACAAACGTTCAGTTAAAACCTCGTTCGAAAAATGCGTTTTTCTTATTGCATGTGTACAATGGTAGAAATAAAACAACAGATGTAGGGTCTCGCCACGTAAGAAGAATATAAAAACACGAAGGTGAGGTTAGGTAAGTGAGTTCCTAGAAGTTAGCTGACTTGCTACAAAAAAGTAGCGAACTAAGTATTTCTCTCGGTGTTCTGACTGAAACCGTTGCGACAACCAAGACGTTTTTCCTCATGTGACTTTTTTCTTTTATACACAATACATTTTTAAAGGAAAAAAGCACGTTGACTGAGATTTATCGTTGTAACTTACAGAGTTGATGTTACCTTCCTTCCTCAAGGCGTTTCCTCCTTCCTCACGATGGAAAATGGCGATGGTTCCAACGTCACAGGTTTCGTCCCATTCGTGATGGACAGACTGGGAGGACTGGCCCCGTATGGTTGAAAGGAGAATTACAACCACCGCTGACGGTCTTCCTGACTGATGTTGGTAAAGTTTAAAATTTTGAAAAAAAAAAAAAAAAAAAAAACTAACGAAAAACACGTTTTCGAACCAAGAAAAAAAAAAAATTAAGATAAAAAATAAAAAAATAATAACTAAAAAAAAAACAGAAAAAAAATCACATTTATCTTAGAATACATTTACAATCAGAAGGACGTTTTATTGTTTGTGATTGTCAACAATAACCATCTTGCAGCCTCAGTGTACAGAATGTGTGCCTTTAATTTAGCTGCACTAACACATACATAGATATTTCTTGTGTCTAATAGGAAAAAAATGTACATTTGTTATTATCAGGTGTGTTTGGAACATTTTTAAATTGAGGGGAAATGCTAAACCGTAAGCAGTATTTTGAGGTCTTTTTCTTAAGATTTGGTTTTCACTAGGGTACTGAGCTGGATTACATGAGCCCGAGCACTTCTCACGAAAAAGTCTGTGTCCTTGTTCTTCCTTTTTCTTGTTTGTTTTCCTCTACCTCTCCATACCCCTTTCAAACTCCTGTCTTGATGCTTAAAGAGGAACTGTTTTTTTTAATCAACTTAAAAAAGTTAGGATGTTTCATGGTTTATCAAAAAGTTTGCATCAGAAAATCCCCCAAATATTCCATCAATAGTAGCCCATCATGCTCAAATGTAATATTGAGTTAAAGCTAGAACTACTCCAGTGTTTGCAGTTTTTTTTCCTTTAAAAACAACAAATGTGAGCAGTAACCATAAGGGGACTCTGTGCAACTAGGCTCCAGTGTGGATCATTTGGGAGGTCTTAAGAAAAAAAAGGGAGCTGACTTAAGCCTTTTATATATTGTCCGTTTTTTAGAAGTTTCTCATGACAGAGAATATTTTACAACAAAAGGAAAACCCTGCTGTCAAGGTACTGTATAAGTAAGTATTTATCTTTGGAAGGTTTTGGTTTTCAAATCCACCACTTCCACTTCCTTTAGATCCATGACCATGCCATTAAGCAAAAGTCTAACCATGTTATTGTTGGGCCGGTTGAATTTTAACCAGGGTCAACTATGCCTGCTACCCCCAGCAGAGGGGGCAGCAGGAGGGGAGAAGGGCAGCAGAGAACAGCAGGAGGGGAGATGGGTCTTTAGCTGGTGATGGACCACACAGTGAACACTCATAATGCTGTCTGACTTTGCAACCATAATTTGTGGTTTTGCCCCGGCAAATGCCAGAGAGATCACTTTCAGCATATTTTCACAGCAACTGGCCTTTCTTTACATGTGTGGGAGGTTTTTACTGAGAAGCACTTGTTTGGCTTCTTGTATACTTCTAAATATCACAGATAACCAGTCAGTATCATTCAGTCTGTTAAGACTCTCATTACTTGATGTACTATAACAAACCTCCAGCATCAGTAACACTCCCTCACTGTCTTAATGTTTGAATTTCTTTGGCTTCCTTTACTGGGGGATAGGCTCCACATTGGAGCCCCAAAATTGTCCACATGCTGTTTAATTTCAGATAAAATGTTACTATTTGAATGTTTAATGAATGTTAGAGTTGCGCACATGAAATCAAAGCAAAGTGAAAGAGTCATAAATTATATTGAAATATTGGGCTTTCTGAGTTGAGTCAAGTCATGGCAAAACTAAAGGTTTTTAATTAGACATTTCATGGACATATTAACACTTTGCAGACACTGCATTTGTATCTAAGGCATGATCAGAAAGACCAAAAAAAGACAGTACTATCAAAGGAATTTACCAACAAGCTTGAGAGACAGAAAAAAATGCCATCTCTTCTATAGAATATACCCCCAGAAATATAAGACTCCATTCTATCCCAACATTATACTTGGGTCAGGAGGGTCTAGGGTGGTTCTGTCCTCTTGGGTTGGACCATGCACTGACTGAACTGACTATGTTCTGACCAAGATGAAGAGCCCATGTCCTCGTGTCCTTCATTTTCCTCTACATTTATGAATAAGACATCATCTGGTGACCCCAGACATACATCAAGCTTTTCAAAAAGTACTTTAACAAAGAAGACCAAGTCCCCACTGAGATCGTATTACAATCACCTGACTTCAGTTATCTACCTTATGGATGCCTCAAGTGTGAAAGCCAATGCATTCATGATTACTCCATGGTTAGCATTTACTAGTTAGAGCAAACTACAAACATGTTTCTAACACAACATCCCAAAGCAGCACAGACTGTCTGTTAAACTGCTCTGATCATTATCAACAACAGATACTTTTCATAAAGTACAGATTCACTTTTATAGAACCAGCTTCTATTTCATGTCACTGACCTGTTCATATTCCACCAATATTACTCAGGCCATCATGACCCACAATACTAATGCTGGAAAAAGAAACACAAAGAAGCACAGAGCAATGCTTAAACTTTGCCTTTCTGGAAGGGTGAAGGAAATCCTCATTCAACACCACAGCTAGACCCAAACAACCTTTGAAAATGAATCTCAAGAAAAAAGAAACTGTAGCTTAGAACCATTTGTTTTGGAAATCTTCCTTACAGCTGAAGAAAAACCCCAGTCAAACCCCCCATTTCCTTCTTTGCACAGTCAGAGCACAGGTGCAAGAGTTGAGGTGTGACAACATGGATCAAGGCAAACACCTGCAGTGTAACCTGTCAAAAGCAGGTTTTATTAACTGCTGGATCTTCTGTTGTAGCTTAATCCACACACTTTGACTCTGATAATACCTCTTTGCTGTATTGTTTCCCTTGTAGCCTGAAAATTGTTGTTTTCTTTTAACATGAGACAAAAAATAAATAATGATTAAATCTCAGTGACTCCCTGGGTGACCTTAGCAAGAAATCTCCTGCAGTGAAAAATCTGTCCTTTTATTTGGTGAGGATTTCACCAAAAAAAAACCCAAACAGATAACTTTGGATTGAAAAACATTATAATTTACAATGACAACATACCACGTACACTGAACCGAAGTTAAATCCACCATTCCATGCTCCAAAGGCAACAGTAATATCCATTTTAAGAGCTCTGCTCCTTTTCTTCTCTGTCCTTTTCGTCTTCATAACTCAGTAGATACTGTCAGATGTGATGTGTGGACAGAGAAAAAGGACAGTAGGGGGTGTATATATTACACCCTGCACAACCCCCCCTGAAAACACACACACAAACACAAACAAAATCAGATTGTCCCACTTGTGAACACGCTTACCAACTTTCACCCACCCTTCATGCACAAACATGCACACGCAGACACACACGCGTGCACTCTCTAATCCGCTCTCTATTTGTGTAAAATTTGTTCCCAGAACACCTTTTCTCACCTGGGGGCCTCGGCCTCTGCAGAGACAGCTGAAGCATTGGGGATTTTCATGAATCAGACACTTAACTGCAGGAGAAATATGCTTGTGGTAAATTTCTCAAAAATTATACTGACCATTCATTACCTGAGAGGTGTTATGCAAGTTGCTGAGTCAGTCATGCCTAAATCAAACTAAGAATCTGGCTGATGAGGCTTGTTTGCAGTTTGTGAATGAAAGAGGGCTGCCAAGGGGCCAAAAAGGCTTTGCAGGAAGTGGGTAAAGATCTCAGTAGGGGCCTTGCTCCCCTCTGAGTTGAGGCCTAGCAAGGATAAAAACACTCAGTAAGGGGCTTGGGAACGCTGATCTGTGTGTATGTGTGAGTGTGTGTGTGTGTGTCTGTGTGTGTATGTATGTGCCGAAAAGAAGAAACCGTGTGTTAAAGCATTAGTGTGCATGCATAAAAGAGAAGTGTTTTCTGCACTTTTGTGAACCTTCACATCATGGTGAAGACCTTATTGTGGATCCAGTTTCTATCAGGAGGGGTTTCCATAATCATAATAATAATGGTAATAGCTGCATGATATAAAATGGCCCACGGGCAACCACTAGCCCGCTGTGTGAGTCGTACAAAAGGGCTGGTTTGGGCTAAGTAGTGCTGGAACTCAGATGGACAGGCATGGGATGCCTCCCTCTGCGACTCATGTTCTGGATTATAGGTCGGCAACGTACCAAAGGAGGTGTGACGCAGGAAACAAACCGAACATTATTACAACGCCCAGCATCGCTGCCGTGAGAGGATCCATGCTGGCTTTATCCATTGGCAACAAGTGCCACTGGGCATCCTACCCCACGCCTCTCACAGTAGGGGGCGCTAAATAGAGAGACAGGCTGGGGCAAAAGGATAAATGTGCACTAGTGTCGGCTGCCAATCACTTTTGTATGGTGATTGTTGGAAGCTTGAAAAGGTCGTTAAGGGGATTTGCATAATATTTTGTACTCCGCCCGGAAATGTTAAGCTCCAATATTGAGTCATTATCACGTGACGATTGTTCTCATGTACGTCAACAGCGTAGTTTTATAGAAAAGCAGTGAAAGGAAGTGAAAGCTATGCAATGAATAATGAGCTGTTGGAGAACGTTTTGGAACCATGCTTCTATTTGTTTGAAAATATTTATGCCATATAACTCCCTGTGCAGTATAAATTTGATCATCCCATCATCAACAGCTGATCTCTTCTGGTAAACATTTGGGCTTATGCAGAGATGAAGGAAGTAAAATTATTACAATGTGACTATCTCACTCCTCCAATGACAACTTGTCTTGCGTTTGTGGAATCCATTGGTGCTGATGGGAGATGTTCCGGGACATCCGTAACAGATGGTTAGGACAAGCTCTACAAGGACGCACTTCCTTAGAAAGAACATGGGGGCCTCTGGCGTGGGTGGTTCACATTAAGAATCGCAATTGCTGGCTTGCAGGGCGCACATAGAACACAACGTCCATGCCAGGGAACTGGATTTCCTGGTAAAAGGATGACTTGTTTGGGGTGTGTGTGAGGTTACCATGCGATTTTTCCAAGCTCTCAGCAACCTTTCAATGACCTACATTTAGCAGGAGATTCACTACCTCCTATGAACCCAAAGGACATTACCACGGGTGCATGGCTTGCAGCAATATCAGATGCTCTTTGAAAGTTGCTTCATGCATCCACATGGGCTATGACGAGCCATTGCAAGATGAAACAATAGTGAGGATAAAAGTATTTCTTTGAAAGACTTTTTTGTTTCCCTCCCTGGGTTGGTTTGAAGTTGATTCATGTTTGCTGTGTATACAGATTTTTAAGGGTTGTCCCACCCCTGTTCCCTTTTTTAAATCCAGCTATATCCCATTGGAGGAGGCATCAAAGATTAAAGTGTGAACCTGTTGCACCTTGGGGTAGATAATTGGTTGGAATGCACAGCATGTTGAAGCAGGGCCTTGAGGACAACCAGCACCAACCAAAGTCTGTGGCATCTAAACCAGGTAGATGTCCAGATTTGGCATTTGGAATCTTTCACTTGTCACGTTGATTCCAAGTGATTTGTAACACGGTCTCTTCTTATTTCTCCAACATTCAGGCGTCTATGACACTGACAAGTTAATTGTAAGTGGCCCTGTGGGCCCTTTGGAGAGTCTTGATGGTGACAGGCCTAACATGCTCCTAAGGTGGTCCAGGTAGGTGTTTTTTATTGCTACTGACAACTGATCTTCTCAGGTTATGTAAGCCCCTCAAAGATAATCCCAAAGTGATTGAATAATGAATTTGAAGGCATTTAGAACATTTTATACAAATGTACGCCCCCCTCAGGTCAGAAAGGATTTTGATCATCATGACAGCTGATAATTCCTACTTAATATCATGGTAAAACTTTAGTTCAGCTTTTTCTGTATAGATGTTAAGCATTTAAGCAGGGTCACACACATACCATGTTGTTGATCATTATTTTGATAGGGAGGTCTTCTTTGCGTGTGTGTGCATGTGTGTGTGTGTGTTGCTTGTTGGCGCACCTGTCTGCCTTGAGGCAGAGAAGGCTGCAGCCTCTCATTTTTGGCTGGAACTCGTGTGGTAATGCATTAGAGGGCTTGTCATAGTACATTATTGAAGGCCTCTGACAAGCTATTTGACACCCCTGATGGGGTCAGAGGTGTCAAACTGCTCAGACTGACAGGGAGATGGACACATAAAGGCACAGGAGAATTAGGTTGCTACCCCAGTCAATTGCAGGTTGTTGCCCTGAGGGTGCTCTGCTAATAAAGCGCGGATGTGGTCACGTTTGCTGCACAGGCAGAAAACAGAAGCACTGTTCAGCATTTAAACCAGGGTTTATTTACCTTTCACCCTACGTCTCTCTTTTGACTGCTTTTGATTGGTTTCTATAAATCTCGATGTATTTATTCGTCCAATCAAAATGACGTTCAATGGTCAAAGAACGCCTTTTGTCCAGTTAAATCACTTGTAGAAACTAACTTGTGGACAAAGCGAAAAAAAAATTAGCAAGTATTTTTTATGTCACTTTTCAAAGGAAATTCCAGTGTTTGCATGTTTTTGAATTAATAATTGAGACTAATCTGGGAAACAAAGTGGACGTCACGTGGTTATACACTTGAATAGAGGGTTAAATAACTAATCATGTTATGAGATAATTAAACATTGAAAGTGCACTTAAAGATGGGATGAACTCTGGACTTGTAAAGGTCATGGAGTAGCAGGCAATTTACCTGAAACTGCATAGGATGAAAATAACGGTAAACAATGAATTCTTAAGACTCAAATCCCTGTTAAGACTCTACAGGTTTCAAACTAAACTAGATCACCACCAAGAATCTCCTGTGTCTTTATCCCATCTAGATCCTCTGACCTAATCCCTGAGCCATTTTCCATTCTTCTCGTTTGCTCATTTCAAATGGACACTGTTTGGTTGTCCGGCATTGGAACGTTGAGAATTCCTCCTCTTATTGAAAGCAAAGTAACTATATTGAAGAAAGGAAGAACAGCTTGACTGAGCCAAGAATGCTACGGATCTCTTTAAGTCCCATAATGAGATGTTTTCTCTGCTCTGAGCTTGTATTGACATGGAGGCTAATGATTTCCACAAAGTAGTAGATTGAGAGTGTAATGCGCAGGGGTGGGAAAGACAACACAAAGTGATTAAAGTCGTTGGTTGGCCAAGATACTCAGTGCTGCTCTTTGTTTGGGATGTGAAGAGCCATGATGATATCACTTCGCTGAGGCAGACACACGCAGAAGCATTACTGCGGAGTTTACACAGACTTTGATATCAAAATGGAGCGAATTAACGGAAGACATGAAAGAAAACACAAGTTTTCCCGTCACAAAACAGTGGATCAAATATAGGAAAGCTGTTTTTCCCACCCAGGAACAGCTCTGACTTAAAATCAGACAGGACTTGTATTAAACTTTCCTGGGGTCCAGGACCTTCCAATTAGGGACTAATGCTATCTATATTAACCCTTCGCCCCTTCCCTGACTTAGCTTTATTGAGCGAAGGGCAAAGGGGGGTAGGGGTTGCCTCAATAAAAACAGCACTAAAAAGCAATTACAGTGCTGTGAAGAATGGGACTTGTCAGTAATTTGCTGTCTAAAACCGAGGAGATTGCAGGTCTGGGGCCGATTGGAATTCTGAGCCTGCAGTGCAGTGTGGGAAAAGCAGTGGGAAGGCAAGCACCACCCTTTGTGAGGTAATTACTGGAACTACCAGAGGCCAGCGCCAGTCCCTGCTAATGATAACCCCGCTCCTCTCCCCTGTTTGCCACCATGTAATTGATATACCCAATCTCACTTGCTCAGGACATGTCCACGATACTGCTGATGAATTTGGACATCCTTTCACATCAAGGTGATGCTTTCCATCACAGAGCTGCAATTCAATTAAGCTAGTAGCATGATCTTTTTAGCAATACAGATATAGGAGATCAGGTTTAAATATGGGGTTGTATGAGGTATATTATGCGAAGGGATCCTAGTTAGCTCGACCTAGTCATGAACCCAGGCAAAGATATGGAACAGATGCTACACTGACTTTCCCATATAATTAAGCTAATGTTCAGAAAATCTTTTCCAAATTCTAGTTCTGACGGGCTGCAGGTGGAGGAGCCATGGTGCATCCATGAAACATCCCAAAGTGGCATTCTGGTGTCCAACTGCGGGAAATTTTCTAATATTACGTACACCAGTGTTTCTCAAATTGTGGTTTGCGGACCACAAGTGGACCCCCTAGTGGTCCACAAAGACTGTGAGAAAATTGTGCTTTTTAATGGAACATTCACGAAAAAAAGAGGGGGTGGGGGTGCAAGTTGTTTGGCTATTACGCAAACTGATAAAATCTACAATCATTGGTTCATAAAGGCATTGAGTAAGTTAATCTAATCTAAGTACTTAAGTATTTAAATACTAAAAATTTTAAGTATTTTGTAATAATGTATCAGTAATGTAGTTATACTCAGATTTTGAGGTCCATTTTCCCCCATCATTCTAAAAGAAAAAAAACAAACAAAACACCAACCTGTGAGGAAATTAGTGCACTTTTTTACTCTAGTGTCTGTCATTTAAAAAAAAATGATCTGAATAAAAATAATTAAATAAATAAAATTTATAATTTTAATCATAAAAATAATTTGCGTATAATCCATTTTCAAATGTATCTTTGGTTGCAGCCCTAGCAAGTTGTAACATGTATAATTCGAGTTTAAAGCATATGAGTTTGTTCTCTGGGGTGTTGTTCTGAGGCTATTTAGCTCATGGTGGTCAGCAAGAGTTTTCTGGAGGAATAAGTGGTCCTTGGTTTGCAAAAAATTGAGAAACACTGACGTACACTGAAGATGCCATCCTCATGATTTAGAAGACAGGGAGGTCCACTGGAAGCTGTTTTGGGTGTTTTGAAATGTCTTTAACTGCATCAGCCTTGATTCTCATGCTTGTCTCCTCTGCTATCACTTTTGCTGAATAGCTCATGTCATTGCTTTATTGCCCTCTACTGGTGTGGTGGTTTTTTCAGTTACCTGTAATTTTTTTCTCCATTACGTCACTGGCCTGATATGTATAATCTACCTGGGTTTTTCGGCCTAAGGTAGAGACACAGACAAACAATGGGCCACAGGAACAATTGAATTCTGGGGATTGTTTTACCAGGAACTACAGGTTACTGGCTCGCCTGGTCTAAATTCCCCTTAAGACAGTCATTGGTGTTTGAGTCAGACTTTTTTAAAAGTAGTTGAACTTTGTGGTTAAGACATCTTTACAATGAGGCCACAGAGGAAAATCACATCTGAGGCCCTAAAAAGTTTCTAACCAGCCCTGTCTATTTATAACAACTGGAAGGCAATTTGAAGTTCATCATTGTTTCTTAATAAAATGAGACACACAATATTAGAACACTAGTATGTCCACACAATCAACATTATGTTTCCATAAGTGCACAAATAATCTCCAGTTTAAGGGGTGAGAAATATATGAGTGAAACTGACTGAAGCTGACGGAAAACATCCACATGCTCATCCTACCTGCTAAACTGCTATGAGCTAGGGAGAGGTGAAAAGGTGACTAATGAGTGATCATGTCTGCTTCCACCTCCCAGCTTCAACCCCTCCCCCCTACTGATCTAGAGGATGCCCCCTTTGAAAACCTCCAGCCACCCCACCACAACCACCACCAAACTTCACCTACCTGAACACAGAGGACTCCCCTGAAAAGCTGCCTTAAACTGAGTGTTCTAGTGTAGAAATCTAACAGACCCACACACCTGCAGACTGTGCAGTGCATTAGTATGTCTCCCAAATCACCCCTCCTCCTCCTCCCCTCCTTGTTATCTCCTCAGTTTGACTAATGTTCTCTTGTAAGTACAGAGGTGGCAAAATTCCTTTGTTGGCTGCAACAATACAAACAGGCACTTCAAAAGGGGATAAGGCTGCTTTACAGGTGTCACATCTCTTCTGATGATGGTGAGCCTCTTTAGAAATCTTGCAGATAACCCATCATCCTCATTCAAGGCGGGTGACATACTTTGCACGTTTCCCTCCCTGGCTGTAAAAGAGAAAAGATAATGAATGCCATGATGGCTTACAGATGTTAAGATGTTCCAACTCAGTCTCTAGAAAAGCCTTTATTTGTCATCAACGTAGTGAGTTATCCAGATTGGTAGTCTGTTGTGAGTCTTCCAAAAGCAGAAAAAAAGTGACTGGGACTGTGTGATAAACAACACTTTGCTAAATCTTCAGTCAGAATTTAGTGGCTGAAGTGTTGGGAGAAGGTGTGAGTGCTGTTAGGATCTATTTATTTAGAAAATAGATGTGAGAAATATCATCACTTACAGGGTATTTTGAGGCTCAGTAAAAATAATGTCATTTCAACATTCATTTGTGGTATTTTGCTCCAGGAGATAGTGTAGGAATCACATGCGTCAGTTCCTCAGGTTAGACTTTGCAAGAGTATTTTTAAAGTGATATTGAACCAACAAAAGTATTTTTGCAGTCTAGATGATATGATGTGCGAAAGACGTGCACAAAATCTCAAAGGAAGAACTTAAAGACATCAAAAGACAAGCTTCAAAGTTAGTTACATAATAAAATGCCCACACACTGGAGTCCAGTCCTCAGTTCAGTCCTGGCCTGTCACCTTTGGTGTGTATGATCTATGGACAAGTGAAGCTTTCAGAAACAAAACCCTCAAAGTTTCAGTCTATGCTCAAACACTTTGAAGCAATTCCAATACTGGAAACTATAACTATTTCAAACTTTTGCTTATGAATAAAACCTAAAATCTAATCTAACAGGTACAAAATAACCTCACAGTTTGCATCTTTGCAGTGTGGGATTTTTGTGTTTGTCCAAACATCAAAAAGCTTTGAGAAACGTGAAACAAAAGCTGGCTGTAACCAAAGTGTGACTTCTGTGGGAGGATTTGCATCGTGTCAGCTGAGTGTGCGCCTTTGCACCACTCCACTGTATATAAGTCCCTCTGCTCTGCCCCACAACAACATGTCTTTATTGAAATGCATGCTGAGGTCTCTTGTGAATGTCAGGGTGAAACTCAGGACATGAAAAAAAGAGGACTCTGATTGCAATTAGGCCCATTGTCTCTCATTTATATGGTTATTGGGAGTGCCTCTAGCAGCCTGGTCGTGTCAAAGTTCTCACAGTCAGGATGCTATCTCTCTCAGTGGAGCCGCTGTAGTCTCCTCTGGCAACTATCTGCTAACAATGTTCATCTCACTTGGGTGACAAAGCTGCTAGGTGGGTCTGGCTGCAGGGTAGGGCCCATTTCCTTCAGCCAAAAAAGACGGCGTTGCTGCAGGGCCGGAGTTTCTGTCCATCCTGTGATCTGTTTCATGTTTTGTACTTGTTCTCTCCCATTCACATGGTGTGAAAAGGGTCAAAGGTCGAGGTGTGGAATGAACTGATGCAGCCTCCCAGTCAGTCTTTAAACCAAACCTGAACCTGGTTGGAGTCTTCAGCAGCTCCTTATTAATGTCCCATCATAAAGCAGGCTTTAAACACCAATTCATGTCAATGTATGCCTGGGAAAGTAAGTAAACCCAAGTAATGAGGTTCAGACATTGGAAAACAACAGTGAAAGACGGCTTAAAGTATAGTTTGATGTAGGAGCTGGCAGACTAATGAATCCACATGAATGAGAACGGAAGGGTATCACTTTTGTGTTGCTTCCACTCTGGAGGGGGTGTGTATCAATCTTTCTCTGAGATAATGGGGTTAGATAGCAGCGAGACCTGGCCTCTGGTGGTGACATTGTTGCAGGGCTCAAAGACTATCAGGGGTCCAGTGGCTGAGCCGCAGCACCAGTGGGCTCTATTCACATCCAAACCCTAATCTATCTTGAGATCTGGTCTTTCTCTCCGACAACAAAGCTCCATCTTTTTCTCAACTCTCATCACTGAGATTTTTTCTGTTATTATTGTTTCTCCAAAAAGCACAGCTGGCTTCTGCAGTCGCTCAAAGGAATCAAATTATTAGTTGAGCTTCATTTTCTGCTTCTTTCGTCCCTCGACAAATCCGCGGGCTGTGTGTTGTAGGTGTTGGTGACTGACAGCTCAACCATCTCACAAGTGTGTGACTGGGACAAGATGTTTCATTTGTGGCCAAAGAAAACAAGTATCACCGGTGCTAGGTTGCTACAATATCTTTTTTAAGCTCGGCAGATGTGCAAGTGATACAACTTATTCAGTGACTTAAAGCTATTAAACACAGCAACTACAAAGTGGTTTCTCCTGTAACAACAAGTTTGTCATTAAAAAGGGTCTCAGAGTAGAGTGTGATGTAAATACTTCTATATAAGAAATGTGGTTTCACACTGACTTTGATACTACATATCCCCCTTTTTAAATTCCTGTAAACAGTCAAAAATATAACTTGGAAGCATTACCTTCTGACTTATTGTGCAAAAGGATGTGCAAAATATGTTAGATTTGTTGTTTTCAGATGGTTAATTCATGAGATTATGGAAAACCTGCTTTTTTCCATCTCAGAGCTTTACGTCGTGGTGTAACAAGAAGACATTTTTCTTTGGATCAGATTAGGCTTCAATGCACAGACAAGCAGTAGATCTTATCAAGTTGTAAAACTAGTGGATTTGGGATGCACAACCTGGTCTTTCAGTCTTGTGCACATGCAGCCCTTATGTGGCAATTGTTATTAATAAAAGGCTAATATTTTCTTTACATGATTTCTGTTTTTGCATTAAATATGTTTTCAACTGTACAAAAAAATCAGGAATGTAGGATATGGATTATCTTGTGCAGATGCCAGATAAACAAAAATAACTTCCTACTGATGGTGGATGTTGATAGAACTACAGATGTTTCTTTTAAAAAGTGGATTTCATGAACACCTGGGGGTAGAAAGGGAGGGATATCTTTCATGGCAGGGATACATATGGGAAGAAGAGATAATTTAAGTAAAGTTGCATTATCTGGATGATACTTGATAAAATATTCCCTTTGCTAAAATGATTTTCTAGATTTTTTTTTCAGGTTTGCAATTTAGATGACTCCTTCGCTGTATAGAGGCTGTAGTGCCAGTTTTACAAATCATATTTACTGAGCTCTTAGCCTCCTATGATACATTTCTATTTGTGAGAGCAGTTCTGTTGTCTTCATTCACAATTCTGTGAAACCGCTCAGCTGTTTTACACCCCCCAAACAATTATAAAAAAGTGTTTTAAAATTCTAATACAGCTACATGACTTACATTTTTACTTTAATGGATCACTCCTTAACATTCCCCAACACTATGAAATTGGCAAATGTATCTTTGTCTTCAAGCCTTTTATAGAAAACACAGGACCTGATGGCAAATGCCAGGATTTGAGACAATCCCAGTGCTGTTTCAGAAAAAGCCTGCAAGAAACATCTGGTTTCTGAAGAATCAGACACAAAACTAGCAGATTAAAATCAAAGAGAAAAAAACAACAAAAGTTTGGTTGTTTACGTCGCTTTATTTTGGTGTTACAGAGTTAACTTTAGAAATCTACGACAGGCAGCGGGACAAACGGTGCCTGTGTGCAGTCAGTGAAAAAAAAACAGAGATGAGGTAAAAAGGCTACAGTGTTACAAGTCACAACACTGTTCAAAGACATGCATTTCTGCAAATATATACTTTTACTTACTACTATTTACATAGCATGAAATAAATAATTATAAAAAACATCCAATTTTAGGAATCAACAAAAACACAAAAACTACTTTGTACAAAACTTTGGATTTAAAGACTTAACGAAGAATTAGACCAAAGGCAAAGTGTTCACACAGGCAATCACTCACATATAAAGTGTACAGTAATAAATGCAAGATAAAAACTCTTGTACTGATAATGGTTGCTGTGTACTTTATTTATGATATCTTGATATGTGAAGATTGGTAGGGCAGCTCATTTAGATTATGAGTCGGTGACGGGCAATTTTGAGTCAAATCTGACAGATTTACAGGCCTGAGACATTTAATTACATCCTCTGTAAACAACAATTTCACATCTCTCTCGATATTTTAACTAATCAGTAAATTGGCACACACTGTCTGGACATCTCATCTCCATTTTCAGTAGTTTTCACTGTCCAAATAAATAAATACTGTGTTTTATTTTTCTCAAATGAAGGCAGAACAATATGAATGATTTCACCCTGATGTTTAGCACACTACAAAACCATAGCAATGATAACATGAAGTCTAGGTTGGTCTACGGTGTTAAAATGGGAGTAACTGTTTGCAAGAGTTAGTTGAAACTTCACATTTTCTTTTCCAGACTATATACTGTATATATGTATATATAATAGGTTTCTTTCACAGAAAGAATCAATACATGCATGAAAAAACATAAAAACATATCCACAAAGACATCATGTATGTAAGAACTTAAACACACACTCACACAAATATTATCTTTACTTAGCAGCATGACAATAAGAGAAGTATTGATAGTTTCAGTGATGCTGCTTGTTGTTAAGTTTAGTTAGCACAAGAAGCCACAGCTGAGAATCATCACCTGCACATCATCCTTTTTTTTTAACTTAACTGCAAATTATACTGCATTATACAGAGCTTATACGATACAGCTTAGTTTGCGGTTTGTTAGAAAAATTGTTTTAGTTCACCAGGAATCCCAGATTGATCTCTAGTTCCACAAATTTAAAACAAAAGAGTATCATTTATGCAAACACAACAAAACACAGTGGGAATATCCCTTTTATAAATAAAAGCTTCCCCAGCACCCAGTCACATGATAATACTGATAAAAACAAAGAGAATATGCTTCATATTTCTCAATGGGGACACAAGTGCTGACCTCTCAAATTCGTTTCGCAGCTCTCTGACCACCACAGGTTGACTTTTCTTGTCTTGTCTTTGGCCATAACTCTAGATGTAGTTGCTCCAGGGAATTCTTGTGCTTCTGAAAACGTGCAGACTGTGTGTATTCTTGTTTTTGCAGGTGATCACTTGATGCGGCTCATGTCTACTCTCAATACAAAGTTAGTCTGGTAAAGCAGGTATTAACTCATTAGCTTAAGACTGTGAGAATTTGTAAACACGTTGCAGCATAAAAACTACATTCACTCAGGTGCAAGTGCATTCTTAGCCAAACATATTAACACTATAAAAACTCATACACACAATGAAAATGTTAGTTTTCAGAAACAAACGTACTAACGTATAATGCTGAGGAGAATGCATGCATTTGAGCGTCCTTATTAGTTTTTTGTGGCAAATATATGATAAAATACTTTAAAAAATGTTTGTTTTTTTCATTGTTTGCCCCATGAAAATGATACACAAGCAGTGCTTTACTAGTCTCAACAAAAGTAACTACTGGGAACACAGGAAAAACAAAAAATCACCAATATGGTGTTTGTCAATTAGCCAACAGTTCTTCTTTCCAACATCCAACTCTTTCGCCCCAGGTAGACGTTACCTACATCGTTCTGGAGTCACCAGTGTTGATCTGAATGATGCTCTGTGATCTACCCAACTGTTTCAGTTGACTTTCTAGCATCACAGCACCAAACATCTGCTCAGTCTGCAACTGGAGTCCACGGATAGATCAGACTGCTTCACAGTGTCTCATGTCTCGTAGTGAGCTGCTGCATTGCTCAACTCCCCACTGAAGTCTTTAAATGTTGGTGGGCAAAGACGAGAACCAGGCGTCCTTATTTGCAGGTGTGTACATCGTACACCCTCACACACTCCTGACAGCTGACATAGCAGCACCAGTGGAAAATACAGTGGCACTTTTCCTTTCTCTTCTCAGTCCTGGTGTTGTGACCTCTCCCGCAGCAGAGGAGGTCACACCCATCTATGCCGTGTGATGTAAGGTTGCAGATTCGATCACGGGTGCCAAAGGAGCCAGTCTCTGGATTGGGGTCACAAAAATTGGGTGAGCTTTCATAATAAACAAGGTCGCGCTCTGTGGGGGGTTTGAAGTAGTTGTACTTGGGTCTCAGGGTCTCCACCCATCCTCTGGACTCTTTATGTTTCTCCACCACCATCTCAGATGCACTGTCGTACTTATCCTTCATGTAGTCGCCAATTACTCTGAAGTCCGGCTGGGACCACCAGCAAGTCTTGACCTCACAGCTTCCTGAGAGTCCATGGCACTTACACTTCAGGAACATGTTGTCATTGAGGGACTATGGATGAGAGAGGAAAATGTAAACCCCTCACATAAGAAAACAAAATGTCTTCACTAATACAGCGAGAAGAAACTCACCATTCTCCCAGCCTCGTTGTTTTGGCGGTTCATGGCTGAGCGTGCATCGGGGCGATTCTCCCTTGCATCCGCAAACTCTCGGGACACCATGCTCCCGAACTCCACATCCTCACTGCAGCCACCCCACTTCCATCCCTCACCAGGGGGGCCCTTGTGGCGCGTGTCACATCCGCAGATGGTGGCTGAACCCTCAGCGCAGGCACGGGTCACTGCAAATGCCACTCCCGCGGAGGCAATGGCATGGACGAATGCTGACTCTCGAGTGGCTGAGAAGAGAAGTTCATGCATCTGTAAGACTCTGAGGCATCAATCACAGACACATCTCTGCCTAATAATCAGTTTTTGATGCTAATCATTATTTTTCTGATTTTATTTGAAGAAATTTGTAGCTATAATTGCAAGAAAAGATAGGTCAGGGCTTGTTTAGGCGGATTTTGGCTTTGTGTTCAGTCTGATATGATTACATAAGCAACTCAACTAAATCCCACAAGACAACATCAAACAAACTACACACTGGAGAGGCCATTATTATTGTTAGCTACATGTGTTGAGGTCATATCTACCAAGGTGTACTTGTGCATGTTGTCCTAGATGAGACATCAGTCGTCTTGTCTCTGAATCAGACCAGCAAGCGCTCTCTGCCTCTGTCTGACATAGCTTACTGATGACTCAGAGGGATCAGGATCTTCCAAAGAGATGAGAGGAAGAGACGGCCCTGACAGGCCTATAATTAAGAGACTCAATTAAGCTTTTGAAAGGTTAGGAAACTGCCTCACACTGTGGGGACAAATCATAGATCAAGCATTGAAGTGAGGCTGTTGTGTTCAGATAAGCAGTCCTGAACATCTCTGTAAAGTTCAGGGCATATGACAGGAGTCCATGGTTTAATTCAGCATACTCAGCTTTAACAGGATTCATTATGACAGGGAAGCTGCCTTGAATATATGTGCTTGTACGGTCTTGCACAATCAGAAGAAAAGAGACTGAGGGAGCACGATTTGAAAAAAAAAGAAAGAAAGAAAAAGTGGAAACACCAGGTGTAAAACGAAATGAACAAACAAGACATAAAGAAAGGGAACAAAATAGCTGAAGATCAATCGTGAAATTTTGGATTGTGTCTGTGCACTTGTGTGTATAGATAGACAGATAAAGAGGCAGCGCATGCTACTGTCTAAAGAACTAGAGCAACTGAGGGAGAGAAAGAAAAGAAAAAAGGCAGCAGTATAACGCTAAAGAGAGTAGGAGCTCCTCCCTTACAGCAGGTTCCAACCAGTTCGAGGACTAAAGGGCATTAGGAACAATGATGCAAGAGAAAAGGTCTACTGGCATCCTCCACCACCCACTTCACAGTGCTATTGTGTACACATAAGGTTACCAATGTTCACAATAAAACTACACCTCTACGCTCTTTTCTAGAGTCGGGGTTACTGCTTTCACTGCAGATCATTTCACCTGAACATTGAATTCATCAAAGCTTTTCAAAGCAGTAATATGTAAATCACATTATTTGGAAAAGTTCACTACAGTCTCTTATAAAACGAACAAAGTGAGAGCCTTGTGATTTTCTTTCATAAACAGTTCAAACAAAAACACTTCAAATAGTATCATCAGCATAGAAAGATATTTTTTAGTATGTTGCAAAGTATCTATAATATTTAATGAAATATGTAAAGAAATGTGGTCTGTAAGCAGTACCCTGGGGAACTCCTTTGGAATAGCGCTCCTATGGATGACTGGCAATGATGCTGCAAAGCTTAAGAGGGTGGGGGGAGTTCAAATGGGAGAGGAAAAGAGGATTATCTTGGGATAAAATGAGCAAAGGAGAAGGATTTGGGCAAATTAAATATGTCCTAGTGTCTGTGCGTGCCAAGTAGGTTTCGAAGGTTGCAGACCTCTTGTGACGGCCCGAACTCTTGAGTTAAGTGCCTTCATGTCCAAAGTATACAGGAAACAGGAACAGCGTCAAATACTTAGTCTAGTTTAGAACAAGGTCATCCTTTTAAGTTATAAAAAAGAAATAAAGTTAATGTACTGTATGTCATGTGGTCACACTTTGTTTTATTTCATAGATGCGTAAGCACATTACATAAAACTTTTACCTGGAGAGACCAGCTCTATTATTAGTTCCTCTGCTTTGTTTGGTTTTATGGACAATTTATGGTATTTCAGGACACTTCTACTCCAATAATACATCTCCACCAAACTTTGCCAGACCCTGGCAGACCAAGTGGTCCCTCCAACCTGCTGGGGGGTTGAATCTCCTATTGTGCTGCCACTGTCACGCTGTGTTAGTCCCACAATGGCCCAAGATATTTTATATGAAATTTGCCCTAGCCAGTGATTAGTGGGGACCAAGTTAAGTCATAGCAACAGAGAACTATGCATTGGCTGGACCCCGCTTGTCGGCAGACGGGGAAATCCCTATTCAAATGGTTTAATAAAACAATCTAAAGGGCGTGTGAATGGGGAAAAGCACTTTTTCTCCTGCTTAATCTCATGGTTGCGAAGATATTGTGCTCTGAGCAGTACCCAGCAGGGAGTGGGGCTAAGGTCCCCCCATCAACTCCATTTACCACACCCCTTCTTTCTTTCTTGCCCAGAGTTAATGATATACTGGTGCGCCAGCTTCCCTCCCCCAGCATGGAGAGACACACAGCCCATGAAAAGCAGAGACCTCTTAGCTCATCCTAAATAGTTACACTTTCTCATCCTCAGGTCACAGGTCGTAACCCACATCCCCTGACCTTTCAGAGTTGGTTTAGACAGGACTTAATGATTCAGGTTGATTTACTGGGTTGATTTCCTGAGCGGGGTAATGTAGGGTACCTACAGGGAAGAGAAACCTAAAACAGGATGAAACTTTGACTACAATCCCTTCCTCATGCTTGATGCATTACATAACGGGAGGTTCCGATGAGACTCGTGAAAATTTAATGGTTTCAAGAAGAGTCGCATGTCTAAACCTGTGCAGGTGGTAACACCTGTGAAATTCTGACTGTCCACTCTCTGTGGCAGAGTTACCCTCACTAATTCTATCATATGACTCATAAACTCGTGCCTGATTATACCCATACAGCACGTAGGTGTTCTGTAAATACCAAGAATGCCGAAACATCTCTGGGATCGGCTCTGAGGACTAAGAACACCTGCACAGCTTTCTATTACCTTTCATCACAGGCAGATTCCAGCAGTGCATGTTTTGACACTTTAGTTAATGTAAATTAATGAGTGCTGACGCAGACGTAGCCTGGAGGTAGGGCATGTGATTTGGGGTGTGGAGTGAAGGAGAAACAGAGAGAGAGAGGATCAGGCTGTGTTTCAAGGAGACAGAACATGCTCATAAACTATGACTGTTTTTTTTTAAAGGCGGGAGTTGCTGAGATGGTGGGTGAAGTTAGGTATGAGTATGTCTGACACTTCGATGTGTAATAACTGATCATTTTGGCACTGACATATTAATGTATCTTACAGGAAGTTGCACTGCAGGTAATCTAAGTGTTCGTCCTTATCTGGAAATGTATTTAACTCACTCCTCAGACCTGCCTTTTTCCTTCTTCTGCCAAATTGTCCTCTTTTAAAACTGTTCCCAAACTGCCTCTGTAACTCTTCTGGTATCCTCTATGAAGGCGTCCTGAGCATTGATGGGATAACTGGTAGGAACTAAGCTTCTGCCCCCAAAAGGCAGGAGGAAACTGACACACAACAGTCCAAATCGCAGACAAACAGACACCAGCGAGGACAATGGCTCTGTTGCACAGACAAACACCAGCATCAATCAAATCCTGTGAAATGGAATCCCTCTCCTACTAAGCCCTATCAAAAGCCTCTGAGCCCCAGAGTCACCCCTGACAAAGGCACTTAATCCAGCCACTTTGACCTCTCACATTATTAAGGGCCTCAGTGACCTTAATCCAATCAAAATGATTCACTAAAGCTCAGTAGCTTCCTCCTCTTTCCACTCAGTACCCTCTTCAATTTAGACCTGGGTGGGGAGGCAAAGGGAGAGATGTGGTGGCATTTTGCACCACAATAGGACTCAGATTGAGAACCCCTATCGTTAGCCACCTACTTGAGCTCAAGCCTTTTCTATGAACTGGCTCAAGAGTTTATTAAAAGCAATTGCCCTGACTAACCTCTAACCCCCTGTGTTTATACCAATCCTCTCCAAACTAGGTGACAGGTTTAGATCCCTGACGTCCAGCTTGCAGGATTTACGCTCATTCTTAATTTTAAAACCTATTATTCAGATGAAAGTTAGCAAGATGCTACTCTAATCAAAGAACAATCATTAGCAGCTTAGCCCAAAACCTCATTAGAATAAGCTATTGTACTAAACCTGACAAAATACACCAACCAGCACTTCTCAAGCTCATTAATTAATATGTTGTTTGTTTTTTCATTTCACTTAAAACCTAACTGAATCACATTATTGACAGGTGCAAAGCTAACAGAGCACCTGCTCTAGTTTTGTGTTAAGCTAACAGCTATTGAAGAAGGGCTTTAATCATTTCTCCTTACATTCTCAGGTTCATCGTCTAATGTGATGTCTAAGATGACCAGTTGCATTTCAAACACTCAAACTTTACTTATTTCATCGGTGACAAAGCTGAATGGTTGAACGGATAGTTACAAAGCATATACTCCTGAGCTGTCTCCGTATGTTTGGCTAAGGGACATTATAACATAGATGCTGCTTTTGGCATCTACCTCATGGGAAAAATCAGCTCCAACAAACAAGTTTCCTGCCAGCATGTCTTGAGTTCCAGTTATGTGCTCTTTGTTTAATTCACACCAAACATAAATGTTTAAAAAGAAGTAAGCAAAGAGGCCGTTTACTGTAGTTCTGCATTTATTAAACAGACATGAAAATGGTGCCAAATTTGGCACCAAACCTTCAGGCTAGATTTCGCTAAAACAAGAAATGATTTCTGTAAGATTGATGATTTTACCTCAAGGGGGGCTGTATTATTTTAAGAGTGCATGCCAAGACTGATAAATATTTCCTTGAGCATGAAGAATGGATCTGAGTGGCCAAACCCATACCATGAACTTTATTTCAAGTTTTATTTTTTTCAGTGTCAGTGTTTTTATTTAGAAGGAAAAGTGCCCATAAGTAATATTTCAAAAAGTGTCACAGACAGAAAATGCCATGAAACTTGAAATTACCTTTAGATAGGTCAAGTTATAGAGCCTTAATTTAGGTGGTTAGCTAGCTATCCCGTTTCCTATTTGGGATTTTCACAGAAACATGAAATGGGGCTTTCTGCACATTGAGCCCATGATTTGAGTAGATTTGACCCAGCCTACATCCACAAGTCAAAATTAAATGGGGAAAACTCCATAACTCCTTCTACCTTCTTGTGTAAGACTCTTCAGAGGATTGAACAACAGAACAGTCACAGGGGATTCCCTCGTTAAGATAACTTTAGCAAGACAGAACTCACTGGTCCTGATTGTGCACATTATTTCAAGCATACAGGCTGCTCAAAGCTTATTCAGCCTAAAGTCTATTTGAACAAGGATTTGAATGAGCAGAATGAATGGTGCACGCAGGGAGTTCAGCTTTTTTCAAATGCAAATATCAGACAGAGAGAATATAGAATTGTTAATTGAAGGGTTAATCAGCATGGGGTTACAATAAGGCACTTTAATTTTTCTCGGATCTTGTCTTTGTATGTGGTTTAAAGATCTTTAAACCTTCATTATGTTGATTATTTTTCTGTGCAGTGTTTTATTTTAGATTTTTGACATCAGCTTATTACAGGGTTGAGCTTTGACCACTTACTGATACTGTTTTTTCACCTTTACATGCTAGTGAGAGATCTGGAAAAGGTGAATACCGTTGATAGCTTTCACTTTTGCTTATCACAGCCGAGTACCAATGAGTCTGCTAGGTTTATGCTTGGTCAGACATGTTTTGCCACTGTTGCCTTGTGGTGACTCACAGTGGACAGTTGCTGGATTCCTCCCAAAAAATTATTGAAAAGTATAATGTAATGAGGGAAATTTTAGATGTTACTCAACAGGAATCTACAGCACAAACATTCACAAGCAGATGTTTTTTTCAAGCTTTATATTTTATGACCTAGGTCTTTGAAGTGTGATATTACCTTTATCCAACACCGGCCCAAATATGGCCAGATTGTCGTTAACTGTAGTGCAGTTCCATCGTCGGCCTCTGAACTGGTGCTGGCACTCCTGTATGCCTATTTTCACCCCCTCTGCCACACTGGGCATGATCTCCACGTAGTTCCGGCAGAACCGCAGCTGTTTAGGCACCAGACCCGGGATGCTGCCACAGAGGATGGGTTGAGTTCCCAGTGATGAGTACTGGTGGCCCACTGCTAGTGACCTGTGCAGGGGTGAGGGGAAGTCAAACACGTCAGTACATCCTTGTGTATTGATGCAACATCCTTTAAGTATCAGGCTAATTTGCTCCTCCAGGTGCTGTGTAATTTTACGTCTGACAATGTTTGATTGTGTGTTTATTTGGTGTATCAGATACTACCATTAGGCGTCCATCCTTTATCCCCTCAACTACCCTCTCTGCAGACACCTGGCCTTTGTGTGTATTGAAATTGCAGCCCTGCTGACACAGACGCAGGCCGTGTTTCTGTCTGAGATGAAAGTCCGCAATGCATCCAGAGGTCTTCATAGACCTTAAGCTGACAACTTGGAAAACTGCACCCTTTTATTAACTGTCCGCACACTTAACAGGCCTTCAGCTTAGGGTAATAAGAGTGCTAACCCAACATTGAGACTTCAGAGAGTGTATTAAGTGTAACACACAGCCCAACCCCCTCTTTTCCTTTGAGGATACAACAAGTGCAAACTTGGTTCACTGATTACATCTTTCTCTCTCTCTGCACCTTTATTGCTTTCTCTCTGTCTCTCTGTCCTCTGTCTTCTCAATTTGGACTTCAGTCACTGACAATCAGAGAAATGGGGGGTTTATTATTTAATTGCTTATTGTGTAATTAGGTCAATTTTAAGAACCATTTTCTATATACATGATTTTTTAAAACCTTCATTGTCTACATTTTGACATCGGCTGACATGCTAATATTTACATGATTTCCACTGATGGGTTTGATTTACACATCAAGCCCTTTATTTGAAGGTACAGGTAACAGTGCATGTGCATTTTTTTGTTACTGAGGCAATCAAACTACTTTTTCTTCAGCAGCTGCATGACCTGCTGACCTAGGATGTAAGCTTATAATTGAAGTGTCACCAAAATCAATGTTGTGACTACTTGATTGTTTAATAGCAGAGTTCCTATTATCTTTGGCAGATGTTCTACGGAGCAGCAACAAAGTAGCTTGTTGGCAAGACAGAGGAGTCTTGATTTCACCTCAACTGTCTATTAAAGACCAAACTCTGGCAGCAGTAATCTACTGATCCTCCCCCTCAGTGATATGAGCCTGATAACAGTTACTGTAGCTTCTGACAGAGACAGAGCCAGAGCAGGTGTGCTGTCTCCTGCCGCTCCGTTAGCTCACTACCGGTTGACCTGCTCACTGTTGTTCAAGGACTAATCGCTGATCACAACAAGATTACCAAAACTCCTGACACTAGCCTCAGGCTGCTTTCTTTAAGAGCTCAAAGACCTCGTCAGTCCACTGACCCCTGCTTGATGGCTCCTGGTGGCAACAAGCACATCGACCTTGAATACCTTGGTTATATTTAGAAATTTACAGCCAGATTTCATCTTCTGTATTACACTTTAATGTCGTCTGTCAGGTGTCAAGGTGTGTGTGCGCCATCAGCTGAGTGAACCTCTGCTATTTCCCCCTTGAGGAAATGTCAGAGTCATGTGTCATGCTTCTCTTAACTGAAATTCTCGCCTAATTTCTGCAGACTAGACCGCTCAAGTTAATCATAAATGAGACATCCAGCGAGCGAGCAACGGCAAGTTTAAAATGACTCTAGAGGAAATCTCGGTCATCTGTAGTTTGTCTGCAATATCCATCAGTAAACAAGGGCACTCCTCTCCCTAACTGACCTCTCTATGGCCCTTGTCAGTACTTTTACCCTGAAGCGCATCATTCCCGACAGAAACCTGAGTCCACATCTCCAGACTGGTTCAGACTTTTGGTTTGTCTCTCAACAAAGCTAGAACGTGAAGAAAACCTCATACAACTATCATCATACAAGTCCTGCAGGCTTACATTTTTTAAGAGCAGGAGTCTATAAGCTTTCTTTGAAAGACACCTGGCATCTCTGATGATTTCATGCCATTTCCTACAACCTCCGAAGGGAGATAATTTCTGCATCTGTGAGTCCACATCAAGGAACAAGAAGAAAAAAAAAGTGGTATTATCTTAAAGTTATAAATCAGTAACTTATTTTGTGACTACTTCCAGAGGACTTTCTTGCCATCCACAGTCTGATTTCTTTCCAGGTCTTCACCTCTAAGGGGTCTTTTTGCGTTTTGCACGTCTGCCAGAACATCATAACCATCATGAGTCAATGTGCTTTGGTTGCTACACTGGTGCGCGCCTCTGAGTCTGTCTCAGTGAGGCTGAGCAATCCATGCCACCTCTCCTGTGTGAGGAAATGGCCTAAAAGCAAAGGCAGGGCATGTTCCATCAAAGATGTTTTATGACTTTAAAGGAGCGATTGCATAAAGATTGATGTTGTTGTTGGATACTACCTCTAACAAGTATTTCAGCAAAAATACTCATCCTGTAGGCATTCATTAAGTACTCTTGTCTTTTGATTTCTGTCTGACAGATATGTTTCCCGCTGTTCCCAATTGATTTAGAAATAAGAGATTTCAGTGCTGCTGATATTTAAGGTACATTATAAATAAACACTGAAGCAAAAATATACATCCCATTCAGTTTTTGTCCCAGTACAGACTTTCCCCCTCTCATCTGAGTGTATCCAGCACAGGTTTAATGCATATTTCAGCAAGCCCAAGCAGGGTACCTTAGAATTACCACTTTACTCGTGGGCCCTGGGGCCTTGGAGCCGACTTTGACATCAAGAGACTATGTTTGGGAAAAGGAATGTGCGGCAAGCTTTCACCTCCAGGTATTTATCTTCTAAGGTGGGGTGGACTAGAGAAGGGGGTGGTGGTGGAGCGGCGGGTGCAGCCTGGCTATGTCATGGCAGGTCGAGAAGAGACAGACATGAACCTGTCTTGGTGTGTATCCCCATACGAAAAGAGACTACTGCGGTGCATAGGGTTGAGTGTGATGCGGCTGTGACGGCCACTTGAAGCCAAGTTGTCAGCTAAACATCACAGGTTGCTTTACACAGAAGCGATTGCTCTTAAATAGCTGGCATGCTGTCTGAAAACACAGAGACAATGCAGGATTAGGCTGCGTTATTTGACTTGGGATGAGTTGCCATGATACGCAAAATACACGAGTCAGGCAAAAAACTACAGTATTACATCAAGAAGTCAAGGTGACTCTTTGTTCTGCTGCCTTAGATTGTTTGCACTGGTAGATGTGACACAGAAGTCCTCGGCATGTAGACTTCACTTAGGTTTCAGGTTTTTGCCTCATCCCTCTCCTCACAATCAAAGCAAAAGTAGGCTCATGACTTACTGCAGCGTTATTGGTATGACTGACTGAAAACCTGCCCTCCATTGTGTTGGATTCACAAAGAGGAGGTGAAAAAACAAAAAGCTCAGATTATGCTGAAATTGAGGGCTTTTTTTTGCAGTCTGCACAAAGTTGTCAATCAGCAGAGCTAAAACTGGCAGCTAATCAAACAGTGCAAAAAGATGCTCATAGCATCTGATAATATCCTCCAAAAAACACTATATACATCTATGTAGGTGAAGTACAGACTCTGCCTTTAATCACTAAATTAAGTTTTAGTTCTATCCTGATTTGGGTAAGTTTCCCACCTCTTGGTCAAAAAGAGCCCACTGTTATATCAGGATTTCCTTCCAGCTGTGCGTGTAATTAGTTTCTCATCAGTATTACCAACAGGGGACCCATTAAGGGAAGTGGATCAGAATACACACACCATGCAAGCAACAGACAGCAATGTTCAAATGTGAGCTGAAAAAGACATAGATGTGTAAAACACAGATTTAATCTGAGTGTCCCCAGAAGAAGAAACTGCTAATCAATCAAAAAGACACAAGTCTAAAAACTGCTAGAGAGTCATTTCTTAGTAGTCAGGCTACTGCAGCAGTAATATGTGCAAGTTTATCTGGGACCTTGTGCTTCTCGTTTGACGAAAAGAGAAAGAAAATTGAGGAAGGCAGTGGTGTAAGCAGTTTATTAAATGTTACGGCTGCTGTCCTCAAATGCAACATTTTCAAAGAAGGATTTGTTCACGTTTCAAAAGTTATGAACACAAATCAATCAAGAAAATGTCAAGAAAACACTGCTTCTAGATATCAAACTTGGAAAATAAATCAAAATGTGAATCTCCAATGACTTAATTTCAAACGATAAGCTGTTTAATCTCATAGCAAATAAATCTAAAGATAAAACAATAAATTAAGACTAAAATACATTATTACTAAGCTGCTCATCCTGAGCATTAATCTTGACCTGGGCTAAACCCTGGACAAGAGTTCATACACCTTCTACATCACTTGACCCTCGGATAAACACGAGTGGACGCACGCGCACACACAAACACACGTGAAAGCAGCACACAAACTTTGCACCTGCTGCACTGTTGATATGAAATTCGCAAAGAAGCGTTTTGTATTGTTTATTGCTTTCAACTTTACATAAACTTTTGAGGAAGGTCTTTCTTCAGCTTGAGTCTCAAAGGTCTTCTGTGCGTAATAGCTTTAAATTTAACGCAACTTACTCACGTGCGTTTACCCCCTCCTTAAATAAAGCCATTCTACCACCCTGGCCATAAAGTCATTATTTGGAACTCAGATAGTTTACAGTGATCTCAAACTTCTCAAAATCAAAGCTCAAACATTTGACCGTCAAAGCACCTGAATGCACCACTGCTGTCTGGAACTAAACCGCAACTTCAAACATCCAGACTGAGACACAAACGAATCACAGGACATCGTACCTATCAGTGTTTATAAAACAAATACATATGTCACCATTTGTTCAGGATAAAACGAAAATAAAAACTTACCACCAGATGGGATAACTTGCCATGACATGCGTAAGCCCACAGAGCAACAGGAAACATCCCCGGTATATCATCCTTAAAGTTTCGCAAAACTTCTCCAGCAGAAAGCCAACATGCGCGCTCATATGCGCACCCAGGTTTTAACTTAAGAGCCACAAAAAATGTTGTATTGTAACAATTACTTTTTTATTTCTATCCTCCAAAACACAGGCTGAGGGAGAATCTTTCTTTCGCGACTACTCGTGGCAGCACTCAGGAGCCAAATATTAAAAGTTAAAAGCAGCAGCTTTTTTAGGACCCAATCAGCAGGTATCGCCAAAGGGGAAATTCTGATGATATGTTCCCTCTGTTGCCTAGTCAGGCATTTGAACTGAGACAGCAGAATGAGCTAATTTTAAGATGTGTTTTAGTGCTCATTGAGACTCGGTGGCATTAGCATGCAGTGTGTGTGATATATAATGTTGTTTAAAGGAGAGAGGGAGGGTCTGAGGGCTTTTAAATAGACATCGGAACCCCTGTGGATTGCGTAGCTATAACAACCTGTCCGGATTTCACTCCCTGGCTTGAAGCTTCTAAAATGCAGAAATAAATATGTGTGAATTGCTTGAGACCATTATAAGCTCTGCAGTCTTTGATTTGTGCCTCTTTGCCCTGAATGTAAAATTGGAGGTGGAGATTTTTTTCTCTCCATGAATGAATTTAAACTGAACTGCTGTGTGATTAAAACAAAGAAATACATTAGCTCTTAACTATTCTCAGTCATTCTTTAGAATAAAATACAAAGATAACATTTCCTCTGTGTTCTCGCCTCCCCTAAATTTACTGCAAAATAGCAAGAAAAGGTTTAACACGTTCTTTTGTTATGAACTAAACACATTCTGGGGTGCAATCACTCAATTTGAGCGTCATTTAAAAAAGGAAAACTTTCCCCTCACTGTAGTCCCTTTTCTTCACACTGTTAAAACTGTCCTGTGTTTACACTTGGAAGCTGCCCGCATGTGAAGTTGCCAGACTGCTTATTGCAACGAAAATAGTGGATAAATTTGGCCGCACCAGTGCGTTTAAAAGGCAGACTGTCTGATTCCTTCCTCAATGTCAAGTGGCTGTTGATAGCTCATCTCTGCCTCTCCATTTACAGGCAATGATGCTTACAGAGCCATTAAAGAAACTGTTGAGCAACATCTGTAATACAAAAAAAGTGTTTTTTTGTTTTTTTCCCCACCACACAATCCGACAGTTTTACAATCAATTTCCAGAAAATTCTTCTCTATCTTGTTCCTTTTAAAGTTGAAATGACAAAAATAAGTGTAACAATTAATCTAAAAGCAACATAAACCATACATCAACCCTGGCTTTAATGGAAGAGGGGACCACTAAGTAAAACATTTTTGTTTCAAGGAAGAGATAGACGTGTGACGTATGACGTTATTACCAATTACCAACAGCGGCATGTTAATGACGCAGCACTAATTGTTTCTCTGTTTAATTGCTGTTGGAGTTATTTTTTCTTAGACCTGAATATGATGAATAGTTTGCTTTGACAAAATCATTTCTTTCAACTAAGCCCAGTGGATTTTCTTTAATGTTTTGCAACCAGTTTCCTGGTGAAACAAACGAAGAAGAAACTATTTGTGATGATTCTTCAGATTAACTTAGGCTCAAATATCTGCGTCATGGAAGTGTATCCAGGTCATGGGCCGGTTAAATAAGCTACAGTTCCTGTTTATTTATCTCGTTCAGTGTTTTTCCAATCATACCTGAAGGTGTTTGGCAACTCTGTGTTTTCTCTCTCACTGATATCCGCTGGTCCAGCCTCTTGTAAAGTCTTTTTTTTTTCACCTAATTTCCGATAGTCGACCGTGCTCAACTGTGCCTCGCCTGTAGGGGGCAAAACAGTATTGACACCTCCTGAAACCTCTGAAGTAAGCGGGGAAACGTGATGTTAGCACCATCTAGCGGCCACTATTATGAGCTGCTGAAGTAAATCTAGCACAACACTCAATTCAACTTTTTCTTTTTTTTAAAAACAACCACAGCTGAAACAAAGTGGTGTAATATAAGATGGTGCAGGTTTAAATAAGTAAATAAATCAAACAAAGGTGCAGGCAGTAAAATAATTGTTTATTTTTTCTTAAAAACAATTAAAGACCAATAAAATTACTAAAAAAAAAACTATTAAAACACTAACACAGGAACAGAGTCTCAAGCTGGGTTGAAAGCCCTCTACAGAAATTATGTTTGGAAGAAAAAAAAATCACTTAGCATTAAATATATGCATAAATATTTATTATTTGTTTGTTTGTTTGTACTGTAAAATCTCATAAGATTACTCAAACAAAAAAACAAGTTAAAAATGATATATTTCATGATGTTTCTTATTCCAAAGAAAAATCTTTTGATTAGTATTGAGTATGTTGACACCAAATGTACCAAATACTTGATTACAGCCACAAAGTTTTTATCTGTTTTCCATTATCTCAACAAAGATTCGTTCCTCCCAAACCAAAATCAACAATGAAGTCATTTAAACAACGAGTGTTTTTGCAGTGATCTTAGTTGTAGTAGGGGTTGGGACAGTTACAGCTGTATTCATTTATGTGACAGAATAGCCAGAGGTTTTTGGGCTGAGGCAGAAACAGAAAACTGTGTCTGTGTTTTATCCCTAGTAGCTGTCAGAACTGACATAAAGCTGAGTCAATAAAGGTGTTAAATGCATTACAAAAATCTGATGCCTGTTAATCTTAGCGCAACTTAGTGTAAATGCTTTTGTCAAATAAAGAGTAGTAGTATTTGTAAATGTATTAATGTGATTTTATTCGATCTTGCTCATTTCCTCAGTCCTCCTCACCCAGTTTTCCTCCAGCAAATAGAGCAACATCATTTCACCTCTATGTTGGCATGGTGACCTCACTGAGATGATGATGATGTCATTATGCTTTAAACTGTTAACAGGAAGTAATGTCAAATGTGTCTTGTCATTACATCTGTGTCACAGGCCTCAGTCAGACTACATCTGTTTGACACAACACAGCTACACTAACATCATGCTGCACAAAACTATTCAAATTAACATTACTCCACTGAGTTTTCCATGAATATTTCCCTGATGTGCCTCCAGGCTGTTTAAACATGTTTGTGTCATCATAAGTTACACTTAAACTGATCATTCAAAACCACAGCTTCTGGCTTCATGGCATGTTAAGATCAGTGGAATGCACAAATGTGATGGGACCACTAGATGTCAGCACTGTGATGAGATAATATCTATTGTCCCAGCTTAAACCTGGAAAAGAAAGAAATGAAAGGCAGACTTAATGTTTTTGCTTTTACATTTTAAGGCCAAAACAAGATTGTCACATTTTATTACAAAGTACTCTTAAAACAATGAGATCAGAACAATCAAAAACAGTTAAAACAGAATTAATTCATAAAATAAGCAGAGATATAAAATTAGATATGATAGAAATAAAAACAGTTACTAAACTTATAAAATGAAGTATGAAACAAGAAAAAATGTGCTTATCGCAGTCTAATTTGATACCATTTCCTTTCTATTCCCTGGGCAGATGTGGTTATGTTTAATATTATTTCACTTCTGAATAATTTAAAAAGATACCTGTTTATATGTTTTAGAACTTAAGTGCTTTCACATTAAGCAAACATTAAAAAACAAAAACTGCAACTGTCAGGGACCAGTATTGTGACAAGATGTCTCCAAACCAAACTGCTCTGATGTGTAGCTTCAAGCTCTTTTGATCAAAGCAAACTTGAGATGTTAAGCAAGACACAGAAGTCCAAAGGCAGTGGAACAGGACTTTAAACAAGCAACTTTTCCTCTGTACCTCTGTTTCAGTTACAAACCCTCAGAGGGCAAAGAAGGATAGTCGCGCTTCATGAAGTTGCGACACACCCCACGAGCTCACACCTGGAAACAGCTCATCACTTTCCCCTCTAACGTCTCTGTCTGCAGACATGAGAAACAAAGCAAAGGGTCTGCCTCTGCTCAGGCTTTATCTTCAGGATGGGCATTACCACAGGCGTTGACGTCCCTATCTTGCCTGCTCGCCTCTTGGTAATACAGGGTGTAAAAAGGCTTCTGATAAGAATAATCATGGTAGAATGCTTCCAAATCTTAGTATAAACTGTCTACGTAATCTTTAAGGCCAGGTTTGTTTCTTTTGAGCCCAGAACACACCTACTGTACTAACATCATTTATTTTACTGCATGTTAGCTGAGCTCAGGGTTAGATTATCAGTTGAGATTGGTTTCACATTTGATTAAAAAAGCAGAGAAACACAATGACTTTAAAAAAATAGTTTAAAAGTACTGAGGGGGAAAAGACAAAATCTGGGTGATCCTAGACATTAGATTTGCACACTCTGATTATCAGCCTTTTTTAAAATATGATTCTCTTTGTGATGGCCAGATCATTAACCAGGAGGATATTGGATAAATGAAGAGTTCTAGATCCATAAAAATTAAAGAAAGTATTAAAAAAACAGATAATTTATTAGATATATATGATACATGATTTGCTGTTTTAATTGGTTGTAGGTCCTTCTAACTGTGTAAAGAACCAACCATGTCCAGACTAATTCCAACCTAAATGTTGCACCTGAAAAGAAAATTGAAAGGGGTTAAGTATTGATCCTTGTGGTACTCCCTAAATATAATAATAATAATAAGAGGTTAGTTAATACCAGTGAAATAAAATCCAAATTTACCAGAAATCATATTTTGCACTAGTTGCCTGTTAAGACACAATTTATGTTTGTCAGGGAAGTCTTTTGTCATCAGAAGGGTGCAGGTATGTTTTTTCCAACGACACTTAGAATAGAAAGAATGAGGCTGTATTCCTCTGTAGCCATTCTGTCTCTTCTTCTCTGGTCTTTTTTCTACACAATGACACTTCTCTCTGGGTCATCCCAGGTCAGAATCAGCTGTGAGGGAGGCTGCAGCTGCTCAGTTGGACTCTGTCTTGTTTCATTAACGCTAAGTAAAGCAGATCATACCATTCCATCAACACCACCTGCTGGTCGAGAGCACGACCCATTCACTATACATCTACCATATCGTCTGTCTTCATACAGCCACCTGTACTTTCCTGGCCCCAGCTCTTCACATGTCACTACTTTGACTGTTGAGACTACGTTGGGTCATTGTAGATTTTTTTTCTCCACACTGAGTGAATCTGGATGAATGGCAGTCCTTGTTGAAGAGCAAATAGAAATCTGCGATTCTGTAAACACCATTCAGGCAGGGTGTTTCACAGGTTGCTAGGGACAAAAAGTTGATTCTGCCATGCAGAATCTGTCATAAAAACCCATAGTTGATATTAGTGTCAGGTATTTATATCAATGACATGTAGTTAATGCTGGGATAACCACAGCTGTTGGCTGCCAATGGGTTGAAAATGTTGATACAATAAACAAAAAGATTCCTCTGGAGAGAGTATTTCCCTCGGAGTTAAACATCAGTTTTTGGATGATCCGTGTGCTACAACCAACCATTTCACCTTATTACAGGTAGTCCTCCCACGCTAACACCGCAGCAGCTTAGATGGGACTACTTAAACACTTTCAGGAATGGGCAAGCCACTACATGCTCGCATACAATTTGGCTCAAGTGTGTCATAACACTTCACTAGAAAATGTGCATGGACCATAGGTTACATGCCACAAATGAAGCACCAGGATTAAGTTCCACTGTGGTGGGTTTGTTTTTGTTTTTTTTGATAGTGAGGTGCTCCTACTTAAGACTGCAGCTACTGTTTTTGGATCATGTACCCAAAATTTATCAAGAAAACAGTTTGAAGAACTCTAAGATCTTCTGAGCTTGGGAAACCCTTTGAGTTTTGTTCTGTTTTGTGAAACTTTTGACCTCCTATAAAATGTATAATTGGTGATATCTGACTCCATTTTTCTCCAAAATGTGATTGATTTAGTACATTAGGTTGACACTGCTTTTGCAGAGGTTTCAACAAAAACAACAGCTACCCCTCCAGCCCCTGAGGACAGACCTTTCCTGAATCCTGAGAACTGCTGCACATGGTGCACCCAACGCCTGAAACAGCAGAGTGGCGCAGACGCACCGTCAGCCTCCAAACCTAAGCCACAAATTATGTCTGGTACATGGAAAAGATCATGTGGCCCTGCAGCGGAGTAGGGGTGGTGAGAACGAGGAGTTTGGTGGTAACTGGGTTGGATTGGACGGATACGATTTGCATTCCTCTCCAGGGATGTGATATCGAGACAAGGTCAGACCAAGGCTAATACAAAAGACTCTGAGGACAGGGAGGAGAAATTGAATATTTGCTTTTCACCCAAAATTACTTTTTAATGTAGAAAGTGATACCATCATGCTTATTGCTGTGCATCTTTCTTATATAAAACTATTCATATAAACATCTTAATTGACATGTTTAGCTCACTCTTTTAAATGAACCTATAAAAGAATTCAAACTACTTATTGATACATTTTGTGTGCATTTATGATATTTTCCTTCCAAGGAAATACCTGAAACACTATCAACATCCCATGGCAAATTCCATTTCATTTGAATAGTCTGCGCACAGACTAACCTCAATACCCCGAGGAGCTCATTGTAATTGCAAAGAAATGTAACACTGGAGGCTGCCGCTCTAATCTGAGCTGAGTATTCCAGTCACACTTGGAGCTGAATTAAAGTCACTAAACATTGACTTTCATGGATATCTGATAGGACTACTTCCTTAAAGATCTACAATGTTTAACATCTGAAACGCACTTTTTATATCAATAAATGCATGTTGGCTTTGTGGGAGTATCTGAAATACATAGGTGGTAGAAGAGGGTGAGGTAGTATATCACCAACAGCAGGGAGGGGAAACTTTCCTGACAGCCTGAAGAGATTAGTGTCCATTACCAAACAAATTTCTGCTACCACCTACAACACTTGTGACAGCCTCAGTTCAACCCTCATCGGAGCCCCTGTTTAGAAAAATCACACACTTTTGTCCTCATGGTCATGTTCCCTCGACACCAAATGAAACAAGCTCTGTTTTCTTGGTTGCTGGGTCTGACAAGAGGGGGTGAATGTGTTTTAAGAAGGGTGTGGGAATCAATTATCCCACTGAAGAGACATGCAGGACCAGTGGGTATTGCTCAGGATTAGTGTCCATTCTTGTCATGTACTGACAAACCCTCTCGCTGATCTCCTTAAAACCAGGTGTTATTAAGAAGCAAGGCCCTCACTGGGGGACTATAGGCTTTTCAATACCCTCTAAGATTGACTGACAAGCTTATAATGTTAAAAAAGTGCATTCCTGTGCTTTCATGCGCTCACCTGTGTGAACTCTCAAATGATATTACGCACGAGTTGAAAGTGAAATCATGCACATGATATTTTCATAAAACACCCCAGGACTGCTCTGGCTAAACATGCTGTGCAAAGTCATATTCATCATCTCTTGGTAAACAAAAAGAAACCAAACTTTGTCCAAAGTTATATAGAATACTCTCTTATTTGGGCAGTATACTGAGTAGTATTGATCTAAAAAAAAAAAAAGCTTTTGCTACCACAAAGGGCTGCAACTGGCTAAGACTTTAAAACAATAGGATAAAAAATGTAGCTTTAAATCAAGGGCTATATATGAGGATGCTAAAAGTAATTTGGGGCCTTTAGTTGAACAAATTTTCATATTTAATTTCCTTGGATACTTCAAATCCTCCATAATATGGTGACATATTTTGAAAAGTTAATAAATTTGAGAAATGCATTCATTTGCTCTCTGGTAGAGAACACGATTAAAAGACTGATACCAGAAGAATTTAGCTAGCAGCTGGTTAGCCAAGCCTGGCATGAATGGTTGAAAATGTCTTGTTTGGCTTATTTGAAGGTAAGAATATTTGCTTATCAACAAGTCATCAACTCACCAAATAACAATTTTGTTTTCTTTTGGTTTGTTTTAGCCTGTTCAAACTAAATTGAGTAATGGGCAAATATACAGATGTCAATCTTCTCATCTTACAAGAAAGCGCTGGTTCAAACTTTACGGCCATACATTAATTGTCTACCGGAAGCTGCCAGTAGCACCGTTAGTAGCTAACAGATGAGCTATTCTTGTTGTGGTTGTTGGGTAGCTAGCAACAGTTACCAAAGGATACCATGTAAACTAGCTTAGTCATAAATGAGGTTGTTTCCCTTCATAAAATAATAATCATTATTTTTCTTTTGAGTCGTATCACTTCTTGACTCTACCTCCTGACATATTTTACAACCCGCCTCCCAAAAAAATACATGAGAATGGCAGCTGTCAATCATCGTTAAACATTGCGTAAAGCCTTGTTTTTAACCTGGTATAACTAATGAAAATGAAACTTTTCAGAAAATAGAGGACTTGGATACAAGACAGCCAAATAATATCTTCAAATCACCACAACAATCGGATGTGAGAAACATTTCCATGAGGAGCATTAATTTTTTAAAGTTTGACCACAGCCCATCTGGAATGGCTGGAAAGCCGAATGTTTTAACCAATACTGCAGCCAGCCACCAGGGGGAGCAGTTTTTTTGCAGACCTCACTTTTAGCCGAGCAAGTGGATGTCCATTTTTTTTACAGTCTATTGTTTTGATAGGGTAATGGTAGCTTTTGGAGAGCAACTGTGAGCTGCAATTTCAGTTTTGGTCGCTACTGTAGCTGCCAAGAGCTGCCCAAGTGGAGGTAATAGCTCTGGTAGCTTTCTGATACAGAGTTGCTAATAAGGTTGTTGTCAACAAGAGAGCCAACACATTATAACCTATTCACCACTTTTAATTTGTATCAGACCTGTTTCCTCGTGCTAAAGCTGATTGGTAGTGATCGTGCTAGATCAACTATTGTATCAAACGTGTAGCCATAATTATCAAGCATGCTCACCTCAATCTCAAGACTCTGTTGTGTTTACTCTCAGTAAAACTTGGCCCTGTGAAGTCACTTGGCCGGTCTGAGGTTGTTTGTGTGCGTTCCTGCAGGTAATCGGTAGGATATCATTTCGATTGTAATGAATAGACTTCACTCTGATTCCTGGCAGCAGCGCTCCCCAGGTGTAGCTGAGAAAACTTGGACCCCTCCCAAGTTCAGATATCTGTCTCTCTTTACGTGCCAGATATCAAGGTGTGTGTGGACAGAAAAGACGTCAGGTGGTAGCTGAGCCACTGAAAGTTGTTTACACAGGAGTCAAGCAGGTTTATCTCTGAGTAAAGACATGCTCAGGAGAAAAACTGTGATATTAACTCTAATGTGTTTGCGATAGCGAATAAACCTGTGGATACTGCTGTAATGCTTTTGAAGTGCCTCTTAGATCATTTTGTTAACATTTTACACATTTTAAAACTAAAAACACAGAAAAGAAAGCATGAAAAAAACCTTATACCTAAGGTTAACTGTTTTCCATTGATGATTCCTGTGTAACATTAAATGTTCACTGAGAAGTGAGTCAACAGAGTTTGCATGTTAGAGAGGGTTTTCTGGGACAATAACTTAATGTTTCGATAATCTCCAGATCTTATGCAATCCAACGCGTAGGAAGAGTAAATATTTTTCAAGAGCAGACCTGTGAGAGGGTTCACATTACTTGCCAGAATGATTGATAGTTTGCCAATTGATTTATGGTGCCCAATATGATATTTTGCAAAGTGATTAAAGCCTTCTTCCCTGGCTCTTGTGAAATCGCCTACAGTTATATTTGTGGACAAATTTACTTTCTTCTTTGTGAACTGCAGATGAACTCACTGCAGTGTTGAGGAGATGTGTGCTTCGAAAGGCAAGACCAGACTGATATTTAACTTCATCAGACAATCTTTAACCAAAAACCCTTTGAACAGGCAGCCTTTTCCCCCAGCATATGACGCCTTTTGACGTATAACCTACAACAGAGCATGATAACATATGGGGCATGTGAGTAGAATACTCAACAATACAGAAACCTATCTAATAATTTGAAACAGTTCAGTCTATAGTGATGAAAAAGTAACTCCTTGAATGAAAATTAGAAGAAAGTGGATTTAAAATCTTATTTAAAATCAAAGTTCAAAGTCAAAGACAGAGTAGTTGTTTGAGAAAAGGTACTGAAAGTTCAGTCATGGGTTCATGTAGTTTCTCTGGAGCTTTTAATAACATGGCAAGTCTTGCTGAGCAGATTGAGTTTTTTTTCTTGATGAGTTTTTTTGTCCATGTTTAAACCAGGGATGCAACTAATTTCTCAGTTCTTCAAACAGAGATGTAAACCCTGACTAAGTGTCCAAACTACAGTTAAAAAAATAATCTGGAAACATATAAAATGAAACACTTTTTCCACACAGCTAAACAACATGTCTTAGAAACAGTTTTTACAAAGTGTGACTAATGCTAGCAGAGCTAGCATCCCCTGCTCTTGCTCCTCATATCTGGTTGATGTCCACATGCCTGCACTGGTTACACATAGCTCCGGTTAAGTGGTTTTGTGCCAGTTTAACCAGTATCACAGTTACAAAATGCTGCCTGTTATCTGTGTTCGTTTACATCCAGGTTGTAGTGCATTATCACTTAAAGGCAGGAGCCACTGTTCAGGGCTGCAGCTTTAGGCACAACTTCAATCAGCTTTTTTGGCCCACATTATAGAGATATTTCTAAGCAGTTGAACAGACTGGTCAATCTGGAGTCCAGTGTGACTGTGTATAATCATCCCTTCTCAAACTAGACTTTATTGTACAATATGCAGACTTAGCTTTATCATTTAGGTGAATTTAGTTGAGGAGTTCTCACTGAGCCAAAATGAGCAATTTCAAAAGGACAAGCTTCAACTGGAAAACTATTCTGCCAGTATGAACTTCATATCCTCTATAAAGTGCAGTAACTGAACTGGTGTTACACTTTGTGTACTGGATTATACGATTTTAGGGTTCAAAACACCAGAATTAAACTGTCACTGACTTAAAGTAAACAAGAATTTTATCATTTACAGTCCATTTCAGACTGTTCCTCGGCCCACACACTCTCTCTCTCACACACACACACACACACACACACACACACACACACACACACACACACACACACACACACACACACACACACACACACACAATTCTGACTGTTTGCTGCTTATAACTCTCCCAGAGAAGGAGCTACCTCACAAATCATAAATTCAGACAAGTGAGAAAATTTATCTGCGTGAAACGTGATATTGAATCACTTCAGCTCTCTGCGTGTGTTGCCCTATTACTCTCCCTCTCTCCTCACTCCCTCTCCCTCTCTCCTCTCTCTCCTCTGATGGGAGGAGCGCAGCGCGGCTCCTCTCTGTATAAGAAGTGTTGAACGTTCAACAAGGGATTTTACACAGCTACTCAGGAGAAACGAGATGATCTGCCCTGGAGCCGCAGCAAAATGCTGGATGGACACCTACTCCTGGGATGGTTATCGTTCACAGTTATAGTCTATCTTCTCAACTTGCCTGGACCGACGGCTGCATATTTCGGGTAAGGGTTTGCAGACACTTTCTGAATGATGCTGAATTCATTGATTTGATTGGTTCCTTGCGCAGGTAACACTTTTTCATCATTTTTTTTTTTAAACTCTGAGCGAAATCCCTGAAACTCAAGTTTATATGGCTAATGCGCAATAATCATTAATTCACTTTGATGTGTTCAATGAGATGTTTGATTGCATTTATACCTGTGGGGGTTAAGGGGGGTGTCTTTACGCGGCGTTTACGCAGCGCGCAGCTGGTGCAGCAGCAGGTTGTCTGCGCGCAAGCTTTACTGAAGCTGCTGGAAGTTAAGTCGTATAAAAGATAGACTAAAAATGATAACAGCAGGGCAACAACATCTATAAAGGTAGACTTACGCAGCCTCCGAGTAATTTTGGCCCGGGAGATCACCCCATTCTTTCCCTGACAATTGAGCCAGCGCCCACTGTAAAGTTACCCCTCACGCGCTTAAATAGCAGGTAGCTGCTGTGATTATTTTAGTGAAACAAATTGTAAAATCATACCCAGAAAACAGCCGCGGAGTGAAAGGTGAGTGTAGTCTATATAATGCCTCAGACTCAACAGCTGGTAACAATAAAGTAATCTGACTGACTGAACTGGTGGCCGAAACGTCTGCTCAGCTTGCACAGAAAATTCCCCCATCCAGCATAAACATCACACAACTCTCTCAGGGTTTCTTTTTCTTTCTTTTTCTTTCTTTTTTTTTTTTTTGAAATTTTATTTTATTTCTGCTGCTTCCATCAACTTTAAAAACACCAGGAACACGTGTTAGGAAATGGATCTGAAACTATGAGCTTTTCCTAACGCATGTAATATTGACAATAATGTTTAATTCTCTGGGAGTATGAGGGTGTTGATTTCAAAGTCAGTCATTCCAATGCAGGGAACGCCTTGGGTTTTTTAGGTGTAGCCCATTATGACCTCCACTTCAGAGTGGCTGTTAATTCACTGAACTCTGGTTTGTCTGCTCACATGTTTTCCCTGCAGGGAGGTAAAGGTTGAACAAATGAGGTCAGCATGTCAGGTGGGTGAGGGCAGCCATGTTTCACCTGGAACTGGAGGGTTTGTGGTTTAGAGGGGGGGGCCAACAGAACATAACGTACCTTAAAAAAACCAACACAGAAACGGGATAGATATGAAGCTTTTGGAGCTTTTCTGTTCACCTATAAGTATCCGTGTTGATGGGTGTTGTTAGTGCTCTCCTTGGCTGCGAGTGGTGCAGATGCACAGAGACAAATGGCTGTAGACTGCAGAGTGATGACACTTGAAGCCTTTCCAGCAGAGTCAAATTTATGGGAGGTATGGGTGTTGTGCAGGATCCAGGAGTGTTAGGTGATCTGGGAACTGTTGTGAAACGGCAAGAGAGCACAGCAAGTGTCCCCTAAGGGCCCGTAAGACTGATTGACCTTTTTGAAGGATGTATAGACCAGTCTGAATCAGGTTTGGTGGCTTAAAAATCCCACAAGTTGATAAAAACAGCCAGTCAAGTATCTAAAAAATGATGTAGTTGTAATATTCACAAAGTTTCTCTACCTTTCTGGTTAAATGTTAGCACTCAAATGTTGCTGTGCAGGATTTGACATGACAGCATGATGGCCAGATCTCAGTTCCTCTCGGTGTAATGTCATCACCTGCTCAGCCACATATCAAGCACACTTTCTGTCTTTGGTTTCAGCGCTGAAGTTGCATTAAAAGGACAAAGGTAACCCAGCTCTCACTCAGTGTCTGTGTGCGGGAGTGTCGCCCTTTGCAGTTAGTATGTATCAGACCTGACGTGCCAAATTGGCACTCAGAGCAGCCTTAATGGTGCTTAATGGTGATGCATATTTACCTACTCAGTTAGCACTTGTTTTCACTCCTCACTGTCAGTCTCTTCTCTCTGTGCAGCAAGTGAGAGACATGTGGAATCACAATACTTGAGGAGGGAATATGAATGAGTGTTGGTGAATGATTTAGCCTGCAGCTGAGGAAGACACTGGAAGAGCCTGCACAGGTGACACAGATACAAAATGTGACCGACCCATGGCCAACTTCCCAGAAACTCTACACCGGTGACACTTGGGCACAGTCCCGACTGCGGGACACACTCACACAAAACCTGTGCAAATAAATATTCCACGAGCACGAGGCATCCCAGGGCCTCTTGAGTACTGATTTACTCAAAATAGAGGGTCAATGTTGCATACCCAATTTCCAGAGTGCGGTGGAGCGTAAGTGTAACATAAACACAATCTCTCCTGCCCATAGTCTGCTCAGTCGAGGGTGGGGTGGGATTCCTGGCGTATTCGAGCAACCGCTTAAATTGTCATCCTTTGCCACAAGAATGTGAGCGCTCATTTTCTCTCCCTCAGCCTGTTGTGGCAGGTGCTGGTTCTGCTAAATGCGTTATCATTAGACTTTGAATCACAGATACTCTCTTCATTTTCACCCCTTGAGTGAAAAGGTAACAGCACCTTAATGAGATGTTGTATAAACTGTCAAAGGAGGAAGCGATTTCCCTGCGTGTTTGACCCTGTCAGGACTCAGGGTGCACTCCGAGACGACTCTGTTAGTTTAAATTTGAGTTTTGGTAAAAGGCATGCCATTCTGTGGTCTTGTAAAGTGCTCTGAATGCGAGTCCTAACACTGAGTCAAGAGTTTGTTTTTATTTAGTTCATGTGCGACACATACAGGAAGGCTGCCCACAGTCATGCAACTGGGATTTACCAATCACCAAGACAACCGCAGCATCCGGAAGGAGCAAATATAGTGGTCAGTGTTTAATTACTGCAATATCCTTAAACTTCTCTCAGCAGCTCGGTCCTGAAGCAGAGCTGATGCCCTCTCAGATGGCATCACTGTTTTCAGCGCTCCATTAAGCCAGGAAGTCCGCCAAAAACAACAGGATAACAACTGGGATGTGTGTAAATTTACAGAGGAGGAGGGCTTTCTCCATGTGCAGCTGTAAAAGCTTTTTATCACTCTGCTGAATTAGCTCCTGGTGTGCATCTAATGGCTGTGTGTTTTAAAGTTTAAAGGAGCCTCACTTGAAAAGTTGTTTTTTAAGCAGCTCCATGTAAACATTTCCCTCAGCTCTTTCTCGCTCCTCTCCCATCTGCTGGTTTCTTCTGCCTCAAGTGCGTGCCGACATCCCTGCAGCGGTTTGCGGGGAGCTGCTGGGTGATTACCACTCATTAGGAGCAGCAGAGTTACTGTGGGCTCAGGCCGGCGTTGCCTGGCAGACAGTGGTGGCTGGCGTCTCATTACCAGAGCCTTAAGGACTGATTAGGCCTGACGGGCAGCAGGGCGGGGAGCACCGTTGATAGAGGGATTTCCCAACTTCATAGGATATCCTGCAGCTATAGCCACACCTCAAAGGGTATCACTTTACTGTGAGCCAAGTAGATAGGATTCTCTCAGCAAAGGCGCTGTGACCATGTAGCGTGGTGAGATCACGCAGACCTACAGGCTTAGATAACAGGCCTGTGGAAAAAGAGAGAAGGAGAGCTTTGTTTTCTTTATATTTCAGTTTGATACATCCGCGTTCGAGCTTCGCTTTAAAGGCAATCTGCTCTGGAACATCCCTAGAGAAAGGCCTGTGATGCCCTCGGATGCCACAGGAGGGTGCAGCACTGTCTGAAAGAGCAGGACGCTCCTCAATCAGCACTTTGTGACCTTCAATGTAACAGTAGGAGAGTGGGAAATGAAATGTGAAAACGTCAAATTTAAAGGCAGCCAGGTCAGAGTGAAAACAAATTAGGGAAGGAAGAGACTTTTTTTTTTTTTTTTTAAATAAACGTGCTTAGTTTCGGTCAGCCTGTATGACAAGTTGGCTTACAGAGCAAAAGTGCAGTTCTCCATGTGGGATGCTCAGTGTCACTGTGTATTTTACAGGTTGAGCGGTGTACACCTCTGTTATGAAGCTTTTACGACACTATGACATGTCTTCTGAATATTTGTAGGGGTTACATGGTTTGGAAGTCTTTAAAGAGTGTTCGGCCTCCGGTTCTGGTGTCACCAGCACGCCAGAATAACCGCAGTGAAGACACATTTGATCTAAACAGACCATTCAAGGAGCCAGGTTTGCATTTTATTGGTTGACAGTCGAAGACATGGGAGGAAATTCTCATTTGAGGAAACTTGTTGGTGAAACATGATGATCTTTGCAGATGGAGCTGGAGACATGGGCAATTTGCAAAACAGGAAAACTAATATAGACTCAAGATACTTTTAGTGGTCAGGAATTGATGAGATGATGCTAGTTAGAGTAACCGCTACATCCTGTGTTTTCCATCCTTCACCACAGGCCTTTTTCTCTGGGAATAGAAAAGACTTGGCACTTCACATGTGCCAAGATTAGCCGATTGACAAACCCTCACTTAGACTTCTGGAGAACATCAGTGTGTCTCATATCTTACTTTATCTATTTTGTGCAAGTTTGGATGATTTAAAGGCCGCCATTTCACAGACGCCCAGATGCAATCTCACTTTTTAATCCCATGCACCTGTTTGTAGGGATTTATAATTTCATAAAGGATGAAAGAAAGTTGACCAGGCCTTTGAAAAACTGCAGCGCTCCACTTTTGCAGCATGTTATCAAGACGATCATCTTGCATAAACACACTCCTATAGGAGCCTGACCCGGCGTGCACTCAGATACTTCTCTCAAATATGTGAGTTTGCAAAATGGGTATTATTACTTAGACTAAAGCAGGACCCGCAAAAGCATTTTTGAGCTGTAGTTTAGTAATGGACACAGTCAGATATTCACTGACATTAATGAGCCTGGGCATGGCAAACGTTCTTCGCTTTGTTTAACCCTGGAGGAGATTCTGTTTCAGGTTGAAAATGGCCCATTGCATGACTTTGAACTAGTTACTGCTGCTTTAATCATCAGTCAGTTGTCAGGAGTCCAACATCTTCACTCAGGGCCATAAATAAGGTGTGTTTGTGCTCTGAAAGTCATGCGAAAAGAATTAACAACATGTCCCATCTTTTAACTGGCAAATTACTCCCACAGAAAGTGTTCAAGCCATATTTGGTCGCAGAGTAAAAACTTAAAACACATCGCGATTTTGCATTTCACTTGTGAAGGCCTAATCTGTTAACAGTGCGAGTAAATAACGGCTAATAAACTCAGCCACTTGCAGTTACTGAGGCATGAGCGATTCAAAACAGCTACTGTTTTGTTTTGGATTTTGTGGTTTGACTCTGCATGCTCTGTTTATTCTCACAAGTGCTTTCGCCCAGTGTATCAGGAGTGAACAAGACCTGGCGTTTCCAGTCGCTGCACAATTTCCAATATCTGCTTTACAGAATTACACCAAGTTTAGAGTCTAAGTGTTTTGCTCCCTCACCAAACAGCCGCAGTCTGGGTCTTGTGTCAGCATGTGCGAACCGGTGCGAGCGGCGTACAGTATGTGTGCCTGAACGTGTTTGGTACAGGGTTGCTCAGTGCCATGGTGTAGGCTAGAACAGGGGAGTCATGTGGACACCGCTGCGCGCCCAATCTGTGCCAGTCACACAGTGACTATAACTGAGCTGCTGACCTTAGAAGCCTTGAGTTCTCACATAGCAGTTAAACCTCTTACCATGCCCCACACTCCCCTTCCCAAACCGGCCGTCCTGCAGTCCCACCGCTCAGCTACCACCAGCGCTCGCATGCACGGCTGTGGATTAAAAAATTAGGCTGAAGTGTAACTTTCCCCTCTCTTTTTTTGACAGTAGAAGAAGAAGTATATTTATGAGGTGGGAAAAACTGAGTCATAACATATTGACTTAAAAGAAAATATGCCTAATGCATCAGTCATGCACAGTTTAGGTCTCAAGAGAGGACGTGAACGGGAACTTGACCTGATCAGTCAATTACAGGGAGTAGTCTGACACAGCCTGTGGGGGTTGTAAATGACCAAAAGGGACAGCAGATGATATAACATTGGGTCATTTCCTGTTAAGTCATGCAAGATAGCAAACTTCTCCCCACTCTCACATTGTGAATAACTGCACTTCTAGATGTTGCATGAAATCCCCACTATGCACTATAAGGCTCATTACTCAACCAGTAATGACTTGGTAAGTCTCAGGCCTGCAGGGCTGCTTTGTTTTCAAAGTCGTTTTGTCATGTTACTGTACTGTGTCAGTCACAGCTTGTTAGGAGTAGTCACAACACCCACTGCTTTCAACCGGAGACTAATCTTATCTTAGCCTCATACATAATGCTTTTCTCTTTCCCCTATTTCTGGTTTTAATGGCTCGGAGTGTGAGCGCTGTCACCATGGTTGTCGATGAGAAAATGTCCAGGTTTTAGACTCTTTTTGGAGAAGGGACAATAACTGGAGACTCCGTGTTCCAGAGTCATTGGACCCTGATTCACGGTTTCTTTAATTATTCACGTTAAAGCTGTGGAGAACATTGTCAGCCATAGTTAGAGTGGGCCAGAGGGAAAACACCACACACACACTCACATTCCTACAACCTCTGGCATAGCTCGGGTTGTGATACACCAGATGGGACTTGGGCAGGGTGGTCTGAAGTTCATCCAACATTTCTGAGAAAAGCACACACTTTTTTCCCCCCCAAAAGGAGCATTTTACACACAGCAAAGGAGGGGGAGGGAAAAACGAAATAGAGAGCAGCAGATCAGCATTGGCAAGCTTGGATTCTTACAAAAACTCTTAGGATTTTAAAATATACACAGATTTATGTAAGGTGAGCTTGGAAGTTTGTCTTCCAGACACATGTTCATGTCTGTCATTGTCTCTTAAAGGCTGCGTTCGCAGACAGCGGCGGTTTTGTCTAGCAGAGGTTTTGTTTGGAGTCAACAGCTGGGCAGAATGATTGGCATACGTTTAGAGTAACTGACCAGGGGGAATAGAGGAAGGTCGGGAAAAAGGAGGAAAAGGGAGGAGGTGGAGGAGAAGTTGGGGGAGGGGGATACATTGTGATCTAGGAGACACCAGACCACACAATCTGCAAGTTCAGGCTGAGGGAGAAACTGCAGCTTTTGTGCTTTTTCTGCCTGGACGCGTTCAGCCATGACTGACTCTTGTAGGTGTTGACTTAAGGTAGTAAGTGCTGTATGCATGTGCACATACACACATGAACACACTCTTGTTCATGTATCTACATTTACAAACCAGCACCTGTTAGTCCAGTGGAGGGAAGAAAATAAACAGACACCGTCTGAGTCACAAAAACATCTCAGGTGTTTTTATTCTTCGTACCTCAAGGTTTGATAAATAATGAAGTGATAGAAATTCATTGGCTTCAGTAACTCTTTGTTGATGTTCCAAAATTTTAGACGGCCTGTAAAGAAACAAAACTAAAGGAAGCCTTCCCCATGGGATCTCAGCTGATTTTAACACTATTGTAGATGCTGATTAGAAAATTAACTTGGATATCTGAATAAGGGGTAAACCGATTAACATCCTTGGCCCAAGTCTGGGTTAACAATGAATTTGGCTGGTTATTTCAATCAGTGTTTTATTTTACTGATTTTTCTGATAAAATCAATTTATTTAAACACACTCTGATGGATCTTGCTATGAAAGTGTTTTCACTCAACACCTCCCCCCTAATGTCCTTTCAACATTATCTAACTGGCTTGATGTAAAACAACTGTCCAATGAAAACCTGGTTAACTGTTCAGTCCTGTGGATGATTCTGAGAGTTTTAGTTTTCAACAATAATTAAAAAATCCATTAATGAGTTTATACTATTGTAAATATGGATTGGTACCGAGTTAGGTACTTTTGCCTAATTAGATATATACCGACCAATTCTTGTAAAATCAGACAGTACAATGTTTCTGTATGTAAACACATCCTTGTTGCTGTGAGGGACTGGAAGAGTAGGCAATTTTCCTACTGGACATGAACATGGCATTGCAAGTTTATATTTTGAGTAATTAATATATGACATATGTTAAATAAAAAAAAACCTTTTATTATTAAACAAATTAATCTTTATTACCACATAAACACAAACACCGAAGTACAGAAAATTGGTACCATTGAGTACCAATACCAATTGCCGGATACCAAGCATTGGTACTGTATTTTTTCAATTGTGAAAGGTACCCATCCCTAATTGCAAATAATATATTTTGAATGTAAATTTTTTTTGGGGGGGTTTCAATTTTAAACACAAATCTGTTCCAAATATAAGTTATCAGTCTCACAAACTAGTAGTTATTAGTTTCAATGCTGGAAAACCACCTGTAGAAATTCCTGGCAGCATGTAAATACAACAGTTAAAAACCTGGCCTCAGCTTGGATTCTGTAAAATGAAATTCAAGTTAAAATAGTACATTGTGTCAAGTGTAACAAATATTTGACAGGATCTTATAAATGATATGGACTTAGGGAGATATTTCATATTTTGACAGTGTTTTCTACTCTTAAAAAAATACTTTTTTTACATTTCATATTTCTGTGAGGATGTTGATTTCGGCGCCCCCTGTGGACGAAATGGTCTTTACTGAGCTTGTACTGTACAAATGTAAAAAGTATTCTCTGACAGAAATGTCATCTTTATTTATTCTATATGTGCAAATTACAATGAATATTAGTGTTAAAATTTCTACAAAAAACAAACAAAAACAGTTTTGCTGGTGTGTGTATAATTACCTGTCACCAACACAGCAAGGTGACATCCATAAAAAATGCTACTGAAGTGCTATAAAAGCTACATCTTGGAATATGATGAGACCAACTTACCCTAAAATTAAGCCTCATAATGTCCCAGAAAAAACTTTTTAGTTCAGGTGAGGACTCAAAACCCTGGGATACAAACCTCTAGATGAAAGAAAAAAACAAAGAACAGCGCAAACCCTTAAAAAAAGCTGCAACCAGTGATTAACACATTTTTCCAGCACTACATTTAATGTATGTAAAAGTTTCTGCTCTGACTACTTTAGCCTGTTGATATTAATCCATACCACATGTCCTGAGCTCCCTCTGTTTATATATGCTCTGTTAGTATATGAATAACTCCATCAGTTACAAAGTTATGTGTGTTTGTTCCCTTTACACAAAGCCGGCACTTCAATAAACCTTAGAAATTTAAAGTAATTCAACAGACATGTTTTCCAGTATCTAAAAGTTTTGGTAATATCACTCTCCCTAAACTATTTACATACCAAACAGGTGAAGAAGGAGCAGAGGTACCAGCTGGGGGTCACTTCCAGGGCTGAAACGTAAAGCCAGAGGGGGGTTGATGAAGGTGAAGTTTAGTGCTAGTCAATGATTTCCTCCAGGGATCGACCGTGAGGCTCTGCGGTGTGAAATGAACCGTTTTCACTGAGCCCTCCGTGCTGGAAAATGTATATAAAGTAAATGTCACAGGCAATGGGAGGTGCTGACAGGTGGAGAGAAAGGCCTAAACAAACTGCGGGGTTACTAAGTGAAAGACGGAGGAGGAGGAGAGTGGGTCAGTGATGTCTGTGTGGAGTGTGTACAGGCGAGTGTGTGAGTGGAAAAACAGCAAAGCTGAGCAAACATCAGCAGGAATCCCTCCTCACATGGGATAATAATGAGTTTTATACCCTGTGTTGGTGTTATATTCCACGAGTAATTGGTGTTGCTGTGCCAACACCTCCAACAACACCTCAAACAAAAACACTTACACAAAATGGTCCATGATGTTAAAACATGGAGTTACAAGTTCTTAGATTGTAGTGGTGGATGTTGAGATTCTGAGTACGAGTGTTCATTGTTTCGTCTTTTTTTTAAAATCTGTTTGTTTAGTTTTTTAGTTTTTCTTTCTCACATTGTACTTACTTCAAATACAACACTCTTTATGATGAGCTTCTGAGCTTGCTTATGATTTATAGATCGACTGTTCCATGTGCCATTGAGAGAATAGAATAGAATAGAATAGAACTTTATTGTCATTGTAACAAGTACAACAAAATTGAGGACACAGCAGCAATCATGAAAACAAAAGTAAGAAAGTGTATAGAAAGTGCAAAAAGGTCCATAAGAAAATAGATGATGACAGCTTGTCCATCATTGTCCAGTTCAGCCAGCCTCCACCTCCACAGGGTCCAGGACTGAGCTTCTTCAGCAGTCTGTTCAGTCTCTGTCTCCTAGATCCTGTCTGCTCACAGCAGGTGAGGCTCTTCCCATGTGGCGTTGGTGTCTGATGTTAGCTACGTTAGCCATGTCTGTAAATAGCATGATGCTACTCTGCCCTCTAGTATTTCCTCTGTTGCTGGGTTAGCATGGCTAGCTCATCCATCTTATTGGAGATAGATCTTACGTTCCCAATAACGATGGATGGAAGGACACCTGAGAACCAGCACGTCGTCCTCACCTCCTTCTCCTCACCTTGTGGGAAGACATCAGGCCTTACACCAGTTAGCATTGACATGCTACAAGCTGCAAACAGCCAGGAGACAACAACAGTCAAAGGACATTTAGGTTAAAGGTGTTCCAGAATCAATACCTCCCCAAGTTTGAATTATAAACATCAAAAATACTTGATCTTAAATGATTCTACATTATACCAACAGAGCACCTGTAATAATTGGGGAGTAGAGCAGATTGGTCAATCTCTTTTGATCATGTAATGTTTAAAGAGAACTTGTATATGTGGATTTATTGGATTGTCCGATGTCTCAGCTTCAAAATCTGGATATACTCTAATGCCTATGGATTTCTGGTCTAGAAAATTAAATTACTTGCGGCTTATGTGAAATATACACTTTATTACAAAGTGACTTTCTATTGTCACTTTAATACATTTTCTCCTGCCTTATGTCAAAACAAACCACAGAAGGGAAGTGAGTTAGTTTTGGAGCATTGGTTTGTTTTAAAAGACCCCACATTTTAGGAGAATTAAAGCAGGGGACAGAGCATCTTTCTCTGCCAGGGGATGCTTAGTTAGGTATTTCTTACACCAGTATCTTGAACTCTTTGCACAGAGTCATAATGTGACGGATGGAAACTGAATCTACCTCAGTCAATGTGCAGATATGACACCATGATATATGAGTGCCCCCTGAAAACCAACATGTTTTTCAGATCTGTGATGACATCTGTGATGCAGCCATGATTCTGTTTTTCTAATTCCCCGTCTCTCTGAGTGAGTTGATCGAGTTCATTCCCTTACAAGCAGCGGGGTGACATTTTTTATTTTTTAGCAGATCATCATTTTGGAATGTGTGATCTTTTGGAGTGACAGCAGCAGTCTTCGTCCAGCATCCAGAGCAAATGTTGTCTTTAATTTCCAGATCATTTGAAATTAAAAAGGATAGTTCAATCAACTTCCAATCTTGTGTAAATAAAACAGAGTATCTGTTCATTGCTGTTTTTTTTTCATGAGTAGGGAAATAGTATTAAGGTAGGAAAATGCATAAAGGAGTGAGCCCAGCTAGGAGAGTTTTTCTGGAGACATTAAGTGCCCCCTCCCTTTACTTCGCCCTCCGGCTGTCTGTCTGTCTCTGTAACTGGCAAGAAAAATGTCTTTGTGTAAAAAAAAGCTGCAGAGGCAGTAGCGCTGAGATCAGTGTCATGTCATCTTTGGCCTCCCTCCAATGCCGCTCAGACCATCTTTGTGTCTCAGACAGGCAGACGTCACACAGACAGTTGAGGCCTGTCACTCTGATGGTCTGGCAGGCGTGGGGGCATATGGGGGATTTGCACCAATACGTGTGACTATGCATGTCTGCCTGAGGAATGTGGACGTCATTTTAGTTGCATTGAGTTCTTTAAGACCACCATCTGTTAATTGTATCTCTTTTTGTGTGGAGTTATATGCAACTGGAGGCTCCTTTTACTCTGTATCATATCTGTGAGAAGCTGTCTGCCTAAACTCTCAATGGGTTAAAGTGATTCCTGCCTGCCTACCACGGTAATGTAGTGAAACGCTTGTCAGTCAGATGTTACACTCCAGGTCAGCTGAATAAGTTTGTTTTGGCACGTTACACATATTTCTTGTTTGATACCCCGTTTTAACAAAGCTTGACACCAACGGGCTTGAAATATCACAGAGAGACACACACGTCTGGTGTATTGTGCTTTTCTCGCTCCGTGTGCTTCAAACCATGCATTTTTTTACTCTCCAAGTGTGTTGGGAACGCGATATCTGTCAAGACGCAGCTTGCCAGGTTTCCATTTCCAAACTCGGAGCTGTCAGACAAGTTAAAGAAAGGCAAACACGCTTTGTAGAGAGGAAGCCGTTTGACTCGATGTGTAAGCAAATCCTGATGCCTCTTTTTTTATATGACTGCCCAGTGTTTCAACAGGTTGTGGCTGCATTTAAAGATAGGATCAAACTCACTGTTATGAAAGTTAGGGGAAACATTTAAGTTAGTTTCAAGATCTTCAACAGGTTTATGAAGTATACAGGCATTGGCATCCAACAGGAGCTCTGCAACTTTGTGAAAATATCTGCTTTGGTCACTGTCCTTAGCATTTAAGTTGGATTTTTAGAAGTTATACGGTTGTTTTATGCTGTTACAAGCAAAAATGAACTGACATCCTATCAGTTTGTCTGAATCTGAAGTTGTCAAAAAGACATTTTGGCATAGTTGTAGAAAAAAAAAAGGTAAAAAAATTACCTGTAAGTTCATTGACACTTGTGTATTTTACTCAACTAACGTATGCCAAGCGAACAATATTGTCTCAACTTATATTCATAACTAAGAATCAACTCTTTATTCTGGATCATAAAAATCAAAGAGAACTCCTTTAATATTTTTATGTGCAAATATTTTATACTGAAAAATTATTGATAGCTTAACCGTGTGAGAAAAATATCTGTATTGTATCAGTGCAAAATCATGACATGCATAAAAGACCATTTGCAAAGACACGTTCCCCCGAGGACTTGTGCTTTTGTGACTTCTGTAAAGCCATTTATTCTTCAGTTTCACTTTAAGGGTGTAAAGGAGGCCAGAAATTCCACATAATGAACAACTACGGTGCCAGTCCTGTCAGATGGTGTGACCAAAATGGTCACAGTCTGACAGTCATGTCCCCTGTGTCTGTTTATGAAAGTAATACTCTGCTTTCCCCATCACAACCTCAGAACGCTGGTCGTGGGTTTCACCAGCTATGTGGCAGCCGTTGCTTTGTGTGTTTTATATACGCCTCCCCTAAATAAAGCGAGAAGAGGAGAGGAGAGTGAGTCTACCACATGATCTGCATACTATGTTTAGACCTGATTCTTCTGCTTGTTATGTGTCAAATGAACTGAAGGTTTAAGATCCTGAATAACGGCTTTTTGTGTTGAGGATTCTACGGTGACAGTCGAAATCCTGTCATGTAGTCATTTTCAAATCCTTACAAACACTGTCATGAGTGTCATCCCAACCCCTCAGGATATAATAATAAACTGTTTCGAGATTGCTCTTCTACTTTAACAGTTTTAATTCAATCCTAAAAAATTCTTTAAATTCTCTTTTCAAAAGGCTGCTTGCTCTGACATTACTATGGACTGAGATCTGAATAAGAGACAAAACAGTGTCGGGACAAAAGAAAGAACTTGCTCCTCTTGGAGTCTGCTGCACACACAGACACTCCTGTGCAGGAGGTTGATCTTAATCTCCAGCAAATGTTGAATTCCCCTGAACATTAACCACTGAACAGCTGAATTCATTTGAACATTAACCAAACTTCTGAGCATTATACGCTGGCTGGGCTTCCTGTGCTGTTTATGTAGTATATCTTTGCTACTCATACTGTTTATCCAGGAAGGCCGGCATCCTGAGCTTTATTGGAACCTTTATCAAAATGTATCCACTTTGTGTTTCATGTTAACTGACCTGAGCGTGTCTGTGATCTCTCCCTGCAGGTTGACAGGTAATGAGCCGTTGTCTATCCTGCCTCTGAACTCTCTACCAGAGGAGAGCGTGGGCAGGGCCCACTACAAGCTGTGCGACCGGCTCAAACTGGAAAAGAAGCAGCGCAGGATGTGCAGACGAGACCCGGGCGTGGCCGAGACCCTGAGAGAGGCCATCACCATGAGCGCCCTAGAATGCCAGTATCAGTTCCGCTTTGAGAGGTGGAACTGCACCTTAGAGGGGCGCCACCGAGCCAACATACTCAAGAGAGGTACGGGCTTTTCTTTTGTTGTCGACCCCTGAAAACAGACCCAATAGTTAAAAAAAAACAAAACAAAAAAAACACTCAGAGTGATTGTTTGTTATTTACTTTTCTCCAGAGATAAAAAAATGAGAAATCTTTTTTCTTAAGTTAAATTGTCTCTTGATGGCTCATTTTTCACATAATAACAAAACATGAGTACCCCTCAATATACTGTTCTTCTGTTTAAAGTAACACGTTTCTGAAAGGCACTGAGGACAGTAAAATGATCTTTTTAAATGTTCTAACTTGCTCTGTGGTTCTATCAACTGTTTTATTTTTCAGGATTTAAAGAGACAGGCTTCTTGTACGCCATCTCCTCGGCAGGCCTGACTCATGCGCTGGCCAAAGCTTGCAGTGCGGGGCGCATGGAGCGCTGCACGTGTGATGAAGCCCCCGACCTTGAGAATCGAAAGGCGTGGCAGTGGGGGGGCTGTGGAGACAACCTAAAATATGCAAACAAGTTTGTCAAGGACTTCCTGGGCAAACGCTCCAACAAGGATCTGCGCGCTCGCGTAGACATGCACAACACAAATGTAGGCATGAAGGTGAGTGTGTTGGATCAGTGGATTATGATGCTCTGTCTTTTTGAAAATCTCACTTAATTATAGGTCTTTCCCCCACTCTGTCTGGGCAGTGGGACTTTCAAGCTTTCTGTATTAATTTTTTCTCTGCTTTTAGCCATAACAGGCAGCAGCTAGAAGCAGAAAACCTATTGTATGACATCAGTTTAATCGCAAACAGCCTGGAGACAAAGTTGGAGGGGAGCTGACAGTTTGGCACCAAATTAGCTCATTTGCCTCAGTAGTTATTGAAAAACAGAACAAAAAGTAAAAGAGAGATTACAAACTACACCAATCAGACAGATGTTTACATGTTTACAAACTGTTTGAAGCATTTTAGAGAGGACATTCAAAGTCAAATGCCATATAAAAAAGACTTTTATGAAAGAATTAACTGAAACAGTTAAGTTTTAAGATTAAGTCTGGTAAGGGTTTGTTTGGACTAACATGTAAACAAAATGTTGGCTTATCGCTCTGATAAATTGTTTGAATGGTGTTGAAACTTTGATGAACTGATGCAGTTTACTTTCTGAAGATAAATTGTGGACCTTATTCAGGACAGTCAATAAAAGCAGATCTTTTTGTTTCAGTTTAGTGATGCTGGAGTTTATCAGATGTGCTGGTCAGAGAGTGATGACACACTCTCCAGATTTATGGTCAAACTGTCAGAGAGGAAAGTTTTCTCGGCACATTAGAATTTTATTTATGGAGCTGTTCCTGAGTCATTTTTAGAGAATGAAATTAAAAAGTACATCTTTCAAACGTCTCCATAAAACTTGTGATATTAAAACTGAGCCGACTAAAGTAATTGCCAGTGTAAATCAAATGAAATGTGAATGCACCCATTAGTCAATATTTGCTTTTCTCTCTCAGAATAAATAAGTTACTGCTCTCATTAGCACTCTGGCACAGCTTTGTACATTTTTGTGCTGAGTAACTCTAGTTTTCATCTTGGGAGTGTGTTTTATAGTAAAATAAAACAGAGGGAATAGTCTAAATCTGTCAAGCCAAAGTAAACTAAAGATCTTAAATCTGCTGCTTTAACTCAGCTGCTCTCATACTGAAGCTATTCTCATTTTGGTTTCAGGATGAGTTATAGCAGAGGCACACTTCCCAAATGTTCGCAGACACAGAACTCTCCCAGCAGACCAGTGCAGGCTCTTCCTTTTCAACTTGGCTCTCCCAAATCAAGTCTCAAAGGAGATTTTGTTTGTGATAAAAGATTTACAACATTGTTTTTGCTCTTTTTTTGTGTGATTCGCACATGTAGTGAGGTGTACCGCACTCGTTCAGGACGAATTCCCACACTGAGAACAAAACTGGAATGTGCTAGCCTCTGCAGCCCCCTAGACATTTAAAAGCTGACCTATCAAATTTTCTTGACCTGCTGGTGTGATGAATATGCACTTCCTGTTCCCCCGATCTCTTTCACAGTCTGAGAAAAGAGCTGCAGACGGTATTCAAACCCCCGTCTTAGACAATGTGTTATTATCATTGATTTTCGCACACACGCAGCTTTCACATCATGGTTGATGCACAAGTAAACTTTGGCTGACCATGATAAAGGTCGAGTAGAGTTAAGAAATGTGTTGTGGTCATTAATGCTGAATATCTCTGTGTGTCACCTGCAATTATGTCTGATTTCATAAAGGAGAAGCCTTTCTTCGCTCTTCTTTCGACTTATCTGTGTGACAGCATGATTACCACAACAGAAGAAGGGGTGGATGGACTTTAGGTTAAGACAACACATTTACAGTCCAATGACTGTCTGAGCTGACTGTGTGTGTAGGAATAAGTCTCCAGGCAGAAACGCCCCTCACTCATCATAATTGTAGTTATTGACTTTAATCAAAATGTCATAACACATCCAACCCCCCACAAGCGTCTTTCATCAAAAGACTGAGACAAAGTGTTGGACTGTTCTTTCTGTGAATTATGTTAATAACAGTTCTTCTGTAATAATAAGGCTGTTTTCCCTTTCATTTTGATATCAAAAGGAGCAGTGATTGTCATCATTTACTTCACATTCTCCTCCAAACCACTCTAATTATCTGACAATGCATGTGTTGGGTAATTAGGCTCTGAGGAGCACTGCTTACTAAACAAAGTTACAAAGCTTTTATTACATTCCTGTAATATTTCATGGCAGATGATAGTATTTTCTGTTTCTCCATCCAGGTGATTAAGGCTGGAGTGGAGACCACTTGCAAGTGCCACGGCGTCTCCGGCTCCTGCACCGTTCAGACCTGCTGGAGGCAGCTCCAGCCCTTCCATGAGATAGGCAAGCAGCTAAAGCAGCGCTACGAGACTTCCATCAAAGTCGGGAGCTCCACCAACGAAGCCACAGGGGAGGGAGAGATCTCCACAGGCCGGGGACAGCAGCAGCCACAACAGCAGCCCCCACCTGGGCTGAGTGATCAGATCCCTCGCACTATGGACCTGCTCCACATCGAGGACTCGCCTAGTTTCTGTAGACCCAGCAAGTACTCGTCGGGCACAGCGGCCCGGAAGTGTTACAAGGATAAGAACTGTGACGCAATCTGCTGCGGGCGAGGTCACAACACACAAAGTCGAGAGGTGACCAGGCCCTGCCAGTGCCAGGTGCGCTGGTGCTGTTATGTCGAATGCAAGCAGTGCACACAGAGGGAGGAGGTTTATACCTGCAAAGGGTAAACCAGTCACCTGTCAGTCCAAAGGATCGGTGGAGCACGTAAAAGATGGCATGGTTGACTTGTTCTCAAATAATGTTTTGCTTCTGCTGTCGGAGCTGTCCACAGACAAAAGAGGAGCCAGCTGACGGTGAAGCAACAAGCACTTTGAGGGATTTCTGTGGGCTGGGTTTCAGAGGTCCTGTGGCCCCCATGTTTGGGGTTTGCAGCTAAAAAAGACAGAAAGAAAGAGAAAACCTTAGACAACTGGGTCAACATCTCACGCTTTTATTGAATATAGGCTCTGAATTGAACTGGAAAGCCTTTTTTTAAACTCCAGTTGCATCTTTTTACAAGAAAACACAAATCCAGTTGGTGAAGATCAAAAACAAGAATAGTCACACCAAAGGACTGGTTTCTGGGACCTTGCCCAAGGAAGAATGGTTTGTGTGAATGTTTGTTAATCTTTACGTGTGTGTGTGTTTGTGTGTGTGTGTGTGTGTGTGTGTGTGTGTGTGTGTGTGTGTGTGTGTGTGTGTGTGTGTGTGTTTGTGTGTGTGTGTGTGTGTATGTATGTGTGTGTGTGTGTGTGTGTGTGTGTGTGTGTGTGTGTGTGTGTGTGTGTGTGTGTGTGTGTGTGTGTGTGAGAACAACAGAGTGAGGGGACTGGAGTGTGACGACTTTTATGCAATGAAATCCATATTCAGAGACTGCTTAAAAGAAAAACAGACAGGGTGTAAGATTTACATTACACGCACATATTTACACTCACACACATTGTGTGTTTGCATATGTATGTAAATAAATTCAGATATATTGTAATGATATTATACACACCACTTATCTAACTATGTTAAAACAAACCACTAACCACACAAATGTTTCCTGTTTGTGTGCGCTCACATGTTTTTTTTTCTTGATTCATGTCGACAAGGCCCTTTAGAAAGCAGCACACTTGTGTCCGTCGCCTTTCTGTGGATAATTTATGGATCCTTTGGGACTACTCCTTCACAGGGAGAAAAAAAAACACCTTTTTTGTAATAATATGATATGAAACTGTTAGTAAGTGCATTAACAGATAAAACTATAACAGTCAGTTTAGGCTATTCTCGGCCTTGAGCGAACCAATGTTCAGGGAATAACTTAAACCACTATAACTATTTGGTGATATAGGAGAGGAATATTGCAAGTAATACTCAAGTTGTATGACAATTGCCTTGTTATTAGAGCCACAGTTATTGCAACAGGTGATCATTTGACTAAAAAACAGTCCACCTGTGACCCTGTTGAGCTTAAATCTACTTATAATTATTATTGATTTTTTTTATTCAACTTCAAATACGTTGAAGTTGTAAGAAAAACTGTGGAGAACTGGAGGAAAGTAGCCCCCCCATCCCCCACTGTTCCTCATCCCTCTTTCCTCCTCAGCTGCCACGATTTGATTGAGCCATATTCAACACAAGCAGACATGCAGCATGTACAGCAGGAGCTGCGTCAGTCTGTCCAAACAGCATGGGGCAACTGAGACGGAAATCTGACTTGACATGTCTGCAGAGTAACTCAAGTGAAGATGTATGCGTAAGCCTCTAGCTAATATAAATATATTTTATAAGACTAATATTTGTATAATGTTCGGGCAAATTGTCTGAACGCAAAAAGGTTTGTGTTCTGCAGATCTGCCGTCTTCGTTCAGAAGTCGGCAGAGTTGTTTTAACACATGAGTTAATTTGCTTTTAAAACGTTTGCTTGGCAGAGATTGACTCAGTCAACACAATCCCTAATACTGAAGCCTGCCATGAAACTACAATGACAGTCAGAAAGAAAAGTCCACCGTTTTGGGAATGCCCACTTTCTTGTGGAGAGTTTAAGCAATTATACAAGTTCTAGGGCTCTGATAAGAGCTTATCAACTCACCAGTTTATTCATTTTGCAGATTTGAAAAGCAGATTTAATTAGCTTTGGTTAGAGCCAGGTTTGCTGTTTCTTTCATGCCACTCTATATGGTATGCTAAGCTAATTGTCTCGACAAAGTTTCATAGTTTTTGGACAGTTAGACTACATTTAATTATGAAAGTCATCTTTGAACAGAGCCAGGCTAACTGTAGCCATTTGTTTGTTAGGCTAACAGCTAGCTATAATTAGCATATTTGCAAGTCTAAAGCACAAACTATGTCAGGAAAGCCAACTTTGGACATAGCTATTCTTAGCTATTTCTAACTTTTATTGGTATTCTTTGTGCCAAGCTATGCTAACTTTCTGGAATTTTTTTTCATATTAAAGGGACAGATGCTCTAAATCTCATTGAGACATAGCTAGAAGAGCTGTTTCCACTCCTTTTACTGAGCTAGGTTTACCTATCAATGATAGCGTTGCAAAACTCTTACTAAGAAAGTCAACTTTAGTTATGGTCAAACTGTATCCACCTTTCTTTCTTGCTAACATATACTGACCACATAGTTGTAGACTGCATATTTTCAAAACTGAAACACCAACTCTTATGAGGAAAACCAACTTTGAACAGGCATAAGCCTGCTAATAACAGCTGTTTGAACCCTTTGCGATTAGCTCAGCTAACTGGCTAGTAGAAGCTTGACAACTGTTGTCCTAAATCTCACGATGCAAGTCAACTATGGACAGAAACAAACTAGCTTCATCCATCTGCTCACATTTTTGTGCTACACCAAGCTAACATGCTAGCTCTACTCTTACTATCCCCAAGAAAGTGGATGTGTTTCCTTTATTGTGGACCCAATGATTTACAATATTACCGTTAATCTTGTGAGAAATACCTTTACACAAATAAACAATGCAGACAGTAACGTACAACTGTTCTCTCAGCACATGGCTGACATGTGATATACTAGGAGATATGCCTTGTTTTAGATTGGTGTGAATTAACTACTGAGTGAGGGACCCAGCTTTGTAATATAGCGCCATTTTACGCACTGAAGCCCCAAAGCCCTTTAAAGTATTTTAAGATCTGTGTTTATTGATACAGTGCAGTGCAGATTCTTTATTTTTTTTGTTTTTATTAATTGTAAATAGTAAAAAAAAAAAAAAGGTTTCTTCTCCTGTGGTATAGGGACAAAAGTGAGGCACATGTTCAACTCTCACAAGCAGCAAACAGAAATTGGTAGCAATAAGTAATGCCAAGTTGAGACAGCACACAGCTGCTGTTACACAATGGTTACAAATTGTAATATGGCACCTAAACAAGGCTTCTTAAAAGTGGCTTTTACCTTTAACAAGATAATAATCACAATATCCAGAAATGATCCATCGCCCTCCACAGGCATATCATGCTCTTGAAAGAGAGCCTTCCGTGGGTTATTTGTCCCGAGGACATGAATTCCAAGCATTTTGATATGAGATGGCATGCCAAATAAAGACTGGTCAAAACATATACATAGAACTTTGCACGCTACATGGAAACCATAATAGCTATGCTGAGATTCGAAGCATAAATGCCTGCTTCCCACAACTTTCTGTGTGTGCAATCTTCACACACTCACACTCCTGAGGTTCTCTATTATTGACCTGATTCAAAACAGGCATTGACAGAAATACCAAAATCACAGCAAGTGCATTCTTGTTTGTTTATAGATTGTACATAGGCTATTTGATTCCTTCCAAGGAAGAGAAACATGAGGCAGCAGCCAGTCAGATTTTCATATTCCTAAATCCAAAACTCTGCACTGTTTAGTCGTCAATAGATCATGTACAAAATTCTGTTTTGTAGAGAAAAATAAAAGATAAATTATTTTTAAATATATTATGAGCATGTGTTTAGTGTAAATACATCAAAGTCTAAATTGATTTTATATCCTGTATTTTTTACTCTTTTTTTTTTGAAGGGGTTGTTCCTCTTTTTGGGGTGGAGCAGTGTATACTCTCAACATATTTCATTTCATAACTCATTGTTTGCTGTTATTTAAGCACTAACAAATCCTAACAAACTTAGAATCAACTCATGTTTAGCTGATTTTTAATCCATGTGCAGAATCACGACTCATTTGTAGATCTTCAAACAAAATCACAGTCATCAACAGCATGTTTTTTTAGAGGGTCTGATCTGTTTGTATAATTGAGTGTTACGTGAAAGACTTTGTAATGTTGGTTATCACCATACGATGCCTTATGAACTCATGACAACATCAGAGCAGACTAGTTTTCCCTCACCTTTGGATCACTTTACATGTACACGTGAGTTTTGTTAGGATTTGTGCTGTGCTTGTAAAACAAAGATAAAACACACAAACCATGCATTGCTCTTTGTGATGAGACACCACCAACAAAGCTTTGTCCATGTTCACTTATTCATGTCTTATGGGAACCCTAAATTATTTTCCTCTACCTCATGTGTATAGCTTGTAGGTATAAACAGATCACAAATGACTGGTAAGAATGTATTTAAGTTATTTAACATCTTTGTATAACAAAGGCGAAAAATCTGAAATAATAAATGAATTTTTAAATTATTCCATGTGTGGTTTCGTTCTTGTTGGCACACTTCATTTATATACAGTTATGATCATTTTACCTTTACCTAACCCTTCTGAATAACATAATTATTAATAAATCTATAACCTTTACTTATACAGTCTTTGAATGGAGCTGCAACATTGAGTGCTAAAGCAGGTGTTCTTCATGAACAATTTGTGACTGCATCTTTCTAAAATGTAAGTGCAGACTTCCCTTTTCAGTCTTATACTTTTACTGTAAGGTTATCGACTATGAATAAGATGTCTAAAAAATACAAGTATGGGTTTTCTCTGGATCTTGAAATGTGTGGAGCAAATTAAAAAATGATGGACATATTTACAAACTACTACTCAGTCAGCAGGCTTCACTGATCAACTGTTGAATTTTATCCTTAATAGATTCAAAGGTTTGTGTCCATGACATCCTGAAATTATCAGGAGTTTAGTGCACATGTTCAGGGCGCTGTACACATTATATCACTTTTGATTATGAGTCCACCTGGGACCTCTTGCTGAAAATGATATAATTTTAAACGGAAGAAGAAAGTAAGTGGACCTTGAAATTGTATTGTAATCAGAAAGTCTGGTTCATTTCCCAGGACAAGCTAACACCCATCTTTAAAGCATGAAAGCTCTCTTTCCGTCACAGACGTCAGTGATGAGGTGAAGTGTTTATCGCAATCTGATACAGACGTTGGATTTTCAGTTTCATGCAGGATGACTCTAAATTTGCTTTGACATCTCCCACTGATTTAGTGTCAACTGATTATCCAGGCCTCTGTCATATCACACAGAACCACATCGTAGCAAATATGTTTTGGCTTTTATGTCAAACAAAGTTACAACAAAACTCATTAGCTCTAGATGTAAACATTTCTGTTTTTGGCTTAGAGTATTCATACGTACGTATGTGCCACAGATTTCCCCCTGCTGAACTATTATTTCAACAAGCTCTCCTCCCTCAGCAGACGAGAGGAGATTTCAGGGAGTTTTCTCTCTCAACAATCTTCTGGCCTCATCACACAAGCCTGAAGCTCGTCTAATCCCAGAGAAAAGGGGCTTTGTGATCCCAGGCTGTGAATAGGAACTTTGTGTCCGGTCGCGAAAACAACACACAATCACAGAGTGTATCTCTTCTAATGCCTAAAACATCACTGGGAAAGCCCATGATATCCCTGACACGTGTACCTAAATTAGCAGTGCAGGAGTAGCACCCTCCTGGTGTTAGCTGCTCCTCCCCTGGGTCCTAGTTGCTTTGCTCTGAGAAACTGAGAGGCTTTAACGTACCCCTCTTGCCGGACTCCTCCTAACTTCCTGCCCTGTACCAGGCTCTAATATGAGCTGTAACGTTGCGGTGCGCTGTAATCCGACAATGTTTTGACAGCTGTTACCATAAAGGAAGTGGGTGCAACTTAAACGCATACTCCGAAAAAAAGGTTAAAAAAAAGAAAGAAAAATCAAATAAGCTTGCCCCCCACCTCCTCTGTTCCCACTCTCATAATTCTGGTTCCTTTGGACATCAGCCTATCAAGCAGAAAGTGATTATAGATGAGTTATTGCTGAATGTCAGACTTTGTTGTTTATGTCTTGCACATCACTGGCTAACCCAGCTAAGGCAACAGGAAATCTGTTGTGTAGCTTGCTTTCAAACATTTTGCATCAACATTGTCACAGTATTTCACACATCATCAAAAATTCAATCATCACATAAAAATCAACTCAACTCAACTCAACTGAAAATAAATAAATAGATACATAAAAAAGTGTCATCATATCCTTCTGGAAGTTTGCTAAATAATTTTAACATTCAAGAAAGTATTGATGCTAACCTCTAAACTAGCTTCAGTAGAAACAATTAGGCTACCGCTCGATCATAAATGAATTTATTTTGTATTTTGGTCACTGCATAACTTAGTACAGTAATGCTACATGTAGCTAGCATAGCCATTTTTGGGCAACAGACGCTAGCTGCAGCAGTTCACCTGTTGTTAGATCAGTGTGCTAGTTTCCATAACAACATTCCGTTGCTAATTTTTTGTCTGGTTTGACAACTTATGCAAAAAAGTGATCTTAATAACAGAATATTCTCATGTACATCTCTCCAAGTATTAGAGGTGTGGCTGTTTGGTACCTGTATTGTGATAGAGTAAATTAGCCCTAGCAAGTGGCTATGTCTGGTAGCCAGACATAGCAACCATTTAACCTTATTTTAAACTTTTTAACTTTGGCGTAGCCGAACTGTGTTTGATAATACATTATTTGACACATTTTAATTTTAAAGTTTCCTAAAACAAAAAAGGAAACCTTTACAGGAATAAACCTGCTCAATCTTCCCCGCTTGGCCCCTATAAATGAGTAACTGTGTCCAAAATCACTCCCTATTCACTTTACAGTGCACTATATAGTCAATACGCCATTTAGTAGTGCTGTCCCACAATGCATTTTGAGAAGTAGTGTATTAGTGATGCTCACTATATGAGCAATATATACCATCATGCATTTCGGTTCAAACAGGAGAAAATGGCTGATTACATGATTAATGATTACTAATAGCATGAAACAACATTACAAACTGTCAGAGAATAACACTTAGCTCCCTGTTTAACTTTCGGACGATCCCCTCTCACAACTTTGAGCTGAGAAACAAACAACACGGACGTTAGCCGTTAAACCGTCCATCGCGGGTGACACATTCACGGGACCTTGTAATTCTTAAATACTGCATAAGTTCCACGCAAATATATGGTTTATTCATTTAAAAAATAACGTGTAATAAATGTTTCAATTATATTTGGCTGTTGCAGAAAATAAGTTATGTATATTCTTAGGTATCACTAAAATAAATGCTGTTTTGCAATGTTTGTGAAAAGATATAACTGTAAATCCCCAGCCGTACGTGATGGACGCGAGAGTAATTTCGTCACTGTCAGCGGCTGGCGAATGGGTGAGTGGTGTCCGAAATGTTGTTTAAATTTAGCTGATTGAGTGGACTATATAGTCTACTACATCTAATTCACTATATAGTGAGTAGTGAGTAGGGAATGAGTGAGTGATTGTTTCGGACACAACCAGTGTCTCTGCCTGTATGTTTCTGGGCGGAGAGTAAAGCGTGGTTACATCAGCCAATCACAGAGCGCCCACTGCAAGTGACTTTGCGCGTTGATGATAGTGGAAGAAGCTACCCCGAGCGCTATGAATACTAAAAAAAAAAAACAAAAGTGAAGCGCCAAACGGATAACTAAACAAGGGTGAAGCTTGGCTGGACTTTCACTCGCTTGTGGGAACTTGGAGAGCAGCACAGGACGGAGAGCGATGCGAGTTGGCTTTCTACCGAGAAGGTATGTGCCAAATAACCCAGCGATTAGCTTGTGCTAACATGCTAAATCAGGTGCACCGCTCTCGAGTCTCTCCCAAGTAGAAACGCCATGCTGTAGGCGGTTGCTAGGCTGGGTCGGTTTGAACGTTGTCTTTATTAACAAGTAACGAAAATCCCTGCAGACCCTTATTTTAACGCGAGTTAGTGGGGTTTATGACAAAAGGTGCAGCCAGTCAGCAGGGGGATCTCTAAATCTTGTGGCTTCATAGTAAATGATCACTCAGAGCCTCTATTCACACTAGCAGGCTTTGAATGGGTCTTTACGTGCTCTGACTATGACTTCATACTTGTATTGTGCCCTGACTTTTAGAACTTGTTAGAATCCAATTTTAGGTTTACATCAGTGGTTGTTTGGAAGTGAGAGCATACGTTAAGTTATCCACGTTAGCTTATATTTGCAACTTTTCCTTTAGCTTCTCATAGGTTGAAAATGACTGCAGCTGAAAATCCCCTGCTGACCTCAGCAACTATGCTGTGTCGGTTGTGATTGTGATATTTTTTCTCATGACTGTGTTAATTTTCTCATTTTACTTGAGTGTTTGGAATGTTAAAAAAAAGAAAAAGACAAAGATGTAAAGAAGATCAAACAGTAACATGTGAGAATCCAAGCATTTGCTGCTTATGCACTGACTCTTTGGGTGAAACATATGTGCTGAGCACTATGAAAACACCTTAGCTCATGCCGCAGGTCTGTGGGACTCAGAGATTTATGATTTTTTTCACCACTTTCCAGTGAGTTCCTCTTTGGAAAGTGTGATAGGGGTCTGAAGGGTATGTGCCTTCCTCGCCTCTTTCCTGTGCCCTGCCCATAGCTTACCCTGTTTATAACTGTTTTTGATTGTTGTTAAGTAGCTGTCAAAGCTCCCGCTTGTCCCTCCAGCCTGGAAAAACATGTGAGCTCAGCATCTCTCTAAACAGGAGCAAATTAAGAAAATGCAGTGCATTAAGGAAAAATACTTTGTGTACCATTTCATATTTGGTGGTGAGAATCTAAAACAAGGATGTCTGTGTTTGAATCAACATACAGACTGTCTGACAGGTTGAGTGAAAAGGTTTCTAATGCTGTTAGCTACACAAAGATACATTTCATTTATATACTCCAGCATTATTAACACAATAATCACCTCTGTTTAGATTTTATAGTGGCTGCTTAAATGATTAAACACCAGAAAAAGACTTGAAGTGTAATATATCTTGAAAATGTCTTGTGATACATGCACTGTGAAAACTATTAAGGTTTTTTTTTATTTCAACTGGAAGTGAGCTGCTTCATACTGGAGGTCTCTGCTCTTTTTTCATGACAAGGGAGACAGCCAATCGACCAAATCAGTGGTCTAGCCTCAAAAAGGGATGGATAATGATAAAAACTGTCTTGAGAGGCTTTCAACACTAGTTCACAATCATAAAAATGTCAGTTTCTTATGACAAAGCTCATTTTTCAAATACTCCTCCTTCAGTTATAATGCAAAAAGAATCCAATACAATCCATAAATTTGTACGAAATCTGAGAGGACCTGCCTTGACATTCTCCATCTGGAAAAACAGAGTGATAAACAAACAAATTGTTCTATAAATAATAATGAAGCATGTGTTTCTCTCATTGGCAAACATATTTGGAGGGGGGGATAGCTCCAGAGACCCTATTGTGGTCTTTCTGGGGGGATGGGATAAACATAGATCTGTGTAGACGCCTGGGTTTCTTGGCAGGCCCGCACCACTTGCAATTGCACCAGGAGAATTGGAGCGCTTTCCAGCAGAGGTGCAGGGTTAGAAACATTTTATTCTTGAGGAAATTCCTCCTATTACTCCATTATTCATCAGATTCTCTGAGGAGATGGATGCTCTAACGGCTCTAACAGAGACCGTTAGGAGGAAAACAGTTCATCATGGTAGATATCCTGGACAAGCGAGTGTTCTGATGTATCACCAGTAGGATGTATGCGATGGACATATTCCTCAGTCCATCAATTTACTCAGACAGTAAGTACTTTGGAGATCACTGAATGGATATTCAATACCATAACTACACAGCATTAAACGTCACAGTAGAACAGCCATTTACCATTGTGATGGAGAAATTTGTTTTAACCAGGTCAACACCTGTTTTGAGCATTAGGGATTTGTGAAATATTAACCACGGGGACACGTTGTGGGTTTTGTTTTCTCCCAAAGTGTTGTTGTTATATAAGCACATAAGGGAAAGTTGTACAACTGTGGATGGAGGAGGACCTGGAAGTTTCAATCAGCAGCTGTGCTGACCTACGACCGCTCACTTGGTGTCTGCGTGTGGGGTGCTGGTTGGGAAATCAGTTGCGCTTGCAGTGACTGTGTGTGTTTTTGGAAAAGGGGGGTTACAATGGCAGACTGATGAAAGTGAGGGGAGGGTAGGGGGGGTTCAGAGATGGGCTGTGAAGCTGCTGTCCAGCTCATGCTTCAATTGTGCAGTAAAGATTCCCCAGCTGTCCTGTGGATTAGCCTGTGTGCTTATGTGATTAGGATACATGGCACCGCGGCTAGAGCAGGCGCCTCTGACCCGAAGAATGTAGAATGGGATGAGATGGGAAGAAAAAGGATGGACAGGTGATGCTGCAGAGGACACAAAGATCGAGGACCAACTTAAGATCTAGTTTGATGAGTCCTTTAGTCTGTTCATTAGTGGGGGTGTCAAAAACAGTGGTATCAATGAGTAATCAATTTTCAGTAAATAAAAGTTATAGCCCAAAGTTGTTTTTGTCATACTGTATTTCTACTGTAGTCAGTCAGCTACATTCTGTGTTTAAGCATAAAACGGTTATTAGTCCCTCCGAGCTCTGGCCCAAAATCTATGAAAAGCTGCTGTCCTTATTCGGTCTTATTTTCAGTTTGCCATCAGGCACCTGAGATTCAACTAGCTTCATAACACATAGTTGGTAGAGTTACTTTCTAAGCAAAGCAATTCTATTTGGTTCAGGGTGGTGTTTCTAAAGGAGCACTAAATCTAGGAGTGAGTTTGTTTGGTTAATGGGTTAAAAAATCAACAGTCTTAAATTGCTCCAATTTTAAAGCTCCTTTGAAGAATTTTTGTTTTGATTTCAGTGCCTCCTATGTTCTTTTCGTGTACAGATTGAGCCCTGGAGTAAGTATGTAGTGTTTGAACTGAAAAAAAAATTCTCCCTGCTTTAGTCACCTTTGCTGTGAGAAAATACTTTAAAACCTGTTTAGGTGGATGCCTTATCACTATGACTGGTATCTTGTCTCTGCTGGTGTTTCAGATTTTTAATTCAACCAGATTCCTAAATAAATGCTGATAGTTCAGCTTTCTTAGAAGCTGCAGTATGATTTTCAGTGTGTTTCAAAACCAGCTTAAAACATCTGACAGGAGCTTTAATGAAAAGGAAAATGTAACTTTGTTTTTAAAAGGCAAAAACTATCCTCTGTACCCTGTTGACACAAAACGACTAAAAAAGCCTAAATGCAATAGGGTTGTCGGGCTTTTTTGGAAGTACCATATAACACAGAATTTTTTGTCTCTCTTGGAAGGATTACAAAGAAAGTAGTGTTTCCAGAAAATAAAACCTCAAAATTTCATGGCAACTGTCTGAATTTTAAAATTTTGAGGCCAAATAAAATTTTATGTTTGAACCAACTTGTAAGTTTAAGTTGAGATAACTTATTATTTGTGTAACTTAAATTCATAAGTTCTACAGATAACCTAGAATACTTAGAATTCTGTAATGTGAAAGTAATACCATTTTATTAATTTTGTTAAGAAAATCCACCAATAGTGGCAAATTGCATTCACTTCAAAAAATTAAAAATCCTGTTATTATAAGATAACTGTCCCATAACAAGGAAACTAAACAAAAACACACTTATAACCTAAAAAACCACATTTTGATGGATGTTTAACCTTGGCCCCAAACCAACTGTTGCATCAAATACGCAAAGTAAAACCTGGATTTTGAATATCAGCAGTTGCTGGTGTTTTACTGTAAAGTATGAGCCTGTTAATTGCTGAACCTCAGCCGGCTATCACTGACAGACATTTTTACGCTGCTTACAGTTCTCACATAGTTTTGAATGCTAAAGCCTTTGATGAATGGAGCTAAACACCGCTTTCTTTGCCCAAATGCGTGTGCGTATTTAAAGCCGCATTTCCACCAAGCAGTCCGGGTCGGCACAGTACGGTTTGGCTCGGTTTGGTACAGTTGAGCCTGATCCCGTTTGTGTTACCACAGCAAACTGTGCCCTCTCGTGGTGGGCAGCGTGTAAGCTGGATACTGCAAGCCCCAGCTGTTAAACAATAGCCTGACGCTGTAGCAGTGTGACACAGTTTACCCCGCTAATAAATCCAACAAAGAAGAAAAACGCGACACAGTAAACAAAGAACATAGATGGAAGACATGCAGCATTTTGTCCTTTTTGTGATTGGCATATAGCTCTATGATGCAATCAAGCTTTGTTTCATAGAAGTCTGTGTGCCGCCAGGAGAAATGCAGCCTCTGTGGGGTTAAGTGACGATTCTTTTGACCAATCTACGGTCTGCACTGTGTTGCTCCACCTTCCGATCGGTTCAGTCTGGCACCCATACTAAAGGGTCCCTAAAAAGTAGGCCAGCCCTTCTTGGTTATTTGGGGATCTGTCCCGGGATAAGTCAATGGAAACCCCACAAAATGCGCGCCATACCGAGACGAACCGAACCGGTCTGCTTGGTGGAAACGCAACTTATGATGACATAAATCCAGGGAACAGGAAAATAAAAAAAAATCCTTTATTTATTCATTTATTTATTTTACAAGATAGTTATGTTGTAAAGCAGAAAGATGTTTGTCCCGAGTGAATGCTCGTCCCACACTGGCAAGCTAATGTTCAAGTCTTATAGCATACTGGTAATGACCATGATTTTTTCAACAAACAAAGAAATTAAAGCTTCATTAATTTTAAATGGATCAGTACTTATCCAGTGTTTTTGTCTTTCTGAACACTCACACTGTACTCATGCACACACTCAGGCAGTGAAGAAAATTTAAAGAATTTAGCCCAAGTCCCAAACCTATAACTTGAAGGTTTGCCAACCTAACTCAAGAATTGAGAACAACTTTACACAACAAATGTTACAGGGGGTTGAGATAACTACCTTGAAGTAGTTTTCAACACAAGAGAACATTTTTTGTTTACCTAACCAAAAATTGTTTTCAGGCCAACAGTTTTAGGTTTTCATTTTCACTGCAAGGTTTTTCTGTAAGTATTAAAGATTGGTTTGAGAAGCTGAGGTGCAGAGCCCACACATGTAGGTAAAGGTACTTAGTGTCCTCATTTTGCAGGATTATAAAATTTGCTTCATTTCACATTCTTGGTTTAAAAGCATACAATTTTGGTGTGGCATGATCTATGCTGATCATAAAACATGCCTCGACTAAATAAAGACTCACACATGCCCCTACAGCCATGAAAGGTAGCTTTTGGAACATGTCCACACTGGGCAGCATGGGAAAGCTTTAAAATATGGGAAACATTGATGCTAACACAGGAAGAAGCAGTACTTTTTCTCCTGCATCCTCTTTCTAAAATGTGTTCATGTTGGCTCAGGAGCAGGCAGAATGACTGACATGTGGAATGACAAACAGCGTGACAACATGGTGCAAGCGAGCCGCCCTCCAGCACCGAGCCCTGCACAGCTGCACACTGCCCGCTCGACTGTACGAGACGCTATGGCACGAGTTCAACAGTAACGCTGATCTCATGGGTCAAAACCAGCACAGCCTGCTAACTGGAGGTAGTGAAACCTTTGCTATTGCCCATAAATTTAGATGTAGGCTTAAGACAGACGGGGAGGCAACTCATTCATTCACTCACCACTTCTTACATTACAACACCAGCGACAAGTTTGGTGTGGGAATATGAGCTAACCAGATAGTAATCCCATCCATACATCCGTGATACTTTGAGCTGGCCCCCCTTCTGTTTTTGTGACAAACATTTGCCAACAAACTCAAATCCAAGAGGGTAGCTGGGTTTTGTTTAACAGAGAAGTACTTGTAGATCTGTCATGGCGAGCTCAACAAGTACGGCTTACCCCTTCAATAGTAGCCTCTCATACACACGGAAGAAAGGAAAGACCACATTGTCGGTGGGGGTGGGTCTCCATTTTTCGTGAATTTGGTCATTTGTTGGCCAAGGTCAGCTCCTTAAGATTAGTGTTGGTGGCGGTGGTGGCGGTGTGTGTGCTGTGTGTGTTAATCCATTGATTTAGCTGGAGTTAACACGCTGGCAAGGATCCAGCAGAGACTTAAGTCACAATTGGAGTGGGGCGGATAGATTGAGAGGGGATGGTGGGAAAGTTGAAATACCGCTTTTCTTTGAGAGAAAGGGGAATTTGAAGAGGAAATTGAAGCAAGGGTCTGCGGTAGGTTTGTTTAAAAGTCTTCAAACACAGTACACTGTTATAGTTGATTTGCTTTTGCTGTTTTTTTAATAACATCTCAAAAACTGCGATGGAAATTTCGACACAAAAAGAAACAGAGCCTATTCGCGAGACAGAGGCATTTAAAGGTGATTGTTGAAAAGACAAATTTCACAAACACTGCAATCAAGTCTAACAATCTTAGATAAATGTTTTCCCTCTTTGCAAATTGACAGACCAGTATTTCTTTGGCAGCGTAAACATGAGAAATGGTGTCATCACGTATGAAAAACACTGTCAAATAATTTTATTTCAAGGATAATGCAACAAGGTGTTCATTGTCTAACATGTTGACCTGCAGACAGATTTAGAGATTCTTGGAGCGTGTTAAAACAGGACAGTGTGAGACTAACCGTCCAGGACAAAGAAACATTCCTTGTGTCAGTGAAACTTGTGTTTTTTCACGTCAGAGTTTTCAATTACATTTAGCTGGCCTGTTGAGAGAGACAAGCAAGATTACCAAGGAGGAAAAAAAAACACTCATCATAGCTAGACAGCTATTTACGGAGCGGCTGTAGCCTCACAGGAATGGTCCTCCACCTTGACTTATTGAATTATTGAGGAGCTGTCGACAGGTTGAGCAACTGTCTCCTTCTCCCTGTGTTTCCTTACATTCACTTAACTCAACACGGCGCTGCAGCTGTCAGAGTGCGCTCCATTCCTTGGCTGCAGCCAGCCAGGGTGGATGAGTGCACCTTGCAGGCTTAAATCTCTGTGACCTTAGGTCAGTATCATTCATCCTGCTTCTTCAAACTGCAGTAACAAGAAATCCACGCAAAGATTCCTATTACCCTATAACCACAGATTTGATGCATATTTGAAGAAGAACGAAGGTTAAATGTTGATATCAGTGTGGAGGATCATCAGATGGGGAATCAGGAGATGATTGATTCTGTTTTGTCAGAGGTGTTTGATAAATGATTTCCTTACCTTTGCCTCACCTCATAAGTACATGGCTGCCAGAAAAGGAATTTCAAACATGTTGTCAGTGACTGAGCCCTGGGGCTGTGCAAAACTGTCCATTACCGTCGTGCTTGTCGCGTAATGTTTGCGAGAAGATTGACAACAGATCGACGAGCCGTCTTCTGTGCTCCTATAACTGTACTGTTTTGAGGATAGATCTTGTTTAATCAATTACCTCTTGTTTTTAAAGGCCCTGTAAACGTGAAACCATACTGAAGCTTCCATCATTCCTTTTTGAAAGGTTAAGTCATTGATACTCTCCAAAATAAATAAATACATTTATTATAGTGCTTTCCTCACCTGGAAACTTGTTACAAAATAGGGCCCTTTCTTCTCCTTGGTCGGGGTCAATCGGACATAAGTGACCGCAGCTTTCATGCTCTAATGTGAAACAAAACAAGCAAGCTGGGATTTCCTCGAAGAGGTTTCAGCTGAACCCTGCAGCTGTTTGAATTGCAGTGAGAATGGGATCAACCCAACAAGTTGAACAAATGGCGGTTTGACTCATCACACTACTTGTAGTAGAGCAGTTATCATAAGTGTCGTAATACAGCCACAGAGCAATTTCAACATTCATAACATTACGTAGCGTCTCCAACATCAACAGAGAAGCTTTTGTCAGTTTTTTGGTCAACAACATTTAATGAAACTGCTCGTCTTCCCAACTGCTGATTAGGCGTTGACCTCCTTGTTGCTCCAAGTTAGCCCTTGACTCACCTCAGTATCCAGTTAATGCTTGGCATTTGCTCAACTATATCACTGAAGAAGGAAACTGTGACATAATGATTTAAGGACTTTTAAAAAATAAACAGTGCTAGCACAAAATGACCCAAGGGAGTAATACAACAATTGTTTATTGTATTGGTATCGGTATCGGCCAAAAGGGGTTTTGATATATCGGCATATCCGATATCGGCAAAAATCCAATATTGTGCATCCCTACTGACAATATCAAAATCGTGATTCTTTGTCATAATATATATTTTTTTCAAATTCAAATTCTTCATTTCAGTCTTTGTTTATAAACTTATCACTTTTCTCCAGCAGAGGGTGAAATGTTTCTCTCTGACTCATGTGATGTGAATTTTATGGGAAAATATAGCTCCTGATGTAGTCTGTAGACATTATCATCACATGGTCTAGTGTTAAAAAGGCAATCAAAAAATTGCAAAAATCGTAAATATTAAAGAATCGCAATTGAAATTGAATCGGCACCCCAAAGATTGTCATAGAATCAAATCCCGAGAATAGCATATCATCCCAGTCCTATTATATAATTTTTACATTAAATACAAAGAATACATGTAAATATGTTTAAGAATATGGTGTCGCTTATTAAACTCTTTAAAATATTCAGGCTTAATACTTGAGTCAACAATGTAAACGTACTCCCAGATGTTTAGTCATCAGCCAATCACAGCATCCCTGCAGGCTCAAATTACACTAACACTCTTTTTTTTGTGACTTCCTGTGTAGTTGTTTCCAGTGCTTCAGCAGCCAGCCTCAAGTGGACTCTCAGAGAACTGCAGTTTTTAGCACTTCTGTGTGGGCTTCATTTCTCACAGCTCACTGCTTGGATTTTCATGATGTATCCCCTCTAGAGCTGAAACGATTCCTCGAATGATTTGAGGTACTCGATTACAAAAATTACTCGAGTAATTTTCTCTGCCTTGAGGAATCGTTTAATTTTAAAAAAGATCAAAGAGTGTTATTTCAAATAGAGCTGAGGACATATTAAGAGAGTTTTAAGACCCCTCAAGCTACCTCTTATGCAAAATAGCAACTAGCAACAAATCTAGCTTATTTTTTGGAGTTTGGAGACTAAAGCTGCGTTTCCAACGAGCAGTACGGGTCGGTTCAGTACGGTTTGGGACGGTTTGGGACAGTTAAGTCTCATCCCGTTTGCATTTCCACAGCAAACTGTGCCCTCTCGTGGTGGGCGGCGTGTAAGCCGCATGCTGGAAGCCACAGCTGGTAAACAATAGCGCGGCGCCGTAGCAGCTTACCCTGCGATTAAATCCAACAAAGAAGAAAACGCGACACAGTAAACAAAGAGCACGGATGGAAGACATGCAGCATTTCGTCCTCTCTGTGATTTTCATGTAACTCTTTGTTACAAAGTGCAATCAAGCTTTGTTTCAGAGAAGTCTGTGAGCCGCCAGGAGAAATGCAGCCGCTGTTGGGGTAAGTGACGATTCTTTTGACCAATCAACCATCTGCAGTGTGTTGCTCCACCTCCCGAGAGCGGATCGGTTCAGTCTGGCACCCATACGAAGAGTCCCAAAAAAGTGGGACGGCTCGTCTCGGTTTTTAGGGATCCGTCCCGGGATGAGTCTGTGGAAACGCCGCTAAAAGCACACCGTACCGAGACGAACCGACCCGGACTGTTTGGTGGAAACACGGCTTAATGGGTAATTGTACGAAACGGGTGCCATTTGGCTCCGCAGCATTTGATGAGATGTACAGGCCCAAAAAATGTGTCAAAGTGTGTTTACAAATTTTGAGAAAATTCTATTTCTATAAAATATTCGATAGCTACAGCCCTAATCACCTCTATACAGAAGTGTATTGCTGCCACGCCAGAAAATAAAAACAAACTAAACATATTTGTATCAACTTATTTTGTGAATCTAAATTATAGGGTTATAGTAGTATCAGGAAAATACCTGGGTAGGAATAATTGAGTGTTAGTGGCTGTTCAGGGGGCAGTTACTTAAGACAGAGTCAACCTGCATGAAGTGTCTGTCGCCCTGACAGTTTCTACATGTGAGTTTTTGGCAGTGTTGGACTGGTGCAGCTTGTATCCATGGAGTCTTCTGTGCCCCTCCAGCTTGTGGATGATAAATGAAGCTACCTCCAGAGTGTTGGAGTGATTCTTCCTTCTGGCCCATGCATTTCAAAATCCAACCTAGCGTACACATACTTATCGAAATCTCCCCTGTGCCTTAACACAAGCATAAAGTAGGATCTGATCAATCAAATCAACAACATGAGTTTAACAGTATGTGTAATCACGTTGTAATTTGATAATCCAGCAAAAGTTATAATGTAAAACTGATGTTTTTCTTCTGATGTGGCAGCATTTCTCAGAAATAACCACTGTAAATCTTTGAAGGGTAACATGCAATCAACAGAGTCAACTACTGAAGTCTTAGCTAATACAGACAATTGTGCTGTTTTTGCAGGCTTTGATGGGATCACCTGCTTATCTAACCAAAGAATACAGTTAATTATACAACAGGTGTGTTTTCTGTATCATAACCTCTGACATTGGAGTTTAATGCATACACTTACTCAAGCATTAGTGACCTGTTAGAAGCTCACAGCTGTCTGCACACTTTGCTGAACTTTCTTTTCTTCAGCAGTTTGTTATTCCAGGTTTGTTGTTCTATAACACCTCAGATGTATTACACTTTTAATGCAGAACCTGTTGGTCTTTAAGATAAAGGTCAAAGAGACGACCTTTAATTAAAAAAAGGCTCGCTATGTCAATGTTTTTCATAGACTTTTTCACCTCTCAAGACTTCCTGGACTATTTGGACAGCTAGTACGGAGTTTAGGTATAAAAAGCAGATCGCATGCTGAGTTTAGTGGTTTTAAAAGATCAATGGTTGTTAAAACATGGTTCATACTGTGATTACGTTTAACTCGTAGTGAGCTCTGGGCTGTTACTCCAGGAAGTAATGACATCACTGCATGGCTGGTAAGGAGGGTGGCTGGAAAGGACCAAACCCATGGACCACATCCAAAAACTCTATAACCTTCCACTGAGGCTGTATGGAGGATTCAATCCCATCCAAGTTGATGCTGCCCCTGCCAAAATCCAAATTCACATGGAGGAAGTCTACCTCCATTTGGGTTTTATCAAAATGCTCCAAACCACACACCCAGTGATAGGCTGGTCGTGACTACAGCTGAGTCTCTGCAGAACAGACTGCAGTGCACGCTTGGCAGGAGGGAAAGGTGTGGCAATCGCATGTTGTCTTGTTAACCGGGAGTATCCAGCAGCAGAGACCATTACAGATTAATGTGCAGCAGGTGTTGGTTGTCTAGACCGGCAAAGAGAAGCATACACTCGCTGAGTAATTGAAAGTGCAGGTGCATCTTGGGTCGCAGCCAGCATCTGGGGCTGCTGTAATGTTTCTAGCTGCATGACATCTCATTTTTAGGGCTCCACTTATTACATAAAATACCTCTGAGCTCGGATGGAAAACAAGACGCCTGAGGAATGCCAGATTTTTTTTTTTTAACTCTTTTTTTGTAAACCAGCTCTCAGCTATTATGGATTATTGTTTCTCTTACATTGACAGATATTAATGTTAATTCACAAGTTCAATTCTTGGACTTGTTGAAGTGATACAAAGCATCTTGGCAAGGATTGTGGAATCAAACCTCCTGACTTTGTCCACTTAATCAGAAAAACCTGACGGGTTTGACTTCCTGAGTTTACATGGAATTACCTGTGCCAAAAAATACAATCAAATTTCCTGAAAGTCAGTCACAGTGGGCAACACAGACAGGAGAATGCCTTCTGATAGTCAGTGATACTCTCATAGAAATGGTTCCTGAAGTGTTGGTGTAGACTTTCAATGGACAGGGTGTGGCTAATTTCTTCCAATTCACAAAGGATGAATTACAAAAAGCACAATTTACAATGTGAAGTGATACATCCATAACAAAAGTTTTCACCAAACAGGAAATTAATGAAGCGAACTGCTTCATTTGCACCTAATTAGTGGATCAATATCTGATGTGTGTTAGATTCACTGTTGCTGTAACTGCAGCGCCTGTTTTATTCCCTGACCTGTGCGGCTGCTCCTGGCTCGAGGCCCTCACTGGCTATCACTCTCCAGGGCTAAGAGGATAATGTGTTAGCTGATATCTTAGCTCAGTGTGGTGCTGAAATGGGAAAAGGGGGAGTTTGGAGGAGGTAATGATGGACCACTTTGGTTTCTCCTGAGAAATAGGAAATCCAGGCCCAATCTCGGAGGGTCCTGGCTAGACTACGACCTGTAAGCACACAGGAGCGAACGCAATGCCTGAGATTTCTGACAGATCGCAGCAGCACTCCCAGCATCATTTCTTCACTGTCATATCTAGAAATCAAACTTTAGTCATTCTAGTTTGTTGGAAATGTGACACATTTTGTCTGAGGCCTCAGTTAGAAAACAATGTGAAAAGAAAGTCATTTATTTGCGCTTCTTGTGGCTGACATAAGATCCCAAAACATGACCGCAGCACACTGCCTGTGCTGGGTGAAATGAGTGTGAATGTGGTGCCAGGCGAGGGTCCTCTTTCTCTCCTCACACTGAGCCTCTCCAGTCATGGATCACAGAGCTGGAGAAGCAGCTAATAGCTCTTTCTAGCTGGGCCTGTGCTAAATACTCCCTCCACTAAAATTATTCCTCTGGGAATCAATGGGCCCATTCTTTTGTGAGCTGTAGTTTGCTTGATGGTTCCAACCTCAATGTGAAACATTAGACAGCAATGGGGAAAACATAAAACATAATACTTGTGTGACCAGCTTGTCATTGGCTCTTCGGTGGCTGTGCTAAGAATTTTGCCCAAGATAGTAGATTCAGGGAGGGAGAGGCTTGTGAGGGTAGCAGGCTCCCTGCAGATCAAATTGCAGCACTGATGCACCTAAAGGGAGGGGCTTTCGATGGATACACTGTAAATATTTTGGGTGCCTATTTCATGGAAATATAAACATGCAATAACTTATTCCAACATTACATTTTAGCCGTACTAGTGGCGTGGCTGTGGCACTGCTGGTTTAGTTCTGAGCGTTTTTTCCAAGACGAAATATTTCAGCAACATCTTGACAAATTCTGATATATTTATTGCAAACATGTAGCCCCAAAAGGGTGATGATAATCAAATATTTGGTGATTTTCTTTTGCTTGAATTCAATTATCAATATTTTTTCTTCTTCAGAGTCAGAAGTCTCCCTCCTCCTATATGTTGTGTACTGGAATTTATTCATTCATGGCCTCCAGGGGATGAATCCATATCCCTCTTGCCCCATTATGGATTAATTTTTTTCTGGGTAAATTTTTCTAACATATATTAGATTAGATATTTGTAGCACCATGAGGATGAAAACGTCTCGTTTTCAGATGGTCTAGCGATCTGGGTCATGCACCACATGGTTCGCCCTTGAGCCCCCGAGGTGGCCCTGGTTTGAGTCCGGCCTGCGACCTGTTTCCTGCATGTCATTACCCACTCTCACTCTGTTTCAGTCTCTATCCACTGTCCTATCCTCTCCAATTTAAGGCATGAAAAGCCAAAAAAATTACTTAAAAAAACTTTATTCAGACATTAAATACACCAGAGGATAAAACCTTTGACTTTGTGAACCCCTGTTTTTCTTTTGGCACCACAAGCAGATTAAACTGTATGTAAACAGAACTGTGGGCAGAATTTCACAGTTTCATGGTGGTGAATTGTTCTGACACTGATAAAACCCTACGTTGGTGTTGTGCCAGCTCACACAAAAAGTTTAGTTCACACCAATTTAAATAAATTAGTTCACGTTCAGAGTTAAATGAATGAATCCTTGTATGCTATTGTAGCACCACAGACAGAAAAAACGCTGATGTATAGTAGGGCTGGGATGATATGCTACTCTCGCGATTTCAATTCTATCACAATTTTTGGGGTGCCGATTCGATTTAGATTGCGATTCTCTGATATTTACAATTTTTGAGATTTTTAGTTTGCTGTTTTAAAACCAAACCACGTGCAAAAGTTAAATGATGATGATAATATCTACAGACTATATCAGGAGCTATATATTATCCTGTAACATGCACATCACTTGAGTCAAAGAGAAACATTTCACCCTCTGCTGGAGAAAAGTGGTAACTTTTTTCCATTCCAGTTTATAAACAAAGACTGAAATTAAAAATTTGAATTTGAAAAAAACAACAATTTTTTGACAAAGAATCCCAATTTTTGTATTGGTAAACAAAAAATCCTGATTTATCTATTTTCAATTTTTTTCTCCCTCCCTTACTGTATCGTGTGAACTGTCTGCAGTATGAGCCACGCTGGATACATGGAGAGTGCCGTAGTAGTAGTAGATCTGACTTCTGACGCTCTAAGTCACAGTGTTCACCTGTTTGGCATCTCTCAGTGCCTCCTGTCACCTCTTGGCACCTTCCAGTGCTCTTCAGGGTGAGTGAGTGGTTGAGCTCACCCTTAATGAAAATATAAGCGCTACTAATTTCATCACTACTAATTTCTCATTATGGGTGAAATGTCTCAACAGCTACTTCATTGTGGTTTAGCACAAAACTTGAAATAAAGAGCAAACAAGTCTAAATGATGACCCAACTGATCCCTTCCTCAACAGAAGTGTTAGCACACTAAATCACAAACTGTGATGAGGAACGTAAACTTCTGAACTACTTCACATCAGCATGTGATCACTGTCATTGCAGACGGTAACACAGCTTAAAGAAACTTGAGCACTGCTGAAGACTCTATTTCAGCCTAGTTGATATCAAAGATAAGTGCTTTTTTCCTACAAATGGTGTAGTATTTGGTACTAAACACCCAATGGGATAATCTTCTGACAGAATAAATTTCTGATTTTTTTTTTCGAAGTGGTCAGAGCCAGCACCTTGAGAAGAGGGATCAAAGATAACCCACAGTCATTTTGTCTGCACCCACAGCCTAATTGTTATTGGGCACCACAAAAATGTCTGATATGTAAAATGTAGAGAAACATTTGCTGGAAAAACAAACATCTCTATTTCATCCTTTTTAGAAAGCTCATTGTGATTATTTCTTGAAGCCTTATTAATTTTCCTGTAATTGTTCAACCACGAGGATCGCTACCCTTCGCACTGAGAGTTTAGTCGAGCTCCTGACCACAATGTCTCCGCTGTCTCACCACAAAAACCTGGTACTGGACACCAACTCAACAATGACTCAAAGTTGCCGGGATTCTGAGAGTCTCTGGCTCCCTGAATCAGTTACTGTAGCTCAGAATTCCCCAGCTGAGCCTTTATTGTACTCAAGGCTTCCAAAACCACCAGACCAAATTCTTAGAAACTGTCATCAGTGATTTAGGAAAAAAAAAACCCTCATTGCATTCCATGAATCGCATGTTAATTGTAAAGAAATGCGTGATGACATAACAGAAAAACTAAGCATTTGTATTATCTCAAGGGAATGCAAAACTCGCGCGGAGTGGCACAGTACAAATTAAGCAGATTTAGACTCAAGTGTTCACAGCAGACCAGCAGAGTAAAGTACCCAAATCAGCTTAATGTGACTAAGCCTAAATATTTATAAAATCAGTTGTAATGGGCTTCTCCCCTGGCAGTACCATCCCGTCCAGTGTCACTGTGGATATAAGCTGGAAAATTGTGACTTCTGATGTCAAAGGTGAACTTTTACTGACCACATTTTATTCATAAAATCAGCCCTGATGATGTTTTGGCACAGAATAATCAAACTGGACTTGGTACAGGATCACTTGTCCACAGACTGGGTGCGGAAACCCACTTAAAAACAATCACTTATTGTTTCTGGTAATAAGTGTCTGGATGTTGACTGAATCTGCTTCATGTTCATAATGTTCCCCGGCCTGTGCCAGACCACTGCTCAGCTTGTCTATTTGGTTACTAGTACTGAGCCTTTGTTTGTGCTTCAATGGAAGCTGATATGAGAAGTAAGAGGAGCCTGTTGCTACAAGAGTCTCTGCAAAGGTCAAACATGGTGGTTTGTTTTTTCTAGGATTCCTTCGGGACGCAGGGTGAATAACTTTAAGGCTTTCTACCTGTAGGCAATAAGGAGCAACAGCAGCCCTGCCAGTTGGTCAATTAGAGACAAACATGCCTTTATTGACCTGCCAGATTGTGAAGTGTAAACATTTCTAAACAAAGGCCATAATGGAAGAAGGGTGAAGAGCGGTTCAGGAAAAATGTATGAAACATCACGTTCCAGTATTAAAATTAAAGGTTAACTGCTGATTTTTTTTCTTTTTAGGTGTTTTAATTTTAACTTTGGCATTTTTAACCTCTGCCAAATAAGTTGCCACTAACGTAGATGGCCTGAATCATCTGCTTCAGGAGAAAAAAAGCCACAAATACAGAAACAATTCATCCTTGAATACACATTCAAAGCAAATGCAACAGCCAGAACTTACAACTAATGTTTCTTTAACCTGAACAACAAAATGTGCTGTGAGCTGCGATGACACCAAACACACTCAAAGTAAACATATTATATAAAACAAAAAGTACTAAAAATCCAAAACATCTGCAGGAGAAAATAAATGTTTCGAATTGAGGCTTGCAAACAGAATTGCTCCAGGCCTGTAGGGGGAGCTACGTGAAACACTTTTAGTGTTGCTAAGCTAGCTATCCTAGCAAACTAGCTGGCAGTATACATACCTGGTTGTTGTATCTTGATGACTCTATCAGAATTGAGTTTGAGCTGTGATAGTGTGTAGGGGTGGGAGAAAAAATTGAAAATCGATAAATCTGGATTTTTTGTTTGACAATATCAAAATTGGAATTCTTTATCACGAAAATCTACTTTTTTTATTCAAATTCTTCATTTTAGTCTTTGTTTATAAACTGGATCAGAAAAAAGTTACCACTTTTCTCTAGCAGAGGGTGAAATGTTTCTCTCTGACTCAGGTGATGTGCATTTTATTGGTAAATATAGCTCCTAATGTAGTCTGTAGACATTATCATCATTATTCAACTTTTTCAAATGTTTTGGTGTTAAAAAGCAAACTAAAAATCGCAAAAATAGTAAATATCAAAACATTGCAATTTAAAGCGAATCGACACCCAAAAAATCCTAATAGAATCGCGAGAATAGCATATTGATCCAGCCCTAACTGTGTGTAATGTTTCTGAAAGGCAGCATAATTTGCAAACAGAGCATAATTCAATCTTTTCAAACAAATTTTTAGAGGCAAAAACAATGCTCTCTATACAGTTACTGGGTTTTTGTCCTGATCTTTTCAGGACTGAGCAACACCTGCTCCAAGAGTCAGTGAACTGACTGAAATTCTTTTAAAGCAAATTAGAGATGGACCGATATGGATTTTTCAGGGCTGATTCTGATTATTTGTAGTCAAGGAGGCCGATAACCGATATTTGAAGCCGATTTTAATTTGCAGTCAAAGTGAAGTTATTGGTGTCAAAATTTTGAATAATACAAACTCCAACACTACACTTCAAATACCTTGTGTTGTGTTTTATAAAGTTAAATTAAAACTTAAAAAAATAAATAGCTAAAGTTTTCTACAGTAAATAAAGTTTTCCAAAATTTCAATGTAACTGCAATAACTCTGTTACCCAAGCCATGGCTCTGCTTGTAACCAATCAGATGGTACCGTGGTTGGGACAGTGTTGAGGACTGAGTAGTGACTGCAGACAGCGGAGCGGCTGCATCAGAGTCGCAACAATGCAGTTTTAAATTTGTTTATTGGCCGTCGGATTAACAAAAAGGCTGATGCCGATATGCCTCAAAATGCCAACATGGCCTTGATAATCAGCCCGGCCGATAATCGGTCTATCCCTAAAACAAACTTGAAGAAGTTTGAAATTGGCACTGTTTTAAAAATATGACATACTGCAAATCTATTTTTCTAATTCTGTCAAATTGTTAGTTATAAATTTTTGCAGCGTCATTCAAGCTCCTGTGTGTGTGTTGATTGTATTACTGTGACAAATGAACACAGTCCCTTCTGACCAAAGAGGGAATTCCTTGAACCATCAGACTGAACCTGTGTCAATTGGTCCATTATATATTTTTAAGGTGTGGCTGTGTGTGTGCCACCCAGGTCAAGACTACACTGACCCCACAGAGTCGGCCTCATTCCTCAAGCAACATCATCAAATGGAGACCTTATCTCCGCGGTGTTCTGTAGGATGGCAACGAGCCAAGAACGCATGCCTCTTCCTTACTTCGCTCGGCGCTCAGATAAGTGCGTGTTGCACGGGATACGGCGTATTTGTCAGTCACGTCAGGCCAGAAAGTGACGAGAAGTACATGTGGAATGTTAAGTGCATGGCGTATCAGAAAACATCAAAGAATGCAGGGAGCCCCAGGGAGCCTGTAAAATTAATGATCCAGGTTGACTTCTGCAGAAAACAAAGAGAGGAGAGAATGAGTTTCTGTCTGAAAAGGGTCACAGTGCAAGTTCCTGTGTGTTTTACAATCTGCTGAACCATAAGGTTTCACCTATTTAAAAAACCGGCAGGCTTTACATCCTGGATGTGGCGTCAACAAGGGAGGAATCTGGGCACCTGACAAGAAAATGGGAACTGCTTTGATTTGGTATCGGCTAACAGAAAATAATTAAAGTACATGTTGCGAATCCATTTAAAATCACTTCGTCTCCTCTTTAAACCACAAAGAAAACAGTCTGAGTTCTTTCAGGGAACTGAGTTCATGAAACTGCCTTTTGAGTTCATGGGGCGAGCAACAGTCCTTAATATGTTGAATGATGAAGAAATTACTTTTCTCTCTACTGATCCGAATAACTGAACCAGTTTCTATGAATTCCTGATCAGTCAGATGCTTTTGAGACGTGCCCTCATGACCCTGCTTACTTTTTTTGAGGCTTAAGCTTTCTGGTTTATACCTGAACAGCATTCATGTACGGGAACGGGAGATATCAATTCACTCACAAAGCTATCTTATAGTTGCTGAGGAACGTGTTGAGATCATTTGAACACGCACTGCAACAATCTGTATCTGGAAGACATCCAAATGCCACCAGCTGGCCAGATGCTTCACTGGTGCCTGGGCTCTGCTCACGTCCATGGCAACAACTTCTCCCACCGAGCAGGAGAGAAAAGCCAGAAAAGCTGCGTCCTGGGGGAGCTGTAGTGCCACTGGCGCCTGCATGAGTGTGATATAAATCCCGGCCGCTTTGAAAATAATTAGTGTGGGGATCAGGGCAGGGCGGTCTCCCCGGCCTGGCGCTGAAGAGGAGACAGGTGCCACCAGTGGCCTAAGCTGCTGGAGCTGCACCCTAGTAGTACAGAGCAGGCACAGGCGAAAGAATGCCAACCTCAGTTTAACAAAAGAAAGAGCCTCAATGCTCAGGCAGCGCTTGTTCCTTTTCTGGGCTCTTACAGCCACTTTGTAAGACTGTGGGAGTCTGCTGGGAGAGGGATTTGTGTGGAATAAAACTGCTGGAGAAAAAGGTGTGAAGGGTGGCATGTTTACGTGCTAAGACCTGACCGTTGAAACTAACCCCCAGTGTGAGATGGAGGCCAAGATTTATTAGGACAGCACCTTCAGACAGCAGTGGAGTCCAGAGCTAACAAAGGGAGTTTTAGACTTCCTTAATATCAAAGTGGAACATGGAGTAAAGGAGGATAGGAGACTTTCTACAACATCATCTTTGTTTCCTACGTCATTATGCACTGACAAAGGCATGAGCTGTACAGATGCTTCTAAGAACATAAGTATTGTAGAGCTGAAACGATTCCTCGAATGATTCGAGGTACTCGATTACAAAAATACTCGAGTAATTTTCGCCGCCTCGAGGAATCATTTAATTTTAAAAAAGATCAAAGAGCAGTATTTCAAATAGAGCTGAGGCCATATTAAGAGAGTTTTCAGACCCCTCAAGCTACTTTTACAAAACGACAAATCTAGCTTCTTTTCTGGAGTTTGGAGACTAATGGGTCATTCCACGAAACGGGTGCCATTTGGGTCTGCAACATTTGATGAGATGTACAAGGCCCAAAAAATGTGTCAAAGTGTGTTTACTAATTTTGGAGCTACCAAAGCAAGTGCTCTTATTGACATGCTGTATCAGAAAATTATATTTCTTAAAGAGAAAAATTTTCATTTAAAAAATAACTGCTCTTTAACTAAACAAAAAATGTTTTTTATCCGATTACTCGATTAATCGATGGGATTTTCAGTAGAATACTCGAATACTAAAATATTCGATAGCTGCAGCCCTAAAGTACTGTAAGTGAAAAATGTGAGTTTTATTATATGGGACCTTTCAATATAATGGTAGGACTGGAAAAATGCAGAATCCTGAGTGCATAACATTGCTTTCTAAGTTAAACAGTCCTGATATGTCATAAGTGATCCAGTGATTGATTTATTGCATCCATAACTTCAGATTTTCCTCTGACTGGAATGTTTTGAAGAAGTCATCCGCTCAAATTGACCACGTCTCCCCGGTTTGGCTATGTCTTGTAAAAGATCTTCCCACGTCTGCTTACTCTCATGGAAATTCCTTTTCCCTTCGTAGCTTTTGGAGTCCAGGCAGAAACTGTCACTCATTGTCCACAGAAATGTCACAGCGACATCATTTTCCACTTTTAAAAAGCCAGGGGATCCCTGCTCGTGGTCACCCGGAGGACAGGAAGAAACAACAGGATGAGGGGCAGTCCCCTCTACGAAAGCGGAGGCTCCCTAGCTGGAAGCGGGGATCCCCTCACTGGTCAGACTCGGGGTGTAGAGTGTTGTAGAACCCGAGAGTTGAGACGTTCCCATGTCATATTTTCTATTGTCTTTCGCGGTGGGGTCAGGGATTCTCTTCCGTCCTGTTGGCGGAGAATCTGCTGCTGCCTGACTCACTGTTGATCAGGGGGAGGCAGCTGTCTTTTCCAGGTTCAAACCCAGGTTTGGCAAACATCTACCCTGCTGCAGAGTCCTCGAGGACGACACTTGATCCCCTGATGCTGACTGTGCTCTTTGAAATCTGCAAAGTGCTAAAGCAAGAGAAAACTCAAAATTTTGTTAAGAATGGTGTGGAATGATAATATGCGGTTGCTCATCTTACCTGAAACCCAAACAGCATTTTTAGCCATTTTCAACAGATCCTTGTCCCTTTGAATGGACAATGTGAACGCTACCTACCTGACGACTTGGCCTCCAGGCGTTATGCCTGCTTCATACTTTCATGTATGACGCAGAAAGAGGACATGGAAGAATGAGCACAACAAGAAGAAAGGTATTTATTGATACACATAAAGAAATATGTGTTTTAACCAGGTCAGAACTCATTCAAAGGACTCTGTTCAACCAGGACACTTGGTCAGAACGCACATGAATCATGCATTTAAGTATTTGATTCAACCCAGATTTGACATAAACTCAACTAAGCAAAGGTATGACTTTGTTCTCTGCAGCGTTAAGATGAAAACTCTTGGATGTCGTGTGTCTCTTTTCAAGACTGGTCAAAGAAGTAATCACTTTGATAACTTGCCTGAGTAACAAGAGCCAGGGTGGCTTTATTTAGCCTGTGGAGGTGTCATCAGTCACAGGGATGTGAAAGGTATTCAAGTCCTTCGTGCCAACAAACTCATACCTCTGATGTCATCAGTGCTACCTTGATGCAGAGCTGCAAACTAAAGTATGAAAGTGACCAGAGATGGTAAGGAGGATCATTTGATGTTGATCTTCAAGCTGGACACTTTTCTTTCACCTTATGCTCCAGTATTTAGCCAGTGACTCCATTCCTATGACCACGGGGTCAGTTCCTATTATTACCCAGAAAAAAAAAACTCTCACGCTCTGTTGCTAAGTGTCAAGCTAAATTATGACTGCCTCGTTTTATGCCAAGAAGCTGTCTTTGCCAGACAGTTTCAATAACAGAATAGCAGCACCTGGCATATCATTGTTACATGCATGTGCCAAACACACTTTTCTCTCATTAGCTGCTGAGGGATAGTAGTACATTTTGTTTATTGAACTAGTGAGCTGGGATTTATTATTTCCTCTTACAGGGGAAATGTGGACACTTATTAAACACCTCATACTCGAGACATTTGTACAACAAGGGAGGAAGCAGGAAAAAGCAAATAGAGAGGGGAACCCAGAGAAGAATGGAGAGAGTAAGTGTGCCAGTCTTCGAGGAAGTTTAATCTGGAGACAACACCCTGCGTTTGCCAAAGGCTTCACTGAGGTCATGATGCAGACTTGATGAGGTGATAAAGTACTCAGGTAGTTTTCATGCTCGGCTGAAGCATCGAGGCTCAGTTTCTTCCATTAGGGTCAGCCATAACAAAGTTTGTTTAACTCAGCCAAGACACAGACATGACTGAGGAAGACAGATGTTCATGTTGAATAAAATATATTGATTTTATTTAAGACTGGTGCCAAAAACCACATTTGATTCAGTGCTGGCTGCAGTCATGGGAAAATCAGATTTTTATACAAATAATTAGCACTGAGCATAAAATCGGATAAACTCTGAGCAGACGACTATTCCCAGTCAAAAAAAAAAAAAAAAAATCATCTGCAAAAGCTATACTGTGATTGTTTTCCCAATCGGTTCATGACCACAATTTGTCAGAACAAATCATACGACTGAGGTACTTCCTTTCAAAACAGTGTTTAAAGAACCACTGAAGTACGAAAATCAGCCCTTATTTTCAAATTAAAGGGCAAGCAAGTTTACTGTCCACATTACAGAAATTCTTCATCAATTTGTAGCTTTCATGTTCTTTTATATCACTTAAACCACAAATGTGTAATTTTTCGCTTGTTTAAAGTGCTCCAGGCTTAGCCTAATGATTGGACATTGTATGTTCTGGATGTGATCCACATTTTCAGACTGTGGGATATCTGTAGTAGCAGCCTCTCATTTCTTTTCCCCCAGGGGATCTAAGAGTCTGCGAGAGGATGGCCGTTAACTTTTGTGCATGCACTGACATCAGCCGCTGACCAAGGCTGTCAAACAGACAGAAAAACATGCACTTAGGCAAACTGCACACTCCCTTTTCCCACATCCCATCCCAGAGCCCTTTATGTTGTCCACACAATGGAAATCCAAACACACAAGAAAGATTTTTCCATGCAAATGTGAAATCCATACAGGAAAAAGAAAAATATGCAGCTCAAGATTCACCGTGTGCCCAAAGAAAACAACACTCTGTAAAGTGCTTGTTAAGCCGCCAGCCCGACAATCTCCTGCCTTTCAATTATACTGCCAGCAGTAGATCAACATGACAAATACTGAAGGATGTGACCTCTTGATCTGTGCTGAACCCAACCTTACCTCAAGTTCATGGTCAGTCTGGGTTGACAGACAACATTTGAAAGAAGAGGGAGGTCATTTCAGGAGCGGCGATCGAATGGATAAATGATAAACAACTTTTCTAACTTCTGTTTCTCAATGTCACTTGGTTAAAAATGACGCAAATGTAGCTTTAGTAAATGAGATGTCTGGAAGGCCATCTGTAATTATATTCAAACACAGGGTGGGTCAGTGTTTGGATTAGCTCCATTTGTATCACTTTGTAGATAATATGAACTTGTGTGGCGTCGAACTTTCTCCCATAAATCTCCTAAACCCAAATAATCACCTGATATTTTATGAACAAGCTATAAGCGCTTGCACATGTGCACACTTTATTCATGTGCTTGACTTTGTGCTATTTCTTTTATTCTTAATGTTTTTCTTTAAACATGTGACATTTTAAATAAACAGTTGGTCATAGATAACATCGGCAGTCCCACTGGGCAGGGGACAGGCTGTGGGAAAGTATATAAAAGTGGCACTGAAATGATGATCACTCTTCAGATGGGACTCTAATTGTTTCTGTCTGAACACCTCCTCCCAGTCGAAGAGACTGTTGTCTGAAATGCTGATGCTGTTTACCGTCGTCTGCTGATGTGCGCCGCTTTCCCTTAGTTCAAAAACTCAGGAGGCTGGACATCTTTGGTCTTGGACAAAGTGGATGTGTCATAGTGGGCTTCTCAGCAGAGGAGCCAGATGGAGACAGATAAATGTGGTTCTGTTAACAAACAACACAGAGATAAGGAACCTTAAAAAATAGTGATATCTTGAGACAGACTCTTTTGGTTTGCAGAATGAAGATGCACCAGCATATATGTCATATATTACCACTTTGTGGTGCTGGTTCATGGGTTTCATTAAATGTTCAATCTTACTTTTTTATAGGCATCAGAAAAAAAGAAACACTTTCATTTTTACACTTTAAAAGAAACTGCCTGGAGAAGTGGCATGCAAGCTAGGCTACAGTTTTCTGCAGATGGGGCCACTCAGCTAACCATTGTCTAAAGGAAGTCTGAGCTGAAATATAAAAACTTACATTTCTTACTTACATTTCTTTGTTTGCTTGGTAATCTTAAGCATTTAGTGCTTAATATACTGAAAACCTGAGAAGCAAAAATTCTTAATAAAAGAAGTGACACATAAGCCCTGTTTCCACCTAGCAGTTCAGTTGATCACGTCATTTGTTGACGATCAGAGATTGGGGGAGGGGGAATCAGAAAAAGCCTGGGGCCTTAGTTCTTGTTTTTAATAAAATGTGTATAATAGCACATCATTCTTCATTTTAGAATAGAACTTTATTTGTCATTATAACAAGCACAACAAAATTGCAACCTTATTGTCACACACATACAAGGTGATCTTATGGTGCACCACTGAGAAGCTTTATTTTTATTTTGTCGATCCAATGTTGCACTACGTGGAGAAAAAAAAGCAATATCCATGTTGGATAGAATGATACCTTCATTTAAATAAAATAAAAAACAACTCAAAGGACAACTTGTAAGAGTTTTTTTTCTCGTCTTTTTTCTTGATACATTGCTGAAAGATTGGATCTGGAAATATTGGTATCGGCAGATACTCAAAATAAAGAAATCGCAAATGGATCAGGAGCAAAAAAAACGTGATCGGGACATCCCTAGTTTCCACTGGCTAATCCTGGGACAGATCCCCAAATAACTGAGATGAGCCATCCCACTTTTAGGCACCCTTCTTTAGGGCTGCCAGACAATCAATCTGATCCCAGAAGGTGGGGCTGCAACACTGCAGTCTGTTGATTGGTCGAAAGAATCGTCACTCACCATGTGACAGCAGCTGTATTTCTCCTAGCGGCACATATCCTTCTCTGAAACAAAGCTTGATTGCGCTTAGTATCAAAGAGCTACATGCTAATCCCAAAGAAGACATTATTGCTTGATGCCTCCATAAGAAAATGGATTAATTAGTGGGGTACACTGTGTCAAACTGCTATGGTGTCATGCTATTACTGACACTGCTATCGGCATCCTGTTGACTGGATTAGCACAAGGGGGTATTGTTGGCTGTGGAATTGCGAACAGGACCAGGCTTAACCGAGCCAACCCGTACGAAGCTGTATTGATCTAAACTGAAATCTTTCTCTTTGACTCCCACCTGTCACCAATCCCCACAGAAACTTTTCTTTATAAGCAAGAAAACTTTTATTTCTGAAACCCTTTGTACCACAGCTGAGGTGATGATTGGAAAGTTGCACTTCAGCAACGAAATAATTTACTCACATTCCATGAAAAGTAGGGGGAAAATTAAAAGGGTTCATCCTCTGGGGATCATGACTATCTGCATTAAATTTAAGTAAAATTCAGGAGTTTTTAGAGATTTTAGTTAGAACACAAGTGATGAACCTATTGCAAGCCCAACAGTAAAACCTGTTGAACTGCCTCCTATGGGGTATTACAGATCAGTACCACTTGTTTTGGATCCCCCTTCTACTTCTCTACAGAGGCTGTTCCTCATTCAAATGTGTGAAAAATTAAGGTATGAATTTTGGTATGTGGCCTCTTCCTCCCTTGAGGGAGCTGTGTGAAGCAAACCTCTCAGGAAGGATGAAAATGTCATCACGTTTTAAGACACTGCATTTTAACGCCTGGGCTCTTTTATGTTCGTAGAGGTGTTCAGAGGTCCCTCCTGTAAATTTGAATAGCAATGCCATAAAATTAAAAGCACCTATTGGCAGAGGCACCTTTTTATAAATTGTAAAGCAGCTGAGTTTGTCTCCTCAAACCTCACATGTAGCACTTGTGAATGAGTCACAAAACTACAGTAAAGTCCTGCCAAACACATTAACGTGCTCAGTCAGTGTGCCAAATACAACACATGGATCCACATGAGTGCCAGATGCACCACACAAGCACATCCTCAAGAGAAGCCTGAAGAGATTTGCTGTTTCATTTTAAAGATTATAAGATGTGGAATGCAAGGATGCACTCCTCCTTTTCTTCTTGAGTGTCTGTTAACAAAAGATTAAAACTCATCTGACAATAAAGTAGTTAAAACAAGCTTACCTTCAGTCTCTCTCATATAAAACAAGAGTGGCAGTTCTTACTCTTTTATCAGCCAACCACTTATTCACTCAGCAATTATGTTTCTGAATATCTGAAGTGCAGGATAATAAATGTAATGACTGATTCCTTTTCATCCGTTGTGAGCAGCTCTGTAATTTCTCTCTTATTTATTTTCTTAAGATTTATGCTACATCTGAAAGATATGAATGAGGTGTTCAGAGGCACAGTTTTGTTTACAAGTGGGCCTTTATCAAATTCAATGCTAGATAAATGTCAGTCTCATTTCACAGACTCTATAAACTGTCAGTGACACAATTTTAGGATGCAACAGTGTTCTTGTGTTACTTCTGCACCAGTCTTGTAGCAGACTTGGCTATATCAAAGTGCATGTGAGAGGCATCAGCTGTAACACTTCCATCATAGTGTGACTTTTATTAGCTTTAATTACTCTTTCAAGACAAACATCTGCATGCACATGCGCTAAGAGAACACTGCTCTTGGCCTGCTTGTCAGATTATAAACAATGAAAACACACTGAAATGGGTGTCTAAGCCAGAAACCCTCATTGCCAACTGCTGGATACACTGAAAGCCCGGAAAAGGGAAATGGCTGTCGCTCTCAGAGGCTGTAGTGTCGTCAAACAATAACTCATGGTAAAGATAATCAGCTCTCCATCATAAGAGGATGACATGTTTTCTTGAGGTTAACAGAGATTAAAAAGTGAAAGACTCAGTTGTTTAACTCAGAAGTAACTGTCAGCATACTCATCTTTGCCCCTAGGTGTTCTGTTTTGTCTTTTTCTTGTATTGTTAGGTTATTGATATGCTCAACATGCCATGTATGTTCACACATGGCGGTTATTCTGCTGCGTTAGCTGTATATTGCATGGGTGTCTTTTCTGTGATGTCACCTGTTTGTTTCAGATAAAGAGTTTTGTATTGTATTGTATCGGTAATGCATTCCAGCTTGTATTAGGTGATACACAGTTTATTGTGATATTTCTCAAGTTTACTGCTTCACATTGTTCAGCTGAATTCTCCCTGAAATAACAGACTCTCACCCATCTTCCTCTGTCTCTCTCTGCCTCTGTGAAAGCTACTTGTGTTAGCAAAGAGTTTAAATCATGTTGATATCTGTAAACTATTAGTATAAATCTATAATATTTCCTGAAAGTGACTATTCTCACATCAGGTCAGATTTTTTAATAACCCTCTCCTACACAGAGGTTCCTTTTTTTAAGTTTTCCTCTGTAACCGGATAATAATATAGGGATATTTATCTAATAAAAGTAGACGCGCAGTGGCTCACTAATTTGCCCTCCTCCTTCAGACCACATGAATGAACCAGGGAGAGTTAACAGTTAAACTGTTTTATTTGCACTTCAGTTTATCTAACAAAAAAAAAAAAAAAAACTGAGAGTTGTTATTTTTATTTTGCACTTTTGTTAATTTATTAAAAACAAATTATAAACTCAGAGAGAGAGAGTTATTTGTGTTGTATTTTCAGATTTGTCAAGTAACAAAGTAAAAATACTTTGTTAGCTTACTTAAGTAAATATTTTGGATATCTATCCTTTACTTGAGTAATTATTTTAAGCAAGCTTTTTACTTCTAAAAAAGCTAATTCTAATTAAATTTTAGGCAAGTATCTGTACTGTCACTCTGCATATTTCAAAAATAGCTTCGCTAATCCTGTTTCATTTCAGCTTGTCATCGTTTAAAAAGACTCACCAAAAAAAGTAAAAACCTATCCTGAAATTGCCAAAATTGTGCCATCCGGAAAGAGTCAATTTGATTGTGCACATGACACAAATCACACCACACTTCAGCAAGAACATAACAGACCAATGTAGCATAGTATGAAGACGTCTGGTAGAGACTCACAAGGGGGATGAACTAAACAAACTACAGGCCTCTGTGGCACAGCCTAAGCTTTTGACCTTAATAGCATTTTCCCCCCTTTTAGTTACCTTTACGTATATACTTTAAGTAGTTTTTAAACCAGTACTTCAACACTTTTTCTTGCGTAAAAAGCTTGAGTTGATACTTCAACTCCTACAAAAGTCTGCTTAAACCCTAATATCTATACTTCTACTTGATTAATGAATGAGAATACTTTTGACACCTCTGTTTATTTTGGAGTTTAGTGTCAGAGTGGCTGCGGTCTTTGATCAAAATGATCTGTCACTGTTAATTATGTACCAAAAGTACTATGGTATCAGTATTTGATATCGGTGAGTACTCAAGAGGGAGTACTCGGTATCAGCCTGAAAAAAGTGGTATCGAACGTCCCTAGTTTTTAGCACTTCTATGTCTGCTTAATGTCCTACAACCAGAGGTTGCCACTTGTGTTAGCGAAGGTTATTATAAGTTCACAAGCATCAGATAGATTCAAGTCAAATTTATCTTGATGTTTGATGCCATGTTGTCATGTTTAGAGAGTCGCATGTTGAAAAATGAGGAAGCTAATTAGTGTTAGCATAGGCAGCTAATGTTGGCAGGTGTTGTGTGCAAGCTATGCTAAGCATTTTTTTCACCATAAGAGCATTTTGTTCATACGAGCCTGTCTCTCCGTCATGTCTGCAGGTGAAAGAAGTGCCCAGGCTTGCTAGCACCATGCCTTTCAAGTGGAACCACATTGTTCTATTCATTTGGTTCACTGGAAACATAATTAGGAATCATCTGGACGAGATCTATGGAAAGGCCTCTTCAATGTGTCTTCCATAAACAAAAGTACTCTTTGTACAAATCAGCAAAGCTGCAGGAAGGAGACGTTCCTCCAGAATCTACAACCTAGCTGAAACCAAATCTTCTGGGTAAGATTTTTTGATCCCTCATGCCACACACCAGCTGAGTACTGTATTTATATGACACACATGTTCCAGGACATATAGTGGATGTGAAATGGACCAGAGTTATCCAGCAGAGAAAACAAGCCACACAAACGGCAGAGATTTAAGAATGTGGCCTCAGACTTGGCACAAATATGGCAGACAGTCACGAAGTCGAATGTGGGCAATAAACAACAAGTCACGCAAACGTACACTTCACATGCAACACAGTCGGTGATTCACTTAACCGTCTGGATGAAATCTTACTCCCTTTGGCCTGGCTTACATATGGCATCATTTCTTATTACAGCAGAGTGCAGACAAACAGAGAGGCTGAATGCAGGTTATCAATATAATACTCACAAATGACAGCATGCAGTGAGAATCCATGTAAACCACTCTCACTGCCAACTTCATTTGAGACAATGGAAACCTTTTGGTCTCCCCTCCCTGTTGAGCGGTCAGAATGCTTCTCCCTCCTTACGTCAGCACTACTCCCCTATTAAAACAATATACCAAGACTTTGTGCAGAGACCTTTAATGACTAGCAGAATTAATAATGAGCCCAGCCACGTCCATTTCCCACACTTTGAGTCTTCAGTACAGCACGCCTCCATGACCACCATGGTCGTCAGAACACAAATGTTAACATCAGGACCTCCATGTTTCCTCCTAATTGGATGCCTTTTATCAAACAATTACAAGCTCGCCTCTGCCAACAAGCTGGGAAGGGAAGGGCTCGACAGAGATAACGCAATTACATAGAGTGGACGAAAGCAAGAAATGTCAAGAGATGCTGGAGGAGAGTGATAGAGAGATGAAGGAGCTTAGCCTTGAATCTTCTTGAACAAAACGAGGTATTTACGTAGGAGTCTAAGGAGTCTTATAGAGGCAAACTGACCTGCTTGTGTAGGATTCTGTCAAATGTGAAGATTTGCAGCAAATTTAAACCATTTCTCTTGATGATGAAGTATAAAGGTTTGGGCTTATAAAGGAGTAATGTCTGTAATTTTGGATATTGACAGTCAGGATAATTAGGTTGCCAGTTTCAAATACGTTCTCACTTAGCAAAGATGGTATACTTTAGCCAGTCAGCCGTTAAGTTCAGACTGGATTTACCACTATGTTTGTTGTCAGAGTAGCAGAGGTGTCTCAGTCCAATATTGATATTGGATATTGGTCCGATATCAGCAAAAAAAGACAAGTGTCGGATTATATCGGAATGCATCTAAAATCTCTGATATAAGCACTCCGATATAAGCTGTCTATTCCAGACTCCGCTCCTGCTGTTTTTATTTGATTTATTTAGGTTATTTTCTGGGTCTTCTCATTTATTCTTTATTTTATTCAATTACTAGTATTTTTTATGTTTAATGTTAAAATTTCTGTTACCCATTGGTAAGTAATAAATGGGTCAGTTTTTCCTCATACCTACTGACTACTCATCTTTGTTTGAATAATATCACTTAATCAAGCCTTTTCTAACATGACAGACATACTACAAAATAAGTAATAAAAGTATGCATGTTTGATGCTGATATCGTATCGGAAGTGAAAATGTAATATCGGGACATCCCTACAGAGTAGTATTTAGGAAAACAGGGTGTATGACGAGGAAAAACACAACCCACTGTAATGACATTGATTTGCTTATCTGTGGTAATCAGTCTGTATTTAATTTATATCTTTTTGAATGGATATCATGCAGACAAACGCAGTTAACAGCTTATTCTTTATCAAACATTTGAGTCTGCTTAATACTGCTGAAGAGGCTAACATTTTAGCATTAGCAATTCGATCTATACACATCCTTGAAGTGGTTTAATTTTTTTTAACCCCAGGCACCCAAGTTACCAGAAAGTTAATGCTTTCACTTTGTGATGTTTATTGATTACACAGTATAATTTTCTTTGTTTCAAATACAGTTAAATCCATCAGCACTTTTGGCTTCAGTTGTACTGATGTACAGCATCGTAGGTTACATATTGTACCGTTACAAATCAGAGTGTGTGTGCTATTGAAATGTTCTCTCTGCATACCAATGTGACTTTAAAGATTCATGTTGGGTTTGATGGAGTTAGCAGGTTTCTGGCCCCCAGGTTCAAAGAACCAACCTGAAACAAAGGAACACGGAGACTGACCTGACCCGGCTCTGCAGTGTGAAATCACTCCCAGGTCACATGTGTTTCTGTTCATCCTCTTCACCTTGAGCTTTAGAAGATGGAGCAGATAGCACGCAACAGTGCAACCGGCCTGCTAAAGGCCACCTCGCTCCTCCAGATGCTGTCTTTCATCTTTTTTTAGACCCACACTTGTGGTAATGATGATTTCTACACTGACAGAAAGCCTGTGTACGATCATAGCACGCTGCTGCTCGGGGACAGGGCAGGCATGCAGTTTATTATTCTGAATCTGGAGGATGTTTCATGGAAATATTCTCTGCTAGTCATGGGGTGAATACCTTTCACGCTATTATTGACAACTCCACCCCAGCGAGCCAAACGACTCCTCCAGCTTGAATCTGCCTGTCGTTTTCACAGCTTGGACCATGTGTGCATATTGCAAAACAATAATTGTCCCATTCATCACATGGGAGGAATGGTGAAATCCCCTGGCTGTATGAAAGTGGAAGGGGTCAGTAGTTGACAGTAGACAGCCCTTCGAGCCCCATCGAGATCAAATGAGTGCCATTATGCTCCGATTCTCCAAGTTTTCAATGATAAGAGATGCACAGTGAGGCTCTCCAGACCAGCTTAGCTGTGCCTGCACAGATAAATGGCTTCCTCTTCTGAAAGGTCCCCCTCCTCATTTGGATAAGCAGCACAATCAGCGAAACACTTTAAAAAACGATCCGCTCATTAATGTTAGCGCAGACTTTGAAGCGGGGCGTTCTTGTTTGCACCCCGAGTCAGTTTGGATGAAGTCCATGCTCTGTTTGTGCTTTGAAGGGCTGAGGCCTCATTGTTCACCAGAGGATGGGTTTAGAAAGATGTCACTCACTCCAACTAGTTTGCCTTTGATATAAATAACACAAAACAGAAATTTTGTAAGTTAGAAACGAAAAAGACAGAATTGAAAAGCTTACATCTGGATTTGTCTCTACCCAAGTGTTTTATGTCAAATTACAAAGGAACATCCCAGCTGTGGATTCACATTTTTTAAATAAAACAACCCTTTTAAGTTTCATTTTACACAACCTTCAAATCTCAAAACAGACAGACCAGAACAGGCAGACATAATCCGGAGTGGAAACAGACTTAATTACTATCAGAAGCAGATGGCACAAAAATGTCCTAAAATGCTGAAAAGATGTCCAAAAAATAGACAGTTTGGTAAAATTAAATCATAACAGATTCACAAATTGCATGTTGCCTACCAAAAATGTGTATAGAGACTTTTTAGGCACCCAAATGGCATTTGATCTGCCTTTACTTCTACATGTTGTGATTTTATACACAACACAATCTGATAAAGTATTTTTATTTAGCTTGTTCCAAGAAATGACCTAAGACTATAAACATCTGAAATATGTAATTAAGTGAAGATTAAGTTTTCCTTTGTTAGCAACCATCAGCTGATGTCAAATTAAAAAGCACCCAACATGAGGTCCCCTGCTGTTTTCAATTACGCTCTACAGTCATCCAGACACACTGAAACACAATACATCATGTGGTTAGCCATAAATATGTGCTGTACTCATCTGAGTTACGTCTGCAAAGAAGAAATGAATTATTCTTTCTGCTTAAAACATGTCTGCATCTTCTCTATTTACAGATCATGGGGTAAAAATGGCATCACAAAATCAGATTTTAAATTCTACGTAAATGGAGGTTTTGAAAACAAGTAAAAACAAACTAACAGCTTTTTGTCAAGCTTGAATTTATTCTTCTCCCCAAGCACTGAAAGAGAAAACTTAAGAGAAGACATTATTTGGTCATACTCGGGCTCTTTTTTGTGTCAGCTCACACAGGCTACAGGTGAAAGCAGATAAACAGGTTGTAAAAAGTCTCATGAGTTATGTCAGCGGTGTTTCTGATGTTGCTGTTTGGTTCTTCCTCCTATGAGGAAGTGATCCAGCAGAGGGCTGCCTGCTCGTTAGTGAGACGAGGCTCACCTGGGATGCTCAGCTGTTAAAGCTGGACTCTTTGCTTCCAGGTTCATTTATTGGCAGCGCTCTTTCTCAACAAAAAAAACTACTATCCTCCTGTGCAATCACAATGATTGTGTTCCAGTTTTTGGGTGGAAACCTTGTTAGTTTGGTGAAATTATTGAGGGCTTTTGAGATAACACTACTAAAGAAGTCCAAACCACTTCAGGACATACTGGAATTGTGTCCTGAACTTAGTTTCTTGTCTTCTTAAGAGGGATGGGCATTTCAAGCAAAAGTACTATTCAATCATCACTGCTAACTAACGACTGTTTAAAGTTACTAGATATATGAATGGATATGGTTGAGGTATATGACCTCATGTTAGGAATGGGTACCGAATTAGGTACTTTTACAGGTACTGACCGAATTCTGTCAAAAGAACCAGGTACCGATTCACGTAAAATCAAAAGGTACCATGTCTAGGTACCTGAATGCATCCTTGTGACAGTGGGGGAGTGGAAGAGTAGGAGATTTTCCATGCTGGACATGAACACAGCATTGCAAGGTTAAATATTGAGGAATAAATGTGTCAAATTGAAAAAAGGTATATGTTTTATTTTTAAAGAAATTGATTTGATTTGATTGAAATTGGTACCATTGAGTACTAGTAGCGATTGCTAGGTACTGGGTATCGGTACTGTATCCGTAAGGTTATATATTAAAGAATAAATGTGTCAAATAAAAAAAAACATGTTTTTTTTCCAAGAAATTGATATTTTTACTACATAAACACAAAAAAGTACCGAAAATCGGTACCGTTGAGTATCGGTACCAATTGCCAAGTACCACGCATTGGTACTGTATCGCTTCGAATTTAAAAGGTACCCATCCCTACCTCATGTCCTGTTATTTTTTATTGAAGTTACTCTTAGAAACAGCTTTCAGATACCCTACAACTCTGACTTTGCTGTTTATGTGGGCTGTTCTGTGTTGGGCAAAATCTACCTAAAATGGTCTACTGAAGGAAAACCAGTGAGCATATTACAGAGTGATGGACTCCCACAGATTTCATGAATGTGTGCTCATGATGTCCAGTCCAACAAAGAATCTACTAGGATGCAAATTGTTAAAAAGCTAACACTAGTTCTAATGAGAAGATGTTAGCTACACCAAATTAGCTATCTCTTGGATCTTAGAGGCTTCATGCTTTCCTTAGCACGTATTGATGTGTTGTAGTCAAAGCCAAAAGGCAAGAAACATCTGTAAATGTGCATCTTCCAAAGTTAGCAGCCTTGTTTAATCTATAGCATATTTTGTGGACCATTATTGTTTCCCGGGCTAACATAATGAACCATAATGAAGGCACTGTTGTTAGTAGGTGTCTGTAGAATTTCTGAGCAGACTGCCAAAATGAAAATAAACATGCTGTAATATACAGTCTGATAAATATATTATGATTAGAGGTTCTTGCAAAGATATCCATCATCTTTGTATTCCCCTTGTGCTCCACTTCTCTCCCACTTCATACAGAAACTCACAGCAGATGGACTGCAGACCTTCAAAGGTGTTAGCTTCCTTCAGCCCTCTCAAGAGAAATATGTGGAAAACAGAGTGAGTTTGGTGTTTGTGAAGTGAGACTATACATCACTCCAATGCCCTGTTATGAAATATTACGTGCAGTTTATTTTATTCAGGTGACTAACATGGACTAAGCTATAAGCGCAACTTTCTGTTAATGAGAAGAAAGGCCCACTCCTTCCCTCTCTTCATTCTGCTTTTAATCTGCACTGATGCTGGTGCACAGCATATAAGCCAGTCATAACACAGTTTTGGAAAAGGGTGTAGACTGAACAGTAACAGATTAAATTTATGGACACAATGGTCTAAAACTGGGCCCAACCCAGACTGTCAAAACTAAATGAAACCTGAGTGCAGAGAAAAAGGCTCAGAGAGTTCAGAGTGGCTGTGTGTCGGGAATCTTCCACTCCATGTGCCGATGATCACATTGTTTTTTCATCTCACGTAACATCTCCGGTTAATAGGAAGAGATGTTCTTCTACTTAACACGTACGTTTGATGTTTCCTTTTTTCAGTCTTGATACAGAAATCCCCTGGAAGTGAGTTTGGATTCCCCTGATTGATTGATGCGGGCAAATCAAAGCTTTGGATACCCTTTTATGAACTTGAAACACTGAAGAAATCACCAAAAGAGACTCCAAATTCAATAAAATGAACATCTGACAGATCTTTTCTTTTATTTCCATTTAATAAAAAGCTCTGCTGTCAGTAAATTGGGCAATAATAGGTTTCAAAGAAAATCATTAGTTAAACCTAACAAACTCAGATGAACCCAGCAGAAGATTTTTTTTTTTTTTTTTTTTTTTTTAAAAACACCATGAAATGTTTTTGGAAAAAAAAGATAAATCACCAAATTGGTTAAAAGTAAGCTCTCTTAAGTAGGAGTCCCATTATCTTCCTTTAATCTGGCTGAAGCAGTTGTATTGTTCCTCTAACGAAGTTGAATCTATCTTCTCATTATTCGTTGTCTTGTTAGTGGTCATTTGGACGCTGTCTCCAGGATCCTTTGTTTCTTGGACTGAGGAGCTGCCTGTAGTGTCTGCTTGTTTTCTCAGCTGGCCCGTCCAAGGTCCACAGTCATTGTCATGTCCTCAGCCAGTGGTCTCTGTATTGTTCGACAGGAAGATAAATGCGACTGCTATGGGCAGCATCATTATTAATGAAAAGTGACATCATCGCGTGGTCTGCTTAACAGCAATCAGGCCTCTCTCTCCGAACCCTCAATACAATCCAGATGTCCGTTTGATTAAAGTCTTAAATGAGATTGGAGAGGGTGAGAACGGGGGAGGCAGCGCACAGGTCAGCCCCTGGATACTAAAACAAAGAGTTTTATAAATTTCTCCTAAAATAAAAACACATGGATGGAATAACCACACTGTCCAACCTTTCCTTTACCCATTCCTCCTCTGATGGTTGACACCTGGCTTTTAAACAGCAGCATGTGATAATCTGCATGAAAATTCTTGGATCCACTACTTTAGACATTACATTTTTGGCTCTAATAGTTGTGGGAAATTCACACACTCAAGTTTCCACTTCACTTTGAGCTTTCTTTGACATTCAGTTCTTGCTAACAGGGATGCCATTTGTTTCAGTCAAAGTTTTCAGTCATGTTAGCGGCATAGCTTTAGGTCAAACAATGTGTGTCTACAGAGGGATTTCACTTGCTAAATGCTTTGACATATCAGTGCCTTTAGTACTGATATGTTCAGTAAATCACTGTGTTAGCCACAAGTAAAACTGGGTTTATTGTCATTGCTAACCAGAGTTGGTGAAATGTAAGAATAAAGAAGAGCATTACAGATAGCTGATGTAGAGATGGGAAAAGTAGTTTTTTTCAGTGTACTGAATCAGTAGAATCAGTTCAGTAAAGTGATTTGTTCAAATGTGCAAATCAGAATTTAATAAGCTGAAAAACGGCCGAACATTTGGGATTGTGCTGAGGATGGCTAGTGGTGAATAATAAGCCAATGAACTGAGAATTTAGTGGGATGAAGTTACAGTTTGAACACTGAAAGCTGCTAAAACAATCACACATATTTCCCCTAACTGTTCTCTGTACTACATACAGTACACAAATCCCTCACTGACTGTCTGACTGAGAGGAAGAAAGACTCCGAGGTGGAGCTAACATTCGGTATGTTCAGTGAATGACTGACTGAACATGGAAGACTGCAAGTCACCAGCCTCAGTCTCACACACAGTGTCCTGACTGAAACTTGACGTTTCAAGTGGATGTTGAAACGGTCAGCTGAGTGAAAGTAAGATGAATCAATGACATCCTGACTGACAGCCGTCATAATAAGCACATACATTTTCGCAACACCTAATGTTTAATAATTAATTGCTATTTCCTTGATTTTGGAGACATAAGAGGGAGCTCTAGGGATGAACTTGAGTGACACAAGACTCCCAACTGACTCTGTTATGTTGGCTCAGTCAGTACATATCAGGGACATAAAAGGGAGCGGTTGGGCAAGCCTGGGTGACTCTTACAGTCTAGAGAGACAGACGAGACGAAAAGGAGGAGAGCTGAACTGAAGTTAAGAAATGAACAACTCTTTTGGGCGAATTTTCTATCTAAATGGCGTGGTTGCTATTGGGCCTTCACCAAGAAGTGGAAATCAGAACTCTGCCTTTTAAGTTTTGCAGTGAGAAAAAGATTAGCTTTCAGGAGCACTTCTATGTTTCTGTGAACCATTCTCTTTTCATAGACCAGCTAATACTAGAGCAGTTGTAGTGTTGTTTGAAGCAGATAAATCCGATAACCTCCGGGTTTAGGGCTTTGTTAAGTAAATAAGCAGAAGGGCTACGTAAAGAACAAAAAGGTTTCTGCTGATGTGTGGATACTTCACTCTTCTTTGAAGACTAAACTTCAAGACATGTCAACATTTTAATTTTTTGGCATTTATTGGGACCACTCATTAAGACACAAGGGTTATGACCGGTAATGTTACACAATAACGTCCGGTCACCTTTTGTTAGCTAACCAACAGTAATAAATCAGTTTACTGTGTTTTCTCATTTTTATCTTACAGTTAATAACCTTGATTAGATATAGCTACAAGTCCATGTGTTTCCCTCTTGAGAAATGCCACAGACTTGATCCAAAGGGGTCATCAGAATCAACAAAACATGAAAACTCCGGCTTCATGTGACCTCTTAAGGAACTGAAGTTTTTGGACTTTGATATCAGCTTTGTGTATCGGTAGAAGTGGTTACTACAACACTGTTTGATTTTAGAGTAGTCAAACCTCACACACATTTCAAGCAATCACAGAGTGTATCCAAAGTCTTATGAGGCATTGCTGAAGGAAGTAACCAAAACAAGACAGTTTTAGTTTTGTGAAAATTACAACGGACATGAACAGTCAGAACCAATCATCTCTATCTGCTCTGTTATAAGAAAAGCAACAGGACATGATTTGGATCTACCTAATTTTCTCTCAAAATAACGTTTCAGCAGCTTGTCTAAATAAAACAGTGAAGGGGCCTTGAAAAGCTCAAAGTGACGGATGTAGTCATCTGGCAGTGCAGTTGGGGACTCGCCCTGTGTGTGGCTAAGTGGGATTTAGGTAAACCAGAAAACAAACATAGAAACACACCTGTCATAGGCCAGAATGAAGCGAGTCTAGTTTCTTTTTTTCTTACTGCCCAACCAGAGTTTGACCTGTGCCGGTCACAAGAAGTCGCGGGCGGTTTGGACCGACCGCAACCTGAACTGCCACATAAAATGACTCACCTGACACTGACTGGGCGTGAGCGTCATCAGCTCACATTTTCCTTCACAAGGAGAGAAAAGCCAAGGTTAAAACTTCAGCAAAACCCACCCAGTTCTTCTGGCCCACTTGTTTTTCTCAAGCGTATATGTTGCTGATGCAGGACGGTTACAGGGATGAAAAATGAGAATCAGTGACTCACTTTATTTGCTTAATTCTGTCTAATTGCAGACGTGATGTTTATCATGTTACCATGATACCTCTGGGGGTATTCTAAGTTCTGTGACATGTAGTTTTAACCATATTTCAGGGTCACTTAAATGTCAAACCATTACTTAAAGATGTATTCATGTTTTGTTTTTGACCATGCAGGTACTAGACAAATATGCAGCTCCTACGAGAAAACACTGGGAAACCCCCCCTCTCTCTGTGTGTGTTGAGCTCCTTTCTTCTCCAGGCCAAATGTTAAACAGGGGAAACCATAACTCACAGTCTGTGCCTGTGTCAGGGTTTCAATGATGTTCTTCATGGGTGTTTGTTTGATGGGTGCCACACATGTAGGCTCGTGAGAGCGGAGGGCCACAAGCCAGTAACACGAGGAAAGGCGGTGCAAGAGGAGGTAAAAGATGACCTCAAGTGTAAACACAGGACAGAACACTGAACAGGTACTGTGTGAGGCCTGTCCATAGACGTGTTTTTTGTTTGTTTTACTATTTATGGTGTCGTTGAAGCTCTCTGCATGACACATGGCGTATGAGATGGAACACAAAGGAAAACATTCAAATTTTCCTCTTATTTTGAAAAGAACATCATGCTTCTGTGACGCTTCAACCGAGCGGTCAACAACTTTCTTATAACCTTATTATTAACAATCATGTTTCATATTGTATCAAGTAATTTAACCTACAAGTGCTTTATCATCTCACATTTTTTAGACTAAATGGGAAGAAAATCTACCTTAGTTACCTCTTGTTGACATCAAGTTGCATTTGTTTATGGGTTAAATATGTCGACCAACAATCAAAAGGTAATAAATAATGTAAACATTTTCCCTCTTTTACGGTGGAAGAATATTATAACCAAAGCCTCTGAATGAGAAGGATGCTCAACATTGCATTCAAGTGTTAATGTTGCATGGTAAATATTTGAGCCGGTACAGTGACTATGAAAAGATGCACAACAAAACTACATCGTTTAAAGCAGCAAAACACAACAAATACTTGTTTATCTCTGTTGAGAAATCTTAAATATATCTTATCAGAAGGGAGCTCTGTTTTCTAAACACAGTCAAATCTCTCCTTCCTCTGTGGTCCAAAGAGGCACTCAGGGCATCCCTCTGCTCTCAGGATGTCTGTCCCCTGTTTGAAGTTTATCTAACCACCATATGTATTTGTTTTCCCCGGCAGAGTAAATGATGATTCTCTCTGTCCACTTATCATCCACCCCCTAAAAACTGCACATGTTATTTATTATGAAACGACACCTCACTGTCCAGGCAGCCTTTTGCAGTGGGCATGATTCATGGAGGCAGACTATGAGACACAGGAAGACCATTAAAAATCCTATCATCAACATCATGTCGCAGTCAGGGGACCACAAGAAAGACACTGGAGAAGTTTTATGTTCAAGTGTATTTTTTACTAACAAGGACCCCAGACAGCCGACTAATATCCAACCTTCACTCTAATGTAACATGATTCGACTTGAAGAGAGTGATTAAGCTGAAATATCACAACAGGTTTTTGCTGTGTTGCTTAGGGAAGGAAGAGTAGCTTTTATCCACCCAGCATTTGTTATGCTATTTTTAGCTAACAGCCACTAGCTTTGTTTTACTAGAACAGACATGACACTGATTTTTCTACTTGCTGGTCTAAAACTAGGTTATAAAAAAGGTATTTATGAAACGTGAAACAATTAATGATCATTTTGATAATGACACAGAAACGTATATTTACATGAAACTCTTGAGTGTGTTGAAAGACAAAAGTGATCATTATGACACTAGTTGCAAAATCTCATGACTAGCCTTGGCAAATGCTCAGAAAATATACTGACAATTGCGTATGCCTCAGCTCGAATGGCATCAGCCCGCGCTGAAGAAAAAAAAAAACATTCAGCCTGCAATGTTTATGAAACTAAATCCTTAAGAGCCCAGTAATTTCAGCCCAGTGATAAATTTCCTTTTTGGATTGTTTCAATCTTCGAATGCACTTAGATACACATTTCTGGCTGCTTTGGAGGCTGGAGGTGGACATATGGCTTTCCCTTTCCTCCCTTCAATTTACTGATACATACCAGGTGTTATACTTTTCATGTTGCCCTCTCTAGATAATGGTTTCATTCCAAGGACGAAAAAAAAGGAGAAAAACTCACAAATGGATGGGTAAAAACCTTTTCACTTCAACATAAAATGAGCAATCCTGTGACAAAAGCAAGCTCTTTGTCCAAGAAGCAAAAGGGGTCTGCTGCATCCCATGTGGCCCTCAGATGTTTCTGTTATTACCAATGTGCTGAGACAATTTATTATAGCAGAGTTCCAGGACACAAAGTGGAGGAAAGAGGCATGAATTTTCTCCAAAGACATGCTGAAAAGGCCAATAGTGCAAGGCACAAAATGAACAAAAAACAGCCACAAGAAAGACTTCAGTGCGTGGATAATGAACAGATAAGAGGGAAGGAATGAGAGGCTTTGTTCCTCGCCTGTCAAGTCGTGTTGATGGGTGTCTCCTTTAAAAACTTTACGGGTGGTCAACATCGCACACTTCACAGAAAAATGCATGGAAAATGTGGAGTGAAGTTTGGTGTTGGCTGAATTTATCGCAGTGATAAACTCATGGCTGTCACACCATTTTGGTAAAGACAAAGGAAAAATAACTCAATTTCTGGGCTAATTTCAAGTCCCTACAGATCAGAGGGTGTGTTGCAAAGTGCTGTATGACTACTTGAGTTAGGTAATGGTAATATCTACAATTAGATAAAGTTGCCAGGACATGTCGCTCTCACAGTAATTAGTGTAGGTAAAACAAAACACCAACGAAGTATGAATCACCCCGAAAATCAGCGAAAACAAAGGCCTGTCTTCATCAAACACAGATGAATCATATAGGTGGACTCCCTCGCCTTAATGTCCTATTACTCTGTATGTTTTACTGAATCCAAACTCTCCAGTGCCAGATGTGCAAATCTATACCAGCGGCTCTATAACTCTCTTTCAGCCCATATTGGAGCGTAAATCCTCCCAAAAATGTCTCTTAAAGCTGCAGCGAGGAGAAATATAGTAACATTAGTAGCCCTGCCCTATCAGGAGAGACTATTAAGAACAAACCCAGTGGATGTCAACATCCTTGTGAAGTCCGTGTCACTCTTTTTCATAATCACATTTAGAGTTTTAATCTGATTAAGCATGTACAATACAAGCTTACCCAATGTGTGGTCTCCTGCCCTAAACTCCCACCCAAATCCTATTATCACCCATTTTAATTACAGGATAATACCTGTGGGATATTGTATCATTATTGTTGCTAATATTATTAATGTACAACTGATTGACACCTGCATCACATGATTTGCTTTTGAGATGCCAGGACAAATATGCAGGCAAAAACGATTGAATTGTATGAATTCCACAGAAGCTTTGGTTGTCAGATATCAGCAGACAGACTGGAGAAGCTTAAATTAAAAGATGACTGTTCTTTTTTTCCACATCATGCTCAAAATGAATCCAGCCTGTACTGACTCTGTTACTTAATGCAGTGTTATCTTAGATTTAAACTGCTGATCTGTAAAGCACTCCACTGTAAATGTCTCAATAAAGGAGCCTCCTGTTATTTTATCCACCGTGTTCAGCCGCGCAGAATCAAACTGTTTCTAATTAGAGTGAGAGCAGGGAGAGGCTGGGAGGTCTGAGGAAACCCAGCCACCGAAGGTGTGAAAGATGAGGACAGATGTTGTGTTGTCTCTGATGGTGAGGTCACTTTGATGGCTTTGACCTCATCACCACGAGTCAGCAGGACTCTCACAGCCAACAGGTCATAAATATATGCCTGGGATCGGGAGGCAGACATTACCATCATAGCGCTGAATGACCTAATGATCTGGCAAGCTAGAGACGGTGTTGTGTGTTGTTTTGCTGTGCCCATACTACCATTCATTCACTATGCAAAAAAGATGCACTGTTCTGGTACCAATCAGCATTTTCCTTCTCACATGTTGGGAAAGATTTACAATAATCCACTCAGATTTAAGTAAGTAAGATGAATATTTACACATGCATGGCTGCAGCAGGGAGTGTTTTTGTACCTTGCACTTATCACAGGGGTCATGCCAACAACAAGTCCTTGACATAATTCTAGCATAATGGCTTAAAATTACAAATTGGCTAACTGAGCACTTAAGTCATTATAAAAATGAGTGGTGGTCTGACCGTGACCCCTTACTCTGTTTGATAAATTGCAAAGACTCATGAAGTAAGAAGCAGTGACACACTGCTCACCGTTGGCAGGAATGCATATTTAAAACACGGTCACTATTACACCACACATCCATTATAAGGAGGTCTGCTAACTGGGAGTAACATCCTCTGCAGAGCTCCAAGATGTTTGAGGAGCACAGGTCTAATGATGATCACAACCACTTTCAAGCCCTTCCTCGTTGTTTTGCAGAATGACTGTATCAGTGATCACGTCCCCAAACAGGTCAGGCAATTCCAGTTGTGAAGCCGCATGGTGGATTTATTAGAACCAGATGGGCTGTGCTGCCTTACAAGCTCGGCTGAGTCGAAAAACACTGGGCTGCTGGCTTCTCCCAGGCCTGCTCTGGGAGAACGGAGAGAGTGGCTGGTCCACCCATTTCCTTTCCTTGCCCTTCCCAGGCATGTCAGAGAAGAGCCAAGCCAAAAAAAATCAGACCTGCAGTGGCTTTTGGACAGGCCAGGACTCGAACAGTGTGGTAATTACGGATGGCAAAGGGGGAAGGTGTGCGGTGGAGAGGAGGGGGGCTGCCAGGCGGAATCATCCTGTGCCAAAGGCTTTAAAAAAGCCACAAAGGAACTAAAAGAAAAATAAACAAACAGATTGCTGAAAAGCTTTTACATTTTTTTTCCTTTCTCTTGACACTGACTTTTAAAGCAGAAGTAGCTGGGTTTTATTCCTTTGAGATGACCAGTGACATGACATCAGACCCATTTGTTCAGAGGTCAGGAAAATGGTGAGAACTGAACCCTCTGCTTCCAAGTCACCTGTTCTAATGTACATAACTCATCTACAAGAGTTACATTCTATCTTTGATACCTTGCTTCTACAAAAAATCTACCCCCCAGCCTCAACGCCTTTCAATTTTTGCCAACGGCAATTTGCACTTGTCCTTAAAACTCTTTTGCTCATGTCCAGCCACCTGTTTTTCATTGGCCAGACAGACTTCTGGTATCCCTCCACATCTCTGAGCTGAGACAGCTGAGCTTAAACCTGCCTGGCAGAAGTACAGTTCACAGTGGTTAAAAGGCCTTTCCTTGCAGTGTGCAAGCCCACTGTTTGCTAATGTAGCCGTCAAAACGGAGAACTCTAAAGTTAGGTTCAAGACAGACTCAAGTTCCTGAGAAGTGGGAGTTTAAGATTCACATTTAGTCAACAAAAGAAAGTTTGCATTTTCCATCATCAAACATTGTAATTGTAGACTTATTCCTAGAGCATCATGACCAGTGTGTTAAAACTGACAGCCCTTGTTTTAACCATAACCAAAGCCTGTCTCTAAACCCAAAAGGATGCCCCTGTGGTTTGTCTGATATTTAGAAATTATTAGTTATTCCGTCAAAGTGAAGCACATCCATTCTTTATTCTGTTCCAAAAACAAGTCTTGTAGTATTTGAGTAAAAATATTTAGTTAGATTGATTTAGATTGATTGGAAGTGGACAAAGGCATGGCCCAACAAGACGCAGCACTCCTGTTCCCTCTGACTTCCCTGCGTGGATCACAAACAGTATTAGGTGTTGCAGAAGACGATTGTACACAGTGATTCACTCCCTCCATTTGGGTGCACAGCATTGCCAAACTTTATTTGCTCATTAAGAGCTTACTTATGATCGTTTACAGGGACTAAAAACGATTCAAAGACATTTCCAAGCTGGTGGAGAAACTTATGAACATGGGTGGATTTCCTGAGGAGAAGCATAAAATAGAGCACAAAACTGGAAAAGCAGCTCAGTATTTGGCGCTTTCTCCTGTTTGTAGTAAAGCAGTGGAATAATCTAACATTACACAATTTTGTTTTGGGTGGCCTTGCATATTCCCCCATGAAAATAAAAACAGACGCTGTTTAGGGAAGGCCCAAACATAATTCATTGCTTGAGGAGAGATTTTTCCTTGCAGCTGCCATATTTTGCCATGACAAGCTCATGTCTCAGAAGGATCATGGAAGAGAAACATTGGCTGGAAGCAGGTTTGATTTACTCCATGAGTTGTTTAAAATGAGTGGGTCTTTTGTTGATTGACACAGATTGAGGAAACAGGTGAGTATGAAGGCCAAATCCTGAAAAACAACTTGTTTCTGAGCCACTGTTTCCTGACATCAAGGGCAGAGGCAAGTCTACAGTTTATGATGGACAGTTTCTTGTGCAAATTAAGACAGGATGGGGAGGACAGTGACAGGAGACTTCATAAGATAAAGTCGATCATTTTTTGTATTTCTTGGCGGTCTTAGAGAAAAAGTATCTTTAAGTATCTCCAACAATCCATTTGAAAAGAATCAATCTACAGTGCCCTGTCATTTTTGTAGCCCATGGTTTGAGACAAGCTTGTTTAACCATTTCTACTTGGACATCCACTGTCTGTACTTACAAAAAGCAAACAAATCACACACTACTCCCTGATGAACATGAACATCACCTCTCCTGAAGGCTGGCGTGAGCACTCCTGTTAGAGCAACAGCAGCCGCTTGATGTGGTTGGTCATTTCCTCTGAGCTGGCCGTACTTCAGCATAGGGGGGAGGTTCGAGGAGTGTGGGAAAAACCAGTGCGAAAGAGAAGAAAGGAAGTGTGTATTTATCTCTGTTGGTGGGGCATGATTCCCACTTTGATCTGTCTGCAGACCAGCTCCTGGACTGCTGTGCAGGCAGCAGAGGCCACTGTGTCACCCCTATGTGGTCTATATAGATGCTTGGACCACACCTGTATGTATGTAAAGGGATAACACTGCTTGATTTTGTGGAGTAGGGAAAAGGAGCATACAAAATCATGAAGCTTTGAGAGTTGTTGTTGTGCTGTGAATGATTATCACATCATGTAAAATAATCAGCATACTCTAGGGCAGCAAGTTTGGGTCTGCAGAGCAGGGGGAGCTGCATCTCCAGAAACTTTGGCTGTTTTCGGATTATTGATAATTAACAACATTGGCACTGAATAAAATCATGGTTTAACATTTTGTTGAACACATCTCAGTGTACAGCCCAGCAACTTTTCTTGCAGCTGTGGCTAAACTCAAGTTTTACACCCCTGGTAAAATAACTAAATCAATTGAAAAAAAAAAAAACTGTAAGAAAATAGTGAATATAATTCTGTGTGGATGGACTTATTTATCCTAGACCAGGGGTCACCAGTCTTTCTTAGAACGAGGGCTACCTCGCGGGAAATGAGTGGCACGAAGGGCTACTTGTCTGAAACAGACATCCTGAACAACATTGCACAGATCACTTTTCACTAACACTAATCATAGTAGAAGTGGTAATACTATGTGAAAGTCAATGTTAATTATTTCACAATTATTATTAATGAATTACACAACAAAAATGGTAGGAAGTAGCTCCAGTGTGACCAGTGCTGTTATTTGGAACATGTCTCGCGGGCACCGTATGTAGTTCTTGGGGGCGCCCAGGTGCCCACAGGTACTGCATTGGTGACCCCTGTCCTAGACAGTAACCCCCCCCACACACACACACACACCAAAAATGATCTTGTTTTTTATTTCCTTATTTCTCATTTGTTTCACACCCCAGCTACCTTAGCTAAGCAGGTGGATAACAGTTTCCCCAAGAAAACTCTCATTCAGGATTTTCTGTTTATAGTTTTACTGAAGAACTGAACACATAAGGAAAAGAACATTACGCTCACACAAAAAATTCCTGTTCAATACATACAACATGTTACACATCTCCTAATATACCAAAAGCAATATGGAAAAAAAAATAGCTGTAGCTTGGTGCTCCTTTGGTGCCAAGCATATAAATGTAACGTAAATTACATTTATACTAATAGACATATCCAGACTCACTGACCAATTTTGAATTTATTGTAAACTTTTTGTTAGTGCAATAAAATGCGTTTTTTTATTTATTTATTTATTTTTAATTTAAAATATTTATTTTACTTCACATTCTTACATTACTTCCGTCTGACAGTGGAGGTCCTCACGTCACTTACTTAAAATGGCTCCTTTGATAGTAAAGGTTGCTGACCCCTGCATTTAGGTGATACTGTTGCAAACGACAATGGTCTTAGACTTCCATTTAAGATAGTTATGGCCCTAAATCTGCAGCTTTTTGGATTTGCAGACACTTCAAGTCGAGGAAAACTGACCAATGTAGGAGTGCTAAAAACTGCTGTTCCATGAGTGGCCACTTGAGGCTGTCTCCGAAAGTGAGTCAGTCCCCACTGAACCCCATATTAGAATGTGCAACAGTGCAGCAGAAGACAACTCTTTCCCTGCCTTATAAAAAACAAAAAAATGAAATAAGTATTTTTCATATTTAAGACAACCACATAGGTTAGTAAGTTTTTCCATTTCGTTTGCCAGGTTATGACAAAATTACACACATTACATTACTGTGATTGCATTATGGTTGCATTTATGTTCATAGAAAAAGAGTGAATTCACCATGGTTTGCTGTGAGGTGTACTGCTTGAGTTAAAGTGGAAAAATCAACATTGTGGGTTAATTTTTGTAAGTGAAAGTCTAAAACTTTAACATGCATTAATGTCTCATTCAGAGCCTGAAAGAGATTACTAAGAAGCAGGTAACATCAAGGTGGCCTTGGCTTATTTTCTGAACAGTCTATAGTCCTGAAACATACCTGCTCATGTTACTGTTTTGTTCAGTGTAATGACAACTTCATCCAAATCAAGTATCATACATAAATGATCTCTCATCAACAGCAATCAAAGGATTTGAACATTATTAATGACAAGGCCGAATCTGTTCAGCACCAGTGAATCGTGAAGGCATTTTCCATTGAGGAGATCTACACTATAGCATATGATATCACAAGGTTCAGTCTCCATCATAGCCATCCATCTTCAATCTTAGTCACTGAGCAAACAACCCTTTATTTACTCTTCTCCTTCAGACAGGAGTGGCTGATTGAATGATCCATTTTCCATTGTCTAGAAATTGCAGATTTAATTAAAGCACAAGCTTCATGTCAACACCTCCCCCAGAGTACAGAATGAGATAATGTAGTTTTTTCATGTCATTGTGTCTTCAATCTGTAGGCGACCCATGCTTAAGTCTACATCCAAGGTGGTTTTCCAAACAGTGGTTCCTCGCCAGGAAGTGTGTTTCCCAGAGTTCAATTGCATCCAATGTTTGGAAATCCTCTCCTTGTGCATGTATATCTTTACTCAGGATTTCCAGCTGTGGGTACACCCAGACCCTCTCCACCTTCTTCTGTGTGCATACAGAGGAAGTCGGTCAGCAAGAGTGCAAGTGGCACATTGTTGTGAATGGTGGCCTTAGAGCAGATTAGCTGCTCCTGTGTCTATCTGGTGCTGACAGTTCACACGGGCCGTTTTTTCCACTGGCCCTGGGCGTATCAACACTCTGTTTCCCTTCTCAGAGGCTCTATCTCCCAGCCCCAGGGCTAAAAATGTGAAGGAGGTCTATATTCACGGCTGAAGACACAGACAGCTGAAAAAAGAAGAATATAAAGTGAAATTAGTCAATTTCAAAGGATGACATTTGATAGGTTTTATTTCATCATCAACACAAGTACAGAGAAAAACATACATTAAGATATTAATAAATGATTCAAAATGCGGCTTTTTTATGAACATTAAAGCTTAAACACCTGAAAAGTAACAATTAAAGAGCAGAGGGATGATGAAAAGAGATGCTACAGTTGGTGCGCTACGTCAGCAATCCACTATGAGATGTGTCTAATCATTGTCGATGAGCTGTTTATCTGTACAATCATGACTGGACTTTACTTCCTTCTAGTTCATTCACCTGCAGATAACGTGTAATCTAATTATCTCTGAGGATGATGGGTAAATTAAGTGCAGCTTTGAATTAAAGGTGGAATTCAACAGATACGACTTCAAGAGGGTCTTTGTGGCACTCTTGTAAACATACAAAGTTTGTGTATACATGTAGTATTACTCACCAAAATACAAAGTGTTTCTTTAAGTTGTAACAAATGTGATGATTTCATCTCCTTCCTCTTAAAACATCTGAAGCCGGCGTTGTGTTCTGCCATGTTCTCTTGCTAACAAGCTTTTCTTTCCTGCCTTGGCTGGCAGATCGCTGTGGTCCTTTTTGCTGCCTGGTGAAAGTTGAAGGATGGGAACCCATTGCTCTATTTGGGATGTGAGGAGCCCCAAACCTTTAGGAAAGACGGTCATAGCTGGGTTTGTGGTGATGGTCCGTGCTGACCATCATCAATGCAAGATCTTTGTGAAAAATTAATGCAACACTGGATGGAAATAAATCTTGTGATCTTGCAGATGTTTATCGACACAATGCCACAGCGAATGCATGGCATGATCAAAGCTAAAGGCGGTCCAACAAAATGTTAGATTGTGTAACTTTTTTTTTTTTGGTAGCGTCTTTTTTTGGCAGTGTATTTAGCACAGCTGGCAGCCCGGTGCCCAACCTTTTTTCATGGTATTGGTGAAGGCTGCCGATACTCAAGGCAAAAAAATCTTGCATCAAGCAAGTCTTCCTTGCCAGTAGTTGCCGCTACTTGCTGCAGTTTAACACCATGGCAAATATGTTGCTAATCAGGTCCTGTTCAGACAACATGAATGAACAAGGGAGAAGAAAAGAAAAAAACCCATAAACTCTCAGAGTTGTAAGTTTTATTTTGCACTTTTGCTAATTAAAAAAAAAATTGTAAACTTAGAAAGAGTTGTTTGTGTTTTATCTTGGACTTAATGGCAGAGTGATTGCGCTGTCTTCCATCAAACTTGATCAAAATGATGTCTCACTGTGAATTCAAATTGAATGTATCAAAAGTACTAGTAGTATCGGTTCTCAGTATCGGTGAGTACTCCAGAGGGAATAGTCGTACTGGTATCGGTCTGAAAAAAAAGAGGAATTGAACATCCTTATGTTTTGGTAGACAAACACTGTGAGCCTCTTTAAACTCTGAACCTGTGTCCCCTTGCTAATTCAGTCATTTAATGGCACTTCATAATGTCAAACAAACATTGCGAAAGAGGCTTAATTTGTTTCCGCTGCTTGTCACATCAGAGATGGAAACCATTTACATGGTGTCATTAAGACAACGGAATTTATACTCATTGACTCATTTCTGGCAAAAGTTGGCCACCATGTGTCTACTGCGGTTATTTGAGGTCAAACACATGCTTCGGTAAGCATCCTGTGTCTTCTTAACAAGCACCATCCTGACTCTCACCCCTGACTGACTCGTACTTCTTCGACACCGGCCACCCATTAGAGCAGCCATTTGCTTCGTTATCTTTATTAATGAGTTCTTTCCCTCTCTGTCACATCACAGTTTTCTGTAAAGGATCTGGTCATTAGGAGCTCAAAGTGTGGGGCTCCATCTGGACTTTCTCACTCAGAGGACTGTCAGTCCTTTGAGGCTGCCGAGGCTCCAGCAAACTTTCAACAGTGCTCTCCAACCAGGTCCCCGTAATGTGGAATATGGGGCTCGGAGAGACAGAAAGTCTGTGGGTTGTAACTCTCCGTAGATGGCTCACAGGAAAAAGTAGTCATATTATTTGGAAAAGCCTTGAAGGGGAAAATTAATGAATATTCGGGGTGGATGTAGGGGACAGAAACAGGCGAAGAGAATTCATCACAATGGAATGAACTTCTTGTAAGAATTGCTTAAGCATGAAAATATGCAACATGCCCCTCCAGCTTTTAATTATTAAGACATATCAGATGGCAAATCACTCAAATAAAAGTGAACCCATTTGTTACTGATTAGCATAAATAAATGAGATGTAAATGTTAACGTTAGGGGCCTTGGTGATGATGGAGGGCTGCAAGATTTCCATTCACAGTCATGCACTGTAATGTCATCACTTTGAGAGGATTTCACTGCCCCCCTGTAGGTTAACAGTCCCACAAAGCTTTGCAGCCCAGGTTCACGCACCTGACGTCACGTGCTGGGGTGGGAGCAGGGTCTTTAATATAGCGTGGTGAGGGTGTGGTGCTGTGAGCGGGGAGACTATTAAACTGTCACCACTCTATTTGTGTGGTGGGACTACAGAGGGTTTCCTCTCGTCCCCTGTAGCTCTGCTAATGATGAGATTTGAGGTTAGTCTGCCGCTTTGCTGCGTTTGTAATCAAAACTCAAGATTGCATTTGCAGCTACTGTTGAGCCGCAGCAAGTATGTGCATGTGGAGGTAAAGCAGGCGGGCACATGTTGCTTTTGTGTGTGTGTGCGTGTGTGTGCGTGTGCTGGAGGTCAGGGAGGGCAGAGGCTGCATACAGTAAGTCTATAAGAGCAAACTTTTTTGTTGTCTGATTGTAAATCTACAAGTCTTTAATAAAGAAGAATTATAGTCCTTTGCAAAGAACAATTAAAACAGATTGAGCATAATTGGCAGGTTTGTCTGCACCATAACACCGGCATCTCTGTTACACGCTGTGCTGATCGGTTACTATAGCAGCAAATGTTTTCCTGCTAATCACTGTCAACTTACAGTTTACAGCTCACACAAATAAAGGGTTTCACTGCAAAGTGCGCTGCTGCTCTTATTACCATCTTATTTTAAGACCTGGGTGTTGTAGTCTAACCTTTCATTTTGTCACATGGAAGGAAATATCGGTTTAATTATGAAATGAAACATTTTCCGAGCCGTGCCTTTACAAGAGGAATCGTCGAGGTGGGTAGAGATCAAAGCCAAATGAACAATCTATGAAAAATGACGTCGGTGCAGCTTTTGGGGATGCATTTCAACCTCAGGCAGTTTAGTCTGAGCACAGAAAAATGCACTTAATCATCCTCCTCTTACAGGAAGTCAAATTAGCTGCTGAGAGTATAAAACGAGTTGACCTTAAACACATGGCTTTCACCCTGTTTGCCTGTTTGGATGTGTTGCAGGAGCGCGACTGCATAGCAACTGAACAGGAAGATACAGTAGCACCACCTTGTGTTGTGGCACAGTCAGAGGTTAAAGGTCTACAAAAACCCTTTAAGTATAACTATCCAACATAAAAAATAAATAAAACAAAGCAGTAAAATTAAACTGAAAAAAAAATCAGCAATCCAAGGCAACAAATAAAACCAAACATGTGCCGCACAATTTCGTGACACTTCTCTATGAGGCGGCATTTGCTCAGGAGACCTTCTCCGTCAGCCTATGACGAAGCTGGGCGGTGTGAGGGCATCCCCTTGGCCTTTATGTCTTACGCACAGAGACGAGCAGAATGGCTTGTGTTGGCTCTTCCTCCAGCCAAACCCAGCCAGACACTGAGTTGTTCTGGCATAATTAAAACCTGCTGCAGATGTCTGAAGTATTACCTCACTGCAAAGAACACGGCTTCCCCAGTTAGCAGCCCCAGCTGGCTGGACCTGGATCCTGTTCCACTACTGATCAATGGGGAGCTCCCTGCACTTCCAGTCACCGCTGGTGCAATATATCGAGTGAATCGAGCATGAGGGGGATGAGGGGGAAGTTATTCCTCTGTAAAATGCTTTGCTGAGTGGGAACTGGTTTCTTCACATTTTTTGTAATAAGAAATTCAGTATTTCCAGATTTCTCTGAGCGTGAGATGTTTTAAACATCGTCTGCAAGAAACTTTAAACACTTATGTGAAACCTTCCACACCCAGTGAGAATTTTGTCTTCTGAACTTCTGAACCATCTAACTAAAACTTGAGCACTCAGAGACATTATAGTTAAACATTTATATTTCTCACTTTTAGGCAATTTGACTTATTATATCTGGTGTTGTGGTCAAATAAAACCATTTGTAACAAGGTAGTCTGACTTTACAGATTAATCACAGGAAGACAATGACAATTGGATCTATTATAATGAGTTTACTGTACAGTTTTTGAAAAACTTTATTTCAAAGTTGGATCAAATTGTTCAAGAAGAGGGCCAATCTCACTAGAGCTTCACCTATTGAATGACGACAAATAAAGTGGATGAAAATGAAGCAATGATTGGGAAGAAATTGTCGGGTGTCACCCAGCAGACGGAAGTTGTTGTTGTGACTTCTTGTATCGTAAGACTCTGATGTAAATCTGATTTAAAGGTATAATACCGTTCCAAATAGTGCATTCTGGGAATATTAACACTTGCTAATGGCCCCAATGGCAAAATGTCCCCAATTAAAGTAATTGACAGTTTATAGCTAAGGATCATGGGAAAATTTGGGTTTTATGCAAATATCGCATCACAGTTCAGGAGCACACACAGATGTTGAAGCAGAAGCTTTCTGTCTTCACAGTGCAAGCTAGCCAACAGATCTACAACATATACTGTCTTACTTAATATAAAAAAAATTATTGTCTTGAATACCACAAGTAAAATACTTCAAACACAGCATCTGCCGCAAATTATGGCACATTTAGATCACAATAAATTACTGTATTTCTACAGTCAGAGTATACAGTAGACCACTGGTGAAACTGCTGCCTGTGAAATGCTGCAATTATACATATAAAAAGCAATATACAGTGAATTCAATTCCAATAACTTATAAGGATAGACCGATTGTCGGCCAGGTTGATTAACGGGGCCGATATTTGGCATTTTGGGGGATATCGGTATCAGCCTTTTTTTTTAATCCTACGGCTGATATGAAACCCATACAAAACTGTGTCGTTTTGGCTCTGATGCTTCTCTGCACAGAATTTCTCCCTGTCTACAATATGGAAACCCTAGATGGTGTTTAAAATCAGTCATGTAAAGCCAAACAGAAAATTAATTCAGCTCTATTACAGTAGGTTTTTATTAAACTTTGGAAAACGTGCTGCTAATTATGGGAGCTGTTCAATAAACATAAGCTTGAAGGCATTTGATTTGATTACTGTATTTTTTACTGTAAGGATTAGGGCTGCACGATATTGGATTTTTGCCAATATCCGATATGCCGATATATCGAAACCCCTTTTGGCAGATACTGATACCGATAATCACAAGTTTGTTTTTTTCACTGTAAAGAAAGCTAAGTCTATCCTGTACTGGAATTTATATGTTACTCTTATTGTGACGGTCTTATTTGTTTAAGAAACACACATAAAACAAGACAAAAATCATTTGATTTTACCATAAATAAGAAATGTATTGTTTTTTCGAACTCAAGACATTCAGTATTGAAATACAGAAAAATAATTTCTTTAGATCACATGAACTGTAAATGTACAATGCATTTTTAAACATAACCAAGTTGCATTTGATTATTTTAGAGCTACTGTAACAACCTGGTGACAGACACAGAGCTCTGCAGTGCAAATAAATGAGGTGCTACATTTTATTTAAGGAGCTTATTTTTCAGATGGAAAATAATAAAAATCCTAACTGAATAGCACATTATCGGCTGTGACTATCGGCAGAAATTTTCATATCTGCTGATACCGATAAATGTGTTTTTAAGCTTTTATCAGCCGATACTGATATTGTGCCGATAATATTGTTCATCCCTAGTAAGGATACTGTAAAATTACAGTGAATTATTGAACCTTTACAGTGAAAGTCACAGAAGAACTGTTGGGATTGGATCTATAAAGACTTCACTCTGATGATCATCCAGAGAAAACTGTATTTCAACACAGATGAAGTTTATCGATAATGGGAACATGGCTCTTCTCCTTTTCTAGAGTTGAAAATGTGTTCACACAAATAAAGGTAGGTCAGTAAAGTGAGTGTATTCTGCACAGGTTGAGAGAAGAAAAACGTTTTCCACTACTGTTCAGTGAGTTCTTCGTTAATAAATGAGTTACTGCAGCTCTTATATCACACCGGGCCTTGTGCTGTCATAGCACAGGCATTATAATATCTATGCACACTTCTTCCCCAATGGCGAAGAATAAGCAGAATCTCAGAGTTTAAGCCTGTGAGGGACAGCTTGGGGATCAAGGCTGTCTCCAAGGCCTCCTAACTGCCTGAATCTAAACTTAAGGTCGTTCCTCTACTGCTTGACCAATTACCCACAAGCACAGCTCTGCACAATCTCAGCCAGGCGCTTTGGCTGAATTGTTCCAGGACGTTCTCCTGTGGGTTTTCTTTGGAAAAATATGGGCTGCTATCTACTGACATTTTTTCATCAACTCACTGGTACAGGGGGGACACAAGTGACTGATTTTGCCCTTGATAGTTGCAGTAAATGGCTCATAGACGGTACAACTGCAGTGAGAATTATTTTTTAACTTCTCTTTCCTTTGCAATCACTTAAGGGACCTTCTGTGACACATCACTGCAATGGAGTATTTAAAAGACATTTTAATAATTTCCATATCTCAAAGGAAACGCGTAATTACTGCCCAATATGAGCTGGATGTCAATGACACCACGTCTCGGATCCTAAAAGCACTCATCTCCCTGAGAACATATTTGTAGACGCAGTCCGAGGGTGAGTCATGTCATGACTCGTCTGTATGTGTGCTCCATAACCTCTGGTCCCTGCAGAGAATCTCATTACAGGGAAAATGGTGGTAATTGTTTTCAGTGATGAGAGGAGGAAACAAGATTTGTCAAAGCACAGACGGACACAGTGCTGGAAAATACATGGAAAGGAACTGAAATGAATAACCAGACATGACGGAACAAGGCTACAGCTGATAGAAGAAGTTTTACAGAATAGGGCTGACTTTTATTTATCATTTATTTATTTATTTATTTATTAGCATTTTGTACTGTTTTGATTGCAACAGCCACTTTGAGTTCTACTGTATCTCTCTCATTCATGCTTTTTTTTGTTAAAAAAGAAAAAAAAAAAGAAAACTACTTTTTTCCACGAACTGTATTTGTTAGCTAACATGCTAAGTATCCAGATACATCCCGAGTGGACTATGTTGCGCCCCATGAGGTTTGCCCTTGCGTGGACCGCCCAGGTTTGAATCCAGTCTGTGTCCTCTTTCCTGCATGTCGCTGCCCATTCTCACTCTGTTTCCTGTTCTAGCCGCTGTACAATCTTCTCTGATTAAAGGCATGAAAGCTCAAAAAATAACTTAAAAACAAAAAACACAAGAAAACTGTTAGCACAGTCGCTAAGTAGAGAATGTGAAATTGCTGTTTACCTTGTTGTCCTCTTTCAAGAGTTGCTCTTGTAACAAGTATTTCAGGAGTTCCTTGCTTTCTAGGGTTAAGCTAATAAGCTAGCAGGCTAGACTGTTCACATACAGTAAAAATAAGCAGAGGCAGATTCTTTTTGTGCAGTATGTGCTTGTGTGAGACCACATTCATTGCAGTTTTCTTAAAAAAGTTAATTTCTGCCTCTTTTTCATTTTCAAAATGTACATGCTCTGTTTCTATTGAGAGCCCCCAGACAGAGCGTGTCCGTTTTGATTTATGGAGAGGAAATACTTGTGCTCTCCTTGCGGGTGGGCCTGTAAAACCCATGTCCCCCCTGGCTCTGGTGTGGTGGCCTTGTGTAAGCTGCAGCGTAAGCCCAAATCACAAGAGGTCGTCACCTCCAATAGTCAGTTGCAAGTCTTGAATTACATTTTGGTCACTGTAGAGGAATAATCCCAGATGTAGTTTTAGTTTGAGAGCTGAACCAGAGAGAAGATACTTGATCACCCCCAAACAGTCTACAGAGGAAGGGCTGTGCAGAGTGAATCCCTCGAGTACCTGGCTGTGATTCAAGAAAAAATACAAATCTGCAGCCACTCCAAATGAAGTGCAAGACAATGAGCATACAGTATTGACTTGTTATTAGGGTGTAATGTGTGAACTGACATATGAGGGGGAATAATAAAAGCAGACATGGTGTCATAGTTGAACACTTATTTACTGCTTCTCTGCTCCTCAGTACCTTTTCAATGGACTGTAAAAATGCAGGATGTGTCCCATGAATTCACGTAATCGATGGTGGTTATTACCTCCCCACGGACCTCAGAGAGAATGTATTGAGAGCAGGTGTGCTCACATAAAAACCATACCAAAATAATAGCATATGAATTTGCAAAATGAAGAGATTTAATAACTTGACTCGACACCTGGAATTCTTTCTTTGTGTAATAAAACCTCGCAGTGGGCATATGAAACTGAAGCAAAAGCCAAAGAGGTTAATCTGGGTCTATAGCCATGAAGAGAAATATTATCGTAAAGTGGTCCAGGACAGTCCAGATATCGTGCGAGTCGACAAGACATTCTTTGGGTCCAATTTACTACTTGCGCAAAGCTGTGACATCTTTGTTGGCCCACTTGTCGTGGAGTCATGATGTAATTCCGATTAGGTGGTTGGTTTTGGTATCACCTCAGCGTGATGTTCTCATGTCGTCATTGAGTGGTGTGTCTCTCTGCTCCAACGATTGCAGACCCTGATGGCCCTCTCTGCTTCACAACTATCTTCCTGACCAACACAAATTTGACTCATCCTCTCAAAGGTCCGTCAAAATCTCTCTGGAAAATGAGTTGTGAGAACTGAAGTAATAAATCCAAAGTCTAACACCGAGAGAAACGTTACACCACTATAAATCAAGTTAAGGAACTTGACAACAATGGGTGTGAGCACGTAAGTGACCCACCAAAAGTCCAGTCTTTCTCTCTCTGGAGTTTCATAAGAATGAAATAATGCACACTGTATTACATACAGTATGTTGACTGTAATGCAATGTTAGCAAACTGAACTTTAAATCCTGTTTTACCATCTGCTGCTTCTTAAGAAAATTACACAAATAATCAAGGCAGATTGAATAATGAATAAAACAATCAAATATTCCACTTTTTTTCCCTACAGGCCATTCTGCTTGACAAAATCCTCCATAGTGAGTCCATGCTGTAACCAAAGCCCAAAACCAACTTTTCATTAAATACATAAAGTAAAAACTGAGGTTAGAACATCAGCAGTTGAAATTATTTCTTTGTGGTCAAACTTTGCTACCTTAGGTTGGAAAAAGAAGACACATTCAATAACACAGCTGCAGAAGTTGCTGGTGTTTCAGTGTAAATTGTGGCCCTGTTCAATGGTGACTCTCAGCCGACCATTAATGACACATTCCGCTGAGAGTCGCCAGTTTGCATGGTCACTTTTAACTCTAAAACACCGGTACCTCTGTAATAATAAGAACTTGATAGAAGTTGACTCCATGGTTAAGTATCGTTTCTAACAACTGACCACAAAACAATCTGACATTTTTATGCTGCTTACAGCTTTAACTTAGTGTTTAAAGAACGCTAACTTGTCTGAATCAAACAGCAACCTCTGACCTAAGAATATGAGATAATGCAGAAGTGCTAAAATCTGCTGTTTTCTTAGTGTCCGTTTGAGGATGTCGCATACACACCAAGCCAAAAAAAGCCATTGTCAAAGCAGAAATTAACCTATTTACAGCCTGGTTGTAAAAACGTCGCCTGTTTGAGTCGCTAACTTTACTATCAGCACACTCTGTATGGGAGGTGAATTTTTTTCTAACTCAGACGTTCAAAGGATATTAAGATTGCTAGCTTGCCCAAACAGAGGCACGGCTGAGGTCACGTGACCGAGAGGCACCCTATAGTTGTATGCGAAGCCCTTGCGACTACCAATATGGCCACTATAGTCGATGTGCTTCATTTTCTGTTTCAGAAACAGATGTCGGGGGGACTAAGTCCATGTTTTATACAGTCTGTGGTCTGGAATGGAGCCAAACGCTGCTTCCGTTGCCAAAATGCACATTTTTGATGACATCTACTGTAGATTGGTCTATAAGGCATCAGATTTTAAATCAAAGTGCTGCACTTAAATTATTTAAGTTTATTCAATATGCAATTCCATTATGTCACCACACTTATTTTTAGATATGACACAGTAATATTTTTTTGCAGTCCCGGGAAGGTATTTGCAACCGTATTAGTGAGTGTTTTCTATGCTGATTGGTGGGGAAAAAGTAGATTGTACACATGAGAAGCAATCTAAAGTTGTGTTAAATTTAGTGCCATTTATTATTTTAGATGATGATAACACAAAAATTCAACAATTCTATAACTACAGCTGCAGTAACTGTTTTCTTACTGGTCCGCTTAGGTAAATGCTTGTAATAACATTATGGCACTTAGAGCACAGCATGAACTAAATGTCAGCCAGCTGTTTTATTAAACAGGAAATCCTCATTATATGTGTCCCTGTTTGCAGACTTAAGCAATATTTAATGAGTTAGCCCTCTAATTTGGAGATTAAAGCTCCCCACTAATTACAGAACTCCACAGTAACTCACAGTAACTCACAGTTGTCCCTGTAGTCTTAAAAACCACAGAGGAGGAGAGGAGGACGGAGAGTGACGCACTTTGTTGTATATTTAGACCCGGTGATTCCACCTCTCTTCCACCAGAATGGAAGGAATGTGGCGATAGATCCACCCCACACGTACACCAGCAGGAGAATAACACAGATGAAGTCAATGCAATGTGTATTTAATGTGCTTTTCTTTATAGTCAACAGACATTTGTAAAGAAGAGGAACAGAAACTGACATAACTTTCTGTTTTCCCTCTAGTGGCAGCTGAATATCTACAGAAGCCCTCAGAGGCAGGTGAGAAAAATATCTTATTGTTTATTTTTCAGAGTTATGTCACACCTGTAGCTTGTTAGATAAATTTTTTTTGTTCTTCATGCCCTGATGGACCTAAACATCCTCACAGGGGATAACTAGTCTTAGCCAAGTAACCTACCAACAAGTTAAGTCATGGATTGCCTTGAAGAAGTGAGGTGGTCAAATGGCAGGTTAGCATATTCATCATAAGACGCAAGGAGTACACCAGAATCGTGTCCGTTCCATCTCCACTTTGTAGCATGTTGACTTCATGTTCTCTGAAAGCTCCAACCTGCTGGAGCTGGGATGCAGCTGGAACACGACAGAGTAGAGCTCGTGCGAATTGACACATTGACTTGAATAGAAACCTATCAGGTCTAATGCTATGATAAAGCAGCAACAGACCAGAGACTTATGTGGTGTATTTTGGCTGTAGTGGACACTGATCACGCACATCAAACAAAGTTTACACACTTGTGCGCCAAAAGCCAAGAAATTTTGTTTAAGTATGAGACCAGGGCCCTGTTCTACGAAGCAGGATTACTGCCTGGAGAGGTAGCTTTGAGGATAGGTTCCGGATTCCCTGTTCGACGACACGGGATCACTCCTCAGCGAGGCGAGTCTCCATGGCAACGTACGCTGAACGGCTAACCTGCACCGGGGCAGGTTAGGTTCCAGATTGAACTCGCGGACTATAAAAACCCCGCCCACTGACCAATGAGCCCTCACGAAAAAATGGCTTGTCCGTTTCAGAGGATCCTGTGGACATCGGAGCTCGCATTGTCCGAGGAGCACTCCGGCGTGCGAAAGTTTTCAAGGACCGCACCGACCCACTCTCTTTTTCAGATGACCACCTTTATGAAAGATACCGGTTTTCCAGGGAGGGGTTGGTAGTACATGACAGTGAAAGTGCATGTCAACAGTGCTATTTCAGGATGATAATGGCACAAAAGTTTTTTTGCACTCCACTTACGCATTTAGACTGTCAGCAATTTTCTGCCTGCACTCCTTCCGTGCTTTAGCAGCGCCGACGGTGCTGCTTTTAACGTTAATTACATGTTTCACCTCGTCATACTTCCTCATGATCACCTCCTGCTCCTCCTGTGTGAAGTATGCGGTCCTTCTCTCTCCGGCCTGCTCTGACGCTCCAGACTGCTCCATGTTCGCGATTGGTCAGATGCAGCGGGCTCCGCCTTATATGCGTGCACTCGCTCATTGCCTAGCTGGATCCACTTAAGAGGTTGATAACCAGCGTCGTCAAACCGTGTAGCGAGACTGCCGGCTACCACGCTCAGTTCAGCGAGGTAGCTACAAGGCTATCTCGCTAGGCTGAACGTGCTTTGTAGAACAGGGCCCAGCTTGGGAAAAAAATAGTTGTAATGATGAGAGGGATAAATTCCTTTGGTTAGACCAGCAGGACAACATTTTCAAAGCTCAGCTAGTCATTAAACCAAACATTAAGACCTGTGGTTCCCAAGCCTAGCACCTGGATGGAGATGGTGTGTAAAGTTAGCTTATCTCTATTTTTATGCTAACCACTACACCTGAGTGCAAAACCAACCATTATAAGTTTTGATAGGGAGAAAGCTGATATTGTTTTTCCTAAGTTTGCTTATTTTGTATAGCGTCACAGAGCTGTGGTCCAAAAGGTCCAAGCCAATGAGGGAAACGCCCCTTGGAACCATTTCTTCCAATGTGCCAGGTGTGAAAGCACTCTAAGTGTGCTGTCATTGTTTTTCCCCCAAGATAAGTTGTATAATCCCTCTAAGATCCTGGTTACTCCTGTCATTAGCACAGAATGTCTCAAGATCAAGCCATGCATGTCTACATACACACAGCTGGGAAACTGATTGGCTCATTAGACCAGCTACCAAAACAAAAGCTCTTCAGGATTTTTATCTGAGGTCTGTTTCTAAGCTTCTATGTTTGATCTGTTTTAGAGTCAGGTTAGGAAGCAATTAATTTCCAGGGTTTCAAAACAGATTCCTATCTTTTCTCTTAGTGCTTATGCATGAAGTATCATAACAGCAAAGACTGACAGCCAGGAGATGAGATAAAATACCTGTGCCAGAAAAGGATGCAGCAACTCCATACTGCCAACCAATCAATGCCAAACAAAGTTACAACACTGGCTCCATTTATTTCTGAATGTAGTATAATAAAATACACTTCAACTCCCGACAAAAAGAACATCTGGGAAGTTGTTACAAGCACAAATTCATTCACAAAGACTAATATCCTGCTGCAGCAAATGAACCAAGTTATTACACAGGGTGTGTATGACATGATGTATGTTGCATCATTTCAGAGTCCATGCATATCCTACAAACTTCCTTCCATTCGTGCTATGACTTAACACTGTATGTGTCAAGAGGTTGATGTATTTTGTTTACACAATTACATCATTATTTCAACACTCAAAACTGACAAGGAGTGGTTTAATCAAAGTGCACGGTGTTCAACCAGATATATGACCTTTAGCTGAGCTTTTAAGTGGCTGGAATCAAAGAGACAGGGTTTGAAAGCCGATAACTCATGTTAAATACTTCTTAAATGCTCAAGATGAATGACAAATTATATCCTAGTATGAAGTCTAGAGCTCAAAATACTTCCAGTCATTGTTTTACGATTTTATTCCAGACAATCTTACACCTCAGATCCAGTCTGGAATTGCTTTTTTGGACAAAGTCGAGCTCCTTTTTCACAAGACGAGAACACAAATATTCAATGTTTCTGACTCTCAAAACATCGGTCAACCACAGGTGCAAGCTTTCCATACCAATTAGCAAGTGCTCCACCCACAATTTTTCCGTCAAAATAAACCAGGAGCACATAAAAAATGCACATTAAAATGGGAGTGATTGTCTTTGATATTCAATGCTTTAATTGAAACCAGGCAGCTGAGCTGTATTTTGACGGCTCCATGGTTTCCATCAGTGAAAAAGGGGGATTCTTGAGTGATATCCTGAGGAACACTAGATTTCCTTTTCGAGGGAAACCAAACAGAGTAACACGTCATTGTTTTGCGTTGGCTCCATGGTCAATGGGCCTCAGAGGTTTTTATTTTTTTGGTACCTGTAATGGACACGGGGTCAAATGTTCACGCTCCTTCTGTCTGCCACTCTCACATCTTGCACATGAGTTCAGAAAACCAGCTCACATGTGGCTGCTGGGCTGGGTAAACATCTGGTAATCTTTGTTTCACCTTCTCAATAGCTCACCAGGCTGGGATCCCTCTTTCTCTCTTTCTCTCTTTCAATCTTCTCAGATTACATGGTCGCTGGCTGCTCCCCTGAGGTTGCGTGGACAACCTTTTGGGATTGCGGAAGGAGTTTCCACAAAATAGGTGTTGTCCAAAAATTCTTTGCAGTTATGGAAATAAGAAAAAGACCGAGCTCATTCACGTGACTGTGTATAGGTTTAACCAGGACAGTTGTTTTTATTCCCTGTTCAAAATTTACCTCAAAGTGAAATAATTAAAAAAGAGGGAAAGAAAAAAAGACATTTTTAAGGCTCATTAGTTTTTAGTTGTATTAAAGAAGAATCACTCCACCACAAGCATTTCATTGGCTGCACTTTTTTTGGTTGATTAAACCCGCTCTAAGGCCAAAGATGGTTACAATTACTCTTTCCGTTAGTGGTTCCATTGACTTCAATACAACCCAGCCCATGGTATTAGACTTGCGGCTTCCTTTTGGAAGTTCTTCAAAGAACACGTCATAACAATCCCGACCTGCACTCGATGGCCCACACCCTCATCACAGGCTCCATCTAACATCCTGGCACCACTCTTCACACGTTTTTCCAACATCCTCTCTGCCCCGTGTTAGTGCAAATACACAACCAGCTCTACCCATTCATGCATTTTCATAAGTGAATCCACTAATTTCTCAGGTCCCACTGTTCACACTCTTTCTCACCATGCTGGCAGCGATCCAGACGAGGCTTGTCGACTCCTTTTCCCCGGGTCACACCCAGACGCTGCGTGCGCCGTCATCCTGCTGAAATGTAAACCCCACATTCAGCTGTGTTTGTTATGCTTGTAACGCTGTCACAACGTAGCTATAACAGCGGGGCAATATTTCAACAACAATCTATTTGGTCAGCTGTGATGACATCACGAGGTGGTCGACCACATTAGTTTGCTGGAATGATAATGAGGATTATTTCATGGGCAGTCTCGGTGAGGGTCCTGCATGCTGGTCATGTTCCCTCACACTGCTCGACGTTGGACACATAAGTTTGAGTCAAGTGTGATCTTAACTTCTGTGTTTACAGCAGCACCATCATTACTGTTTGTACCAGGATGCTGTGTGCAACAGCAGGCCCGGCTGTACCCTGCTGTCTCTTTTAATCATCCAGCTACAGCATAAACAATAGTTCAGACTGAACACTAGTGTTGCCCTTGAGATCACTGCCCCGCTGCACTAATGGTTATTTACTTTTCAGAGACAAAATAAGGAACCAGGAAAGTCTATTTTTATCCCCAGATGACCCTAAAGTCAACCCCAGTGAGGTGAAGGGGGGCACATCCTTAGCTTTAATCAAACTGCCGGCCCTGCAGGCTGAACGCTGGTGCAACAACCTTCGCGTGATTCATTTTGTTCCACTCCTCCTGTAAGCTCATGTGACCAAAAGTCACCATAACCCAGCAGATTCCAAGAGGATTTACTGTAAAAACATAAATCTATAGTCTGGGGGTCTGTGCAGTGTGGCATCAGTTGGGTGGGTAATTTATTGTGGGGGCTAAGTGTTTCCATTTGCAGCAAGAGCCACTAAAAACAGACCGTCTGTAGATTTCTGGGGGGCCCGCTTGTTAAAGCTCCGATGCAGTGTGAGCTGGCTTGTGGCCTGACAACCTGTTTGTGGAGCTGTGTAGATGAGGCTTTAAAGAATACAGAAACCAGGAGTCCTCACATGGGCCAAAGGTGCAGCACTGGAGCGTCTTATTCACCTTATACAGAGGGTCAGAGAGTGTTTGGAAGAGGACAAAACCAACACCTGCATTGCACTTTAAGTTGCTGGTAATTGTAACAGGTCTTTAGTGCACTTTAAATTCTACATTAGCTGCAGAACAGAAGCTTGTTTTGTTTAAATATATGACCTGTGATCCAGCAAAAAGAAGAAGAAAAAAAAAGGAATTGTTTTATCATCAGCCCAGATTTCACAAGTCCATAGGGTAGTCATAACCACTGTCCGAATAAATCACAACACTGCTTATTTTTCTTGAGGCCATTATGAAATTGATTTTCCCTTCTCCTACATGAAAACACATTAATTGGACTGTCAAAGTTAACAAAATTCATGTTAACTTAAATTCCATTTAATGCCAGTCACGTGATGCAGCAGTAACAGCAATTACCATCTTCTCTGGTCAGAAATGGATGAATAAATGTATTTTTTGAATAACAACTTCAGCTTCAAGGTCCTGATGAAAAGTTACCACAGTTTTTACAGTAGTTGTTGATTTGAGCTATGTTACCACTGGATTTCATTAAGTCTCGAATGGCACCTGAAGCCAGAACATGGCTGATGTAGAGTCCTTATTTTCCTGGAATCTCCGTCTCATACTATCCATCACATTGACCTCCTTTTCATCTATCTGAGGCTACAGACGATTACTTTATGGTCTGAGATTATTTGTATAAATTTAAAAGTCCCATATTGTGCTCCTTTTCTGCAGTTTAATATGGATCATTGATGTTTCCATGAAATGGTAGTAACATATTTTGGTCCAAAAAGCCAGTAAATCAAGCACAGCAGCATTGTTTCCAGGCTCTCATAGCCCCTCTGTTCAGAACGCTCTGATTTAGTGGGCGTGGTCATCATATGTAAATGAGCTACTGCTGATACCGCCCTGCTTTTCAGCGTCACTGAGAGCGGCACCACAAGCTCCGAGTGCACATTGTTTAGAAAACAGCAAAGCTCATTTACTGTAACAATACAGGCTAAAACAACAGGCTAACCGCAGCCAAAGTTAGCATCCTGAAGCTAACACAGAGACAGAGGGAAAATACTCACATTTCCAGGGTCCGAGGTTTGTTGGCGGATGGTTGGTGATGCACCTGGATTCAGGACCAGTCTATTCGCTAGCCCTCTGTTATACTGTCCAAAGTTGGAAAAGCAGTCGGCCGTGAAGTGACCAGCACACACATGCACAGTTTTACTGAGCGCAGCTGGCATATTTCCTTGATAAACAAACTCTAGCCACTTAGTCTTGTCTTCTTCTGAGATAGGAAGCTTGTGCATAGAACTATGTTGCTGTTTACAGCCAAAAACAGAGCAGTGATGGCCCTTCAACTTTGGCATTCTCCTCCCTGCTGCTGGAGAGATTTCTCGGGGAGGGTAGTGGGCGGGGAGGGGGTTCAGGGGTATCTGCTCCTGTGGACCAATCAGGTCAGACTTGCTTCTGATTGGTCAAAAAAGGGAATCGCTGACGTCCGCAAATCCCCAAAATCCAAACAGCTCTAATATCACATTTTGGGGGCTGGAAGGAAAGCCAAAGACCCACAAATTTCACTAAAAGACTTAATAAATTGATTTTTGCATAATATGGGGCCTTTAAATAATCCAGGTAATGACCTTTGAGTGATGTGCAAATCAACTGACCAATGCTCTTTATTGTGTTAGCGTCACCAAGTCATGCTACGTTCTAATACGCTCATTTGTCATCGCTCATTGGGCTTCAGTTTTCCATGTTATGGGATCAGTTCATTGTCCGAGCATGGTTCATCTGGAGAACCTTCTGGACAGTTTCCGTAATTGTTTTGTATTGCTGCAGTGATAATTTATAATTAATAAATCATTCAAGGAATTTAGAGGAAAAAATGTTTGATTAATTTGTGATTTATTTTAAGGTAACAAAAAACAATAACACTTGCTGTTTAATAGAGGATAGCAGATATCTGATGGAATAACTATGATGATGAGCTTTTAAAAAAGCTTAACACAAAAGGAGGAGTACCTTTGAAGACAGATCAGACATTTGGCATCATATGAATCTAAAGGCCTGAGCGCTGGTTCAAGCAGCTGCACTGATTTTACACTTGACATTCATCATCTAACAGTAACCACTTGTCTCTGCCTCTGTCCTGCTCCCCCACTTTCCTGCACCAGTACCCCCTGCAGACTCCAGCCAGAAGGTTAAGATATTATCCAATACATTCTCAAGTTTTGACATGCAGGATACAGACCGATGAGTGATGGAGTTGGAGGCTTGGCAACAAATACAAACAATGTTTGGCTACTACAATAAATGTTTCATATTATTACAGAATGTTTTATGTGACTGAAATACTGCTTATGACACACAGTGATCAGTATTTGTTATTTCAACTTAAACGCTTATGAAGTCATGTTTCTATTAGAAGTCATTAAAAGGAAGTCAGTTCATTCACAGTGTGATAAGAATCAGTATTTCTCAGTATTTCTCTGAACCTGTGCAGGAGGAAAGAAGCTGAATTAACCTAGTGTGAATAACTTTAGCAGACTTTCAGGTAGGTTGCGATGTGGGATTTCACCTGGAGTTGATTTGAGACTGATACTACTGTATAAAACCACAGCCAAGTTTGGTTTGGCAACTGAGCTGTTAACTCTGTTGCACAGAAATGAGAAAAGTTTGTGAAACAAAAGCCAGAAAAACCAAAGTGCGCTCCATAGACCAAAGAAAACATAACAATAAGTGCAAGAGCAAATGATATCATCATGCAGCTCAGCATCTGGGAAAGTACCGTATTAACAGCCACGTGGAGCACTCTCATGGCTTGGGGACAGTGAAGAGGGATCTGAATCATTCAATTTAGACAATAAAAATCCTCTTTTGCTTGTTTTCTGTTTCAAACAGGAGAGAGAAAAGTTGGCCATGCTGACAGACAGAAGACAAGAAAATGATCTTGATATGTTGTGTCATATCACTTTCTGCTGCAGACTACATATACACCCCCTAGCTGGAATCATGAACCTTCTTTCCAAGAACGTTTTCTCCCAGCTCTAACATTAACCAACAGGCCTTATTTCCTGAAACCAGAAACTCCCTCAGCAAAAGGAAACCCAGCAACACCTGCAATAGTAAGAGGCCGGCCAGGACGTGAGTCAAAAATCAGCCCATTACACTGAGACACATGCAGTCCTAATAGTGCATTAGAGGTGAAATTTCCCTTATATTTTCTCAATATATTCTAAGTCTGCTCAACATCAACAATTACTCATGAATATATTAGTGGAAGTGATGACAGATTGCTAAAATACATTAAGAAAATAATGATAATTGCAAAATTATTAAAACATTGCCAAATAAAACAAGTAACAGTTGAAAAGTGCTTTGATTCTGCTAAAATACAACCAACGGACATTGAAAAACACACTCCTGTGGATGATGACTGCAGTCTATTTGTTCTGCAGTCACATGGCTCTGTATTTTGGAGCAAAGTGCCCTCGTAGCCCACAAACTCTGGCTGCTTTTTCCCAGCAAACGTTGATTGATTGGCCATCAAAGTTGACACGCTCCTTCAATGAGAGCGCTTGCCGCAGAACTATCGAGTAAACAGACTTGGAAGTCAAGGCCAGCAAAATCCCTCGTGTCTCCATACCATCCGTTTGGAAGGCAAAGCCGGATCTCATGTATCTGTGGTCAGACGAGACCGCCACCACTTCCTCGTATTGCAAGGCTGCTTCGAAAACCACGCCAGTGTGCGCTCTGTTTCCCTAACCCTTTTTTAAGGGTTGGAATTCACATAACCATGTGGTTGTGCTTCTGGAGTTTGGGACTTCCAGAATCTCTCTGTTTATCACTCAAATCAACCAAAATAATCAGTCCACAGTGAAAACACGTTCCACCAGGCAGGAGGAACTTTTCCTAATGCCATCGTTAGGCGTCTCTTCACTGTTATCATGTGCTTTCAGTCTCCTGTCTGCCACGGTGGGTTTGCTTAATAGAAGTTATAAGTTCATGTGAACTGTTGAGTGAGGCTGTCAGTCTTTAGTTTAGGGAGTCTTCCTGATTCATAATTGATCACTTACACACTTGCCAAATCAAATCTACTTCACTGTTGACTTTCATACTCTCCTCTTTTAGTGAAAGCAGCCTGTCATGGCCGGTCAGCTGATTCCAACAGATTTAAAGCAAACAGAATTTAATGATGGAAGGGGTAAAAATGAGTTTTACCCACAAAACAGCATGCAAATGGTGGGTACAACAGTCATTAATATCAGTTTTTGTATAATTTGTTATTCTCTGGTACAATTCGTCAAAATAGGAGAAAAATCTGTTTGACAGCTGTTGACTTTCAGTTAGGAAATAAAGAGGCTTGTTTTCCTCCTTCCAAATTCTTTAAAACCAGTTAAAACAAATTTGCTTCATTATGTGTGACTTATGTTGTTTTATAAGCACAAATGTAAAGGTGATACATTTGAGTGTGCTGTTTGAAGATGGTTGTTGCCATAACCAACATCAGCATTACTACTCAGATACATTATTATTATTATTATCATTATAATTATTATTATTAACGCTTGAATTACTGTAGGTAAAAAAAACGTAAACATGTTGTGAGTAAGATGTAATGCAGCCATCCTCCACTAGCTGGAGCTGCAACTTCAGTCAACAGCTACTGATGACACAGGTGAAAGTATCCAGTATTGTGAGCCGTAGATGGAGTAGGTGTTAGTGAGGAGGCTCAAAGCCGGCCTCATTTCCAATACGGCTCCTTGGAAATTTGCTTCAAAAGTTTGTTTCAGAAACAGACAGGTTACATCATAGAGACTACCTCCATTTATCATTATACAGTCTATGGTTTAAACCATAGACTGTATAAAGCATGGATGTAGTCCGCTACTTCTGTTCCTGATGCAAAAATATGAAGACGGCCGTTAGCGGCCATGTTGGATATGAAGCTGGCTTTGAGCTTCCTTTTTAACTGCTATAGAGCGCCTGCCAGTCACATGACCTGGGTCGTGTCTCTCATTGATTGGACAAATTTGTTATTTTTTTAACCAGGCTTTAAGCAGGTATTTTTAATGCAGTGAAAGTAGTTTTTTTTTTTTTTTGGCTTGGTGTATACGTGCTTTCTGCAGTCAGCCTCAAGCAGATTCCTGATGAACAGCAACTTTTCGCACTTCCGCATAGGCTTTATTTTTGCTAAATCTGATGTTGGTCCTTGGTTTAACCTCAGAAAATTATGGAAAAGTTGTATGCAAGCTGAGCAATACATGACTTGCACAGGTCTGGTGGTACTACTGCTACTATTATTTGCCTCATATTTATTATCTGTTCGTTAGAGTGGAAAAAAATCAAAACATATTTATTGATCTATGGTTATTCCAGACTTTTAGTGCAAATTATGTTCCTCCATAGACTTCCGTAATGATGACTTCCCAAAGGGTTATTTTCAATACTCATACTTTAAAGTGTTTTGATGATTTTATTTGTTTTAAAACATGGTAGAGATATTTTCAAGTCCAACATACAGTAAAATGTAAGTTTACAGTGAGAACAGACCACATTAAAATCACAGAAATAAAATATCCATGTCAGCCATTTACAGATGATAGTTTTTAAATAGGATCCATCTTAAGCATGGCATATACAGTTAATGTGGTCCTTAGGAGGGACTGTTCTTCAAAAATCTCCTTTCTTTATTTCTTTCTTTACAGTTTTGAGTCCCACACTTTAGATGCACATTGACAGACGTTTTCTATGTGTTCATACTGATGGAATATTTTCATCGATGCAACACAAAGCAGTATATGGGACATGCAACATGAAACTACAGGGAAACTGTGTAGAGAAGACAGATTGCTCTGAAGATTTGAGGGAGAGGAGTTGTCTGGGTATAAATATTTGTGAGAGGGAAGAAAGATTTCAATCGGGATCATTACAGTCTGTGATGAAAACGTACAAGTTGATCAAACCGTCTCTCACCGGCAGACATTTTATTAGTCCCCTTTAGAAATAATGGCTATAGACACAGCATGCAGTTTGTTTTAAAGTTTGTGCACTGCGAATAAATAGATGTTTTTTAATCATATATTGAATTCATTCCGTCCGCAATTGTTGTTAGCCTTGTTTTCTGCAACTTTTGTAATCTGCTTTAATTCATATTGAGTGTAACCTTCTCCAACCAATTACTAGAGGGCGCTAAAGAGTCAACAGAAAGGGGTCTCTGACTACCGACTGACAGCTTTGATCAGCTGAACCAAAGTGCAACCCTCCCTACAAAACAAAGACCCAAGGGCCATGTGAGTTATTCTCCTCTGTACCAATCAGGTGCTTATTACTGTAGAGACACCACTTCCCAGAAACCACTGCAACTCAAACCCATGTGATTAGGCGATTATAACATCCACTGTAACAACAGAAATCCATTTAGATCATTTCACTGTCCCTGCTGTGTCCTTGTGTTCTCACATTGCGCCAAACAGCCAGTCCCTTGAGGACGACCAGTGAGCTTACTGTGCTTCTCTGAGGAAGGCCACGATGACCTCATGTGTCCTCTCTGTCAGTCAGAGCTACAGCAGTCTCTTCATGCGGCAGGTGTGCTTCTCTATGTGCATGGTGGCCCGGTCGGTGGAGCTCGTCAGCACGTCCAGGACTTCATCCTGTCGTTCCAGCTCGGTTTCTGCCTCCAGGGCGAGATTCTTCAGCTGCATCAGCATCTGCAAACACACTCACTCGTTTGTTTAATCAATTACACAGCAGCCCCTGGTGAGTGTGCACAACTGAGGAGCAGGACACAAATAAAAGAAGATTAAAAAGTGAAACCTAAAGGAGAAAATGGTTGAGGGTGGAGCGTGTGAAGCATATGTGGACAGGTGTTATGACAGGGTCAGTGAGTTAGAAAGTGAGAGTCTTAATGAAGCAGAGTAGGAAGTGTGGATGGGAGTGAATTTTTCGTTAAATTCAGATTTTTCCTTCCTTTTTTTCGGCCTCAAAGAAAACAGCCTGAGACAGAAACTTCACAATACCACACTAGCAATGATGCTTCAAAAGCAAATCACATGGTCTTTTTTACTAAAATTTCATGCTGTGCAGAATATGGAACATAAGAAGATATTCACAGAGATGACTTTGCTTATCTGATAGGATCATATCATACTCTTTGTTTTCGTCTCTCAGTGGATTTAAAGAGCTGTGTATATTATGCGCGATGGAACAACTTAAATACACAGTGATGTGCCAAGTAAAACCTAATAAACACTCCTCCAGTCTCTACCACCATGGTTTCTAAACTAATATTATGCTATGCAACACATGCTCTCACACACACTCACACACCCACTGACATTATGTCACTGAGCACAGAAACAGCTCCAGACAGCAGTTTGAAAACAGATAGTATGTCAGTATACACCGTGGAACGACTGTATTCACTCACTGAGGTCTCTGACTTTGCAATTTCAAGCAGGAGAACATGATGGAATCACACCTTGCAGATCACATTCACAGGAGATTCGGTGTGTCATACAAAAACACAGAACCTGAATATTTTTAGCTGCTGCTTATTAGATGGTTTGAGGACTTAAGTCATTTAGAAACCCCCCAAAATTAAACATTCAGGCTAGAATTATTAGAAAAATATATGAGCTAAATGCTAAATGTCCTGTGCAAGACTGCTGTAATGTCGGGGTCGTGATTTAATAAAAAATACAAACCTGAAACCAGACAGTAATGCTTCATCACTTTTATGAGTGAGCTGGTTTTCTGCGGTTAGAATATGAATTTCCAACTATGCATATAAAACTGATCTCACAAACAGGGAATATTTGTTGGAGCACTTACAGCATTACATTAGACTGAGTGACCCTCTGTTCAAGTCGGCCAGCTGTAGATCTAATCTCGACATGGATTACAGTAAGAGCAGGGTGTGTACAGAAGCGTAGCATGAAGTCCAAATTGGCAGTCTTTGAAGTCCTAACCAGTATCAGCTGTAGACAATGTACCATTTGTGAACACCAGAGACAAGCCAGCGCTGCTTTTTATTACATACCCGGCGTTAACAATCCTCTCCCAGGTTAATAAATGGGCAGACAAGATAATATTTTATCAAATTTAGTTTTCCAAGTCATCAAACTACAGTGAAAATAATGTATTGTTTTTCTCCACTTATTCTCTGTGGCTGTGAGGAGTTTCTCAGGCCCCTTTTACACGACAACGTTTCATCTGAAAACAGTAAAATTCAGTGAAATAAATCTGCGGAAACGCCGAGGGACTGACGCTTTAGTAAGCATGCCAGGCCTAAAGTCGGCGCCATAACTGTCTTGTCCAGAAGCCGATTTTGGGAGATCTCCACCAAAGTAGAGTTGAGCTGGTCATCTGGTGTATTGGGGAATACTAAGTTTAAAAGTGGATCAACAGATACACATTTTGTTGAAAGACAGTCAGCAGATTCAGCAGATTGAGCAGCACAAGCACAACACGGTAGTTCGCGACAGTTGCAACAACGGTACTGTTGTCCTGATGTATGCGTGAAGTGCAAAGCGGAGTGGCAACGGTGTCGGCAGCGTTTCAGAAAAATCCTACTCTGGAAGCCGTTATCAAAAGTTTGTGTTTAAGGTTGCTGAAAAGCCGTTTCCGCGTAAACGCGAGGCTGAAAAGCAACAATACCTATGCGTTTCACCCAAAAACTGTTGTTGTGTAAACGGCCCCTTAGTGATCTTGAAAAGCTCTCTTCTAGATTTTTGCCCGATTGTAATCCACACTTTAAAATGACATTATCAGGTCATTACAAAATGCTACTTCGTAGCTTCCAATCAGGTTGAGCACTATGTAACTGATCAATACTTTGCCTCTTTGTGTTGTGTCTGGTAAAAAATTGACTTGAACAAAGAAAACTTGTTTCGTTTCAATCTCCTTATTTTTTTTTTTTCAAAACAAACATACGTCTTTATGACAGTGTGCATGAGACTCTAGCCAGAAGAGGGGAAAGAAGTCCAATTACGCCAGATCCTCCTCACAGCATCTTTAAAGCTCCTGTGAGGAACTTTTGGTCTGTGCTGAATTTGTGGTTCCTCTTAAATTTTCTTTGCTGATTTTGTCCATAAAGTGTAGCCTTTTAACGGTCAAACATATCACTTATTTGGATCTTTTTTCTTTTCTTTTTTTTTTTTTTTTAGAAAAAGCTGAATCAGGAAAATACACTGACTGCTTCTTTTGTATTTTAACGATTTGCTTTGTCAGGTTATAATTCGAACTAGGAATTGTCGCAATGGTTGCAGGTATTATTTTAGCAGTGAAAATTCTTTTACCAGCACAAAAAGTAAGCTAGTGTATTATTAGTTAAGTAGAGCTGTGGTGCTATCTCAAAAAATCCTATATTCATTTATTAGTGTAAAAACTGTATGTGATATTTATCCTAACATACTCTAATGAAAAATGAGTTCAATGAAAATGTTCTTCCCAAAAATTACACATTTCTCCACCACAACCACTCTGGTGAGTGAGCAGGCTGCCTGCAGATCACAGGTCAAGTGGTTAGAGCCACAAATCTCAGGCAAGACACAGACCAAATCAGATCAGGTCTCAACCAAAATCTTTCTGATAAAAGTGAAATACTTATGTGGCTGTTTACATGAAATATCTCCATCTAAGCTACCTCAAGTGAAAAAAATGTCTGAATCATAGGCTTGATTTACGTCACCATGTAGGTTTTGCCACCACAGACCATGTCTGTAACATTTCTCATGTTGTGTGCCTCTGAATGGAAAGACATTGTAAAGTCTGACCAAATGACTGAACAGATTTCTTTCCCTCTCTTAAAATCAGGATGGACTTTGGTTTGTGGTCTCACTAAATAACTTTTTAAACATACAGTAAAAAAATGAAAATCATTATGGAGAATTATGGGTTTGAATGGAACTAGCAAAACATGGGTTACTGAAATCATAGAGTTATTTACTGTGTGTACAGAAATATAAATGCCACTATAGTACATGTCATTTTTTCACACAGCTCTCACCTGCTTAAGCTCCTGGGCCTCAGCCTGACTGACAGACGGCTGGAGAACATGCACCTGCAACTGGGACAGATCTCCTGCTGGGACCTCCAGTGGGAGCTCTGTGTCTTGGCACCCTGGTAGCGAACCTGACTCCATGGGTGGAGGTGGTGAAAAAGTGCAGAGTACATATGTTGTTTATGCGGAAACCAGACGGTAAACTCAGAGTGCAGCAACTGAGGCAATCAGGGTGAAGTGACTCATCAAAACATAGTCAGGGAGAAACACCAATGACCATGTCCAAAAAGTCATGTGGATGAAATGTTTATACATTTGGCTACATGTCTGTAACAATAACACAGAGCTGGAAACATAAACCTACACTGCCACTTAGTGGTGACATTTATATAAGACTTGGAAACAGTGAGATCATGGAGTACTTTTTATGGTATTTGTTTCTTACCTTCATTCCAGCTTTTCCCCTCGGTGTCACACGGAGATGAAACTGGAGTTGCCTTAAATGCAGCGTACTGACCAGTGAACTCAATCTTCTTTTTGTACTGCATCTCTAAAACTGACAGTGCTTCAGGCATCTTGGCAGACAGGCACCTGTAGCAGATGTCTGGCTTCCCAATAAATCTCTGCCTAACAGTGATCTCGTAAGGGCTGTGCACTCTGATCTCATCCACTTCATTTCGCTCAAAGTGGTGAAGTAGTTGGCAGTTTGTGTCTCGCACCTCCAGTGAGGACACCAGCACCAACAAGCATCCAGGTTTTAAGTCTGAGTTCCCTCCTTTTGTCACGACAGCTGGGATGCTAGCAATCACTTTATTTCGACCAGACCCTTTGCCAGATGCAGCAGCAGCCGCAGCCGCAGCTCTTGCTGCATCCTCAGCCTTTGCTTCTTGCTGAGTTTTCCAGGGGAGTTTACCAAAAGGCCACCAGGAAGGAGACTCGAGCTCTGACAAAAGTCTGCAACACAAAGAAATGTTACATGAGTGTTTGAAATTTGTTTCACTAATGCTAATGTTAGTGAAATATAATAAGAAGAGCATAATAATAAATCTGAGACTTCAAATATTTAGATAATTACTTATCAGCCACTCCCAGATCTGAGTCAATCTTCTCCAAACCCTGCATCATACTGTCAAACTGCTCTCCCTGATGGCTTAGAACTCTGCCTGTATCCTCAAGTCTTCTTTGGGCCCCTGCCACCAGGCTGATAAGCTCTCGGCCCTTCGATGGTTGACTCTCAGCTCCTCTCGCCTCTGAGCTGGGGGACAAAAGGCGTTCTCTCCAGAAATGCTCCAACACATTATAAACCACCACTCTGTTGGGCTTGAGGGAGCCAAACCAGTGTTTTACATTGCCCTCTTCAAGCACTGTGAGGGTGCTGAAGATGAAACTCGATGACTCCATCTTTATCTCCACGATCCTAGAGAGGCGGAAGCTGGCCAGACTCTCCTTACTCTGAGAGGACACAAAGCGCACCATGGTCCTGGTGAGGGAAAGTGTACCACTTTCCCATCGTTTGTCACTGTTGATGTAGTAGGATCCAGGCCAGCTGTGGATGGAGGTGTCCCGGCTCATTATGGAAGGACATTCACTCTTACACCTGGAAGAAGGGCAAGTAACCTTCAATATTCCACATGTACCAAAAACAAGCTGAATTAACATTAGAGAGAATATCACAGACTACCTTACAGTAAACGCACTTTCTCAAAGCCGAATGTGGGATGCAGGTCGCAGATTAGCTTCTTCAAGGCGTTTACACTAGCAGCCTCAGTGAGGAGCGACCTTTTTCTCCAGCCGACCGCATTATGACTGCGTCATTATTAATGTTATTTACCGCTCCTGACGTTTATATATGAACGTACCGGAAAATAACAGTCATCTGTACAAAAGGAAAACTAGAAAAGCTTTATTTAGGGGTAAAACATTTCGTTATAGCAAATTCTCTATACCGAGGTCTCAGTGATGTTTATTACGGAAGTGACGTCATATCCATGCGCTACTGTATTTACTGTCCGGCTGAACAATTCTGCTGCAAGAGAAGGCTGACACGATCAGGATTTTGAGAAACAACTATTGTTATCGCGCAGAAAGGTTTTTAAGCTATCTCATATGACATCCAGCGTAATGTTTAATAAATAATATATAATAATTACAAAGAAACATTATTTTGAATGCACGTCGATCATGAACCTACATGTCGGGATGTTATTTGCAGCGACCTGTTGTCAGAATAGAAAAATCAACGTTACGATTTAACAAAATGCCCGTTTTGTAGCTTCATCAAGCTTACACCCATAGAAACTGTAAAACGACATGCGTTTTGTAAGGTTAAACCCCTCCTACCTTTAGCGTTTCGGTAGCCTTATTGTGCTGTCCAATGCAGCTCATCTGGCTAACTGGCTAGCCGAGGTTTTGTTTACCATCATGGACAGGGAGGCGTACCGCAACTGCTGCAGCCTAGCAAAAATAACAAGACAGTCGTATGAACAATTTTGGTCCTCGCATTTTTTAGACTATATCGACAAGGAACTTAGCTATTCCAAGTTTTTCAAGAGGTACTTGCTCCCAAACCACCCGTGTATGTTTTCAAAGAGGTTTACAGAGGAATGGAAGTGCAGGAAAGAATGGGTGTCTGAAGAGGGAAAGCCCAATTTCCAGAAACTGCTTCAACAGTTTGGTAATTAAACGTGATACTTCTACATTTATCTTTACTTCACATTGCTTTATGGTAGCCCTGAAGTGCAAAACACGACACGGAAAAAGCAGGCATCAGCTCTGACAGGGCTGGTTAATGATGGGACAAACGTACCAGAGAGAATAGTTCTGACATTTAGCAGCCCTTTTTCTTTAAAATATACCTTCAACTTGCTACAATGTTGACAGCATATCCAGTATTGCATCATGTGTATAATGCAAATTGAAACTAGAGACTAAGTTTGTGGGAGTGCTTATCCTATGTGGGAAATTCACTCAAGAACACAGCATCTCCTTCTGGAGACTGATAGGTACCTGCTTTTTCCAGTGTTTTACCTGCACTTCCTCATTTTATGTGTATTCTTTTTGTTTTTGCATTTTGTCTTTTGTGTTTGCAGCTTCTTTTTTGTTATCATGTTGCTTTTTTGTTTTCTATTTGTGTGTGTGTGTGTGTGTGTGTGTGTGTGTGTGTGTGTGTGTGTGTGTGTGTGTGTGTGTGTGTGTGTGTGTGTGTGTCTTGCCTTTCAGAGCCACCATACTATTGTGTATCTGCTGCCATAAACTGTGTGATGTAATGTAGATATTGTGTTTGTCATCACAGATGAGACTGCCGTTCCTGTTGCAAACTGCAATGCAAAGGAGTACAATGCAAACCCCAAACAAGTAATGCCTTTTAAAGAATTTATACAATACTGGAAGGAATACATCCAGAATGGCCACTCATCACCAAAAGGATGTCTTTATCTAAAAGACTGGCATATGACAAGGTATGAATTCCTACCATCAAACTGAGCTGTATTTCGTACTTATGTGCACAATACCTACCTGTGTTTTAATTATCTACTCTCATTAGGGACTTTCCGGAGCATAATGTTTACACCACACCAGTCTACTTTTCTTCTGACTGGCTTAATGAATACTGGGATACACTTGAAGTGGATGACTACCGTTTTGTCTACATGGGACCCAAAGGCTCATGGTGGGAACATTTAAAATGTTTTCAAAATTCATTTTGTTCATGTTGTTCATTTTATTCCATATTTTTATATGAGCCCAGTGTATGTTTTCCACACAATCAGACTGACTTTCTTGTCATCAGGACCCCGTTCCATGCTGATGTGTTCCGCTCCTACAGTTGGTCTGCAAACATCTGTGGCAGAAAGAAATGGCTCCTGTATCCCCCTGGTCAGGAGGAATTTTTACGAGACACTCATGGCAATCTCCCTTATGATATTACATCAGCTGAACTTCGTGACAAGGACCTTTTTCCACACTTTGAGGAAGCCTGTCAGCCTCTTGAAATTATTCAAGAGGCAGGAGAAATCATTTTTGTGCCGAGTGGTTGGCACCATCAAGTTTACAACCTTGTGAGTTTTGCAAAAATTCTATTTGTATTGTAAAGTATGCTGCATTAAGTAACTGTCTTAATTGTCTCGCAGGAGGATACCATCTCAATTAATCATAACTGGCTGAACGGCTGCAACATTGACATCATGTGGCAGTTCCTTCAGAATGAGCTATCATCAGTTCAAAAAGAGATAAACGAGTGGAGAAACACCATGGACTCCTGGCATCAGCACTGCCAGGTACTGCAGGGAAAGGATTCTGTGGCCTTTGGCTGGTTTAGAAAAAACCTGCTGCTCATGTGAATATTTGCAATTCAATGAGTCAATATTTTGTTTCTTTCCAGGTAATCATGAAAGCCTGCTCTGGTATCGACTATGGAGAATTTGCCTCGTTCCTCAAAATTGTTGCCAAGAACAGGATGGCTTTCCTCAATGCTTGTTCCTCTGGAGACCCCTCTGATTACCCCCGACATCTGTCAGAGACACTCACCACTCTCGGACCTTACCATGCTGCCTTTGACCTGCAAAGAGTGGCTCACATAATCGAATGCCTTCTCTGCAATGAAGATTTTAAGAGACTGGATCATTCTACTTTGACTTTGCAGCCTGAGACCATGCTACAGCAAATTCGTGACACCATACAATCCACCAGGGGGCAGCATCTCCTCTATCAGGAATAAGCTGTCTAGTGGCATTACTGCAATGTACCCATTACCTGAAAATAGCTTGAATGAAAAGTGCCAATTTGTATGTTCATAAAAACATGATGTTTGAAGGACTGCTTCAACCTTGTGTTTGAGGTGAATTGCGATTTCAAGTAATGCTAGTGAATGTTTGGAATTTGTTTTTGCACTGAAAGATAATGTGGTAAATAAAAACTTGAACACATTTTGTTATATCCGTTTTAAATATTTATTCAGCAAAACAAATCCACATATATGTATATATAACTCTTTCTTGCACTGTGCTAAAAATAGATTTTTCATAAGCATAATTCTGTTGTTTAAAATCTTCACAATTAAAGCAAAATCACTCTTGGAGAAGTTTTATTGCAAATAAAAACACTCACATATAAGTATTAGTGCCACAGCTGTGAAACAATGACAGTGTAACAACCTTTACTCCAGGGTTCTGTTTATGAGACAGCCGTCAGATTTGATGTGCGTCACGTTTAAGGGAACTGTAAAGTATCCTTCTCTTCAGTTGGCTTTTGCATCTTTAGGCCACCAGTCTGGCACAGCGACCTCAACTGTCACTGTGGTGTCGTCAGAAGACTTAAGCGTCAATACCTCTTTGGCATGTGCCGTACGGATTAGACTTAGACCCAGATCTTCTATCCCAGATCGGTGCTTTCCAGCTGGCTTGCCGGACTGAGTTTGCAGGGAAGCTCCCTCCTCGAGGCCTTGGACTGGAGCTGACAAGTGTACTGGCATCAGTCGTTTTCGAATCACCCCAGTGTGATGAGTCCTGGCTGTGAGCTCCTGGCCAATGTAGCAGCCTTTACTAAAGCTGATACCCTGCATGTAGACCAGATTTGACTCCAGCGGTAGTGCCACTCCTGGGGGAAGGTCCTTCACCCCCTCAGGGAGTCCTAGATAAAAACGACAGCAGGGGAAATAAACAAAACTTGTCAATGTCAAAAGTGCAGAAACAAAAAAAACACTACTGAAAAACATTAAAACTGTGTACCTATTGCGTAGCGATGTCTGTGATACTCCTCTGTGTCCCCTTTCTGACATGATGGAATGATACCCAAAGGGTCAACTTGACTGTCAACCACCAGTCTCCAGCCCATCTCCTGAGTTCGAGGATCAGTCTCCCATACCAGAGCTTTGTCTGGGGCTGACAGCTCTGGTTTACTGGCCTCTTCAACTGCCTTCTTGTGCTTCGGAAGCACTGTCCAAACTGAGAGGTCTGGACAGGGGTTTATGTTGACTTTTCTACGAATCTTGTACACCTTCAAATGTTTCAAGATTGAGTCTTTAATCGTGCTGTCACACTCCAGGAAAACCCCTTGTCCTGCTTCAACTTCTTTTAGACTGAAAGGAAAAACAACACATTAAGCAACAAAAACTGCAATACTGATAGCATAACACAAAAAAGCATTACAAGCATTTTTATGGTGAGCATTTCCCACGTCCATGTACTTTAATTACAAAAACTGAAATACTGACCAACTTTTCCCAGTGTAACAAAAGTGAAAAAACAAAACAAAACAAAAACATCAATCAATAAATAAACTAGAAATTGGAAGTTTTGGTTAACTAAACGATGTTGCATCAAAAACAAATGTTTTTGTTTAATAACTTTAAAATAAGATTTTATTCCTTAATTCAAAAGGGTGAGGTTAGACTTGTTAGACATGGCTTACTCATAACACTTTGTTTCTAGATTAGGGTAAGTACACTATTAGACTTAAAATAAACTGTATTCGAGAGCCACAAATTACAGATTCCCACAAATAATTATAATTTTCAGATGGCATCCTTTTGAATTAAAGGTTCGATTGTGATTTCAAAGAAAAAATAGCACAAAAGTCGTTCAAAGCAGGCCATTTTAGAGATATTTGAGATGTTGTGTCATGTTTCAATACTTTGTGATGGTATTAAAATGAATTTTAAGTTTGAAAGTCAGAGGATACTTTCTGTGGGATTGAAAACAGTTAAGAGGAAACTAAAATATATTGAAGTTTGTCCCATCATACTGCAATTAATGCAAAGAAGCGTGAATGTTTAGAGACAACACATGAGCTGAATAATAGATAGTGAAATGTTTTTTTGTTTGTTTTTTTAAATCTGGATATACTATGTGTGCTGGGCATTTCTTATTAGCTGGGCTGATTGGTAGTTGTACTGCCAGGGTGCCAACATCTGCGTCACAAGATAAGGAGCCACACCCACTTGTTTACCATACTTAAGTATCAAAACGGTGTAATGAAGTGGACTGTACCTGTACAAAATGATGTCATATAGTGTCCTTCCTTGCACGTTTAGCATATGTGAGTACATGACTTTGTGAGCAGGGTCCTCCAGCAGCGCCATGTCATTGGTAATAATCCCTTGGAGGAACGGGCTCGTGTCCTGTCCCTGGATCTTCAGTAAGGTCCTGTGAGGAAGGTGATAACACACATACTGCCCAGGTACATCTCCGTTATGACTCCTCTGGCTGCTGTATCTCTTGGCATGAGCCCTCAACGGAGCAGAAGAGACGTTAAACGTCACGCACGAATACCGACTGCAGGCGGATATGAACGCGCCCCTGCCCAAACAGAAAACTCCCATTCTGCAGGTCGATGTAATATAATTTGCACCCCGTTGAAGTGGTTAAATGTCCTCTTCATCACAGTGGTGGACGACTACGTAACACTGCACATAGTAGCTAAGCCTCCATTTTGAAGTCCCACAATGCATTGCTCGATAACACACGTGTGACGACGCTGGGTTCCCCCTGTCTGTGGTTTGCGAAAGTGTAAGTAAGTGTTGTCTCCGTTGACACTTTTCAACAATGCAGCTCAAATAAGTCATGTTGTAGTTTATGAAAAAATGTGAAAAATACACTCAATAACAATAATTAGCGATTCATAAAGACAGACTGAGGTTTATCTTACAAAATCTGTAGTTTGACACTCACCAGAGAAAATATAACTGTTTAACGCCGAGCTACGTGTCATTTTAAATATTTTCCCCTGGGTGACACAACAGAAGAGTTTGAGTTAGCGGTTTGCAGACATCTGAGATGTACCGACACTCTGAATCACTTCTTTAATGGGAATAAGCTTCAGGGTTCAATTTCAGACACACTGTGGATATTAACAAAATGCATCTGTTAATTTTCAGATCAATATAATTATAAAATGCCCAGAAGACATCATATTCAGATTCCTGCCCAATCAAATAACTGAACTCTGGCCAAACCTTGGTGTTTGAGGCCTCCTCCTCCAACATAAACCAGTTAGGAGAGCCTTATGTCTGAGTCTTGGGAAGATCTTCTGAAAGTGCATCAACAAACTTGACCTGTTTATGTATCAGTTTGATGTTAGCAAGTTAGTTAGCCTAACTGTTGTTTTTGAAAAGAGGTAATTATTCGGTAGAAGATACCTATTTTTTAATGTTGTTATGGTCAACCAGATGGCAAAATGTCAGCAGTGTTGGGAGTGGAACACTCACTGAGAAAAGTCCAGAATCAGTACATTAAAAGTCATGGCTATTTCAAAAGCCAGACATGTAGAGTCTGAATCTGAATCTGGAGGCCAAATTATCAGCCCTGATTTTCCCAGTCAGTGCATCTCCAGCCATCTTGTTTCACACTCTGAGCTTTTTTTTTTTTGTCATCTCAAAAGGGGAATTCCCATTTATCACCCTTTATGCTTCTAAACTTTAAACATAATTGTTGTCATTAAATGTAGCAGTGTCTTTGAAATATATGGTCAGTTCTGTGCTTGGATCTCTTTGTTTGTTACAGTGTCTGAAACTCTTTAGCTGCACACTTCACGTGTTGTCCTACACTGCAAAAAACTGAAATCTTAACAAGTGTTTTTGTCTTTTTTTTTTAAGTAAAAATTGTCTTATTGTACTCGATATGAGCCACTTTCAACTTATCAATCCAGAAAAATGTCTTGTTTCAAGTTATCAGAGTACAAAAATGAGGTTTGAATCGCTTGTAACCAGTAAAAAAATCTGCCAATGGAACAAGAAAAAAATGCTTGAAAATTTCCTTGAGACTAGAACAATGTCTTAATACAAGTAACTTTTCTCTTGTTCCATTTGCAGATTTTTTTACTGGTTACGAGCAATTCAGACCTCATTTTTGTCCTTAAATAACTTTAAACAAGACATTTTTCTGGATTGGTCATGTGAATTTGGCTCATATTGAGTCTTTAAAGGAATTTTCTACTGAAAATAAGACAAAAACACTTGATAAGATTGCAGTTTTTGCAGTGTAAGTTACTATCTTTGAGTTGGATTTGAATTAAAAGAAAAAAACAAATCCTGTATTTTAAAAGCAAACTATTGGCATAAATGTACAAAAACAGGCAGGCAGATGGACACAATAAAGCAAGAGATCAGAGGTTTCAAATAAGTTTATTTCTTCAAGAATAAAATACTTAAACAGTCTTTAAAACTTTGAGGCACTTTGAAGTTTGACGACAGTGAAGGCTGGATTAAATATTACTCTGAAACCAGATCTAGAAACATACTGCTTCAATGACAGAAAACATGCCTAAACACAGGGGAGGTGGAACTGTGTAGCTACGTGTGGGGTTTTCTACTGTGACCTATGTGCTTACTAAATGTTCCCAGTTGAAAAGCATGCATCATCTGCTCCAGATTGCAGAATATCAGTGGTTACTTCAGAAAAATAATTAGATGTTCTATTCACTAAATCATTTCCACTAATGTGCAACTGCAGGGTTTTGGAAAATATAGAATAGATAGCACGCAATGACCGAAGACCAACAAACTGAGCAGATGTTAACCAGAAGAACCTACAGTGACTCAGCCCTGTTTCATTTATCTGTATCAAAACACACTCACCCGTACTACCTCTTCAAAATATCAAACACACATCCCTCCAACAACAATCATCATGTTTCCAATATGACTCATTGTGCTCATACAGTGCTTTTCACTGCATTTTGAAATTTGGATTGAAGGTACAATCACACACTTCCAGAAGTTAAGTTTCATCATGTTAATCCAGTTCAGCGGCAGTCAAGGGTAGATCAGATAAACGGCTCCAAGCAGTTTTTTAATACTTCAATGTTTTAGTTGGAATTAGAGATGTTTAACTAGGTTAAGTAGGTGTCCAGAAACTATGTTAAGCATAAGATGACACACGACAGTAATAAAGAATACTCATGGTACTGGATTTGATGATTCCTTCAAGTGTTTTTTCTTTTCTCTTCCCTAAAGCTGTGAACGGTACTCCATCAGGTGTGATTGAAGTTCTTGTTATTGTCTTGAGTTGCATCTCATACACAGATTCTCCAGCTGTGTCACAATGCAGACTCTGCTCTTTAATGTCTTAAGTGTTATTTTAAATTAGATGAACCTCTATATCCAGACAGAGGTCTTTCCATTCTTTACGATAGTTGCTGTTTTCTCTGTGGCTGATTTGGGCCTCGCTCCTTGTTTCTCTTGAACTGTATTGACTCGATTTTGCTCTGCCATGGTGCCCCCAGATACAGGACTACTTGTTCTGGAGTTTTGCGGGTTGTTTTTGGTCTGATAAGTTTGAAAGGCCATGTCGAGCTGCTCCTGCGCCACCCGGAGGTGCCGGTGCAGACTTGCCAGATCAGATGGGATATTCTCATCTGGGCTGATGCACTGCTGTTCTTGTGCCACATTGGCCACGTTTTGCTCGTGGGTGATGAGGCTGTTTGGGATCCTGCTTGGTTTGTCATTCTTCATAACAAGGTTGTACCCTGGTGGGGAGCCTTGGATGTTGCGGGTAAATGAGCAACCGTAGGATGTCCGCCTGCCTCGGTTTCTCTTCATGCGGAGGGTGTCTCGAAAGGTGCCGATTCCCAAGTGAAGCATCTCGCACACGTTGAGTACCAGACAGAGACAGCTCACCACATACATGATGAGGAGAAAAATAGTTTTCTCTGTAGGTCTGGAGATGAAACAGTCCACTCTGTGTGGACAAGGGATCCTGTTGCATACATATGAAGGACTAACTCGAAAACCGTAGAGGAGATACTGTCCTGCAAGGAATGCAATTTCAAAAATTGCTCGGGACATAAGCTGCAGAACATAAATTCTCATCAGTCCTTCTTGCATAATTCTTCGTCGACCATCATGCTTTGGTGGGTCTCTGCTACTCACTTCAGGCTTGGCTTCTTGAACCTCCATTGTGTCTTCGTAGATCATTGGCTCAGCATCATCATCTTCGTCTTCCTCTAAGACGTCCTCCAGATGGTGACTTTCTCTCCACCTGGAGTGAGGAGGAGGCTTCTTTCGTAGCCTGTTGTGCTTCCTGCGGTCCTCCTCTGATGTCCGGGCAATCTTGTGGATGGCATAACCCATATACATGATGGAGGGGGTGGAGATCATGATGATCTGGAAAACCCAAAAGCGGACATGGGACAGAGGGGCGAAGGCATCGTAGCAGACATTGTCACAGCCAGGCTGCTTGGTGTTGCAGATGAATTTCGTCTGCTCGTCTGAGTAGATGGACTCTCCCCCGACTGCGGTGAGCACAATACGGAAGATAATGAGCACGGTCAGCCACACCTTCCCCACAAAGGTGGAGTGGTGGTGGATTTCTTCCAGGAGGCGAGTTAGAAAGCTCCAGCTCATGTTGCTTGAAGAAACTTTTCAACTAGAATCTGGAAAGAAAGAACAAAGAAATTATCGACACCAGTTGTTGAAGAACTGATGAGAACTAGAATAGGGACAAGTTACAGATTAATAAATCGTTGTTTTTTCTGTTATATGGTAAGATGATGTAACTTAGCAGTCTAATCAAAGTTCCATTACACCAGACTCCCTTAGCTGTCAACTCACACCAGCTGTGTTAACTAGCCATGGCACCCAGGACTGAAGGTTTCGAAGATTTCCCGAGCTCCCTACCCCAATGATTACCCTCCCCTCCTCCATCTAGTCTTTATTATTTACACTAAAGACCTCAAACCTGTGGAATCCAGTTCTGGCTGTGCTAATTATGATTTTTTTTTTTGTTGAGGTTAATTGGAATACTATCTAGCATCGACTCATGGTGTTGGAGTTTGAAAGTGAACCGGATGCCAAGATGTTTTAGTACTAACTTCCTTTCCTACTCAATCTGCTCTGTGCAAATTGATGTGTCATCGCTCCAGCATCCAGCAAAAAATAGAAGTATTGTGTATCTGACCAAGAGGGCTCTGACCCGCTGGATCTGACAGGTAGCCAGACACCACAGTGAGGAGCCAGTGTAAATTAACACATCGACAGACTCTGTGTGATTTGGCTCTTACTTATGCCAGCACACTTGCTGTTGGTACTAATGGTAAACCAAAGTAAGTCCAACCAACTAAAAAAATGAAGTCATGTGCTGACTTCATTGACAGTGGGACTAGGGCGATATGTTTTTCTCACGATTTGATTGTTTTACAATTTTTGGGGTGCCAATTTGATTTAAATTGCGGTTCTTTGATATTTTGGATTTTTAAGTTTTTGTTTGCTTTTTTCAAACCAGACAATGTACAAAAAAGTTGAATGACGATGACCATGTCTACAGACTGTATCAGGAGCCATATTTTCCCCCCAAAATGCACATTACCTATGAGTCAGTTCTTAGTTTCTATTCGGGGTATCTGACATCTCAGCTTTTTCAGACCCAAGTTATAAACAAAAACTAAAATCAAGGATTTAAATTAAAGATAAATAAATGAAAAAAAGATAAAGATTCTTGAACAAAAAAATATAATTTAAAACTGTAAAAAAAAAAATCTGATACTTGGATTTTTTTGCTCCCACCTCATCTCACAGTATGTCCAAAAACTCAAATTGATTGACATCATCAAGTGTCTTGTTTTGTTTGTCTGCTGTTTTAAAACCCAGAACCCCTCTTTAAATAAATAAATAAATAAACATCATATAAGACTTTTAAAACCAACAAATGCACAGCTAAATATCGTCACGTTTGCAAAAGTAAAACTTTGGACATTGTCTCTTCAAATATTTTCAATGAAAAATCAACATCGATGCCAATGTAGTATAACCTCATTTAAACACAGTTTTTTCTGTGATATAGATTATAGATTGGGCTTACAGCTAAGAAATGCTGCATTTGTTTGAATTGGCTAGCATCAAAATATGTTTTTGTTACTCTTAGATGGTTTTTCAACACATGAAGTTATTTACATGAAGAATCATCGCGTATTTGCTGCAGTTGTGTGAACAGTTTGCAGGGTTTGTAAGCAGCACTAACATAAGTTATCATTTGATCAGAGAGCCAAGTCAAGACAGTGACTTGTGATGATTCATGTCCAAAGATATGTCATTTTATCACTATCCAAAGACAGTACGCACCGTTTCAACTCTTCCATTCTTACAGCTTGAGAGTTGAGATGGAAAAAGTAACAAGACTCAAACAAGCAGAGAGAAGACTTCCACAGCACAGCAAAACCCCACCAGCCACAACATGACTTTGATTGTAGCTTTGACCCAAGAACACGCTGAACACCACACCAGTGTGACAGACCAAAAACACAAAGTGGAGCTGACAGAGCTCTAAATGTATGAAGAATGTCCTCCACTTCAGACACATACAGTACTCTGTGCCTCAACACGTCATACCAAAGGTCAAACACACACATATGCACGCACGCATGCACGCACACACACAGTAAACCAGATGACATGAAGCCGCACAGTGTCAGAGCCACTGCAGACTCTGCGAGGTGAATGAAGCTGCGATGAGCAGACAGCGCAGGGCTTCATGGGGCAGAGCTGTGAGTTCATGTTGATCTCATGACTGCGGCACTGTGCTCCCTGGCGTGGGATGTGCCATCTCCCCTGCCATCTGAGTGAACAGGAGAGGCTTGTTGATCTGCCATGAGGCCTCCCCTCCAGATCCAGCCCTGCTGAGGCAGGGGAGGGAGGCCGACACATGGAGACAGATGGCACCTTTGGTGGGCAGCTCATGTGAGCCTCAGGATGGCATGACAGGAGGGGGCTATGCCTACGATTTAGACCAAAGTTTGAATGAGTCTGTAACGATTAACAGACTCAACATTGAACCTTAACGTTAAGACTAAATCAGCATTATACCTTAGAAGATTTTAAAATACTTGCTTACTGTTTAGTTCATATTTTTAGTTTGCTATGTTCATTATTTGCTGTCCTAATATTTGTCTGTCTGTTCAGTCAAATTTTAAAGGGATTTGCTTCTTTGGTTTGTAGTTTTGAAAATGATGAAGGAATATCACATTTATGTAAGAAACAGAGCAACTCACCCATTAAAATATTCACATTTCTTCTTATATTATAGCTTGAAGTCCTTTTTTTTTAGATTATCTTCTGACTTTTAAATCTGTGAAATGGATCAATCTGTCCTTGGTTAGGTTTCCAAAATACAAACTGCAATGACAGTGTGTTGAATTTAAGATTGTAAAAACATTAAAAGCATACAAAAGGATGTTTTAATTTCACAGAGTAAAGCTTTAAGTTTTATACCTCTCACTGAGAAAGATGGTTAACTGAATGTGGTACGCTGTGGTGCCAAACAGTTGATAGATGTAAAATTGTATGTTGAGTTTTGATTTTATAAATCACCCAAAATAGTCAGTTTGATTCAAAGTTAATGTATAAAAGAGTCTACTTATATTTTACAGGATATAAGAAGTGTAGCTGAGTACAGCACATTTTTGACTCAATTCCAGGAGTTTATTTATAAATGCATCCGGATACTCCTAAATTACTGTTCTTTAAAAGCATTTAATTGCACACACCAATTTTCTTCCCACAGTATTTAGTCAGATAGTTCGCAGAGTAACTGTTCATCTCCAGTGATACCACAGGTTTGTCAAACTAACTGTGACACCGTTTCTTTAAGGAAAAGTCATTAACTAAAAAAAAGAAGAGAAAAAAACAAACCCACCTGGAATAGTCGCAAAAGTGTTTCCCATCCTGAAGGTCTCTCTACATATCTCCTCCACAGTCTGATACATGACACAGCTCCTCCATCCTAATGTCCCGGCCTTCTCCGTCTTAGTGACCACTTCCAGAAACATCAAAAAAGGAAGCAACAATTTTGTTTTGGTCTTTGTCAGACTGGACTTTCTTTTAATCCAGTTTCCTCCACTCTGTGAAGAAGTGACTTTCTGCAGCTGTAAATGCCTCACATTCTGGCTTGTGTCTGGTTTCTATTACACCAGCCTTCTGTCCGAGAAGGAAGTATAAAAAAACAGAGAGGCGGGAAAAAAATCCTCCTGTGGCGAGTGACCCTCATCCCAGGGTTCAGACTTTAGGATATCTCAATGCAGATTGAAATGAACACTCGGCTGTGGGAGCGTGTTAATCGCAACTCAGCCGACCTCCCCCCAACGCACATGTGCAACGTTTGTAACACAGATGATGAGGGTCTCTCTCTCTCTCTGTCTCCCTCTCCTCTCTGGGCATCTCCATCCCTCTTTGACTCTCAGCTTCTTGCAGGTTAAAGTCTTCATACCCTCCAACCAACTACACAGCACCAATAACAATCTTTTTAACACACACACACACATCATCCAGAGTGAGAGCTGATTAGCCACCTCTGTATTGTCTGTCAATTGCGTAACAGTTTACAGTGTGTGACAGATCTGAAAAAAAAAAAAAAACATCTTTAGGGAGACTGATACCGGGAGTCCGAGGACAGAAATGTCACAGAGACATTAGCCACCTTGCCTCAGTACAGATCCGCCAGAATGTGACCAGCAGGTACTCTCCGTCATATTAAGTGTCATAATATTTAGATCTTCAATCCAGGCAGATGGCCAGATAGCAGAGCAGTGGACAGGTCACACTCTGCTCTCCTGTTGCATGTCATATTACAGCTTCATGTTTATTTTTAAACCTATAGACCTGAGTGCGGTGGCACACATCGTGGCTTAAAAGCATGTAATGTATGTTTAAACATGACAGCAAACTGCTTTCTTGCACATGATATCCACTTTTAAATAAAATTTGGTCTGTAGTGACAGGACAAAGCACAGATGAGGAGGTGATTCATGCGGGATAAAATCAGAAAGGAATTTCCTCCTTGATGCCAGATCTTGCTGTCTTGGAAAGTGATCTAAACTTTTAATAGAGGACAGATTAACGGGTTCGAGTCTGGCTTGCATAAATGAAAAGTGTCTGCTCATTGTCACAGTGACCATATTATTATCATGTCACCCAAACAAGGTCCTTAATAACTTCAGTTATGACCTGTATACATGCTATAAAAGCCAGGAGAAACGTTCAACCACAACAACAACAACATCAACAATGGTAGGATCACCATTGATCAGAGCAGTTTTGTGAATGATGATGAAAATCTGTTGAGAAGGAGAATATGAATCGTTTGGTGGGAGACCAAAGACGGCTACAGCGAGACATGAAAGATTGCAGGAGCACATGAGAAGTCATTTAGATCTTATTCAGTCTGATTAGTATGTGGTCTGAAGAAAGCTCAGAGAGCCAGCCATCTGGGCCCTGCAGGATCCGTCCTCCTCTGGCCTCGCCTCCGAGGCTTCCCTCTCCGTCTGACGGAGGAGATGTGGCGTAGCGAGCACCCCTGGTGCAGTACTGAGGAGAGGGAGAGAGGGGGATGCTGCTGGAAAGACTAGAGCATTTGGGCTTTGGACATGTGCTAACCCTAAGGGACGGATACGCACGTGTTTTTAAGTTCTAGTGAGTTCCTTTTTATCCAAAATCCTGTAAAAAGAAAAAATCCCCACAGATGGTCCAGAGGAGAGCGTTAACAAGTGAACGTTCATCTAAAAGTCAATCAGAGTTTATGTTCCTAGACAGTTGGTGGAAGTTGCTGTCATTCACAATTAACACTTAGTGAAGTTATACCTACTCTACTGTGAAGATGTTTGACATGAATGAATGCGTGAGCATCAATAGCAGGACACTAAACTGCCCATTAAACCATTCTGTCAGATGGAATCATATTTGTTGATAGTGTTAAATAGATTAAATGTTTTCCATGATTACTATATTTCTATCTTATTATGTTATTATCATTATACTTCTCTGATGTTTCTATTATTCAGAGTAAAAGGGCATCTTATGTGGCTCAAAATATAATTATTTTTAGGTGATCAGCTAAAAAAGTGGAAAAACAAACAAAAAACATCAATCTGGGCCTCAACCTAGCGCTTTTTTGTTAATAACAATAAATCTTTATTTACATTCTATAATTTGAAATCTAAAAAAAAGAAATTTGTTCAAAACTCTGTTTTTTTGTCTTTAAAAATGTTCTTAAATTTCTAAACCTAAAAGTGCACAATAACACGGACACAACGACTTTCTAGTTTGGAAAATGTTTCAGTGTCCTCGGACATCTCAGGCTATCCTAGCTTTGGGAAACTGCTGCTCACGCTGATAAATATTGATTGGACCGCCGAGAGCCAGGAAAATATAACAGCAATCCCCTGTGAGACATTGTTTGACATTGCTGTTGTCACAAGGACTGGCGTCATGTGACAGCCAAATAGGAGTGTTTAATATTCATTAGGTCATAGTTATATTTAATGTTAAATAGAAAAAAAGAGGTAGCATCTGTGGAAAAGAAACAGCTTTGAAAAAATGTAACATGACAGCTGACAAATATGACATCATCTCTACCGACTTTAAGGACAAAAGTAGTTTTTAAAAATATATGTACCAACTATCGTATCTATGAACTGAATCTTGTGAAAATTGAAAGTTAATCACAAAAAAGTCAACGCACACATTAATTAATCCCCAGACAGTTTCACCTCTAAGAGGTCATTACTAGCTGCAAGGGTTTGAAGCGTAGCCGAGTGCTGAAGTGATGCAACGCTGAGGATTGAACATCTCAACAACTCTCCTTGGCCGCCACCAATGTCATCACAAGAGTTTTCCCTTCATGTATTTACTGAACAAAGTTGATGCGAGCAGACTGGGGGCTGTGGAGGTCTGCTTTTACGTAACAGATCAAGCTCCTACCATGTGACTTAGAAGTCCCCCCTCCTCCCCCTTAAGAGAAAAGAGTGACACAAGACACCACAGCAAAAACATGCAACTTGGTGCTTGGACGCCTCCTTCTTTCTCCCTTCTCTTCTTCTACTATCATTAAGCTGTTCTTACCAGGCTGTGAAGGGGCTATCCCATAGGCAGCCTGAGAGTGGTGGCAGTCTCATCTCATTTGCTCATTTTTCTCTCAGTTTCTCAGCTGAGTCTATCCTACCCTCAGGGGGAATGCGTCCCGTGCCAGTTTTACTAAGGCTGGACTCCACTGAAGCGACTGAGATGAAAAGCCTTGAGGTGGATGCCAACAACTTCCCTCAGCCCGGGCTCTGTGTCTCCCACATACGAGCTAAGCAACTTGGTTTGAGTTACACTACATTGTTGAAACATTACACTCACATGCCCACTGCAAGTCATGTTAAATGGGAAATTGACTTGTTCTTCTTGTCTACTTTTCTAGACTTTCTGACCACTCAAAGTGCTTTTACACTATTTGTCACATTCACCCATTCATACATCAACCATTAGGAGTGGGAATTGATAAGATTTTGTCAATACCAGTGCCCTTAACGATTCTGCTTATTGATCTGATTCTTTATCGATTCCCTTATCAATTCTTGTTGTGAGTTTTCCTGGTACAAAAAGTAGTTTTACAAGTTTTCTGTGTCAACAACATTTAATTGAGTTTATACTGTAAGTGAATAAAATGTAATTGGTCCCTGAGTCTGGATATTTCTGGGCATAATTATACAGAAACAGGTAAAAGTTGCACACAATGTGACATTGATGTACTGTGTTGTAATAAATTAATAATTCAAGTAGGCCATCTAGTGTCTCAAAGTGGTTATAGCGATGGTTTAAGTTGTTTGGAAGCTTTCCGTAGTTATGAAGTCAACCATGAGCCTTTCAATTGCCCATTCGCTTTTGACATTTGAAATTCTCAGTATTTTTACAAAGAGTTGATGTGATATGTTTCTGTGATGGAAGCTGAAATGTATTCTGAAGCTGAAGTTATACTGATGTATGCTAACTGCTAGCATATCAACACAGTTTCCCATATACGTTAACATCAAGCTTGTGCTATTTTGTTATTTGGGTAAATAAGGTGATTTATACCATTTTGAATGTACTGAATAAGAATCTCCTGAGAGAGAGTGATGTACATTTCTTTATTCAGTCAGTTCTTCAGTTAAACTTCAAGCTGAAAATCCTGAATCAGAGTTTTCTTGGGAAACGTTATCTAACTGCTAAGCTAAGATAGCTGCAGCAGACAAGTCGACGTAAGGCCCGGCAGCTCTGGCACAATGTAAAGAATTGATAAGGGAATCGTTAAGCACAAAGGCTAACGATATCAATGGATTGAAACATTTCTTAACGATTCTCAGCAGGAACCGGTTTTCGATTCCCATCCCGATCAACCATACAGTGATGGCAAAAACTGCATCAGTATCAGATCATCTCATTCATGCACATTCACACGTAGCTGACTAACATCAAAAGCAGTTTGAGGTTCAGCGTCTTACCCAATGATGCTTATTCATGAGTTTGCAAGTGCTGGAATCAAACCACTGACCTTCTGGTTGTGAGACAACCTGATCTACCGCTTTGCCACAGCCACCTCAAAAAGCAGCTATTAATTCCTAAAGATTCAGCCAGAGCAGTCACAATTAAAGACCAACTCATGACAATTGGTTTGTTTTCCTTAAAATGTTGAAGAAAGAAAAAAGCCAAAATTTCCACCATTTTTGACATAAAGCATTTATCTTCACTCATTAAGACCATAAAATGAAAAACAAAGCAAAATCCTCACCATACTAAGCTCCTTTACTACTGCCATCCATCCAAATTTGAACTCAATTCATGCAATCATAAATGTTGTAATGTAGTGCACGAGTAATCCACTGACCTAGACATCAAGGTCATATTTTATATCCCGTTATATTTGAGTGGGAAGTCATAAAGCCTAATGCTGCCTTATCACATTTACATGCAAAATATATACACTCTGATGCACGTTTGAGTTATTCTATCTGTGTACCAAGTTTATTATTCACAGAAAAGTTGTTAACACAAGTGTGCTCAGCAGTTTACAGTGGCCTTGACTGAGCGTCAGCCATACGATAAGATGCAGAGAGCAATTTGAAGATAGGCCTTTGTCGGGGTTTATACTTCTGCACTACCTTCCGATAGATCGGTCTCATTTCAACTTTTGATTTTTATCTGCTTGCATTGTATCTGTAAATTGTAGGTCAGTAAAATCATAAGACAAGGTGGAGTTTTCTTCTATAAATGTTAAGGCTTTGTTGTTTTCATTTGCATTTTATTGTAAGATGATAATCACTCTGAAACAAAGGGAAAAAAAGAACTGACTAATGGACCGATTTTGATAAACTCATTAAATCTGACATCATTCATGTTTTATTGTAAGGCAAACTTCAGAAAGCATTTTGCAAACAACATAGAATTAAATCCTCAATCTAATTATCCACATTTTATTAAGAACACAAGATTCAATTCATTTTTTTTCTTTTATTCATGCTATTACTTACACCCTCTCAAGGTGGTAAAACATAAAACTAAACCACCCCTCCAAATAAAGAAAATAACAGCGCTTTGCCAGCAGAGCTGGAAGGCCTTAATCTTTGACATTATCTTGTCTTAACCGCCTCTGTCATGAGCTTATCTTGGGCAGGCCCAAAGGAGCTGCAGACCTAGTCAGGGTCATTTGGACTAGCAGAGATATGTTTACTGCAGCTCCTTCCTTCCAGACGCCTTTGTGCTGTTGCCCTTCTCCAACTCAGTGAACTCCACACACACTGGTAGCGACGCTGCAGGACCCCAGAGGATAACAGTAACATAATCCTTTTCTTTACTTATGCAACAACAGCTCTATTCAAAGCTGCACATGTGCATATGATATGATGTATGGTGTACACATTCACACATGGAATTTAAAACCTGGGATGCTACAGAGCAAAAGATGCTGGGTAGAAATAAATTGCTGCTCAATAGAGTTACATGTATGGTTGCCTCAAGAGCCTCAAGAAGCGAGGTGTCCATCTCCATCTATTTAGCAGTGGATGTGTTTTTCCACTAGGAGGCAGTGATGTTTTCAGTCACTGACTCCTGATGTTTCAAAGATGTTGAGAATCTGTCACGTTTGCTGAAAACACCACGGGTTAACGACCTGTCTGCAGGACTGTTTTGACCAGGTGAAAGACGAACAGCTCTGATACTGACTGCAATACCCAGGTTAATCCTGGAACTTAAGAAAAGGTAGAAGCATGACGACACAGAATCACTGTTGGTAATTTTGGGCAAAGTTGTCACTCTTTAATGATCTCCTGGAACACCATGGCCATTCAAATATTTAATAGTTGCACAGTTCACATTTTACTTCTGGCATCATGGCAGGAACGGACTGTTTGTTTAGACAGGTTATAAAACTCTGACAGAGGTCAATATCTTGAGATAAGCTGCTTCGGGTGAATGATGCTGGTTTGATTTGGTGTTTCGCATCCTTGCATAACAATGAATATTTACAATTTGACCACAAAGGAAGTAAGAAATTTCCAAAACTAAAACACAGCAGCACCATCCAAGGCAATAAAACATGGTGAGATAGTTCCTGAATCTATTTTTATTATAATATTATATTACATTAATGTAAAAAGCAACGAGTTGGCCTTTTTAATTTTCTGCCACTAACAGAAAGTCCAGTTTTTTCAGGGTACTAGTAAATAAATAAGAGTACTTGTTTGCACATAGAAGTCAGCTGCACACCAGGATAGCCACCAGCAGAATCCACAAACAGAAGGACAAAAAAAGCACAGTGTAAGGCAGTACCTACCTGTCCATGTGGATATATCAGGAACTTCTTCTGTGCTCTATGGTAGGTGAGCCTGGGCGTGCATCCAGAGGCATCGTTTCAGTGTTCAGACTAAAAAGCAGGATGAGAGAGACAATGGGTCATTTTTCTTCAAAACCCCTCACCACCAAGTACAGGCAGAGCGCTCAGGAGACCAGCATCCTGCCAAAGGCCCCATTGTTTCCCAACCCGCCTGCTTTGCCATGTCTACTGATCGTTTGTTTATTTCATTCAAGATGACTCTTACTACCATCCCATTCATTCACCCAGAAATCAGAAGTGACGTGGCTTTGGAAATCTGTGATTCTTGATTTAGCAGTGTGATCGTCAGAGGTGCTTGTACACATAAAGCAAGAGAATGAACATTACTTCTGTTTTTCTGTTATTCTAATTTCCCTATATCTTTGGGTGTTTTCAAAAGTTGCACTCATCTGTTTTCCATCTTTCTTTTGATGCATCATTTGCTTAAGAACTGTTTGATTATTGTAGTTTTCAAAAAATATCTGAAAAGACTGATGGATGATAAGCCTTCCCTTGTCTTTTAAAGGCAGGAAAAAAAAACAGTTTTTCACCAAGTTTGACTTTTTGCCCCTTTTTTGTTGTGCTTCTGAAAACAAGAATGCTTAAAACAACTAGACTCATACAGGTCTTTACTGCTGTTTCGGGAAAAAAATATAACACTACTCCCTCTGAACTATTCTATTCTGAATTGAAAAAAAATATTTTTGGTCATTTATTACGGGGAATGCTTGCACATTTGAACGTAGCAGGAGAACATCACTCACAAGCTTCTCCAATAAATCCTGTAAACTAGTAAACACTGACGATGAGCAACTTTATAAAATATCCACATCATCATGTTCAAACTAAAAGTGATTGTGTTTTCCAAAAGTACAATTTCCTTTTGAACAAATCAATCACATTATTTATCAGGCTGCTTTATTTATAAATTGGCATGCTAAGACCAGCTAGAGTCACAGTATGATCAGCTATTTAATTTCTTTGTTATTCAGAGATCACTATCTATGTGTGTCAGTTTCATGCAGGCTACAAACGCCAACATGTTGAGAAAACTAGGCCAGTGGTTCATGGTAAACTTTCCCTGTTTACAATACCAACAAGGCTTTTCAGTCGCAGAGACTTAAAGTCCAACTCTGAGTACAACTCGCGTCAGGGAGCGGGATGGTGCTTTGATCCAGAATTTACCATAACTTAAAAAGAGAGGGATTTCTCTAACCTGTACATGACAGTATGATAGATCAAAACCATGACCTCATTTGAACTTAAAACTGACCCCGGTCCATGAAACTTTTTGTTTTGTAATTATTTACTACTTTTCACTTCAATTTTTTTTACAAGCTGCTTGGTTTTGGTAAATGTTTTGATAAATCTTGAGAGAGAGAAAGAGAGCTGAGTTGTAAGAATTGCTTTCCATAAAGACTTGTGAAAGGTCCTGTTCCACTGAGCCAGTGTTTTGTTCCATTTGAAGGCCTTATGTGTTCCAGCTTTGGTGGCCTGGTATCTCAGGATCCCTTTGTAGTCCCTCAGGGTTCTGTTTATGAACCAACACTTTTTTCCTTTTATATACTCTATGTTTATTGGAAAACTGAGCCATGTCAAAATTCAGGGCTGTCTCCTTCAAAGGCCATATTTGAAGAACAGTTACGTCACTGTTTGGAAGACTCTTTCGAATGTTGCAGACAATTCTGTCCTTCTTTGAATCTGGGGCATTGAGTGCATGTTTTGCATCTTTTTAACATCTTTTGAGTCTTTGTGCACCAATTCAAACAAGAAGGCAAAGTCCTAGACAGCCAAGTGATACTCTATTAAATCATCTTCTGTTTAATCATCTTCTGTTAAATGCTTCAACTCAATAGCAATTTTTACAAGTTGAAAATAAAAATGAAATGAGGCCTTGGAACCTGCAATTTTCTTTAATTAGTTAGTGATCATGGTTAGGTTACGTGACTTTAGCTAATAGCCATCTAGCTAGCCATTACTGAGTTACAGGGAACAGGTAGTAATGAAAACATGAGCAGTCAGTGTCAGCTGCATCTGTCCTGACACCCCCCCACCCCCCACCCCCAGTTGTAATTAGCTTGACTTTGGCTCTGAAGGTTGAAACTGCATAAGAAAAATAACCAAATGAAATCTGGTCCATTTTGAGATGTCAGATTTGCACCAGTCTGAATTTACTTGTGTGGAGTTATTAAGCTTTGGTATTTCATATTGTACATAGATTAAGAATATATTTTAACTGAAATAAAAAAGAGAAAAAAAGATGTCTTTGTAGAAGAAAAAGTAGGGCCCACTGACAGGTGAGTTATTAAGAAAAGAATGAGTTTGCAATTTAGGCAAACCTCAAACATGCAATGAAGATAAGTAAGGCGACACCCAGGTGAAGCAATCTTATCAGCCTGGTACCAGCACAACCTCTAATCGTGGCTGTTGAGAGCACTATACCTGCATGAGTTACTTTCTTTGTAATCTTAGACAAGTCAGACGTGTTGGCACATCTGCTGGAGGTAAAAAATTAACCAAAGCTGAACTGTCTTTCGGGGGAAAAACTCGGTTTTTGCCCTACAAAGTGAATACTTTTTCAGTGTTTATTCTAATGATCTGTCTGATATGCAAAAACATTTTTCAAGGCACTTTTTGGGGTATTTGTGAAGAGAGGAAGGAAATGTAGGGAATAGAGAGTGGGGGGAAGACATGCAGCAGAAGGTTGTGACCTGGAGTTGAACCAGAGACAGCTGCAATGAGAGCTAAAGTGCTAAAGTGCTTAAAATTTGCAAGGCCAGCAGCACCCCTTGCAAAACGACTTTCAGGGAAAAAAAGTGTGCTGTGGTTCATCGACCCATCCATTTTTTATGCTGCTTAATAGTGCTATCCCAACTGTCTTTGGGCTAGAGGCAGAGTACTCCCTGGACTGGTCTCCAGTCAATCCCAGGGCTGATGTGTACTGTGCTCTTTTCATCTTTTTTTTCCACGTGCACCACATTATATCTGTGGGCTGACAGTAGAGTGAGATCAAGAGACGATCAGTAGTGTTCAACAGCAGCTATCTTTTTGACCTGACTCTTCAAGATTCAATCACTATATGTTTGGAAAAAGCCCAGATAATTTCAATGGGTTACCACATACTTTCAGTGTTTCCTAGTCATATTATTACACACTGAAAAATTCAATAAGGCCAAGAGAATCTGTGTTTCTAGACGAGGCAGATATTGAAAATGCATCAGAAGTCTGTTTACTGGACCTTGCAGGTTACTAGGGCAGATATACCAATATCTGCATTTTAGTTTACAGACTATGTCTCACCTAATGTTCCACCCCCAGCAATATCTAATTGGCTGTAAGAGTTACTGATTGACTGTCAACTCTTGTCCATGATGCTGAAAGTGTTAGTTGATAAAACATTTGCTAAAGCAGTTAAACTTTTGTGAATGACTTTGGAGTACCCTAAATTTTGAAATTTTATCAGTTCTAATTTAAATGCATATCATATCCAAGTTTTTGACAATTGATCTGGTGCACTAGTGGCAACAAGTATCAGTATTGGCCTCGCAAAAACAAATATCAGTCAATCCCCTGATCAAAAAAATGGGTGAAACATATAACCAATTGGAAGAGGTTAACCCATTCAATTCCCTGATCATAGTGACTATCATCATTTCCAAATGCATACAAATACGCAGATTAAAATGTGTTTCAATACTAATAGTCGAAAAAGAAAAAAAAAAACGTTGGAATAAAGCTGATAAATAACAATGAAGAAGCAGCAGAAGTCATCCTTAGTTTCAGTTTCAGAATGATACAACTTTCCTCAGAAGTACCCCCTCAACTTCCAGCAGAGAGGAGAGGCTGTTTCATCTGACTCAATCTTTTTGAAACCTTGTAAATTGAAGATTTTGATGTTGTTTTGTGTAACTTTTTTTTTTTAAGTTGATAATGCAGACATCAAAAATGTATGGTACTTAAATATCAATAGTTAAAGTAGATATACCATGAATGGAAGGATAAGAAACTAATTCATTTATGTTTGTTCTTGTTTCATAACATCCCTTAGCAAGTTAAATTTTCAGGTGTAAGAGTTTTTGTTAGTGAACTTTTTCTTAACGGTCTTTATAAACTCAGAGATGTGAAGGCTCAGTTTTTATAATGGAGCAGTTGATGACTTGAAAGAGAGGTTACTGATTTAACCCTGATAATACTTTCAAAGTCCTCTAATGTAAGAGTGGAGAGAGTTTGATTTGGCAGAGTTTTCATTGACCTTGCCTTTGAGCATGTTTTTCCAGATAAAAGATAGACCCTGGAATTTTCATGTTTGCACAGAGTTCATTTTCGTTCAACTGCTGAATTGAAATTGGACAAAAACAAATTCAGAGGCTTTTTTTTCCCAAGGTGCACTGCATGTTTATCAGATCCTAGAAGTCGCATTCTGGTCTGGTGAGGTCTGTAAGAGCTGTCACATGTGGTTCAGATTAGGACCAGATGTGTCTAGTGAGAGTGTGAGTGTGGGACAGAAGAAGTGAATGTTTCAGGACACATCAAAGCAGCACTGAAAGTAAACAAACCAAGTGTGAGTGTGGGGTGGAAAACTTACTCTGATGTGAGATTTTTAGACTTTTTTTAGGTTTATCTCAATTAATTGTTCTCAGGTATAATTCTATTAGCAGAAATTACTGTTAATGTATGTGTGATGTCTAAACTTACATTTTTTAAAAAGAAGAGTATAATTCCAATGCAAAACACTATATATTTGATTTACTGTGTTATTCCTCTCCTAGCTTCTGAAAAAGAGATACAGTGTAAAAATTCACTCCCACAACAGTATTAGTTGATATCAACAGCTACTTTTAATCAAGAAGTAAAAGTAAAGCTTGATATACAGCACAGAAACAGTTTTTCAAAAATATTGATATGCAATGTCATAAATTAGAATGTTACAAAGTATATACATTGACAAGTTAAAGTGTACAATCGTGGTTTAATTGCTGCAAAATAAAGGTTTTGTTCAGACAAAATTGAAATGTCAACTGAAAAATTATCAGAGGAGGCAACAACTGATTATCTTCTGTAAAAACAGCAATAACTAACTTATAATGGCAGCTGAGAAAGCTTGAAGCCACTAAAAGAAAATGTCAGTTAGTGAAGTGAGCAATTACATTGTAAATCAATGAAGTAAGGGTCCCTGAAAAGACCAGCATAGATAAAACCTAACCATTAACTTCTAGTGAAACTGTTCAGTAGCATTTTATTTGCGAACATGTCAAAAACACACATTGTTATCTGATCAGCAGATTCAGCATCGTGTAACACATGCTACAGAAGCTATAATACTCTTTTTTCCTGCAGAATAAAAAATGACTTCACAGAAATAGATCAACTTAACATTCACTCAGCGCAAAGTGCTTTCATATCTAAATTTTTGTGTTTCCTCTTAAGCTGCACTTTTTCTAATTCTCAATATTTTTTTCGGTTTATGTTGTAGTCTTTAATGATTGCTTCATAATCTGAGTCTGTACCGAAACTGAACATCTTTTTGGGGTTGCATGGATCCAAAACCCCACCGTCTAAAGTCGATTTCGGGTATCTCCTCATCAGGATTCTTCAGCTCAAACTCAAAGTAAACCAACATGAGGAAGACAAACTGTTTGAGCTCATTAGTGGCGAAGAAGCGCCCAGGGCACATAGAAACGCCGGCTCCCCAGGGCATGTTGTAGTACTTCACCTTCTTTCCTGCTTTGTAAAACTCAGTTTTCTTTGTGCCGTCTGGGTTGAGGAAGCGGTTGTATTTGAATGACTGTGGGTCAGGGTGGATTTCTGGATCAATTTGAACACAAATGTAAGGAAAGAGTGCAACTCTGTCGCCCTTGCGAACAGAGTACTCACGTCCGTCAGCCATCTTGATGGTCATATCCTGGAGCACTGCTCTGGTCAGGAGAGGCGCAGCAGTGAGTCGCAGGGTTTCTTCCACAGCGCTGTCCAAGATTGGCGTTTTCATCAGCATCTCACGCGTCAGATCCAGTAATGGACCACCACGCTTGGCTTCCTGCCCAGACTCCTTCACTACCTTGTCCACCTCTGCCTTCACTGCTGCCATGGCTTCTGGGTGTTTCATGAGAAAGAGGAGCAGCCAGAACGCAGATGGACCAGTGTTTCCCTGAGAAGCCCACAGAAGCACGAACATGTACCTGTCTATCATTGACTCATTCTCACCCACTTCCTCTTTGGCCTGCTCTACATCCCACACCCAGCGACTGATGTTGTCCTTGATCTTCAGTTTCTGCACCGACAAAGTGTTCCAGAAGTATCCCAGAAGTCTCTCTGCTTCCATCCTTCCACTTGGCGTCAGGACACCGTAAGCCAAGTTAGGAAACAGCTGGTCATACTTTCGGAACTCAGTAAACAGCGCTTCAGATTCAGCTCTGTCTTTTTCTTTAGCTTTCTCCTCACCTCCCTCTGACTTGTGTGGCCAATTACCATAGAGAGACAAGTAGCCAGCCCTGAAAACAATATTGTAACTGTACATAAACAGTCCATCTTCCACCCAGGGCTTTTGATCTGTTGCTGAATTCATTGTGTTCAACATCAGGTTCTGCAGGTTACTCATCATGGCTTGTGTCATCACCTCCAGGCCGTCTCCTTTTAGGTGCTTGTTGCTGGAAATCTGGAGAATGCTGTGGTCAGCCTTGTCTGCTTTGTAACCAAACACCCTGCGCACCAGATGCACTGCAAACTCATTGAAGTCCAGCTTTTCTCGACTTTCCTTGACAAGGGCCCCAAAGGACAGAGGGTCCTGGAAGAATGTGATGTAAAAGCCTCCCAGCTGTATGGTAAAAACATCGCCATGCTTCTTCATCATCCTCTCCAGGAACTTCAGTGTGTTCCTGCGAAACTCCAACACATGGCCCAACCAAGGGATGAGCCCCTTATCCAGAGGAGGCTCTCCTGGTCTACGCTGTCGAAACACTCCAAGGAGGTAAAGCCCTCCAATTATAGCAGCAAGAATTGCCAGAAGGATCGGCAGCAGCCCCATGTCTGGTCTCTCTCTGAACCACACAGGAGTTTGGAGTGAAGGTCCAAATTCAGCATGATAAAGACTGTTTTGCTCCTCCCTTCCTTTCACTGGGTCGCATTCCAGGAATGACTCAACCCACTTCCATTTAAAGAAAAAACAGCTATCACACGTGTTGACAGCTGCATTTATATAACTTTCTTGAATGATCAAATAACAAAAAAAAAATATGTGAGATGATTTGCTTTTTGAGCAGTTATGTGGTATTCATTTCAAACATTCATATTTGAACAAAAAGTGTGAAAAATGTAGGATTTGTCACTTTGAGCAGTGTAGTTTGCTGACATAGCGTTTACTGAGTATCAGTTTAGTGGAAATCCTTTATTGGCTGAGCATGAACAGAAGGGATGCATGTGACGTCAGTGAGCAGAAGTAGTCCAGTCAGAAGGAAGGGCAGACATGGGTGAGTAATGGTTTCAGTGTCTAAAGGTGACTGTATTACAAAAGTTTCTGATAAGGAGAGCAGACGAAATGTCACATGGGACTGTAGTGTCAACTGAGAGGTCAATAAGATGCACTCTGAAGAGTAGAAAGTGAAATATTTCCATTATCAGACCAGTCTGTTTCCTCCACCTTCTGTATTAGCTGTTACAATGCCCTTTATTTTCATTATATCTAAGGCAAAATAATAATAATTATGATAATAATAATAATAATAATAATAATAATAATAATAATAATAATAATAATAATAATAATATTTAGAGCATGAGTTCATTAAGATGCATAATATTTAGTGATATGAAATCTTGCTCAGTGATATGACTTGGCGCAACTCATGACTCACAACTTAAGATTGAAGTGATGACATGGCAATAGTTTATTTACTACTGATTCTACAAACCACATCATTTAGCATCATAATCTCACAAGCTTGACCTTGGCCTGGTACTGTAATAAGATAAGTCCATTGGCCTCTATTGCATGAAATGTCCTTGATCACTGCTAAGTTTGTGACCTCTACAGCATAAACAGGCTTACTGAGTATCTGGGCAGCATTTTTGCTTTTCTGCAGCATTGTCAAAATAATCAATTATTTTTTGTCTAACAGTTGTATAAAGCTAATGCTCAAAAAATAAATGAATGTGTCAAATAATATTGGAGAAACAAAATTTATTTATGTTGGGATTAGCACTACTGAATTCACAACAATTTCTTTTTATGTGCCATATTTTAAATTAAAAGAGAAAATCAAACATTTTTTAACATCTCCCTAGTTTCTTAAGTCTACACATTGCAGAGTCAACTTCTGGATTTCCAGTTCTACCCGTTGTATAAATGGATCTGTAGCACCATCTGCTGGATTACATAGTAAATAACAGTTTTGGCAGAGCATTAACTGTAAAATGGCACAAATTTGTATCTCCTATGTTTCTCTGATTGTGAGATACCCAAAGAACAAAGAAACTGGAGTAAAGACAGTGTCCTCAGACTAGACAACACTTAAGCATTAAATATGGGATTATATGATATGATATAGTATTAGAAAGGTGTGGATTAGATAAACTGATAAAACTTTCTACTTCTTTTTGCTTGCATAAAATGAGGACCTTAGGAAGTTTTTGTCTTGTTTTTTTTTTTACTTTTTATCTAATTCTCCCATTTGTATTTTTTTCTGTTTAGGTTGTGATCTACATGATCAAAATAAAAGATTCATTCATTCAATCAATCAATCAATCAATCAATCAATCAATCAATCAATCAATCAATCAGTCAATCAGTCAATCAGTCATTCATATCAAGTTATTAGTTGGGTTTCACAGCTGATTGGACTCAACTGTCACATTTTATCTATGAAGTTTTTCTTTTCTTGTATTTATTGATTTCATAATTTTTGTGTATCAGATATTGGTCTAAAGTCTAGGTTTTTTGTCAAATTTACACCTCAAGAGAAACCCATCCTTGAAAACCTGCCTAAGATAAACACGTGGGTCATATTTTAGAGGGTATCAGTCTCCTCGTTTCAGAAATGTGTTCATTGATCTTAAAGATACAGCATGACTGGGTACTTCCCATTTCTCCCACTCCAGAGTCCAGTAGTTTATACTCATCGTTGTGTAAGACTTTTCTGCTTGGCAATGACGAATAGTTTTGTGAAGCTCTGGATGCACAGGTCATGTGTTGATGATACTCCCGTGGGGAAGTTGTACTCTCATGGGTCAAACAAGGTCATGGGAAGGGAAATTTGGTGCTTGTAATCAATGATTTCCAACCATGCTGAGAATTTCTTGATGATGCTCTGATAAAAGCTCACTGCTTTAAAAACATACATAAATAAATGTTACACAATCACATGCACTGAACGCTTGAAATAAGACCGCTCTCTGGTAAGTGCAATCATTGAAATGGTTAAAAGTTCATGAAGGGCATTATTCGGTGCTACAATAAATTGCTGAATAATAGCTTTTCTATATCAGTTTTATATATCATGCCTCATCTTTACAGGAACACTAAAATATAACAGGGGTTATCTCACTTCAATACTGATTCACAAACTCACCACTGGAGGGGGATGTGTACCTTATTACCAATAAAACTGCATAGCCCAGGCCTGTATGAGTGAGGCTGTTTCAGTTATGACCAATGTTAAATATCATTATATTATGATAAATTTGATGTCACTTCCTTGTCTGTACTCAAGTACTCATAAAGAGTTGCCAAAACTAACCTACCAATCAAGTGTTAGATGATAATTCTCAATCTCACTCTTCCATCAGATTACAGCATAGTATAAGATGTTATACCAAATCCAACTCTAAAATAAAAATAAAAGGAGAATAAATAAATTTGCTGCTGTTCTTGAAAGGATGTTTGAAGGGTCATTAATGCCAGCTGTTTCCTCCTTTATTCATCTCTGGTCTTTGATCACCAGTCCATCAGGGCCTGGTACAAGATCAGTAGAAACAGAGACTACTAAATTGCATAATTAAAATGTCACATGTTCACTATGCCTGCAAATCTGTTTTTAATTTTCATCTTTGAAAATTAACCAGAAGCTCTTGCAAAATTATGATGTGCTGTTTTTGAAAAACAGAAGCCAAATTAGCTCTTGCTTCATTACACAGGAACATTTCCAGCATAAGATCGTAAACTGTTGTTACGTATTGGCCAATCATTTACATAGGAACAGCATTTTCGGGCAAATAGTAATGCTACTACCGTGTAAATTAATACCAAGAGCATTCTTTTTACCATAATCTTCTTGTTTGTTTGAAGTCAACATTTATTTTATGAAGGGCTTCTCCTGTTTTGTTTTGTTTTTTGTTTTTCATTCTGTGAATGAAGTTTTATCTTTAATGCAAAGGAAAGACTATTCAGACAGTTTTTGTGAGAATCATCATGGTTACCACTTGGCATGATTCAGTTTCAACATGCATTTGTAATGCAGTAGCGCACTGGCAAACTTAATAGACAATTGATTTTGGAAGTGATTTTGTGCTCATGTTGTAATTTCCACAGCAGAGCCATGTTTATTTTCAGTGCAGTACTGTGTTAGAACAAGTGAGTTTTCAGTCGTACACTTTACGTGCTCAGATTTCTCCAGTGATATTGTGTACTTCATTGTACTGTAGATGTAAAATTCCCCTTAATCTACTCAATACCAAGCTGAGAAAATGATCAAATTTTTAAACTACGGGCTCTCTAAGACAAATATAAATAGGAAATTTTGTTTTTAAAAGCATTAAAATTTGGAAGATTTTCTTTTTCACAATGCTTTTGAAATGTGTTGCTGGCATCAAATTCAAAATGAGCATAAAATATACATGGGTTTTTCTGTTATTCCAAAATTTGTATTTAAGTATATTTGGACTACTTTCTGAGGAATAAGGAGGTTAAATATTCACAAACCATCAAATCTATTGTAATATCCTGTGTCGCTAAAAAGTAGGCTATAACGCCCAATATGTGGACTATGAACTGAGATTATTATAGGGCTTGTATTTCGGTGGCATTATTCTCACGCGAGACCAGCACGTTGCAGAAACGTGCAGCCACGAGCGCCTGAGGTCTGAGTACACGATTACGTCCTTTCAAAGATCAACACATGGAACAAGATGATTCCCTCCACATTGTTCTAAAGGAGGTTGTAATTATTCATTACGAAAGGCCATAAACGGCTTCACGGCCGGAAGTACGATGTCGCATTAGTGTTACTATCTTTGATTTTGTAAGGGGGTGGTACGATTGATGCTGCGTTGGTGAAACCTCGGATTTACCAATACTGTCATACTGTTGCACCTTAGTGAAACGAAACTGTAGCCTTGCCCCACTGAAGAAAGCGAAACAGGATTATCTCCTTTTATTTTAGATTTCTTTGATAGAAAAGTTACATTAAAACAAGTCATTAAAATATATCAGACTTTAACTTGTAAGTTTTGATTGCAACGGTAAATTTTGTTTGTAGCATTTTCCTCCTATAATATGAACGCAACACCAAGTGACGTCAGATATGCGTGCGTGCGGCGATAGTTACATCACGTAGTAGCCGGCTATTTCCTTCATTAAGTGCGTGTGAACTGTGGTTCATAAGACATATTAACCCTCCTCTTGATCACTTCTTATCCGGCTTATTTTTTCGGCGACAACAGCTTACACAGGTAAGGAACATTTCAGCATCTGTGGCGCAATTTAAAGATTATTTCAGCCGTCATAACCACAGCTCCTCGCCATGTACTGTAATGTTCCCAGTATTGCTTCTGTTTAACCTTTGAACAAAATGTACATACACCACTAGCACATACTGTAACCTAGCATCTCACATAGAGTAATGAAACATTCAAACGTCTGGTATCGGAATATAAAGTTTTTAAGGCCTAGAAAGGGGTGTGACTCCTCTCTGTCCTTCATACGTAACCTCTGAGTAGTCCATGTGATAGTGTTAACTTTAACTTTCTTAAACTGTGGGAAAATTTTAAATAGTTTCCCCCAGCATTTTGTATGTGCATATCTACCCACAGTGATATAAGTTGTCAGAGACTAGTTTTCATAATAAAACACTGCATCCTCTTAGTGAACGAGCTAGCATGCTATGCTTAGGTAACGCCAACAATGAGTCACTACTTAAATGCTTTACTCTATTATTTTGTTTTCAGGGAAAATGTCTGATTACGAAGACAATGAGTCCAAATTCATGCGAAAAGCAAAGGAAAATCCATTCGTTCCTGTGGGTAAGTACATTGTGCTCTACATGTTACATCATGAGGAGTAGAGGGAACTAGAGTCAGATTAGAAACCTGTATGTTGTGGCAAAGTATCAACTGTCATTGTAATGTCAATGTGTTAGGGTTGCACAGCTTGTCACATTCAGTATGTATAAATTAGTCTGATCCATCTTTTTGTTCCACTGTAGGAATGGCTGGATTCTTTGCCATCGTTGGATACAGACTGCTGAAAATGAAAAGTAGAGGTGATACTAAAATGTCAGTTCACCTGATCCATATGCGTGTAGCTGCCCAAGGCTTTGTGGTTGGAGCCATGACTCTTGGTATGTAACACATCAATATTTGTTTCATTGATTTACTTCTACTTTTGGTTTGCTCTGGCTTTTTTTCTATATCGTTTGTAATGAAATAAAGTCCCCTGCACCTTGCTCTTGTTTTTCAGTAGATATACAGGCTGTCATGTAACTTATCTCCCATTTCTTGTCTGTTTTCAGGGGTCATATATACAATGTACAGAGACTACGTTGTCAAACCCAGAGAACAACAGAAAGCAGTGGAACACAAGTGAACATAGACTCTTGTGCCATTATATTATGTCCCTTAATATTACCTCATATTAAGGTGTGTAAAAGCTTTTACTTTTTAGAGATGTGTCATCATTTTTGTATGCACACGTCCCTTCAGAACCTCACCTCTACTGTACATATTTATAACTTATTGATTACAGCTCCTATCTTTGAGATAGTGCACCAGATGGTCATGCCGTCACTTCTGTAATGAAAAGAAGGTATATTGATCCTGGCAGTTTTTACTATGGTTGAACTTTGTGTGTGGCCAGCTTAACTTCTATTACTGTAGCAGAGTTTTGTTGCCTTTTATTTGAATGAGTGTGTGAATAAATGCAAGTGTAAAACAGTATGAGGAAGATCATAGAAAGCAATTGTGGGAAGTGTGACCATTTCTGCCATCGTTGTATTGCCTCTCACCAGTTGTATTCTTTCATAAACTAACCCAGGTCTTTTATTGCCAAATGAAAAATACTTGCACCTTAAAGCATTCTTTAGCTTACATGCTAGAGCATTGGTGAACAAGATACTGAGAGACTGGATGGCATGTGGTCTCCCAGTAATCAAGTTTGAGGAAAAACAATCAGAATCTCCAAACAAAAGAACATGCAGATCAGTTAGTGTTTTAGTAAAGGTGGTTCTACAAATTTTATTTTAAAGACTATGTCCTTTTTACGTACTCATATCATTTTGTTAAAATGCACCAGGGTCCAATCTTTCATTACAGCTGCTTTTAATTTCATTAATTGTGTAAGCCGATCTACCCTACTGTACATGCCCACAGACTGTGTAAAACAAGTAAAATCCTTTTAAAGTTATTCACAAAGTTTAGTTGAGTGCAAGTAGAATATTTTTGAAGTTTTTGAATTTCCTTGCAAATAAAGGAACCTGTCTTGTCGTTCTGAAGTGGTGCCGTGTAAGCTTTTTAAAACCTCTCCATGTTGAACTGGACCCTCACAATGCCAAGATACACAGTTTTTCTTTTTTAAGATCACCTCATACTAATACAACTCAATTCAGAAGGTCTCAGTTTTGTCTTTAAGTTAAAATTCTTAAGTTATAAAGAGCAAAATCTGTTCTTGTTTGGAAGGTTGAACTTTGTGCTTAAAATACAGTGCATAAAAAGTTTAGGGCTCATTTTGTTGTAAAACTCCAACCAATAACAGGTTTGGAAAAATTTCCCTACCACTCCTTTTTAACAAGACTTATCTGCTTTCCTCATTGTGTATTCTCCCATCTCATGATCTTATTTAAACAGGAAATGATTTACCACATTACAGAAACCTCAATGCACTTTAAGGGTTGTGTCACCTGACTTTGGAAATAGCAGGCCTACTTCTCATCAAGATAATATGGAGGGTGTGTTTGAAATCCAGGAAACAATTTTCAGTAACTATTTGGTAACTGATATGATAGAATTAGAAGGGAATGCTGGCACGTACACATTTTTGTCTGTTCAAAATTACACCTGTAGATATAAGAGGCCGGTAATGCAGGTCAACTAGCCTTGGCTGTTTCTTACCTTTAATCTTTGCTTTGGGGTGGGTACTTATTTGCCTTTATTGGAGTTTCTATTAAATGACAAACACCTCATCACCTCTCTGTCTTTAGACTTCATTACTGCCATGAAAATGAAAAGACTTTTCAACCTACTAGTAAATAATAGACAGTGATGTATTTCATTGTACAACAAATTAACCTACTCTCAGCCGAAACTATGACCATTTAGCTGTTAAGCGGTGTATGTCTCCCTCTCGTGGTCATGGTACGTAAAAGGCAAGGGCCCAAATTTGGCTAAAATACTGCTGTATTTATCCACAATAAGTTTTCTAACGCACTCTGTCATCTTAAATGAAGTTTCCCCCACTTGCACATAATGGGGAAAGGGGAAACATTATGACTGACTTACTTTTCGCAATTCAGTAGAAAGCACCTGTTAGCTAACATCACTTTTAGTTTTCCCGCCATACTGTGAATTCATTTGGGATTAAAAAAAATAGAAGATGGTAGGAAGAACACACGCCACCATTTACTTAGAGTTGCATACGGAGTTAAAAACGAATAACAAACTTCATTTCACAAACCTTAGTGTGGGGCAGGGCCGCCAATTCTCACGGTGATAGTGTTCTCCCGCGAGATCTCTCCGGAGAAACGAGTCTACCGTTGCCAAGGATACAGCAGTGTCGCAGTCGCACCAAGAGAGTCTCAAAACAGCATCCTCTTAGTTCACAGGGGCACCATTCGGATTAATACAAGGTGAGAAAAGCTGTTAAATTATGTCTTGTGACTTTCAGTGAGGAGGCTGGAAGTGGAACAGGCCAGAGAAGACTTTTGAGATACGTACTCACTGGAAGGGAAATTATTGTCACGTCATCTTGCGTTTTTTGACGGCAAAGTTTGTTTAGGCTCACATTTGAAGGTAGAAGACTTAAGTTGTTCGATCACAAATAATCATAATTTTAGATGAATAGTTTTCTCTGAATGGACTTAGAATTAGCAACCTGGTAAATACAACATTGATTATCAGTCGCTAAATAATATCAATAGCCGGAAACTCTTCACTGCATCTCTACCATTGCATTCAGGGATGTGTGTTCTTAACTGCTGTCCCCCGTCGTTCTTTCTACCTTGATTTTCGTCTCAACATCTTAACCCTCCTTTACACCATAGATCATGGAGCATGACGATGAGCTGAATGATCTGAGGCTTCAGTTTCAAGAGTTACAAAAACAGGAGGAGAAAAGGCAACTGGAAAGACAAAAACAGAAAGAGAGAGATAAGTTCAGTCCCAGTTTTTCACAAGATGATTTGGATCTGACAAAGCAAGGGATTCAGGCAGAGACTTTGGAAAACAAGTGAGTAAACTCAACTTAACATAACTTTTAGCATTAGTGATCCTCAGCCATTAGTTGTTTTTTTTTTTTAAAATATCTTCATTGCAGGCTGCTACAAAATGAAAATGAAAATTTGCTGGACCAGCTGCGGGAGCTCAGGGATGAAAATGGTCGGCTCATGAAACTTCTCAGTGAAAAGGATTTTGAAATCAAACACTTGCAGCAGAAAAGAGAAGAAGAGCGACTAGCTTTTGCAGGTACAATGCTTTGACTCTCTTTTATTTTGTACCACAGGAATATAATATTAACATCACAGCTTACACATGACACATCCTTTTTGTCCATTCAGGCCCATCAGGCCTGGCTGGAGATAAAGCAGTAACTAAGATTGTTGAACTTTCAAAGAAGAATAAAGAGCTGACTGTTGAAATACACAGAGAAAAGATCAAATCCAAGCAAAACAAGAACAGAATTAAAGATCTTGAGAAGGAGGTACAGTTCAGTTGTATCATTTCATGGATATTTTTTCCAACTTTTCTTTGTGCAAAAATTTGTTTGTATTCACAGTATGATGATTTAAATAATCACTGTTTCATTTTATATGATTTTTCCTCCAGTTGAAGGATGCTCTGACTAACTCTCAATCCGGGCAAAAGACAGATAAAAAGTTACGGAGTAAGAGTTTATCCGCAGACTGTCAGGTAATTTATAGAATGACCTCAAAACTAAAGCTCTTCTTCCTAAGTTGAATGATTACACCTCAATAGGAATAATTCTTAATTCTTCACAAAAGCAGGGAGATCCATCGGTGAAATCTCTTCAGGAAAAATTAGCTGCTTCCCAGCTGAAAGTTATCGAGTACCGCAATCAGGTTCAATCTGTTAAACAGGAGCTGAAAGTGGCTCAGAAGGTAATCTATCCATATCATTATTGCTTTCTAATTTCTTTATGATAAAATTGATCAAACTGTTACAAAGCAAAACAAAGCCTTTTTTGACAAAGCTTCTAAATTCCTGATTGCTTTTTGGAGTTGTTTATGTAATCAGCTGGTACTTCTGCTATAGGTTTTGATTAGTGAAGTTGGCGAGGAGGTCAGTTTCCAGCAACTGCTCAGTAGTCCGGGAAGCTTCAGAGGGCGTTCTCAGCAGATTCTGGCTCTTCAGATAAGGGTAGGCAAATCATAAGTTAAAAACCATCTGCAATTTATGGTTTAAGGTCAAGTGTTATTAAACTAAAAGACCCAATGTTACAGTTGAACATTACCCAAGCTGAAAATTGTGTGACAGGTCAGGGATCTTGAGCAGCAGCTGAATCAGTCATCCCAGCGAAGGCAGCCGAGTGTTCTGAGTGAAGAGGAGGAGTACCCAAGCATGGGGGCCTTACCCAAAAGCCTTCCTCAAGACAGAAACATCAGCTACATCCGCGCCATGGAAAAGGAGAAAAGAGAAGCATTTGAAGTGAGTAATCTGTGATTGTAAACAAAATGATAACTGAAATTTCATGTACTAAGGCTCTATTTCAACACAGAGAATCTCAGCAGACCATGAGGCCCTCCTGAAAGAACACGAGGATGTAAAGAAAAAGTTTGAAGCCTCAAAATCCAGAAACAAAACCCTGTCTGTTGAAATAAAAACTCTGAAGGTCCAGATCTCCAGCCTTTTTGAGAAGGGCAAACATGATGATGAGCTTGTGGCTGCTCTGCTGGTAAGGCATTATTCCAAACTTAAATATGTTACTTTAACATGACTATATGTGCAAAATATTTGTATCTCAGTCAAACTTTTCTTTTTTTTGGAAAGGCAAAAATATTTTTGCCAATTTTTCCATACTTACAAGTTTATATGAGCTACAAGAGACTCAGAGAAGTTTGTAAATGCCCCACACTTCACCTTCCCCTCTGACAGAAGCAGCAGAGCCAGATGCAGGAGGTGTTGAAACGGCTCAGCCAACAGCAGAACATACAAAGCAAAGACACCCAGCTTACTCCGAGACCACAGCAGAGCAGCGAGTCTCCAGAGCACAGTGCTCTCATTAAAAAACTGAAGGAGATGGTTGCTTTGAAAGATGCCAAGATAAAAGAGCTAGAGGAGGAAATCCAGCAGCTCCCTGCAAAGGTAATTAAGAAAATGACAACACCTAATGTGAAGTTACTAAAGTTGTAGTTATTACATTTTTTTTTTTTTTACCTCCATTCAAATTTTCTTCTAACACTGAATCCCTCACATCTGTTGCAGGAAGAGGGTGGTGAAAGACGAGCCAACCTCAGGGCAACAGACTACAGTTTAGGTTTTCTTCCAGAAGAGGGAGACATTCACAAGAGAATGGCATCATCAGGGTATGTGTGCTGATTGACAAATGGAGTATGTATATTGTTTGTTTTCATGCAGTTATTAACTGAAAGTCATTAAGATGGTATCTTGAAGAATTAACACTTATGATCATTAAGACTGAACATCTTGTCCGTCAACTCACATCAGCGATTTAAAAGCAAGTAATTATGTCTTTTTGCCAGGGGATTAATGTAATCAGGTTGCTTGCATTATTTGATGCCTCACAACTGAGAGGATACTGATGTTTAAACTTTAAAACACTTCTTACATTTTCCTTCCTCTATTTCATTTTTAAGGTCCATCTCTAAATTTGGTCATAAACTAGTGCTGCCTGCTGTTGGGAGCAGTGTAGAGTTTAAGTAAGTGGGAAAATGACACTAAATGTGCAGCTCTCTTCTCAATACATGTGTCACATATAAACTGATGTACTACTGTGTAATAACTTGATGGCATCAGTTATTCTAAAAGCATCATCCTCTCTTTTCAGGAGTACAAGCTCTTTAAAGTGTCCTCAGTGTTCAGCTGATGTGAGTGCTCTTATAACCCATAATGAGGAGTATAATGCGCTCTGTGCAGAGAGGGATGGGCTGGTAAACACCTTACACACAAAGTAAGATTTCTTTCTCAGTTTTAATCCCCTAAATGTGAAGTGTTACCTACAGAATGTATGAACAAAGTATTAGTATTAGTTCACTTCTTTTAGGATTTGTATTTGCGCATATTGCTTGCTTATTACTGAAGTTTATTGACTTCATTTTTTGTGTATCAGATCGAAATCATGTTGGATGAATATGAAGATGAAAACAGGGCCTTTTTTGTTCTTAAAACGTGGCTGAAAAAGTGTGACTGTCTTGTATCGGTGTGTAGTCTTTGAATGCCAGCGCTCCGTCAAGACAGTTACGAATTATCTTTGATTGAGACCAGCAATCACTCACAGCTACAGTTCCAAGGGAATGAAAGACGAAGAGACACAATGATTCTCCAGAAAGTGTGGCTTAAATGCAGGCGATTGCACAACCGTTGCTAAACCTGAGAATGATGTCACAGATGGTATTATCTGAAAAAAGGGACCCCACAAAGAAACGTGTGGCTGATAGAAATAATATTTTGAATCACATGTTCAAAAATCAGTGACGTCCTTGTTTGCATTTTTACCAGACTCTTTGTCTGTGAACCCAATGAAACATGATATGGACTTATTTTAGTTTCATCCACAGGTCTAAACAGTGGTGTGCAGGCTTTTGACTGTGACATCATCATATGTGTAGCTGTACCTGTATGCTAAGCTCATCGTCTCTTAAACTTAAAGTTTTGATGACAGTTTGAGCTATCAACATGAGGTGTAACTTACTTTTTATTTGCTGACCAATCAATATATAGATTTTTAAATTGTGCTGTTTTGAGTGCAGTTGTGTTTTTTAGTCAGTGCTACTGCAGGACGCAGGAAGACACTGCAGGGGCTTAGCTACTGAGTGCTGAAAGGATCAAAATAGTGCAAGCTTAACTGAATAGATGACTCAAGGTTGACAGCATACAAATACAAATGTAATATTTCACAAAAAATGTTCTGATATAAAAAGGTACAAGTTTATTAAAACGAGATACTTCTGTATCCCTCAGGTTTCTATCAATGAAATATTTTCTTTATATAAACAAATCTTTAGTCAGTATTTTTCTCAGTCTGTCTCAGACTCAGAACATGGCAGTGATATTGTTCAGATAATGTGAAAATTACAAACACAAAGTACAAGTCGCTGACATGCGCTATTCTGTTCTTCGGAATTCTTAACAAATCAGTTTACAAAGAAGAAAACAAATTCAAGTACTGTGTGTCCATGTTGAACCAATAATTAAGTCCCATTCAGGAGCTGCATGCCTCTGTCTTGTCTGTTCATTCCGATCCATAAAGGTCAGGGGTCATGCTTTGCTTTAATGTCTGGTCTGATGACCTTTGACCTCAAAATGATCTTGCATAGGGTCCAATTCTTATCAGTCTATGGCACATTATTGAACACTTTTAACACATTTACTCTTTTTATCACATTTGTAATGTTCTGAATAACCTTATAATTCATATGAATCACTATGAAATTAATATGTTTGTAAACAAATAAACAATGTTAAAATCACTCTAGAACTGTCACACTGGCTAATGCAAGCTGTTTTTGTTGTTGTTTTGTTATGAAAAAAAAAAATTAAATCTCACCATTAATGTTATCAATTTGTCACCATCAAGAAGAATATCATTAGTTAAAGTCATTAGTAACTAAAAAGTGACCTTGGCTCTTCCAGGCACTTGGAGATGAAACAGAAGCTTTTGGAGGCTGAACAGAAGTACCAGGAGACACACCACAGGCTAGTGACCCTGGAGCAACAGCTGGAGAGGACAAAATACAATCCAAAGTAAGGACTTGTACGTCAACGCCATATGACAGCATGATTTAGCCGTTTCAAGCAGTTAAATGTTATTAAAAAGCCTTACTCGTGAATTTCTCACTTGTCTGTCTGTCTTGTCTGTGGCAATGACAACTTTGTCCCTCGGGTGCAGTGTCCCACAGAGCAGGCTGGCAGGAGCCTCTGATCAACATTGAATTTCCAAAGACAACCAAGACTGTTTAAACATTTAATCTCCCTCTTTTCAACACCTTGGACTGGTTCTGAAAATGAGGAAGCTTCCCAGTTTTTCAAAGGGTTTAAAGTTTCGTCACTCCACAGAAATAATGATATATGTCAGTGGTCACTCTGCCTGCAGACAGAGCCCACTCTGACCCTCATGTCTGGGCTACGTAGAAATACTCGCGCTCATATAGATGTTGTATTCTGGCTGTCCAGTGAGCTGGAGTAAACAGTGGTGCTGAGGGCACCGCTAAAGAGCCGTCTCTACTGTGACCTGCGGCCCGGCTGTGACGTGATGAGACAAGTCAAGCGTGTTTTTTCCTGCAGCCTCTGTGACAGCCCAGACAAGACACTAACCAGGGGATTGGGCTGGTTCCTGCTCAGCCTCACGTCCAGCTGAGCCCTACCTTCTCCTGTCACAGTGACACACAGCAGGCATCAGGAAACAGGCTCCCCTTTCCTGCCACATGATCATCATATAGATCCCCCAGAAGAGCATTTGTGATGCTTACTTTGTGCATTTACTGACCTCAGTTTAACCACTTAAGAGCCTTTTACGGCAGCTGTTTCAGTGGAACCCTGATGGCAACAGACAATTGCTCCTACTGATGCTCAAGTTTTTGATGATGACAGCATGTCACCCTGTGCTTTTTTTGTCTTTTGTGTTTGTTGTTTTATAAATGTCACTGTCTCTTTTAAATTAATCTTCAGATGTCCTCTGCCGCTGGGACCCTGAGGTGTATGACAGGTAAAAAGAGCAACAGTGACTGTTTTTTAGGAACGTTGTTGATTTATCTGTCATCTGGTTTTATAGATGAAGGGTAAACAAAAGGCTTTGAATATTTTCAGACATTATAAACCTTCCTAGCTGTAACCATCGCAAAATGTTGTTCTTTAGGCTCCAGATGGTTGCTGTAAATCTCTGACAGGCCATTCTAAACAGTAAAACCTCTGCAAAGCTACCCAAACTTTTACTATTCCTTTTGAATATTACTGCTAATCATTTCTGACTTAAAACCAGCTATGTGGGAATAGTGGTTGTGAATGAATCCGGAGTCAAGCTGCACAAACTCCCACTGTAGTCCTCAGTACACTCCCCAGAGCATGTCACATGTACGTACAGTGTGTGATCTCAGCTTCTTAATCCAGAGGTTGTCTGGATATGCATAGCCTCTACATTTACACTTACATCCGAATTTTTTTTTCTCTTCCAATGTAGCCAAAGGGATTTCAGCAGAAACCCTCCCCTCCGCTCTCCTCCACATCACGCTTAATTTAAAACCCTGGCTGGGTTAGTGTGCTCCTTCAAATACCGCACTATTTCTTCCAGGACCCTGTGGGAGATTGGCAGGTCCCCATTGGACTGAGCGAGAAAAGTGCCACAAGACAAAAATATCAGGGTTTGGATGTGATGAAGAAAGCCTTTATGCTCAGGGTAACAAAAAACAGCTTGTGTTGAATACCTCCTGGATGGACGCAAGGCACGCTTTAATGCAATCGAGTCAGATGTGTCACTGGAGGAGAAGATGTGATTGCACATGCCTACATAGCCCAGAACACTGACAAATGTGTATCAAATGTAGGAATGTGTGTCAGGAAGAGTGTCTATGAAGCAAGAACTCAAGATTTCTTACTTTTTCAATTCCAGAGAAAATGTTTCTCTTGGTACATTTTTAAAAAAAGAAATTCCTGTTTTGTGTGTGACATATTCCTAAATGTGTAACCTGAAGCTTGTATTTGACTATGCTAGCTGATGGAAAAAAAAAGCCAAAGTAACCAGCTTTTGGTCTTAAATGAAGTCCCTTGCTCTTCATTACTCATTTGTAATTTCTCTGAAAAACCAATGTTGACTCAGATTAATTTGACCACTCTTGTTTACTCCAGTGATTAAAGAGTGTCATCACTTTCAAATAAATTACACTTCACCAGACAATTTTAATATTGTTTTATGTAGCTGTATTACGCAGGGAGGTGTAGATTTATTCCAAAATGCCCAATAACCCACCAAACCAAACACAAACTTATGTAAACACAGCGTACGTAAACAGCCTCACCTATTTGTCATTCCAGGTTTGAATGACTCCTTTCTCCATCCTTCTCCTCAGAGGTATTCCCTCGTTCTGGACCGATGCTTCCTGCAGACCATTGACTGCATCCAGAAACTAAAGTAAATAGTGGAGCTGTGAACGCAGAGGTTAAAGTTAGCCATCAGTATATGAGGGATCTGTGAACTTTACTGAGGCCAGAAACGGTTTGTGCCCTCTATGAGTCTATTCATCTCCTGGTGCCTCTCATTTACATGTAATGGAAAGAAAATAAACAGCGAGGTCCTAATGTGCTCATTTACAGTAAGTAGAAATAAATTAATGAGTTGTTATCTTTAAAGAGACAGGAAATTAGCAGGGATGAACATTTTTAGTGCATAATTCATCCATAGTTTAAACTCTGCAGGAAGAATAAGATAGCTGGTGTTTGTAGCACACAGTCCACAGATACTGACCAAAAAAAGCTGTCAGGTTTTTTGATCTCATATTTATCTGTGCGTCACTTGAAGTCCTGTTGCTTATCTTCAAACATATTTTTTCCGCTCAGTCGGCTGACAAATGTAATCTGGAGGTGTCATGTTAATACTGTTAGCCCCTTTATGCGTTTTGGTGCATGTCACTGTGGAATAGCTGACATCCGGAGTGTGTAGCTGTGTGTTTGTAATGCACCTTCTGGCAGGCAGGAACTTGCATCGTGCAATTATTGTTGTCAAGGGCCAAGCAGCGCACAAAATTTTCAACACATGTTGGATCCGAAATCTTTTCTGTTGGGTCACAAGCAACGCATCGTAACACAGGCAATCCTACATTCTTAACAGCCATAAATCGATACATATAATTACATTACTCCCACATGTGTCGCCATGGTGATCATACAGTGAGATGAAAGGCAGAGAATCAAATATATCTGAGTATGTGTGTAATGGGAACAAATCCTGCAGCTTGTTTAAAAATCTCAGCTGCTGATGAGGAAATGGCCCATGATGCTCAGCAACATATTTTCAATGAGATACATTTCAAGAGTCATCAACTGACAAATCAGGTTTATTCATGAAGCAAATTTCAGCGATTTTAAGTGCACTTAAGGACTCGCTGTAGCTCTGTGGTAGAGTAGGTCATTAAAGGTTGGTGGTTTGTACCAAGGTCCCACAGTCCACATCCCAAAGTGCTCCTGGGCATGACACAGAGCCCAAACTTGATCCCAGTGGCTGTGCTAGCAGCATGTGAATGTGATTACTTCTTACTGATGGGTGCTGGCACCTCCTAGCCACTGTCATCAAAGTCTAATGTGAATGTGACATGTAGCGCTAATATGCTGTGAATGATCAACTTCAGAGATGAGAACATGCTTTATGAATCCAGTCCTTTTCATTTATTATTTCACACAAGATTTCAAAAACTCTTCACCAGAAAGGCAGAATAAACACACAAGACTTTTTAATGACCACTACAAACAGTGCTCAAACAGTCAAGAGGAGATCAAATAAAGAACAAAGGTTAAAAAACTGTTTTGTGTTAGTCAAAGTTGCAGTACAGTGATTGCTTCAAAGAAACTCATTGAGGTAATCCAAGGACAGGCAGCTGTGATCTGAGGAGTCTTAGCCTTGATTGAAGAAGATTGAGTGTTTCAGCAGACTTGCACTTCTCTGAAATATTTGTCCCAGGGACATGGAGCCTAAAAACCGAAACCTGCATCTTCCTGTTTGGTTTTGACTCTGTAGACGGACAGCTGACCCATCTCGGACAGTCTGAGTGGTCTGGGTGGTTTGTAGCCTATCAGAGGATCAACGATAACTGTTCTTGGCTTCAAAAACCTGAAGAGACTTTTTTTTTTAAATCTATTACTTGACAGACAGGGCAACCATGTTAAGAGCTCAGAAATTGGTCGATATGATCCACTTTCTTGGTTTTCCTTCTTTTTTTAATAAAAACTAAAGTGGCAGCATCCAGCAATTGTCTGGTTGATTTATTTTTTAAAAAGACTGTAAAGATGTGGATTGAATCGATGAGACCATAACATATAGAGACTTTCTGTCTTTTCAAAATTACCCAAGCAAGAATAAAAGGCATGTTTTTTGAGGGCACAAAGACAACCCAGTGTTGCTTTTCCATTTTTTTGGTCTTCAGCACAGAAGAAATTGACTCCCAAACAACTCTGAAATAATGACAGTGTCTCTGAAAGAGGCATTCTTTTGACACTTTTTGCACTATCGTTCTTCACAGTATGCCCTCTCTGTGCCCTGCTTTTAAGACTGCTTTCCTCGCCAGAGTGACAACTGTTTGTGTATCCTGGCCTCATCTGCACCCCATAAGGCAGCACAATTGTCACACTTCAGATTGAGAAACATTACATTTTCTGACAACACCAAAATAATCAATAACTGCTAAGAACAAACCGCTTCATATCCGATCATCACACAGCCAAAAAACATTTCCTTGACCACTGATATTGTTGCACATGACCGTACAACTACCTGTCAAAGCAGATGGACTCACATTTTGTATATGGAGTCAGGTTTTATTTATTTATAGCCAAAATGCACCAGAGCTGGATGTTTGAATCACTGGCCATGTCATGTGCACCCATCGCCACTGGTGCAGATGTCCTCTGGGTTTTCAACCAATGGGGTCAAGGATCCTTTAATGAATATAGTTGTTTTACAAAGCCTTTTACACGAGCCAATGCAATGAGCATTGATATTTTGCGCACGAATACAATCTACTGCCTTCTGGAAAGGAGTGCATGAGTGCCTCTAATCCCAGGCTGCTGATTTTTCTTTATGGTTTTACCTTTATCTGATAGTTCACTGTAGAGGGAGAGAGAGGGGGATAATTGGGAGAAACAAAAGGGGATAAGATGCCAGCTGAGCCACCTTGACGCCCCAGGAGGATTCTTATTGCTCACTGAAACTCTTGTGTATGCTCTGTGAATATAAATGTGTGAAGCTTTGTTTTGACAAGTACATGCGTTATTTAACTCTTTGTGTGTCCTCATTAGGGCTGCAGAGGATCTACAAATAACAGTACTTTAATTAGAGAACATGCAACCTTTTATTTTTCTATTTATTTATTTTTAACAAAAATCAAGACACTGACATTTTGAAGCCCTACAAACAACCTTAATGAGCTGCATCATTAAAAGAGCCACCACCTGAATTTCCCCCTCCATTATTCTGTAAAAAGGTTGAAAAAGAAGATGTGCTTTGTTAAAAATAGAAAAGCTTCTAGAGCCAGAGGGTCTATCACCACACTCATCCTCCAACCCTGATAACCAGCTTGTTCCTTCCTTCACAAAATATCTCACCCAGCAGACATAGGACAAAAATGTCATACACAAATTGCCCCCTGATGGAGGTAGCCTGCTGACTCCTTTGTATTACAATCAGACAAGTGATATGACCTCCTGTGTGAAGAGTGTGGTATCCACTTAAAGTGAAGCAGCAGGCGAATACAACAGGAAAGGATCAGTGAAAGGCTAAAAAGAAGAGGATTGACCTGGAGAGCAGAAAAGCTTAAAAGTGCAATGACGGGAAGTGAGCGAAAACAGGAGTCAGAGTCGGAAATGATTGCTGGACTTGCTCTTCTCCTACCAGACTGGTAAGTAATATTCTATCTTATTAATGAAATACACAAGGGAAATAGCTACGTACAAGAGCTTACTGGCTCATGACATAACATTCAAACCACTTGTCTTATGTAGAGCTGAAGATTACTCTTGGCTTATTATTTGGAGTACAGAACATTGACAAGTTAACATATAAAGCTGTATGGGCAAAAAATATTATCTATTGACTAAATTTGTGTTGTAGACTAGATAAGGTATATAAAATTTACAAAAACAAAGTTTTTCTGTTGTCATCAAAGTTAAAAATGCTAGCTACAAGTGCTAACCCTTCATTCTGAATGCTAAGAAGTTATACATGAAAGAGTTGCATCTTTCTGTTATTTCCTTCAAAAATAATGCACAAGCTAGCCAGATCTCTTGACATTACTTGAAACTTCTTTTTTTCTAAAGAAGCTTTGAAATGAACAGAAAATAAAAGCTTCACAGGGCTAGCTACTACCTCAGCAGCTCACAGCTAGCAACAAGTTAAATTTAGTTTTAGGGAAACTGGAACCTCCTTGAACATCCTAACACATCATTTGGTTCATTCTTGACCTTTGAAATCTCTTTTGATGTCAAACCCGCCTCTATAACACATTTCTTGCCTGTATTTTAGCTTCCCGTCCAATGCTTAAACTTAAAAGCTAGCTTCCAAAATTAAAGGAAAAGAAAGCTGTCCACAGTTAGCATAACGGTATCGCATACAGCATTGCTTTAGAAATGCTCAGGCTTACTGAAACTGTCCTAGTGGTAAAAAAAAAAAAAAAAAAAAAAAAGAGCCAACTTGTGAGTTGAGTTGCTGATTTTGACATTTTGAGTTTTAAAAACTCTTCAAATCCAGCCCACATTCTTTGCTCTCTCAAAAGCCCCATTTTCACCAAGCGGTTCAGTTTGGTTCGTCTTGTGCTGGCACCAAGTGGCAACCTCCGGTCTGAGAATATGAGACAATGTGAAAGTGCTAAAATCTGCTGTTTCTCGAGTGTTCACTTGAGGCTGGCTCCGGGAGTAGCAGAAGTCACATACACACCAAGCCAAAAAAAGCCATTTTCAAAGCAGAAATTAACCTATTTACAGCCTGGTTCAAAAAACGTCTCCTGTCTGAGTCGTTAATTTTCCTACCGGCACCCACTGTACGGGGGGTGAATTTTTTTCCAACGCGGCCGTTCAGAGGATATTAAGATCGTGTGCTCCCCCAACAACGGGCACAGCTGAGGGTCACGTGATGGCCGGCGCCCAATGGCTGTACACGTAGCCCTTACCACTACCAGTTTTAATGCAGTCTATGGCTTGCGCGCATTCTGTAGCATTTTCTTCGACTAAAGCCACTACAGATAATCAGGCTTTACCAACCCAACCCATACCAAACTGTACTTGAACCATACCAGACTGCTTGGTGGAAAAAGGGCTTTAATTTCCCTTCCCTAGCTTTGCTAGTGGGCTGGGCATTTTCATATTATTGTAGGAATTAGAAGTGAAGCATCAAGGTGGAAGTGATAATAAATGCGCTCATTCAAAAAATTTGGATGATCTGGTTGTTAGCTAAGATCAAATTTATGCAAATCAATAAATATGCTTCAACCATAAAAAAAAAAACAGACATTTGATAATGACTTTCTGTGATACCTAAACTGGCTGATTTGAGTCTTACAGCTTGCTCTGATAATTATTCAGATGTCAGGGTAAAATGATGGGTTTTATTCATCAGCTGTTCTTGGTAAGACATGTATTCCTCAATCCTTATTACACACTGCTGAGAAAGTCTTTTTAACATAAGTAAGAACAGAATTAACAAACTCTAATATTTATGCAAATCAGAGTGCTTACAAACAGTTACATCATTTCATTTTTAAGCCTCACATTATGAAAGGCTTCAAACTCAATTTGGATGTTACATTTTTATTTTTGAAGGTTAAGTTAATCTTAGGAAAGAAAACCTTCCTCATTTATGAGGTTCCTCTCTGGTGGCAAAACTTGATGTCACCTGTGATCAAACAGTGGAAGGTTAAAGTGGCTTGAGTGCACAGGTAGGAGCTGCCTGTTGGGTGCCAGACTCTGCCTTAGCGGGTGGTGGCCTCCACTTAAATCTTCTTTTGCAAGAAAATAGAGCTGTAGAAGTACTGAAAAGTGGGGTATTTTTAAATAAGAACCTCACTAATAAAACTACTTTGGTTTAAGCGTACCAATTCTGAACATACTAACTATGAAAATGAGTTAGGAGTGGGCACAGAGGTAGGTGAACGGCTGGTTGTTTCTCTCTTACTTATGAACTTTAGATAGACATTTGCATTTTCCCCATCAAAGTTTTTCAATTTTGTCTTTTCGTTTATTTCAGGGTGGCCGTGGCTCATTGGTAATGTCATCGTTTGTCAACCATAAGGTGGAGGGTTTGACCCCAGCTCCTGCAAGACATTTAACCTCAAATTGCTCCCAGTGTTGGTCAGTGGATGGTATGGTATGGTTTAAATTTGTCCCCTAAAATAATTGATGGCTCCCTACAATACAATCCCCTGCCATAAGTGTATGAATGTGGTGTGGACAGAAGTTTGAAAAGTTCTTTAAATGATCAGGAAAACTAGAAAATTGCTTTATAAATACTAGTCCATTTACAATTTTTGTATCATCCAAATGGTTTCTACGGGCACAGCTGTTCAATTGTTTTCCATTACTCAGAAGTATCTCCATTTCTAAGCTGAAAGATTTTCTGAAATTTATATCCCGATGCTCATTAGATCCCCATTTTGGTATTGTTGGATTTCTCCACTTACCTTTTCAATTTGAGAGTTATTTTTGTCTGCACAAACTTCAGATATAGTGTGCCTCTAAGGAGGCTTCTGTGGCAATTTGATATATTTAGTGACTAAAATCGAAAACCTGAAGACGCGCACCCTGCCAATTTAGTATTGCTTTGGTGATTGCTTCCAAATACCTCTGACAAAAGCCAATCACCAAGATCTACTTCTGATTGAGGCTTTAAGAGAGGGGTTCTCATTAACGCCAAAAAACTTTTAGATGAGGTTCAATCATCATCAGGCATCAGGGAACCCATATTCAAGAGTGCAATGTGCTATATCAAAGCTGATGCACCTTGGCCAAAAGGCACAGTTATAGTGCCCCTGTTTCTATGGCATTAAATGCACTTGTTTTCACATAATGTATGGAGAAAAAGTTTAAGTGAAGCTATTTTGTTGCTGTTAATCTGAGACTTATTTAGAACAGTTAACTGCATACAAAATGGACAAAATCCTTTATTTAAAACCTTTGTGAGCTCCAAAGAACTGACTCTATAGTCTACAGCAGAACAGATTCTTAAAATTAACTTTTGAAAATCAAACAACCAATAAAAAAGTAAACTATTTAAAAATTAACACTTGACATGAATCAGCATAATAGGAACTAACTACGATGACAGAAATGCATGTTGGGGAAAACTGTTTTTGTAGATTACACAGTTCAAACCATTCTTCTTCTGTCATCAGGAGAAATGTGAGGTTTATGACATTTAACACAGCCAGATGGAAGACAGGATCTCTCTGAGGAAACCCTTATAGTGGCCATTTTAGTATAAAGTTGATGTCTAGGGCTGAGGGAAAAAAAACAGGTAAATGTATTATAATAACAAAGAATCCACTTGGAATTTCTTAGTACAGGTCCTTTTGCAATTCTTAAGGACAGAGTTTAATTCCATGTGAGAAGCACTTCTGTGCAGGCTGCCTGAAAGCTTTATTTGACTCTCATATTAAGTACAACACTTGAAGTTTATATGAGTAGGAATGGTAATGGATATTAAGTTCATAATGGGATCAGAAAATGAACCTTTAAAGACATGCTGGGAATTTGTATCCAGTACTATGCTGTAAAGATCTTTTCAAGTATATGTTCAAGTACAGTTGTGTAAGGTACATAAGGCAAGCCTGGCACTTTCTAAAGATGACATATGATGTCAATAACCAATGATACATTGTTTGCAAGGTATTCATAAAATGTAATGGGCAAAATTTTCAATTCCTTGTTCTACAGCACCTCATACCAAATACTGTTTTTTTGGTTGCTGGCATTTCCAGGCAACCAGGGAAAATAACAAGAAGTTTATTGGACAAGGGGGCCTAGTCTCGCCAAAATCCCTTCATACCACTTTCACCTCACTTCTTACACCTACTTTTCTCAAACTATCAAAGTATTTTTTCTACAAGCTAATACCATGGGGATGTGTTGTATAAAAGGTGTCAAACCTGTCTACTTTCACGATTCATTTGCAGTGGATACTCCAAGAAAGTGCTTGAAATATTGAAGAAAAGACTGCAGTTATCTATTACCATGAATACAACTTAAACTGATGCTAAGTATTAAAAAGATTTTTTGAAAAGAAGAAGAAATATTTAGTATTAGCTGAAGAAATCTTCAGCTAATTAAGGAATAGTTGGATTTAAATATAACAACCCACTGACAATACACTTCTCAAAAGACATCAGATCTGATATACATTACAACCAAAACCTGCTGTTGTTATTATTATATATGATATTATAAACATATATATATATATATATATATATATATATATATATATATATATATATATATATATATATATATATATATATATATATATAGAATAGAATAGAATAGAATAGAAAATACTTTATTTATCCCCGAGGGGAAATTCAGGAGTCACCGCAGCATTTAAGAAAACAAAAGTAAGAAAGAGTATAGAAAGTGCAAAAAGGTCCATAAGAAATTAGATAACGACATCCCGTCCACCACTCGTCCACCTCTCTCCAGCCCAGCCAGTCTCCACCTCCACAGGGTCCAGGACTGAGCCTCCCCAGCAGTCTGTTCAGTCTCTGTCTCCTGGATCCTGTCTGCTCACAGCAGGCGAAGCTCCTCCGATGTGTCGCGGCGTCCGATGTCAGCTCCGTCAGCCACGTCCGTGAACAGCACGATGCCGCTGGATTAGCACAGCTAGCTCGTCCATCCCCCGGAGCGAGATCCCACGTTCCCAACAACGATGGATGGAAGGACAGGTCCACGTCGTCACCTCCCAGCTCACATCCGAGAACCAGCACGTCGTCCTCACCTCCTCCTCCTCAGCTCGAGGGAAATCATCAAGCCCTACACTAGTTAGCATTGACATGCTACAGGCTGCTAATAGCTAATTTCGCATGTAAACAATGCAGCCATGGTTACATGTAGGATCTCCAGACAAACACAGGAGAAAAGTAGTAAAAAATACCGCCGAAGCCACAAAAAGTTTGGTGTCCGCGACCGACAATGAACCATACAAATTGATGATCCACTCCAAATACAAAGATTACGAAAAAGAGACGAAGAAATTACAAGAAACGGACAAAGACGAGAGAGCTGCTGCAACAGGCAGCTACTTGGGTAGCGCCTAGCAACGAAAAAAAAAAAAGAATATATATATATATAATAGATAGAATATATATATATATATAATAGATAGAATATATATATATATATATATATATATATATATATATATATATATATATATATATATATGACACATTCATCTCTAGTTTGTAACTTTTGAACATAAAAGAAAAAAACACAGTTCTCAAAAGTTCTGCGTCTTCACACTCTTTTTTTCTACTACATGGTCACACTGTTATTTTCTTTTAAAGGTACTATGTTCCTTACAAGTAAATGCATCTCTTTGAACCTTTATGAAATAAAAAACAGTGTGAATAAGTGAAGAATAAAAGCAATAACTCTACCTAGAGATGAGTTCAAACCTAACTTCTCATAAGAAATTTATCCCCAACAACATATTCTCTTGGGAATTTGAACCACGCTACACATGCAGTTTCTTTTCTCATATCCATAAGTTAAGAATGAAGAGCTTTTGCTGTCAGTAAAGTTCACCTTTTCATTGAAACATTCTTCTTTTCTAAAAGTGTACTTTTGTCAAGAAAAAAACCTGGCTGGCAAACAGTGAACAAGAGCAATAATATACTCAACAAACACATATCAACACACTAAGAAAAAAAACATAACTGTGTTTATAAGTGAAAACATCAGACTCCACAGTGTAACGGCTCTCATTTCTCAGTGAAAGGGCGAGGCTGTGAAGATTTTTACAATCCACATTGTTATCTAAAAATGATGACGCTCACAACATTTTCCTCACTGTCCTGCGCAGGCCAACCTCATGGCTAACTGCCCTGCCCATCCCCCTACACGGTGTTAACTGCCTGTCCCTAGCAGCCTGAGCTGGCTGTAAACCACACCAGGTCTATTAATTAATTAATGTACCCTAACTGCAGGGTTGGCTCCCTCCATTGTAGTGAAGCAGTTTTCTTCTGCCTGCAGTGTGAACTGCTGGTGTATCTTATGATATCTGTAGCAAAAAGAGAGAAAAGCAGCTAGGGGAGAACATCAGCAGACAACTGTGGATGGGAAGAAGCCGTCAGCACCATTTTAGCCATTAATCACCCAGGGCCATTGTGGTCCTGTCCTGTAAACGGCGCCAGTGCAGGCAGGCGGGCAGACAGAGAGGCAGAAGAAGAGGCAGTGGAAGAGGGAGGACGAGGGGGCAGGGTGGCTGCAGGGAGGAAGACGGGCAGAGAATGGCTGGGGATCAGCCTGTGTGTCCACCTCAGCTCCTGCTGCGGGGCTGGGGCGCAGTGCTGCTGTCTCAGTGCTTATCCTCCGTGTTCTCCCAGATCCCGGATCCTGAGGTAAGAGCCTGAAAACCTTCTGTCTGTGTCCTCCACAGGTCTCTATCAGGGATAAACCTGAAGCTGTCTGTCAGATTGTTACAGGTGTTCTGCTCTCTTGTAAAGGTAACTGTTTGTGTTGTTGCTTGTCTTATTGGAGAGGAGTAAGGAACATATGTTGAAACATGATACACATAGTAGTCTTACACCTTGAACAGCCCAGCCTATGTTTTAGGGGCACAAAGAGGAGGATGAATAAGACACATCTGTATTCGACAAGTTGTTTTTGTGCTTTGGGCTCCATTGAAGAGTTCTAAACAAAGAACGAAACCAAAGAAGCTGCTACATCCTCAATGATTTCTGAAAATCTCACTTTGAGTACACAGTGCTGAAACAACATAAAAAGAAATTGTGAATTGTCCACCTGTCGAGTAATTTTACTATAAATAATCCTGTTTGTACACATAAGGAGACCTTTGCCAAAGTTATTTCTGCCCATTTATACCAGTATGTCTGGCTTTGCATGTGACATCAATGTCCTGTGAACTTTCTTCTGCAGCAAGTAAACACACGGTTGAAAAGGTCAGGGAAAGAAAAAGAAACTTCTAGAAACAGCCTCAGTCTGACCCTGTGTATGACGCATTCAGAGCTTTTAAAGGGAGATGGCGCAGAGCTGGATTTAGTGAAAGCGGAAGAAGCTTAATGAATGATCTGATGTTTTCATGAGTTTATACTGAGGACAGGATCAATATGATCAGCCAAGCATATAATAACTGCTTGGGTGACATCATTTACTTTGATGTGGCTCATACGGTTGTTGGACTCGTACCTCAGGTAAAAATGCATATTAAATGAGAAATGAATTTTTAAAAATGGACTGCAGGCATGGTACACATCTGTGTGCTAATACACCACATCCTTGTCTGTTTTCTTTTTTTTTTCTTTGAGATTTGAGATGTTTATCCTCCACCAACCTTACCATTGATCAGTCCTCAAAGGGTCTCCGACAAACAAGACTATTTATGGAAGAATATCCAAGCAAACCAATCAGACCCAGGAAACAAAAAAGTGCTTATCTAATGATTAACTTAAGGTAATATGAGGTCACCTCTCAACTGAATTTGTGTTGTTTGTTACACCAGAAGAAAACTTGAGGCTTATAGCCACTAATCCCGCCTCATGAAATGGCTCAACAGAGGAAAGGACTTAGCATTGCATAATCACTCTTGAGGCAAAAAACTGGCATTATCTAAGAGCAAGCTCCGCAAATCTACATCAAGGCTAATCCTGCAGCATGAAATTTAAAAACATGAGTGTAACTTATTGAGACAATTTATTTTGCAATGTCCTGTCTGAATTTGCATCTCTTCTTCTGCTGTCTTTGGAAGACAACAGCTGAGTGAAGGCATTGACAGTATCCCGTACCGTTAGCTTTGCTGTGACTTTCCCACAAGCTCTATTTCTTCATTCAAATCTTCTAACTGTATGGAGATTATTATTATTTTTCTGTTTGCTTTGCTTTTTGAGTTTTTTTCTTTCAAGAGCAATCTTCTTATTTCCCTGCTGTTTTGTCTCTTTGGTATCAACCATCCCACCGGCTCACCTTATTCAGAGAACACTTTTCTAACCACACAATGATGTTATCAGCAGAGCAAGCAGATGTAATAAGCATCAATTTTCTGACACACTGCTTGTTGTCATACAGACCCAAGTATGACAATCTTGTATCATTCAATCAAAAAATCAATACAGCGTAGGCAAGGGCAAATCATCAAAGTGATTCTTGTCAGACAACTAATGCCCCGTTGCCTCTGGAAAATGGATCCTATTATTGATCTAACTCAAAGGTACACACAGCTTGTGCGCATTAGGCTCCCCAAACTACAGCTCTGGTGAAGGATATCTGGAAAATTGAGACAAGTTTATTTTGTACAATATGGACTGAAATATGAGAATTGAGATGTATTGGAGTAGAAGACAGATGATAGAGAATTTGATTGCTTCAGCTGTTAATTTTGGGCTTAAAAGGTTAACGATGATGGAGACAAAACCATTAAAAAACAACTTCATGTACCTTACAACTGCTCAAAATGAGAAAAAAATTGAGTTAAATTGTTCTGTATATCATCTTTCTATTTACATTTAATATGGTATTCCATCTTTGTTCTTATTGTAAATTATTTGAAAAACAAACTTTATTATGTACTGCCTGTTTGCTACTGTAATTCTGTAAATTTCTCCAGTTATGAGACAGATAATTTATTTTATTTATTTATTTTTTTGCTATAATTTTTGAATATTCAAGATCTGTCTTTTATCTTGGACTGAGGGATGGATAGAATTTCTATTACCACTTAATTTTAGTATTTATTTTAATTGTTTGGATTGTCACACTCGTTAAAAGATGCAATCAGTTCTCTCAGGGGTATTCTTAACTCTTCATTTATGTGTTTACATATTAGGCAGTCATGACTAATCCCATTCAAACACAATAAATCATTCATTCATTTATCCCTTAAGTCAGAAAAATAGAGAAGTGACTGGAAATCTCAACACCTTTGCTTTACCGTCACACCACACTGTCAGAAGATCTATAAATCCCACAGCAGCATCGACATGATGTTATGTGGGTTGTATAAATAAGTTTGTTTACATCCCCAGGTTTGCTGCCGCTCATGAAACACAAAGTGGTTTATTTGTGGAGTGCAGGTACTTGAAGAAAAAAAAAAATCAATGTTCCTCTTTTCTTCCCCACAGCTTTTACCCACAGATCCCCCAAAGAAGCCTGACCCTGTCAACTCGGAGACTGTTGTTTTCTGGGGATTGAGGTTATGGCAGGTCATCGGCATCTTCTCTGTGTTTGTTTTAGCTGTTGGTCAGTATGTCTCAAAAATCCTTTTGTAGTGCAAATTAATACAAATTAATTTGGGAGGTATCCTCAGAAATAACAGCAAGCTAGCTATAGATGCTGAGGCATGTGGCGGTACATTCAGCGTCTAACTTACCAACAAGGGCAGCTTTATTAGTTCACACAGCTCGATGTTCCCATATTTCTGAAATTTCTTTCCAAAATCCTGTTTTGTTTCTCTAAGTTGAAAACAAGCATTTAGCATCTATACACTCTGCTTTAGCCAAAACCCTTTTCTATCAGGCTAATTTATTTTGTCTTGGAATGATTGTGATTTTGCTGATTTTTCAGCCATGGGAACATAGGCCATAGTTGTCCATGGGGAAAAAAAAAAAGTCTTAGAAATGTAGGAACAAAGAGAAGAACCCAGAAAAACATCCACAGTCCAGATGTACACATTTAATTGAACCTAATACATATAACCTCTGAGCATATTCTAAAACTAGCATGCTTGTATCACTGTAATTTTTAGAGTCTTTGATTTTGTCTTGAGCTAAATTCTGAAGCTAGCATGCTATAAGAGAAGATAAGCAAGTATAACAGTCCTATCAGTTATCTGGGCTGGAGTTTGACCTTATGTTGATTCTTAAACTAGCAATGCAATTTGGTCATGCTAAGTGCAACAATTCATTCATCAATTCAGTATCAGTAACATGTAGAGATTCTAAATTCGTGCTGTGGAAGCTCGTGGAAGAAATAGCTTGCCACAGTTTCCTCATGCTAACAGAAGTCTTATTACTGAACAGTGTAAAATTTCACCTTACCATGCTCGGTAGAACAGAAGCCAGTCTGAGACTAAATGTAGTTAATGTCTGGAACTTTGGTTCAAGTTAAAATAGTTAACAAGCCACATGGTCACAATTTGAAAAAAAATTGTAGCTAGGTGTAACTTTATGTTGAGTAAATAATTCTTAAACTAGCATGCTCATATGGTCACAAAACCATGCTAACTTTGCCTGCGTTAAGCAAATTCTTAGTTTTATAGAGGTGTTAAGCGTGCTATCTAAGTTTTAAAATGCAAAACTGGTAAGTGGTATACACAGATTAAAAAATAGAAGCCATAGAAGCAATATTTTGGAATCTCTTAGTTAAACTTTTTGACCTGATGATTTGACCCTAAAAAAATCTGTTGAAATTTGGGGGGGAAAAAAAAAAAAAAAAAAAAAAAGATCCAATGGAAAATTTTCAGAAAAATGTCATGGTGATCAATCTAATAGTTCCTTATACATTCTATATACACTCCACAAGTATTGTTTTGAACTCTGTGGTGGCTGTATAAAAATCAACAGAGTCACCAAAGTCACAAAATGTAATTCCAAGAAGTTGAATGATTATCTGACCCTTTGGCACAAAGACTGACACTCAACAGTCCGAGGCACTCTGCTGGTATGGCTGAAAATAAATCAATCTGTCTTTCAACAGCTGTGTAATTGATTTTGCGGATAACCCACAGACCTCTACGTTAACAGCTTTTAGTTTGACAGTTTTTGTTTTTATTTTTCTGTCAGCAAGTGGTTCACACTATAAATTGTCCAAAGCAATGGGGACAGATACTTTCTGAAAAGTTTTCAAGAGGGGATACTCATTCCTGTCCGCACCAAACTGAAGTTTTATAGACAGATTGTCAAACATGAGGTTGAATAAGCTGTAAAAGTAGTATTCATATGAGTATATTGATATTTTGCCAAAAATAGACACATTAAATTAAATCTTGTTGTGCAGCTGTGTATGATGTAGGAGTTATACTTGTACTTTTTCCAGTAAATTATTCATTTTTTTCTCTTTATCCTCCTCTTCAGTCATCACACTGTGCTGTATTTTCAAATGCCGAATCCCGAGAACAAAAAAGGAAATCGAGGCACGACACGCACAGAGGCAGGCGGCCAAAAAATACGCCAACACGTTAGAGACTGTGCCTCCTCTGAATGAGCTGACTGAGATCCCAGGATGTGAGTAACTCTTTATTTATCTCTATAACGTTGCTGTGACTCTCCAAGTAAACCAGTAAACAAACAAACAGAGGAACATAGGTCTGATAATGAATGAAGCTTGTTCTACTTATTGATTTTTGTGGTTCAAGGAAAACCTAAGACACAATGTTTTCCTTTTAGTATCAGTAGATAGAGCAGTTTGAGTAATGCTCCTTTGGACCAGTTTGTGATTGGTTTGCACAAAAGCTTTGGGAGGTAGAGGGAATGTTTGTGTTGGATATCCTCCTGTTTGCAGACACCTACAATTTGAATTTGGCTCCCAAACATGTGTGCAGATTAGCACTTAATACCTGTGATACATTGTTCAAATCTACAAGAGCTTGCAAGACTCTGATGTCGTTCCACTTCCTGCTGAGGCGAAGAGAGGACAGCTTCATTTTACATAACATCTTTTCAAGGGGATTCTTCATTTCCTTGAATTTTTACTGCCCTTTCCTTTTACCTCATGAAAAATGCTGCACAAGGTTCAGCTCTACTGCTCTGTTTGAGTGCTTTTATACTAACTATTCTCTTCTTCTCTCTTCCCTCTTCTTCCTTCCCTGCCTTTCTTCTCTCTCTTTTCCAGCTACCCCAGATGCTCCTGCAGTGCAGACAGTCTCAGAGCAGGTTGAAAGTGTTAATAACAGCCAGCTCTCCGTAGTTAGGGTCAGCGAGGAGCAGCCCAGCTCGCTCAATTTGTCAGACACAGGATGATCTTTATTCCCACCCTTTGTTCTTTGACTCCTCTCTTCTTTCAGAGTTTCATCTTGGCTCCGTCATTTTGCGCAATTTGTTGGTAGCTTCCCTGAAGGTCATTTAAGAGCTGATGGCTGAGACATCCAAGCATCAGTCCTTGGATTGTACCCCTCATGTTATCTTTCTGTGGTTGGATTGCAGCAACATACAAATGCATCTTTCATTACTTGAACGTATAGCTGGTGAAAACTTGCAAACCTTTTTGTGTAGAGGTGACTATGTGTGGCAAAAAAAAATCAATCTTCTGTGGCAGTAAAATACAGATTGTCTTGCTTTCACTGAAACAATCTCTTCGAGGCAGCTGGATTTTTGTAGATAAAAGGTTTTGTATTTTTTCTGCTTTTATCTTTATTATAGCTTGGGTGATTTTTAATCAAATCACATCTTCTTTATGCATGACATTTTCAAAATGTAGGAGTGTGATAACTGAGAAAATTATAAAATGTGAAATTGTCTTTATTGTCAGATGTGAAAGTGATGCACGCAGCATGCCTGTTTGTGTTCCTAGTTCGCCTTTTTTCACGGCCTGTCAGACCATTTTTCCCAAAATACACTTTAAGCAAGCAGTCATTCACAGTCTTCTGAGTGAATAAATAAAATATGATCTTTCTTGTCAGCAACATGGGTCTCAGCTGTTATTGAATGTTCTATTTCTCATTTTTCTTTCTGTCAGGGTTCTGCTGTATTGTCTTTTGTGCAGCTTTGCTATCTCAGCTGCTTAGCTCTGGTCTTTTCAGGTGAAGAAATGTGACAAATAGAGACTGACATCTGTCTCTGCTTGTTCCTCCATGGCTACATTATGCATTCGTGTGCACAAGTGCATTCATGGATAATTGTGTAATTAGTTATGAAGGAGGAAAGCAGTGAGCTGTCAATATGTTTTTCTCTTGCATGATTACTACATCATACAATAGCCCATGATAATCCTTCTGTGGCAAGAGCATATTACTCTTCAATTTCCAGTATTACTACTGAGAATTGACTTAATCCTCTGCTGCAACTTTACGTCTGATCATCATGGCTGGGAGAAGGAGCTGAAGTGACGCACACTGTGACTGCAGCATGTACAAAAAATCAGGATGTAGATGTATTTATTGGCTGATTCCAACTGTTAACTCCAAAGAAACCATGGGGAAGTGTTTGCTTTTGCATTAACTTGGAGCAGAACGCAAGAAGTTGAAACCAAATCCTCAAATTACTGCTTTTGAGTGAAAAGGGTTTAATTAAAAGAAGTGAAATAAACAAAGTTTTGCAAGTTCCTGCTTTAGAATAAAGGTCTGCTTCTGCAAAATATCACTGCACTTGCAAAAATCTGTTGTGGGCATGAGGTAGAAATAACATCAAACGTTTCCTAATTAAATTCTGCAAATAAGGATCAAGAAAGGCCATACTTATCTGCTGGCTTTGTCCTAAAATAACAGATGTTTACCCGCTCTGTTTACTTTTTAGCAGATGGTATATTCACTAAAAAAGCTTAGTGAGCTTCCAAGATCCAAGATTTTGCACAATGGTTTTACACTTATTTATAGAACTAGCACCCAAGTCAGAATCTTTACAGGAAAAGAAAGCAGTGATTTATGTCAGTTACACAGTCAATACACTGAGAAAGAAATAAAGGAGCATTTCTTCTACACCAGCCATTCTTTCTCCACCCACTGAGGTACTGAACGAAATCCATGAACTGAAGAGAAAGACTTATAAATCAATCTCTCTTTATCTGACACCAGCTCTGAGTAACGCCTGCTCTCTGCAAAAGTACAAAGTGAGTCGTGGCAGGTGGTTTGAAATGAAGTTGTCAGTGACATCAAATGAACAAAGTTTTTTTCACTTATCTTAAAGAAATCTCATACACACCTCTCCATTGAGTTACCAGTGAGAGAAAAAAGTAATGACAGGTTCAATGTGCAGAGATGGAAGTGACAGACACACAATAAAGAGTTTGGTCATATCATGATGTAATCCTGGCCCCCAGAGAATAACACTTTGATGTTTTTGTCACAGTGGTAATGTACTGTTCTGTCAAGGAACACAACTTTGTGATGTTAAGATATTTCTTCAAATTTACTTGTGATGAGCAGGGGCTTGTCCATAAGGGCAGTCATGGGTGGCAAGGGCCCCCATTAAAATCTGATTGGCCACCCCATGAGCTACTTCTCCTGTTGGTTGCAGGAAAATGCTAAGGTCTATTCTGACTGTGTTGTTACACATTGCTTGTTGCTTTCTTTGCACATTTTCTTCGCTTTCTTATAAGTCAAATTGTAGGAGAAAAAAACAGCTAGAACCCCTGGTGATGAGTGATCTTAATGGTCAATATAGCAAATATTACTACTGTTTATAAGTTTTCGTTTCACATGTATTTAACATGCTGAAGCTCACATGAGGATCCCATGGGCATATTTAATGATGTGAAAAAAAAGTGGTATATTTTATCACTTTGCTTTTGAAGTCTGAATAGGTGAGAATACTATGCTTGGCTGGGTTTCATCCTGAAGGTAATTTAAAAAATAAAATGTTTTATCATTTTTATTAGTAGTAATTTGAAAGGGGATCAGACTTGTGCAGATAAATGCAGAGGTGGAAAAACACCAAACAAATATGGCAACGCCCTAGTACCAGTACACCACACACATGTAAACAAACAATCCAGAATTTTGGCCCTTACTGCAGTGGGCAACTCTTTCAGCTGGGTTTAAAGCAGCAGTTTATTTTTGAAGTACTAAATTAACTGAAATAAACAAACTGATTCACCAAAACACACCTGAAAATGGAGAAGTTGTCTTTGGGGTTTGGCAATAAAATGCTGAGAATGGTCGGCACCACTTGCTTGAATGACGGGTGGATTGAAGGTCTGCTATTACAAGACCCGTCATTCATTTGGACTCATTTTTACGTCTCATTTTTAACTGAAGTTATTTAATCATTATTCACAAATCATAGCTGTATTCTTTATCAGAAAAAATAAAATAAAAGAGAACACTGACAATGCTTAAGAACCTTTACAAAAAAAAAAAAACTTGCTAAAAGAGTTGGTGGTCTTATAATCAGAGTCATCTTCTATTTGGTTCAACTTGAAATTTGAGTGTTATTCTTCTTTGCTTTCCTTTCATCTGAAACTTTAAGTGGTTGCACCTGTTAAACGAAAAAAGCTAAAAACTTCTCTTAGGAGTTTTTCATTTAGCCTTCACAAGACTATTTCAATCACTGACGGTTCATCTTCAGGTCAGGTTTTAAATGGAATAAGATGAAAAAAAAAGAGAAAGGGACAGACAGAAAATTGTCCCTGACTGCAAGAGAACTTCACAAGGATAAGCACAGAGTACTTTTTTTCATTCAGTAAATCGCAAGAAAAATCTTTTCTCCAACATTCTGTTCAATTTTTTTAAAGACAGCATTTTACTGTGAAACAGGAATGTAAAATCATTACAGGTTTATTTTCACCCCCTCTAGCTACTTTTGACATCTGGTGCGTGTTAGTTGTTTGGTTTCTTGGCTTCCGTTTGTGTATCCAATGTCACTGCAGCATTTGGAAAGCAAATGTTTGTGTTGCTACTGGGCAAACATACCAAAAAAAAAAAAAAAAAAAAAGCAATGACACTCCATTTGGCATCAACTGAAGTCTGTCCTTTGAGCAATTTTCACAGCTTTTACACAATAGTTACTGAAGTGTAAAATCACACCAAGGCGTCTTGTTGATCTGCATCACAGGTGTGATGTGTTAAGTCTTACTCGTGGCTGTAAAGTGTCGCTTTGGAGGGTCTGTTTGAGCCTGATAGCTCTCCATGTCGGCTTCATGTTAAGAGGGGACCTTCCTCCTGTATGACTTAACTGTGGGCTCAGGGGTGAAATGAGACTCACTTACACTGTGAGGTTCATTGTTGATGTTTTGTAGTAAAAATAGTAAAAACATTCTTCAGTCTTTATATGTGACTAAAGCAGGCACCTGCTCCCGCTCAGGATATCTTCACTCAACATGTCATACTTTGAGTGCCTGAAACTCAAATACTTCTCTCAAATGAGGGCAGGACTAAATTTTATTTGATAAGAAACTGTCTTGTGTTTCTAATAATACCACAGAGTTTGAATCTGAACTGTGCAAGAACCTCAGTTGCCAATTTCAAAGCTGTAGATACCTGTTCACATCACAGTCAAAGGAATTCAGGATAAAACCTTAAGTGAAATAAGAAACTGGAGTAAAGGATTACTTGAGATGATCCTAACTGTAGAGAGAGCACCTTTTTAACACGGCTAAATACCTCTTTGTGATTTGGAGTACTGTGGCAGGTTAGCTTACCATTTGTACATACTTACACCCACAGTCTTTGATTTTCAGATGAGTAGAAAAATGGCTTATATATTTAAAAAGGGGGGAACCCGCACAGGATAGAATAAATGGTCACAAGATTTGTTCTCGTACTTATACTTACCTAAAACACTGCCTGCCCACTCTAAGTGCTTTTTACACTGCCAGTCTCATTCACTCAGTCTTGAGCCGCTGTACCTGACTGAGAGACGACCTACTCTACCCTGAGCCACAGCCATTCAACTTTGGATTTTTCCTGGTAAAAATTGCACTGAGAGAGCTGGCTCTTGTGAGCTGCTTCTGCCAGCTGCAACTTGCATCTATAATTTTCTCCATCTTTGAGCACCACCTACACATGGAAACGTTTCAACTGCAGCACACTTCTCTCTAGCATCTCTGTTTGCTGAAATTGGCCTCCATGAAGATCACATCAAGTCGTGTTAGCTTCAGATACAAGGCTGAGCTAGGCATGCAGCAATACTCAAATGTGTCAGTCCCATTTTCATAGAACTGGGATGTGTTCCTGAGGAGAAGAAAGGTTTGCACTGTCTTTAAACTGACTTATTGTGTGAGGGTTCCGGTTACATTCAACAAAGTCCACAATGTGCACTGTATGAGTAAATCCAAAGGAGTCTCTTGTTCCAGCAACTTTTTTGTTGTGTAGAATGCAAATCTGTTACTTGCTAATGCTAAATCAAGCTATTGGTCCTTACTACCACCATTGGACACTGACCTTGAATCAAAAAATCTTTTCAGTCAAACTTTTGTTTATCAAATTGATGGCATAAATATTATACCACAGTTTGCTTTAAAAAAAAAGGTTGTGACATATGTATGCATGTATGTATGTATGCATGTATGTCTGTTGGCTTGTTTGCAAATATACAGTGTATTAATTTGTGTTAGTATATATATATATGTATATACACACAAATAATAATATATATATAAATATATATATATATATATATATATATATATATATATATATATATATATATATATATATATATATATATATATATATATATATATATATATATATTTATATATTTATATATTTATATATATATTTATATATTTATATATTTATATATGAGTGCGTGTGTGTATGTATATATGTTTGTAGGTGACTATAAAAGTTTTTTTTGCATGCCCGGTTTTACGTTACTACTTGCATGTTTGTGTTTGTGTTAACAACTTTGTGTTTTTATAGTTATATGTACGTATTGTTTTATGCGTTGTAGTTTTTATTTTTGAATTGCTATATATGCTTTGATACTGTATATATTATTCTTTTTTTACCAACTTAGGTTGAGCTTTCAGGCTGCCAACTTGCTTTTTCTCACTTTAAAAAAAGGAGCAAATCATTATCTGCTATGTGTGTGCATCCTGGATACAGAAGAGGGAAATTCTTTCACACATAAAGCTGTCTATAAAACTTTTCTCCGCTGTGTCACGCATAGGAAGAGCTTTCAGTCATGCCATTAGAAAAATTAATAGACCATGCATATTAGACGAAAGCCAAACAGATGTGCCTTCATTACATGCAACCTACTTAACCATCCTTCTGTTGGATTAAATCCTCTCTTCCAATTAGCACTTCAGGCAGGAGCCTGATGATACCTGATGCTGCTCTGAAGCCTTGACCGGTTTGTTTTTTTTCTCCTGTGTTTATAGCTGCAAAGGCAGAAGAGAAGGAAGAGGTGACAACAGTCTCTGGAAAAGTGGACGGAGAAAAAGGAGAGAAGAAAACCAAGGAGGGCAAGAAAGAGGGCAAAGGTGCCAAAGAGGGGAAAGGAGATGAGAAGGATGCTAAGAAGGGTGAAAAAGGTGAAAAGGGAGCATCTAAGAAAGATGCCGGTGATGGGAAAGGAAAGAAACCTGGAGAGAAAGGTGAGAGAGGGGATAAAGGAGAAAAGGGAGAAAAAGGAGGTAAGGGAGGGGCTAAAGGGGGAGCAAAGAAAGCTCAAAAGTAAGAGCTGCTTTTATGGACACACACTGAAGATAACTTTCATAGCTTTGGTGCATTTTTTAAAATTTATATCACATTGTATAGAAAATAATAAAAACCTTGAACGAAAGGCGTGCATCATTTGTCCTTATCAGGATCCTAAAAACTGAAACAAAATCTGAGTACAGTAAAATTCAAGATTTATTGTGTTCACAATTCACTGATAAACATGAAAGACCAGAAACAGTTTACACTGATATCTACAGCGTGCCTTCATCACTACACGAGAAGGTGAGGTGTGTTTTAGCAAACACTTCCCTCCAAATACTGCATCTGAAGCATGAAGACCCACATCGACTCCACTGAGATAAATAAAAGACAATGATACACACTTTTATACTTCCATGAGAGGTATCTGAGATATACAACATTAGCTCTATGGTTATTGGCCTTACTGTACACTTGAATCCAAAACACAATCATTTTACATAATACAATCAGAACAAAATACTGTTGTAAAGCATATTAAAGTGCTCAAATTTTACTTTTAATTGAAGATTTTCATGCTCTGATACCAGCCCCCTTTAATTAAAACATGTTTGATTAACAGCAAAAATTCATATTTGCCTATCTCATTTCAATCAGTGTGGAGCCTGGATTAAATATGAAGACAAATCACTTCCATTCACTGTAACTAGAAATGTTTTATGTATCTCTACTTTGCATGGTTTGAATGGTTAATAATTCCAGATAAAAGGAAACATTTAAAAGTTAATATTTAAAATCTCTTCAATCTACCACTGTAGCTGCATGTGTTGAAGTTTTAGTCAGTCCACGCAACCCTGATGAGCAGTGATGAACAATCTTCATGGAAATGTTTGAATTTGAATCACTGGAGGATGACAATTCATTTCTCAGAACCCCCAATGCTTTTTATGCACACATCCTGGTTAGAAGCTGTGAGCTTGAGTGAATGCAGTAAGAATACCTAAAGTTCATAAAAATGAAGCATAGTGTGATACTGACAATGATGGATGTCTGCAGCACAGAGGCGAAGGTACCTCTGATAACACCTATCAGTAAGTTAACCTTCAGCTTTGATGTTAACACAGATTCTGTTGACAGTAAAGGAAATCTCTCCTTTTCCAGACAAACTAATTAAATATTTGCCCTGTACGGTAAAAGAAAGAAGTCTGATTGAGGTGCCATCTACTGTCATTGTTAACCTGCAGCATAGACTGATTCTGACCAAGGCCAGCCACACACCAGACTTTTGGATCCTAAATACTTTTAAGAGATCCACGTTAACCTTGGAAAATAGAGGTGTCCCAGTCCGATATTGATATCAGCAAAAAACAAATATCGGTATCGTATCGGAATGCATCTAAAATCTCCGATATAAGCAGTCCATTCCAGACCCCGCTCCTGCTGTTTTTATTTGATTTATTTAGGTTATTTTCTGGGTCTTCTAATTTATTCTTTATTTTATTCAATTACTAGTATTTTTTATGTTTAATGTTAAAATTTCTGTTACCCATTGGTTAATAATAAATGGGTCAGTTTTTCCTCATAACTACTGTTGCTGACTACTGTTCTTTGTTTGAATAATATCACTTAATCAAGCCTTTTCTAACATGACAGACATACTACAGAATAAGTAATAAAAGTATGCATGTTTAATGCTGATATCGTATCGGATTAATATCGTTATCGGCCAATACTCAATGCTGCAGTATTGGTATTGTATCGGAAGTGAAAATGTAATATCGGGACATCCCTATTGGATAATACACTAAACAATACTGGCTGCTGGAGCACTTTGCATTTGCACTAACGATCACATAGTCACAAGAGCTTGAAAAAAGCTCACGTAAAGAAACATGGTTTCACAAAAATAAACAGAGGGTTAATAACCCTGGATTATACAGTCTATGGAATTATGTTTTGAATCAGCCTTTCTGCTTGTGCCATAAGCCTGTCCTATTTTTTGATTTTGCAGCTGGCTCTGGGTACAGTTTTGTCTCCAGCTCACTGCCACACTTGTGAGCTGTAACATTTAGTTGATGACACTTCAAAGTCTGCTTTTTTCATTGGTTTTGCACAATAACCATTATATTAAACATGATTTACATTTATGATTCCAGATTAGGAGGCTCTGACACTGTCCGGAGTAGATTAAAAAAATCCAACTCACACTTGAGGATTATTTGGGCAAATAACTGGTTTCAGGCTCTCAGGTCACACCCCCTGATCATTGAGTGTGGCAAAAACTTTCAAGTGTGTGGCCAGCCTTAAAAACAACTATCAGATGGAGCATCACCAAGGAACCAGGGGACTGTTTTCCAAATAACAGCTTGCCATCCAATGCAGGTCATTATTTGAAAGAGTAAAATCAACACTGTGCACAAAAAGTAAGAGTAAAAAAAAGTTTTGGTCACATTTGCCAGTTTGAACGACGGGGAAACTAGTTAGTCCAGCTGTATCTGATAGGAATCCCAACTCCAGTCCACAAAGGACAGCATTTAAATAACAATGGTTTAATCATTCTTCACTGCTGTTTATATTTTTAACACTTATCAAGCAACTGAATTACTCAATGCTCCACTTTAACACTTATCTTGACTTTTTCCTTCATTAAAAACCAGCTGCAGTTATTTTGAAGGTAATTTTTAACCACAACTTTAAGGCTTTTTGGTCACTGTAAACAAGATCATAGAAGAAAATGCACAAAAAATACTGGAAAATAATCTTTCTTCTGACACTGTATCATACCCTTTTCACTTTGGTGTGAAATGCAATGCAAAGCTGCAAGTGAAATATGGGAAATGAGAAGTTAAAAATATTAAGGAAAAAAGTCTTAAAATATTAAGGAATGCTTGTTTAAATGCTTTTTTTGAATGCCCTCTGTCACCATCTGTCAATATATTCAACATTTTTTTTGGACTATTTACATCATCAAATATTGCAAACACTCCGTAAAACAACACACAAGGAAAAAAAAAATACATATAAACATAGCTTTATAACATATCCATACACATGAACACTATTAGCTCACAATTAGAATGTATATCTGATCTTTGTAAACATTGTGACTTGTATATATTTACACAAAAAAGCAGCATATCACTGTAAAAATGACCGCGTGTTTTTCATTTCTGACTTTTCCTTCATAACCAGCACAAATGTTTTCCTTAAAGATTTTCTGAGATTCTTTGTTTAATTAACATTCCAGTGGAGTTGAAAACCATTTCCTGCTAACTGTGTTTTTAAAAGGGCTTTCCTGCCTCAAAAAATGTGTGAGATCATGTGACACCAGTTTGGTACCACTTCCATACAGTTCCTTTTCACCTCAGCTGACTCTGGACCCTAAAAGAGACAGTCCTCACAAAGAAAACCAACTCTGGCATCATGGTTTGTTTACGTTCGTGTTGGTGTGTGTGTGTGTGTGTGTGTGTGTGTATGTGTGTGTGTGGGAGAGAGAAAGAAAGGATTTTTTGAGAAATTTAAATATGAAACATTCATTTGAACTGTTTGACATCTGAGAGAAACCATGTTTTTCTTACTTTTGGAACAGCAAACTGTGGAGAAAAAAAAAACTTATAACAGCTTCATATAAAACAACATCCTCAGAGAAATGCTGAATATGCTATAACAAAACTTAAAATTACAAAAATAGGTGTGCAACAACAGAGGACTTCAATTACCTGAGTACCTACCCTTTAACACTGAAGTGGACTTGAGCCGTTGCAGAAAATAAGACGCCATGCCAGAGAGCATGCACGGATGCCTCTCAAGGTAGCATTCATATTCTACGAGCAGAGCCTACATGTGTAGTCTTCATGCTGACAATTCTGAAATCTTGCTGATGGAACTGCCCAAACATGTGCCTCCAAGTGCACTCAAATCTCCACCTGGCTTTAAGGTGATTAAGGCCATTCCTGGCAACTGCTTTAAGAAACTTATGCATGAAAGCTGAGCTCAAGATATTTGCCAAAATAAGCAATTCAAAAACAAGAAAACAAGAGTTCTGGCAGTGGAAAACAAATAAAAAAATGGCAGTCTGTTTTCTCATAATGACACATTCACCGTGACAGACGGTCGGTGAAAGAGTTGAGAGATTTTGCCTCTCTCGGAGATAAAGGCAACATGACTCACAAAGTGATACACCCTTTTTGCCACGAGCCGTGTCACTCTGCAATGTTCTGGCTCGCTTCACAGGAGGAAAAACTGGCAGTGTTGATGAATGCAGCGTGTGTTTTGTTTCTGACAGTTTCATATCTTGCCTATTCCCAGTTTTCATCCCAAGCAGCCTGGCAGTCACATGACTGTCTCCCTCTCCTCCTCCACCACGGGGGAGGGTTTCTCATCTTCACAGGGCCGCGGGGCTGCTGAGTGCTCCTCATCAGGGAGCTGGAGCTCCTGTCCCGACGAAGGCATGGAGTTCTCAGACACTGATCCGTTCTTTACGTAACCAGGGAGGTTCCTGTGTCCGTTCACAGGCACCGGGCCCAGCCTGGTGGTGAGGTGCAGGGCCAGCGGTCCTCTGGCTGTGACATTCGTAACACTGGTGTGAGACACCATCGGTCCGTAGCTGTATGTGTTACTGCCGCTCCGAGCTTTTCTTTTGAAGTCCAGAGCCAGAGTCCTCCTACTCCAAGACTTTTTGATCTCAGCTTGCACCTTAGAGGAGAAAAAGTTGTTTAGACAAATTGAAGCTAAACAGATCATGCAGTTTAATTGGGATGCAGATGCTAATGAGATCTCACCTCTCCGTTGCAAAAGCAGTATATAATTGCCACCAAAAACCCCTGGAAGAGAGGAGGAAAGAGTCTTACAACATGAGTGTCTGGGCATCAAGCTTCAGTGCAGACTTGACATCTTAGCCTTTTAATCTATATTCCACACATTTTAAGACAAATAGGCAGCTCACTTTTGCTCTTTAACAGACTGAGTTCACACATACTTCAAGGTTTTTTTGGGGTGTTTTGAAGCTGTAACATGTTGAGATCTAAGCAGAATCATAATTTGTTTATGAAACACTCGTCTTGTTGTGTCTAGTAAACTTTTAAAAGGACTAAGTTAGCATTTCTGACTCTTCAACCACAGAAGCTTTACCTGAAAGGAGTTAAACAGCATCTCATAGTGCATTTGGATCAGCCAAGGAACTCCAGACACCTCTGTGTACGGCATGGCGTTGAATATGATGTAGTGGACACCAAAGAGTGGCATCAGCACCAATGTAGACTTCAGAAGTTTTCTGTAACACGGAAACAACACTTAGTGCTAAACCAGTCACATGACGTCTATCATAGTTCAGGTTTTATCGCACAAGTTATGCAATGAATGATAAATTAGCACATTGCTAACACTCTATACCTGTACTGTTGTCTTGTGTCGCATCTTCCAGCATTTGTTTCTCGTAGTTTAGTTGCCAAAACTCTGATTATGTTCAGAAATAACATAAAATTCACCTGTAATAAAAATAGAAACAGAATTATGTAATGATATATCATTGAGACAATAAGAGGACTAATCCTACAGCTGCAGGTTGTCAGGTGCAGTTAAAAGCGGCTCTTTCCTCCGCAGCAGGAGAAATGGGCAAGCAGAGAGCAAGAACTCACCACAACAGCCACCAGGATAGGCACTTGATAAATCCATTTCAAATTGCCGGCACTCAAGTCCCAACACCTGCAGGGATCAGTAACAACAAAATGGGTCAGAGCTAAGAGAAGATCAAGCTGCTCAGTGAGACGGTTTGAATGCACCAGTGATCCTGGAGCCGGGAAAGTGAAAGTCATCTCTTACCTTCTACTAATCAAGAAACAAATGCAACCTTTGGATGAATGGTTTGAATGAAGTGAATAACTTGCTAGATTTTTTTCTAATTTAATTAATCATAAATGATTTTCATCCTCCAGCCTCTGAGGACTTTTGTAGCTTTCAGACCTTGTGAGTAATGACAGTTTTGGCACAGTTTTCTTTTTTTTTATTTAAAGAATTTAACTTGCTTTACCTTGTAAGTGTTGTTGCTTTAATAAAACTTTTAATTAACGTTGTGAAACTTTCCCCATTAGAAATCATGGAGGCTAATGTAAAATAATAAAAGGCACTTATGTTTCTTTTGCTTTTATAATTAACTTTATATTACTGCTATCATTATTATCATAGCTGACTTATTTCAAGACCCTCCCTCAAGCAATAGAAAGCGAGTCCTGTTAGTCCCTAAAGCTCTCATACATGTCCTGATTTTTCTGTAGACACCTTTTTGCTGTGTTTCTTAAGCATAAATTTGAAGAAAAATGAATATTTTTGGAGGGTTTCTTGTTGAATTTAACAATGCATGCCTTTGAGCTTTGTTCTGTTAGAAGTGCCGCTGTGATTACAGCCACATGAGAGCGTGTGCATTCTGTTTCTAAGATAAAGCTTCTGATGCAACCCTCCATTATGACTCAGTTTGCACCTGCCTTCGAGGAAACTCATGACCCCATTTTTTATGAATTAGAGCTCCAGAAAATATGCAGATGACTTACTCTGTGTCTGCAAATGTGGCTCGCACTGTCGCCCAGACTGTCACAAACATAGCAGGAACTCCTGAAAGGCAAATTTAGAGACAAAGAAGAAAGACTCTTGAGATAAAGCAGCCAGCACTGAGAAAAAGAAGAGACTAGTTAATGACTTGAGAAGTCAATAAAATACTCATAAAAGTAGAACCTGGGTAGCACAGCATCCACATTGTATGCGCTGTGCTTATGTCACTTATACGCACAGTGTGTACAATGCAGGAGCTGTAAAGCCCGTTTTCATGCAACAAGTCATTTTCCTTTTTTCTTGTCTACTTAGCTGAAGAAAAACAGCGAGAATTGACAGTGTCTCTGATTTGTACCCAGATGGTTTTGAATATTAATTAGACTGTTGAAAACATAACCCTTTATCGGACATTGAAATATATCTGGTAAAGTTTTTCCAAACTACAAAATGAACCATTACAAAAACGCCGCAAGAGTAAAACAAGTCTTATGTCCCATAATATCAGTCTTTAGGGTTTACATTACAAATTTCAAAGTATTTCACAGAGTGCTACATAACGAGGGAACTTTACTGCTCGGCTGTACACATACTAGATTCTGATTGGTTAAAAAAACATAACTTAAGTGAGTGAATCCACAAAGAACACTATACTTAAACACATCTGCCTGTTGACACTGGCAAATATTTGAGGTCCTGTTAGCTCTCTAAATCAGAATTCATTTCTACAGTGGGGCTTGGGCAGACACAGACTGGGGGGTGAGGAGATGCCTCCATCAAACAAATATGCTTTAATCAACAATTTAGATGTAAAAATTTTGTACGTTTACATCAAAATTGTTTCCACATAACAGCTGAGTTAATTATTTTAGATCAACAACAGTATCAGTGTGGGTTTTTATTGCAGCATTCCTATAGACCCCTCACTGTAGATATGATGTGGAGGAAAGATATCCCAGATTTGAATCCTACATTTAAGTGGGATAAAGTATGGGCTAATGTAAGGCTAGCTTCTAGAAATCCAGATCATCAGCAAATACATTACAATTACATTCATAGGACATATTTTACTCCTAGAAAGCTTCAACTATTGAAGTTCATAAATAATCCCATGTGCTCTTTTTGCTCTTCCAAAAGTATTGGTACTTTTTTTCATATGTTTTGGGAATGTGCTCCAGTATTTAAGTTTTGGGAGATGATTGCCTTTAACCTTTCTAAATTGTTCAATACTACCTTACCATGTTTGCCTGCTGTACTTATTTTGAATGACTTATCTAACCTACACTTAAATTTGGGCAATAGAAAAGCCTTGCTGGCAGGCCTCACTGCTGGGAAAAAACTTGTGGCCACACGCTGGAAACTTCCACACTCGCTCTCGTACCGTGCTTGGATTCTGACATACTTGGACATTGCTTATTTGGAGCTATCAATAGCCAAAGTTCATGGAGCGAAAGACTCTGCCATAAAGGCGTGGGATGCACTTTTACCTAACCTCCGTGGACTTCCGATGTAACATATGACTGAACTGTATGGATCTGGAACTGGATCTGGGGAATGGGTGGGTTTTGATCTGGGTTTTATGTTTTTTTTTATATTAATTTATTTAATTTATTTTGTATTATTTGTGAGATCAACTTAATTTAATTTAATTTACTTCATTTATATACTTTAATATTTTCCTTATATGTTTTCTTGGTAGTTTATACACTTTCACCACCTTGACAGTTATTGTAGATGATTACACCTTTAATCTGTATTCCATTTATGATTACAATATCTGTATCTTTACCAACTGCGCTTTTATTTACATTTGTAAATTTTTACAACTTGGAATCTATATTTGTATTGTGCATTAATATATTTGTATGTATAACGCCGAGAAGCAGAAACATAAAGCAAATAAAAATTTGATGAAAAAAAAACCCAAACAAAAACAAAAAACAAAAAACAACAGAATCAGTGTATTTATGGTAGCATGGAAAACACAGCAACAAGCACACAAAAATAAAACATTATTGTGAAAATCAGTCAAATGAAGTGTCTGAGGCAAGACAGACATCATCTGTGCTCCTATTTGTTAAATAGCTTGAGCACAGTGCTACAGCTGAAACAGATGAGATTCATTTTCTGCTTCTTGCCTTTTTCACATTTACTATAAAACAATGTTACGCTGGATGCTTCATTATGCAGGATAGTTTTTGGATCACTTTCATTTTCTTTGGGGAACATCCAACTTTTTGTTTTGACTCTGTCATTAATGAAATTGGTGTTAATACAGGCTGAGACACACAACATGGAAAAGCTACCAACTGTGGACTGTTTTAATTAGCTCCATAAATTAATTAAAAAAAAAAATTCATTGTAAACTACTTCACATCTTTGGTTGTTTTTTTGCTGGAAAGTGAGATCATCCAAAGTGTAGGCTCACTTTTCAGTGACATTTGTTTCAGGGTCTTATCTCAGCATGAGGGGATCTATGGAGGGGATAACCTCCAGCTCACTTTATATTATTCCTTACACAATGTGGTCATGCCTCCAGATACACATAGTATAACAACGCAGGACTCACCCCATCCAATCAGAGTAAATCCCCAAAGATACTTTCTGTCTGAGAAGAAGGTCATGAAGATGAGGCTGTGCAGGTACAGCCCCTCCACCAGGATCCAGTAGTAATTGGTCGCCAGGAAGTACATGAACAAGGTTACGACCACCTTACAGCCGATCTGTGCACAAACAAGAGATGAGGAGAAAAAGTTGAGTCAATAATACATGTGAAAAACTCATGATAATCTTGTTGTTTACATAGCCTTGTACAGCTGAGAGTGACCGAGGTTTGAGAGATAAGGACGCCCTATGTTGCAGGTAAGTATTGACAGAACAGACTCCATGGAAAAAACATGTCAATGAAACAAGAAGCTGCTGCTTATTAGAAATGCTGTTCACATGTTAAAGAAAGGACATCGAGCATCAATCATATCTCACTAACTTTCAGATTTATGCAGCAAAAACCTGTTCAGGAGTCTGGTGGATCAGATGAAGTGACTGAATGAGGGACAAATGTAGCAACATTGATGTGAAACATTTGCACCCTTAAGTTGATCTGCAGCTGTCTTGTTCAGGGCTAAAAGCTTTTTATGCTGTCACTAACTTTTAAAAGTACATATCTTAATTAACAAAAAAAACCTGGCAGAAAAACTCAAAGCTCAATAAACCCAAGGGTTTATACGGTTCAAATAGTTATTTGAAGCTCCTCTGTTGTTGCAGCTGCTTTGTTCTTAATTCACTTGGGCAGTTTTTATTAAACTGCAGGCGAGTTGAATAAATGATCTGCAGGAATTTCCTCACAGGCAAGAGTGAGATTAACAAAGTCTCAGCGTCTGTAGCATTCACACTGACGTATGAAAAGATGTCTAATGCGTCAATGCTGTGTTTCCACCTCAAAGGTCTTACATGAGTGATTACAGGAGTATTATAAGTATTACATCTTTAGTACGGGTGACTGTCAACATAAATGCATGACATATCTAAGTCTTACACAGAACTGTCAAAAAGTTGAACTGTTACAGATACAGGTTTTATTCTGTTACTGTTATTGTGTCCATGCTTGGACATTTTCATCTTTTTTTAATTCAAAAACACAAAAAATACATCCTGCTTTTGACAGTCATTTTGCAGTAACAGCAACAGAATTTCACAAAATTTAATTCTCACTTCATTCTCTTCAACCAGAGCTCACATACTCATTCCAAGAGTTTCGCATTGCCTGATGATCTATTAAAAATGGGTGAGAAAAGCACAACCACCTTGGTATGAATCATAATATTTGTTTCTCAATGAAACACGGGATGAAAGGAGGATTGTCATCTCTCACAGGGAGCTAAAATTGAGCAGCCAAGCTGTCGTTCACATCTGTACCCAGCTATTAACATGTGGCTGCTGTTTGCATCATCACAAGACAGTGCTCCTGTCTCTCCACGCGGATTAAAAATCTCATCATTTTTCATCTCTAAACTCCCTCATCAGATTGTGTAAAAAACAAAAAAGCTGCAGATAGCATCATTCCACAGGGTAGATTTTTAACCATCTCTATTGGAGACCCAAACTTTACAGGCTTCAGGAGACAAAAAAGGTAAATACACTCTAAAATCAAGCTACATTATGTCTTCAGCTTAAATTAAAAAGGATAAAGGTGAGCAATAAAAACACTTTTTTGTGAGTTTCCAAAGCACATCACCTACCTTTACAGCCTGGATGCCTTTCACAGCTATCCATCACCCAGCCACATGCACTGACCTTTCATTACGCTGCACAAACAACACACTGTTCTTTCACACTATACTGCTTGTTCGAACTGAGGAGGGGTGTGAAAGTATTTGATGGACTGTGTCTTCTACCATCAACATATTGACTCTTTCTGTTTAGGGCTGTTTCAAAGACACATAGATAATGACATATAATGACATTCAACATCAAAAGCACTTAGTATTGGGCTGAGGCTAAATTACTTTCAGAATTGAGGTCATTTGCAGAGTGAATGCCCCGCTTAAAGACTTCGAGTATGAAGCAGCGTTTCATTCTGATCTTTTGAAATAAAACCTTAGTCTTGACTCTATTTTTCATGTGGCCTCACTTTCTACAGACCTATTTGAATGGCTTTGATTTTCACAGTGGTGGAGCTGAAGCGAACTGAAGATAATGTGCATTAGTGTTATTTAAAGTGTGCAGTTCTTTTACTTTCCCAGCAGTAGGAATGGGTACCTTTCACATTTGAAATGATCCGGTATTGATGCCCGGTACCTGGTATTGATACTCAATGGTCCCATTTTACGTTACCACATAAACGCACACAAAAGTAACAAATATAAATTTGTTTGATAATAAAATCTCAAAGTTTTATTCTTCAATATATAATATTGCAATGCTGTGTTCATGTCCAGAACGGAAAATCGCCTACTCTTTCACTCCCTTACAATCACAGGATGCGTTTTGGTACCTATAAAAGTACCCAATTCGGTAGCCATCCCTATCCATCAGGGATAAATGGACGTCGGTTGAGGTCAAAGCATCAAGGAGCAGCTTTGGTGTAAAAGTCACCTTTTTTTAAATAGCTCTGTGGAGAGACTGAATTTCCCCTGAGACCTGCTGGCTTGTTTTTATCTATTCATTTTCTATTGCTGAACAAATAAATCAGTACAATCCAGGTTTAGAAGAAGCATCTGACAACAGGGCCTTACAGATAATATTGAAGGGAATTTATCTCACCATCAATAGCACTAACAGGCAGAGTTATGTCCTGTTTTATTGATGAGTGGTGGATAAATCCCAGAATCCCCAGATGATTAAGTCAGCTATTGATTGGATGAACCTCCAGGCTCCCACCTAGCTTCATCTGATGTTACCGTGCTGTGTACCAATATAAAAGGACAAATCCTGTCAGCGCTCTCCTTTCTTTCATGTGCTGAACATCAGTCTGATCAGTTTTATCCTTTGTGTGACGACAGCAGGAGGTTGATTTGAACATATTTTGTGTGTTTGAACATAATCTGTCTTTTAAATTGGCAATATCCAAACACCTACGTAAATTTTACAGCTGCATATTGACGAGTCCTTCTGGTTGAAACTGTGCTGCAAAAGCTTTTTGTGTGTTTTTTTTTTTTTTTCTAAAAGACAAACTGAAAAACTGCATTAAAAGAAAAGGATCATACAGGGTAATAACAAATTATGATGATCCAGGAAGTCAGAAAATGAAAAGTATCACATGAAAGGTGCGTGCCAAGCACTCCAGACTCATTGATGTTGTGATACAAAAAGCTTTGTTATGTAAGGTCAATTTCATTAGGATCAACAAAGAGCTTGCATTTTCACTGATACCGATCCAAGGCTTGGAGGATCTGGTCCAAAAAAAAAGGTTTGAAAAGCACTTTTTGAGATTATTAGTCTGCCAGGTCTATTTGCTAAACACACAGGAGTCAACAGTCTGCAAAGGCTCTGATATCAACGTGCTTTGTTGTGTCACATGCAGCTTTACATCTATTAATTTATCCTGCACAGCCACAAGATAAAAATGTCAACTAAATATATTGAGCATATTATTTGTTTGCATATTTAAGCATGCATGAAATGTTCCCAGTCTTTACCCACTTTTTAAACTTGACTCTGGAACGGAAAACCAAGTCCAGGCTCTTTAAAAGTTTGGCTTGCTGACAAATAGTTCTGTTTATTTGCTCGGGTGCTGCAAAAGCAGGTGAGACTTAACGAAATAACATTTCCTTTGAGCGAGCAAAACATGAACCGCTCTACAAGTAAGATTATCTTTGAAAGTAAAGCCATCAAAAAAGAACAATTTGTTCTGTAGATCAAGTGAGGGAAGAAAAGGGACGATTTCTTTCATTTTTTTTCTATTTTACGTAAAAAAATCGTACCATGGTTGCCCTTTGATGAGCTGAAAACAGCATCTATTGTTCTCTGCTGGAGCAAAGAAATGAAACATCCTTTTCAAGAAGAAGCTAAAGGTTTGTTTTTTCTTTCTTTGCTTATTTTCAAGGACTTTTTGTTTGTGTTGACCCCTTCTGGTGATGGTTGTGTACTTACAAACTGTGTTTTATTGGCAGGCGGGGCCTCGGTGATGGACTTGAGGTCTTCAACTGTGACTCTCTCCATGTTTTCTAAGGCCGAACCGGAATAGAGCACCACGTCTTTCACGAAAATGCTGATGGCTCTCAGCATGTAGGACACAAAAAGGTGCATGTGGATGTAGTTCCTGGTGCAGTGCAATCGTCTGGGGAGAAAACAAACACGGGTGGTGACGTTAAAAAAAACAACCACAACAACAAAAAAACAATCTGATGAAAATAGCTCCTGTGTATTTTGTGGGTGTGTTAATGTGTGTGTGAGCTGGCACACCATCAGGTAGTGTGTGTCTTTTCACACAGACACACACACACAGACACACACACACACATATATAAACAATACTCGTCTTAATTAGAGCCAGCTGAGTTCCACGCTGACTATAACACATTCTTTGAGATTTAGGAGCTTGAAACGCACAAATATTGAATTGCTTGCCTCAAAGTGAGCTGTAAAAGCAAAATTGCAAGCATGTGTTGAGAAAAGCATGCAAATCACGCTCTCCAGACGAGCACAAGTTTATCTGTCATCCAAAACATCCTGTCTGAACGTTTACTGTGAGGCGGGACTTTGAGGTTATGCTGCAGGATTGGAATCAGGTGCAGGCTCAATAGTAGCAAAAGATTGCATTATTAAAAAGTCAATTATGATTTTTATTAAAAAAATGTATTACTGTTTAAAAAATGCAAAAGTCCAAATATTGAAGTTGTGCCTATGAGATCCATAATTAATGACGTCATTCTCCAAAGCCTCTTTAATGAGCTGAATGTGTGTCAGGCTACCCTTTTAAAAGTATTGATTTAGGAGTGGGTGGCTCAAACTAATCCAGCCAACATTTCCCTGGTGAAAGAAACCCCAACACAACTGCTAATGTGAAATATCCTTTTTCTCTCCCTGGAAAACATTTACGAGCCCTCCTGTCTAAATACTGACATGTTGACGGGGGACATGGAGCGCTCCGCAGCACGGGCCAGAATGTCAGATGGACCCATGGGATAACTTATTAAACTCATTTGGCCCACAGATTTCCTGGTGCAAGTTGGAAAGCGTTACTGAAGCTGTCTGACTGCTGGCCTGTATTGGGAGTCACGCCGGTAGGACCACTGGTAAACAGCCCCCTCACATTGATTCCCGATACTCTCCATGCTAAACAAAATAAGCAAACAGTGACAAATCTGCCCTGCATTAATCAACTGGGAAATATAAAGTTAACCTTTTCATGGCAGAATCAGGCTGTTTGAAAACATTTATTCAGCCCTCTCAGCAAACTTAAAAAAATCATGTCTTAAAACAGGAAAATGTATCTTTCTTACAGTTGAGATATTAATGCAGTGCTTATATCAGTTACTCCTTAAGTCATCTGTGCACATTGACTAAAAGGTCAGAATCAAAAGAGTGTGGGTGAATTAAAAAGATGTTTAATGCCACTTTAACTCTGCAAAGGAAATCGTAATGTCTCCAGACAAATGGTGTTCTTTCAATTAAAAATACACCAGATCCTAACTCAACTTCCCTGTTAGTCACCTTCAAAATTGAAGGTAACGTGAGCAGAAGTTAACTGGCTGTAGAGGAAGCTGATGGTGTAAAAATAGCAAGAGAGGACAGCAGAAGTGCACAGGTGTGATCATAACTTTGAAAACTTCGGAAAGACTTCCATGTAGTTGTTGACATCACAGTGATAACGACTTCAGGTTAATAGGAAAACTTAGCTGATTATATTGGAAATCCAAAAACATAATTTGTGCAAGGGTTGAAATGTGTATCTATTTTTAAATGAGAATTCTTGAGAAGTCTGTGTGTGAATTTAATTTGCAAATTAAAGCTGTGTATCTTTTCATTCAAGTGAAACTGAACCTAAGTGCAGTGAATAAAGCCCTTTATCCTGCAACCTTTAATTTTTACGGGCATTTTGCACATTATGGAGTCATATTATTTACAGAGCTGTATTATGATATCATCATTATCATGAGCCCCACAACATATTTTACCCAGGACTTCCAACAATATTTACACCTGATACTAGAGGTGCACTGATCTAACTTTTCTTGTCCTGATACAGATACAGATACCCGGGCTCTGAGTATGGACTAATACCAATACTGATCCAATACAAGTGTTAAATAATAAGATGCATGCCCATGTCAAGTTTGGACCAATCCTTTCCCACCCAATCCAGCTGTAGGGGGCTGTATCAGGGCCGATACCCGATACCAGGATTGGTGCATCCCTATCTGATACTTAAATATTTTTCAGGCACATTGGCAAAATGACATAAGACCAGTGGTTGGTGATTTCCTTGTAAGTTTTAAATTAAACAGAAAGTATTCATGATGTGTTTCTAGTACAACAGAACAGGGTTTCTCAAACTTTTTTGGTTCGTGTACTCTCTTTTTAATACAATTTCAGCCAAGTAAGAAAATTTTTAGGAAATAATTTAGGAAAATAACATTAACAAAAAAAGTATATATTCCTTATGATATTTAAGATTTTTTTTTCTCCATTTTTTTGTTTTCTTTTTGACAGTTTCTTCATCATTCACCCCATTTTCCCTGACTAATTTGTCTCATTTTACCACCTGTCCATGGTTATCCTCCTGGCTATGCTGATGTCAACAGAGAAAGGCATTTTAGTCCAAATGGTTTTGTAAGTATTTTTTTTATTTTATTAACTAATAAACTTAGTTTGGAAATAGTGCCCTATTTGATGTTGCACGGACATAGACATCAAATGTTGTTGATAAAGTTGTTTTTAATTAGATTTTTTTTATTTGTTGAGATGCAACCTTTATTTTTACATTTGTCTTGTACCCCTTGCTGTCCTCCCACTCCCAGAGGCATATGTACTCCCATTTGAGAATCACTGCAATAGAATATCTGATAAAATATCTAACAATTTAATTACAATGCACTCTTAGGTTGATGCAAACTCCTCTGTTCACGTCTCCATGCTGAACTCTATTTTTGCTTGCCTTAGAGAAAATCTTGAGAGGGCTTCACCGCATGGAAATACTTCCACAAGAGGCTCATTTATTTAGATCCTCAATCCATGACAAGTGGGAATCTCAAGACAAACTCAATTCCTGTTATTTATATAATCCTGAGTCTCTCTTACCCGTGCTGTCAAGAAAGAAATCACCATTAAGCAAGGAGGGAAAAAACAGCTTCTTACACTGTAATTCTGCAGCAGCAGTGCTGAAACAGGGCTCTGCTGTCACCTTTGTGCTGATGCATTACAACCTGAAATGGTGTAACACTGGTGTCCCATTGTGTGATTGCACATCCCATTAATGTGTTGTGGAAGGATAAGGGGCACGGTTTGTTAACACGCACACACACACACAAAGTCAGACATGAATGTGCCCACAGCAGAGAGAGACAACACCAATGGTCCTATATGAAAACAACTGTTTCAAAATGAGTAAGTTTGCTTTGGTTAACTTTTACAGGACAAGCTGTGCCTGGTCAAAGGTCAGGGAAACAGCAGTATCACATGAAAACACCTTACATCACTGGCTTCAAAACTGTAATCTGCATAAACTTGGTCGGATTGAAAAATTGCCACCAGAGCTGTGTTCCTTTGTTATAAAAACCTGAAATCAGCTTGAAAATAACTGAAGATCCTAAATGTCAGACGATGGAGCATGCATTCCTTCCAGCCTGGGGGCAGACTCCCCTTCAAAAGCAGCCATGTTGTGGTCTTTAAAAGTCACGATAAAAGTCAAAGGTAGAGTTTAATACAGTGCAGGATTTCATGGTTTTTCTTTGACTGATGATACTTTGCAGTGCAAGCTTTGGAAGCTTTAGCAGGTTGCATGATTTCATGTCAGAGCCTCTATTTTTCCCATCAAGTCATCCTGAAATTAACATGCCCTGTGCTGCACTGCATGTACACAGCATCATGAGGAGCAGAAATTGTCCCATTAAACATTTAGACTCACTGTTCTGATCCCCCCTGCAATGGCTCTAACCCTAATTTCTGACCCTGTTCCTGTAACTCCCTGTCTTGGGAGTGTGTGCATTTGAAAAGGACTGATTGAAAAATTGCAGTACGAGCAATGACTCACCGGAAATATCCCAAGATGACTACAGCCACCATGAGTGATCCCAGAGAAATGGAGTAGCCCACTGTGTAGATCAGATACAGGCGGTGAAAGACCTCCTGTTGAAAGAGGAAATTTTATTAGAGTCTCACCAGGAATGTAGAATGATCATAGCTAAGCCTGAGCTGAGGACACACAGGCTACACCCTGGAAAAGTCTTGCAGAAAGAAAATATCCTGAAAGATTATTTTGGTGTAAAGGAGGAGAGGACTCCAGATCACAATGACAGCATCAGCTTGAGACAACAAAAAACTGTGTGTTCCCTGAGTACTAATTGATTTAATAGCTTACTACTATAAATAAGATCAGCCCTCACTACTAAACGTTTAAACCATTGTTAAAGCCTCTTTTTTTTCACATGCCTTGTCTTACAAGATGAAAGTGTTAATATCCCAAAAGATTTTACAATTTAAATATGAAAACATTGTGCAGTAACTTCGATCTTTTAAAGCACTTTGGTCAACACTAATTGTTTCTAGATGCGTTATATAAATAAGTTGACTCATCTCTGCACATTTCAAGAACCAGTAAAGCTAAATTATTTGTGAACATGCATTAAAGGCACAGTGAGATATTTAAAAGTGTCACTCTTATACTGATACGCCTTGATGATCCATATCCAATGTAACATAATCTCAGATGAGACTGATGTTTCTTTAATCTGAAATTTAGCGCTTCTGTGCAATTTTTACATTGATATTTGGTACAAGCCTGAAAGTAGCTCCATTCAAAACTTTGCCAAATAAGTGAGAAGTAAGCTGACAAGCAGAACATGGATTTTTGCATTATATTTTGTACTCATGGCCGATCCTGGAGCACGATTAGTAAAAAGACATCCTCCGTTTAAATACGATGTTGCATGGAAAAACTCCACAGCCAGGGCTTTTCATGTAAAACAGCTATGGATCACTGGGGAACACAATTTTTGTTGAGTTGGGTCTGACAGCTGTTTTTAATTAATTATTGGGTATGATCCAGAGCTGATCTCAGTTTATCTCCATCACGTCAAGTTTTTGAACAATAGGGTCTCCCTCTCTCTCTTTCTCAGAAAAATATGAAAAATACATTACTTCACAGATATGTGCTGGTTTAATAAAAATCGTCAAATAGTGACTCACAATGAAATATCAAAGACACAGGCATGACTGCAATGTTTCTTTAACACTCTTGTGTTTTACTAAGAATATGGCTACTGGAGGAGTTACAGGAGCAGAAATGATCTGTAACAAAGGAAATATAAACCTAATAAAAAACTGAGACAGAATAGTTACAAACTTTGAAAACTATAAAAACAGCATACAACGAAATAGAACTTACAACTGTAAGCCCATGGTTACAAGGTTAAGAGGAAAACCAGCACAAATCCTCTTAATTCCTACTATGCTAGCTTTCTGTTTGCAGGTATTGATAGTACTGACCTATTGGAAGCTGCACACACCTCTCACCGCAGTGTCTTAAGTTTGACTGCACAAACAAGTTGACATGTAGCTGTAGATGAGTCCAATAGTCATCGCTTGGCAAGTCCTACTACAGCTAATTAGTGGAATTTTGCTTATTTGGATGTGCTAGAAAAAAAACTGAGTACAATTTTGGAATCAGCACGTCAATTTTAGTTTTAATCAGCATAAAAATCTAACCCAACATAATTTTTTTTCAAAATGTTCCCCAGTGTAAAATTTAATTTTTCAGTCAGGGGGCAACTGTTTCATGGTTTGTAAGGATGTAGGAGTCAAACTGTGTTTATATTTATATTATTTGGACATCTATTGGGACACAGAGCTCACATCATGCCACCAGGGCTGTTACAGGTGACCTTAAACTGGTGTGTTTCTTTTTTAAGTTATAAATTACAATATTGCTGTCAAGTAATGGATAATTGTTTCACAATGCTACAAATCAATAGATCATCTAATCACTGAGCAAATGTTGTATTTAACAAAAACAAAAAGTAGTATCAGACCTAGAAAAGCAGTCAGAGAGCGTAGACCTCCACCAAGCATATTCTGATTATCATGCAACAATTCAGTCTGACTTTAATGTTATACTCCCTTTCAGCAGACTGTTTTTGTACGATAATTTGTCACCTGACAGTGTTGAGAATAGTGATGACCCAGTACATATTTCATATTCCAGATCTTACTATCCACAATATTGCCAGGATCTGGATTGTACTTTCACATCTGTCAGAAATTATTGTGACCTTGTCTTGTATTGTTTTGCAAAGCAATCTGACTATTTATTGTGGAGTTGTATACTCATATGGTGAAAACGGCCCTTTCTCACAATGATAAAGAATCCTTAAAAAAGTCCTGGATGCAGGCTGTGATCTGGATCACCTCCAAAACTTAATCACTTCTTCCTTATCCCATTCCGAACATTTCCTGAAAATTTCATCAAGATCCATTTGTCACTTTCTGAGTTATGTTGTCCACAGACAAACAAACAGACAAACTCATCCAAAAACATAACCTCCTTGGCAGAGGTAATAAAAATCTGTATTCCATCCATCCATCCATCCATCCATCCATCCATCCATCCATCCATCCATCCATCCATCCACTCATCCATCCATCCATCCATCCATCCATCCATCCATCCATCCATCCATCCATCCATCCATCCACTCATCCACTGAGGGGGTAATGGTGTTCATGGGAATTGCAGTCTATACACCAAAGGGGAATCAAAACAAACATACATGTGCCTTTAGGTGGTTTGACAGTTGGTAACTGAAAGCATTTCTGCCTCCCTCACTGGATTTGTACTTCATTTCAAATGTATGCTGATGACAGGCAATATCATTTGAAAAGATTGCCATGGGCACCACACCATGGAAAATCAAATTACTTGAGCAGTTAAACAGTCTGCATTGTATGCTCATAGAGATAAGGTTCTGGTGACCTCAATTAAAATACAGTATTCATGAAGTATTCACTTTATCTTCTCCTATTCAAATATCCGTCTGTTGAAAATCCATTTCATACCAGCTCATTCCAAGTTTAAAGGAAGCAGAGGCTTTATAAAACTAGTAGCAAACGGTTAAAACATGTTCTTTGTTGAATGCAGTAAAACACAAAGAACACTGAAGCTTTAGGGTTGTATTTTGTAACAGAATGTCAAACTTTGTTGAACCTTTCACTTCCGTCTGTCGCTTAGTGGCAGTCAAATCCCTCAAAACTCAGCCCATTCACAACATGTAAGCATCAGTGAGTTTCAAAATGTTGCCTCTTGGCAACCAAAACATCTCAAGCACCCAGAAGTAACTGATGGAAACAACATTTGACACGGGTGGTGGAGCTGAGAAAGGCTGGGTGGAGCAGTTTGATCTTCCAGCAGTGAGCTGGCAGCCAGAGGACACTGTAAGGAGAGCCACTAACCAGACCTCTCTGTGCGTCAACAAGCACCAAGAGGCCAAGAGCCCTGTGTGATGTAACCAGATCCTCCACTGCTGTTATCACTTAGCATCAGGAATCTGAGCCAAAAAACAAACCCCTCAAAAAAAAAAAAAAAAAAAAATTGTGTCTCAGATGTGGTGGTGGTTGGCAGTGTGGCAGTTGATATGTGTGTGGCTTTCGTTTGTGCATATGTATTTGTCATTAACTGCTGCAGCCGCTCTCTCTGGAGTCCATCAACACAAACATCTGATGTCAGACTGAGATTGAAGGGCACCATGATGAGGTTATACCCACATCCTCTGCTGCACATGGCAGCAGGGAAGAGGAAAGTGTCTGTTACAGCTGATGCTTTTATTGTTTCATTAGAAAATTCCATTAAAGTGTATACAACAGTCTATTGGAGAGACCATTTTTTATGAATGAGCCTACTCTTTCGCCTCAGCCTGAAACTTGACAATAAGCCTTGAATGATGAAACTCTTCTTTCATCCTAAGGCTTTTCAATAATTCATATAAGATTAGATTGTCTCCACATAATGCTTCCATAACTACGCTGTAAAAATCCTCTGTATTATAGCTGTGTATAACACACTGCAAGACAAACTAATTCACACACAATAACAGCAGAGTGTTAGTTTTTCTTTCATAGCCAAGGTCTCTCTGTTTTCACTCTTTGTACAATACCCAGTGGTCCTATTCACTACATGTGTTATGACATGTAAGACTCCCATAATATGAGACAAAGACACACTGCAGAGTCACGTCCACCTCCCTCAGTCTAACAGGGGATGATGGGAGTTACAGGCTGCTGCGTTTGCTTTACAAAACTGTTTTCTCAACATGCTCGGCGTTGGAACGGTGATGTCAGTGCTGTTGGTATTTATGAACCCAGGTTTGACTCTCTCATGCTGATTTATGTTACAGATGGTTAAGCTTAATTATAATGCTTTAACAATAGACAGTAAAAAACAAAAAAAATGTGGTTTGAGTTTGGGAAAAAAGGCGTTGTGGTTATTTTTAAATAGAAAGTTTTAATTCAGTAAGAGCGTGATGTCTGGCAAAAGCAGGAACGTGGGAGAATCTCGTGACTCTCATTATGAGGTATTTTTCTCCCCAGTTTCCCCTATCATTAGACTGTTTTTTCCACTTTCTGCTTGCATGAGAGACAAAACATTGCATCATTGAATTATTATGATAGGATAACAGCAGCAACAAATAAGGGAGGTATAACACGAGCACCCCCTCCTAATTGGCTGTCACTGCAGTCATACACAGTTATTTTCATCAGTCATATCAACGGCAAAAGAAAAGTGGAGTGGAAAGTTCCACCTGACAAGCTTTGGGTTATATGTACGATATAATTGAATGGAGCTTTGTCACAAGACATTCACAGCTGATTCATTTAAAAAACAGTTTGTTTTATATTTCCCCTTTCAGATTTGCTGGGTCACTCATTCACAAGAATGGGATAAATGTGAGGTCACAGTGGGTTTTAATCACTTTAGCGGGGCGAATATAAGACAGCCACGATTGAAAGTTTCAAATCCTTCTGAGGATTAGTTTGGGAAAGAAAACATTATTTTTAAGGCTGAATTTTGTTTGAAAGAGAGTCTTGTGTTCATGCTCATTAAGAAACAGTGGCACTACTTCTTGCAAGGCAGATGTCTCCAGACTGAGCAGCTTCTTCAGCAACAGACTGAGACAGCCACCCTGTGAGAAGAGGCGCAAGTGTGGGTCACTCACTCCATCTGCAATCAGACAGTCTAATATCAGAACTAATTCTAAGAGCAGATACTCGAGACATCTCTTGTTCATTGCTTTACAATTATATCATGACAACTGTATATTCTTGGGCCACTCTGTAGCAGGAATTAGGAACCAGGAATACTTTATTCCGTGGTGCCATTGCTCTTTACATAATACAGCAGTTGGAAAAAAGATGTAATAGGGACATACAATAAAATAAGTGACAATATCATGTCACGATATCAATGCACCATACCATCACGGTACATACTGTGTGTCTTTAGCAACCCAGAGCCTTAGTAAGAAGTGTCCATGGTGTGCGTATCTGCTTTATACCTTTTTATTTTCACTTTGAAGATATGCCTCTGTTCAAACTTTGAAGGTGTGTTGTCATGCCACCCAATGGGGGACTGATACAGAATATCTCACCTCATCTTTAAACTCAAGTTATGCTCTTTGACAGCTTTTAAATAAATCTGTTTCCATAATCTTTTAGACTGCAGTGCTGCCTTTTCACAGATTCAAACTATAACTACGCCTCTGAGAGAAGCACTTGCGATGCACATATTTACCCTCAATACAATAAACGTTAAAATAACCTTGATTTTTTTTTCATTCCTGCAGGTCGAGCATAACCTCCATAGAAAGGCTTATCTTTAGAGAACATTTTTAAAGACATCAATTCTGATTGAATTTGAAATGGAATAAAATGTGATGATGTGTAAATGTAGCACTTATAACTTAAACATTTTAATACTAAAAGTATAAATCAAATAAAAAAATATCAACTGAGCTGATAAGGGGTTTTAATGCTTCCGCCAACTGTCAAATTATGGATTTAAGATTGTTTTTGGTCTCAGCAACTTTAGACTTGCTGCACTGCTAACTCTTTTACTTCCCAGTTGTCCGTTGCCCTGTCCTACTTTTGTGCAGCATTTTTCTCCATCTTTCATCCCCCTAGCACTGCACAGATACATGCCGGGTATGTTTTAATGAGTATTTACAACTAGTTACTTGAGTCTAAGAGGAAACCTCTTTTGTTCAGATGTGTTTGGAGGAGAACTCTGTATTTTAGTTGTTATTCAGCTCTCTCTGTGTGTTGTCTATAGGTAGCCCGTATGGCTCAGCTGGATGATGCTCTGGTCATGGGTAAAGCTTTGATCTATTTTTCATAACGTTCACACACTCTCCTGCCCGTGTCTTAGATCAGCTGCTTTGAAGATCATGGTAAGACTTTGCTGGACTGCAAGAACTTTGTCTCCCAGACCTGACATCTTTGGACCTTACAAACTGTGACACCATGTATCTCAACCGTTTTAGATTTGTTTGATATTTCTGCTGCATTACAAACCAATATGTCAAAATCATGACCTTTATCATGAAGGGCTTACTGGCTTTACAAATAAATGGTGGAGACCAACATTGAGAGTCAATGTTGGCATTGGGCCGTCACATTTTTCAGATGTCTTTCATAGAAATACAAAACAAAACAAAACAACAAAACAGAAAATACTTGAGTCAATAGGGTATGTTCAATCTGTGCTCCAAATGGACATTTGCATCATGTTCATAAAAAAAGCTTCAAAGGGAAACTGAGATATTTCCCTTCAATCAGCATAATAGAAAGTAAACTGCTTATCTGGGACCATTATGTATTAGTGACCTTTCAATTTTTGGCAGAAAATCCATTGTTTCTTAGTTTATGTTATTTGAAATTGGTACTAAACTGCCTCTTAACAGAAGGACAAACTATTTAGCCCTCGGCAAGCAGTTATTCTGGGATATTGATTAGCTTGACCTTTGACCTTTGAGTCTTTTTAAGCTAAATGAAAAATTTGTGCCTGATATAAAGAAGTCTCCTCTTGGTTTTCTTGAGATAGCATGTTTGAAAGAATAGGAAACATTAAAGGAGCATTACGCCTTAGCAGCATTTTTTTTGTTGTTAATTAAAAGTATTGTTGCTGAGTCCAGATTCCCTCTTATCTGTGTATGTTGTTACAGTTCGCGCTGTTACAAAGCTTTGTCATCAGTTGTGGGCGCGCGTATCCTCTGAATGGAATGCTTCCTGGCAAGTTTCACAATTTGCAATTAAAACTAATGAAGGCCTGTTTTGAGTTTATGTTTGAGCAGACATTTACCTAATTGCAACCTAACATTATCACAAAGCGACCACATTGCCATCCTGTCATTACCTCCTACTGTCATTATTTGGACACTTTATTAAACGTGATTAAAGTTTACTCACACTGTACATTACTGAAACAGTAGGTCAAAAATGTGTAGTGCACATACAAATGATTGTAATTGGAGGCTAAAAACAGTGCAATAGATGCTAAAAAGACTGTAATATAAAGTGTGACAATTCACCCGTGTATATGTTCATTGCTCTGAATTACTGTGGGATGAGAAGCTGGAAGTGTTTCAACGGGCGTCTAAATAGTGATTATATGCGCCTCACCTTTTCATGGCTGTAGTTGTAAGGGTAGAGGAATTTTGCACATTCGTTATAGTTTGCCCACGTCTTGTTGGTTCCAGCCAGCTCCCATGTTCCGTTGTAGTCACACCGACGGTATGCCAAACCTGCACACGACGGAAAAGTTCATTTTTAATTACACATCCTGTGAGTTGTTTGTCAACACGGAAAGGCACTCATCCTCAGCCCGCTAAATTAAATCTGCATAATGATATATACATATTGCAAGAGAGGGTTTAGTGATGAGTGTGGATATTACAGCTGCTGAAAAGGCTCAGTGCTTTCTCTCTTTCTCTCTAGGGGTAAAAACACGCTTCGGGGCTGACTTTCTGTTACCAGCCTCACCTTTGTGGTTGAAGTCGTAGATGTACTCTGGACAGGCTGTGGATACAAGTTTTCCTGGAGCTCCTTCAGGCCAACAAACAATCCCATCCCACTCTGGTGAGCAGAAACCATCTGAGGAGACAAAAGCAGAAGTGACTGAGCCCGTCCTGTTTATACTCAGCATTAAATGACTGCAGGCCTGTACAGGAGCAGGGAGCTGTGTGTTTGCTGCTGTCCTTTAAAAACCAGGCCAAGTGTATGAACTTTAAACTGCACAAATGAGCAATGTACAGCAGTATAGTAACATGTGATGCGCCTGACTGCAATTTAGCTCTGAAGCACAGCATGTACGAGAACAAACTCACGTCTTGTTTTTTTTTTTATAATTTGCATTAGCAATCACAGAATTCCCAGCATGCTAAAAACCAGCAAGCATTGAATCAATCTGTTCATCAGGGCTTTTTCTAAATCACAGCAAGTTTCCAAAACTGCCAGTATTGTTGACAGGAACACATTGTTTTTTACTTTGTGCTGAAGTAGTTTCAGTATGGATTTCATTTATAAAAGTCTCTCAAACACAGGCTGCATTGTAGGGTTTTATGCATAAACAAGAAGAATGCTTTATTGAATTAAGAGTTGTTCCTTCTATTATATTTTTGTTTTCACAGCTTAAGACTGAACTTAGTGAGGGAGAGAATGAACAATTATTCAAAACACATTAAAAAAAATCTCTTCGAGTTCATTCTTTGGTTTTGCATTTGTAAATTTTTTTTTTTTTCGCAGACAGAAAACTGTGATAATTGGTTTCAAAGAAAAAAAGAGTAATAGCAAATCCTCACAATTCATTTGTCCACATGCACAACACAAAAACTATTTATAGAAGAAAATAAAAGCGAAAAAAAAACAGCACTGATTGAATTTGTGCAGGAGAAGTATGAAAAACCTTCCCTCATAAAAGATAAAATGAAAAACAAACAAAAAACTATTTCTTTCATTAAAAGATAAACATGAAAAAAGTACATTTGGAAAAATAAATATTATAGTACGTGAATAGCAAGAATTCAATTTAAAATTAAGTATATGCAACAGGCCCACAAACTTATAATCATGTCTTCTGAAATAACTCCTTGAATTTCTGAACAATGTTTTCCCATTACATTGTAACATCAAAAAACAAATTTAGAAAATTCTTCAGGTCAACCTCTTTATTGAAGAGATCATCTGGCGTATCATCCTACAATAATACTCTACAGTTTTGCTTCAGTTACAGAGAAAGTTTATTGAATAAACGAAGAGAAATCCTTCAGCTCAACTGGAACATTATGTGGTGAAAATTTTAAAGGCAACCGCTGCCTTGGGAACTTTTCTTTGTTTTAACTATTCTGTAGAGACTCATCAAGACTGCTGATGGTGAGTTTTCCCCCCAAAGAACCCTGAAACCTTTTCATCTATTTTCGGAGAAAATGGGATAATTCAGTGTAATAATACATCTATACATGGTTCAAACAAAGACATACATATTTGAAAGGGGGAAAAAAAGCCATTTGTAAGAAAAGAGCCCCATAATTGTCAGCCAAACCCTGGAGCTCAGCCCTCTGATAGTGGGAGCAAAGTCTGTTTCCCCACAGATTCCTGGCAAACGCCTTCCTCATGGTTTGGCATTTTATGTTGTATTATTGAAACCATCTGCCCCACTGTGACCACTAATAAGTAGCTGAGGATAAAACTAAAACTATCCTCTCTTTGCAGTCGATCCATTATTTTCTCATTCCTGTAATCAAACTTGCAGAGAAACATGTGAAGCGATGACGACATGCCTTTTATTTGCTTGTCACTTGAAGCGCAAAATTAAAGAGCAGACTGAGCGGAGCTGACTGACTCTGACTGATGTTTGGTGGGAGAGGGAAAAAAAGTGGAGTTTAGTTTTGAAAATCACACTGACCACACATCCTGAGAGTAAAAGTAGAATTGCTTTAGGTTTTGTTACCATAGGACCACCTACCAACAGGCTGAAATTAAACAGCGCACACACGTATAATTTCCCGTACGTTTCTTCACCACATTTAAATATAAACGTGGCTACGCAGGGACTTTGGTATTAGTGATGTCAATGGGGGTTTTAAAAAAGCTTTTCTTCACCCCCAACTCATTTGCCTCTGACCTGCAGATGTCAAAACACATACTGCATTTTCTCCTGATACATGCAACCCTTTTTATAATGATTGCTGATGTTGTTCTTTACCCAGACCACAAGCTTGAAGGCTGAGCTATTTTCACACTGCAAGGTCTGGGGCATTGAACCCACATCCCTCCACTGTCCTCTCCAGGCAAACCTCAGTGTTTCCCTCAATGAAAACCTTGTTTCAGCCACGTAATGGAGACTTTTGTGTATTTAAAGCATAAATGAGAAATAAAAACAAGTAGATTAAATGCTGAAATGTGACCATGATCAAGGTTTTAAGCTCACGGGATTAAATGTTTTCTTAGTGAACCTATAATTGCAGGATCAATCCGTTACTCAGAGCAAATCCCACATTTCACACTAGTGTTTTAAAATAGTCATCCCCCATATCCTACAATAGATCAGAGAACAAGTGGTTAACAGTGCCAGAAAAAAACTCCAAGGGAGGTCAAACAAGAAAAAAAACCAGATAGAAAACAGCTCTGCTACCACCACTTAATGCACGTAAGCAGCTTTTCTCCAAGTTAACCTCAAGGCTATGCTGCAATAAGAGACAAAAATCTGTGAATGCAGCCACTTTTCCAACCACTACAAGGATAGCACTTACATGGGTCATCTAAGAGTCAAAAAAGCTTTCTGGTATCTGAAATCTTAACACTCTCCTTAACCTTGTTTAGCATCACAAACAAACCGTGACCCAGATCTTTATGATTTCCACTTTGCATAATTATGAACAAACAGCCAGACGACACACCGCAGTGCAAAATCAAGTTCATATCAAGCAAATTAAAAGCAACTCACATGATATTAAAAAAGAAAATCTCAAACCTAAACTGGCAGAATGAGTGCACGTGAACACAATCAGGCGAAGAGCTCAATCACAGAGGTTATTATCTTTGCCATTATTAAGCTAATATGTTTGTTTCAAGTCTTTCTGAATTGTGAGGTGAATGAACAACCACGCAACCTTTTGTACAAGGTCAGAAAACAGCTATGAGATGAAGAATGAGTCTCATTCAATGCGTGTCCACATCATCAGGTAAGCGGGTCAGCTCTGCTGTGCCTGAGAGCATCAGACAGAAGCTCCTGATGGGCTCGTTAGAGTCCAGATTCAGAGCTAATATCCTCCCTGATGCACAGACACTGAGCCATGCCAGGAACAGACCATATAGACCTCTGCAACTACCTGTGTCATATATATATATTTGAGATTTTCTATGTTTTTACACCCATTTTTCTCTCAATTACTACATCCAATGTTCTCAAACTCCCAAGTTTTATTCATTCATTTACTTTTATTTAGGGCAACGATTAAAACTTTTAATTGTAATTAATCGCATGATTTCCCTGATTAATCATAATTAATCGCATTGTGAAAGTGCCATAACATCTGTCATGCAAACACTAAATCAGTACTTGTTATACAGTAATAGTTAAATCACATATTTAGTGCAAATCCAATTTACAAAATGTAAATACAAAATTAAAGCTTATTGCCACTGTCAGGGCATTAAAGTGATACTCCGGGATGGAACAAGTTGGGTCCTATAACAAGGTTTAGGGCAGAAATTACCCCTACAGCAGTGTTTTTGTGCAGCAGAAGCCCAGGGCGCTCGCACCAAACACCTCCTCCCTGCTCATCAGACGGTTTCCTTTGCACTCAGATGGGGCCATATTTTACTTCACCAAAAACACAAATAAACGGACTCCCACCGAAAAACTCTGATATCGGTCTGCATTCACGCTTTATTTAGAGAATTTTCAGCGCGTTACTTTCACACAAAAACACCGCTAAATAAGGCTCTAGTTCTCATCGTGTCTCTTCGTCCTGGCAGACTACCTGCGTTTGTTTATATCTGGCACGCCGTGCGCGCGGACTGATACACTAAGCGGCGAGTGCCTTTGAGTTCCGTGGCGTTGCCCCTCTTCTCCATGCTTGTTTTGGTTACTCATCATGTTTTTCCGCCAATTTCACTTCCGGTTCCACCGCGGTCAGCAACAGACATTTACAAAATAAAAGCATGTGAGCAACATGCACTTATGTGCGATAAAATATTCAACGCCGATAATAGATTGACGGGTTAACGCAAAAATAACGCGTTAACTTGCCCAGCACAACTTATAATATATATTTTTTCATATTTTGTTATTTTTCATTATATCTGAGCACATATAAACTACTTTCCCTCTTTGGTTCTGATAGGCCAGGCCATTGCTGGGATGTTGATCAATGATGTGGACCTCATGAAGACTAGCAACCACTTACTGGCAGCTAATGAGCATCTGAATTAGGGTGAATGACTAAAGAATAAAAAGTTGTCTCAAGTGAAGTAATTCATCCATAGCGTTCTGCTCTGACAGCTCAAAAACTCAAGTCATGTGAAGACTGATGTGAAAACATCTAGAAAGCTAGTTGATGATCTGAAAGAAATGTTCCAGAAAATATCCCATCCACGAACTACAATTATTTTTTAATCACACGCTTTTTTCCCCCTCTATGAATATACTGCACAAATGTATTTTGAGGGTTTGAGCTTTTTTTTTAACCTTCTGAAAGATTCAGTCCAGCAGTTTTCAGTAGTCATGCAAACCGATAAGTAGCTAGCCACAGCTTCAAATTCAGCATACAGATCAAAAACAGTGGAAAGCTTCTGAACTGACTCTGCATGAAAACAATCAAAGACAGTTTTTTGTATAACTGAGAAGACGTAGTGACTGTGCTTGGTGGTGCATGCTGGAGTTTTACACCAGGCTGTTCAATCCCTACCACATGTTAGGATGCATTAAGCCTGATGGAGGTCAGAGGAGCAGCAGACTCTTATCTGAGAAGGGCATAATGTTTGACCTGCTGCTCTGCATTAGTATCTCTGATAGTATCCTCTTAAATAGGCTTTGAGAGAAAACACAGCATTGTTATGTAAACCTCTGACATCTTACACAAGCTGCTGTTTGGCGCCTGCAGTTCTGAAAAGCAGAACTCTTTTTTCCATGTAATTCAGATTTGTGGACATGTTTCAAACCATGAAAAAATTGGGGAATACCAAATGTAACCAGCGGTAATGGTCAACAAAAGCCTTTGTGTTCTTAGCCGGGAAGTAAACATTTTTAATTATGTGTTTCATTTACAAGGGGGTATCATTTGGAGGGTCGAAAAATCCAGTGTGACCACAATGCACTGGGGTTAAAGAGAAAATAATACGATTGGTTTGGCTGTGGAATTCAGAATCCGACTCTGAACAATCAACTGGGTAGAAGACAGAAACCACAATGGGATATAGTTGATGCTGGGGTCGCCTGGAAAATGAACACCCATGAACACACAAATTCACCCCGGGATCAACTTCACATTCAATCCCAGTCTTTGGGGAGCCACAGGGAGGACAAAGGAAACAGAGGATTTATATAATGTTGTTTCAAAGAGCTGCTTCAAACACAAAGGGGTTGTAATACAAATGTATCAGAGTTAAGTACCACTTTTAGCTGATACATTTCCTAAAAAGTGTTAGGTTAGCTGAGGCAGAGCTGTGCTGCGCGCACAATAATCGGCTGATTAGTTCTAGCATTTGTAATCAACAATCACGTAGAAAGAAGCACCCAATCACATTCAATCAGGACAACTGGTTACTTACTTTCAGTCACTTTCTTTTCATAACATGTATTGGCTGTTAGTTGAAACTTTAGCCCCATAGCTCCTTGCTGTCTTTAAAGAGGGAGCGCTATGCTATTTTAAAGATGGACATCAAGTATGAGGTCATGTCATAAGGATCTCCTAACCGGTTAATGTGACTTTGGAGAGGATCTCAAACACCAAGGACTGTCCATAACTCTGCCCCGACAGGCCTCCAGAGGTCTGACCAATCAGAGGGAAGCGGTTTGTGGAGCAGTGTGTCTTAAAGGTAGATGTCAACTTTTACAGAAATAATCATGCTCAACCGTCTCCCACAGGCTTTTATTCACGTGTGTCAGTGTCTATGTCTGCCCTCTCTTCAGTCTGTGTGTTGATGTGTTGGTTGTATCTGGACGTTTCTGGGCAGACTGTGAGGGTGGTTACATCAGTCAATCACAGAGCATCCAGTGTGCAAGTGACTTTTGTTTTGGTAAGTGAGTAGAGGATAGGGTGACCATATTTTGATTTCCAAAAACGAGGACAACGGCACTGGCCTCGAGGCACAAATTCAGACAGGCTTCTTATATTCTTAATATTTTCACTGCCCCGTGGTTACTCCCGTCTGTACTGGATTTTTTTGAGTGCTTCATGAGTGACTTCAACAGAATGGGGGGCTATAACATCTAGAGATGGGTACCGAATCAGGTACTTCAAAAGGTACCGACCGAATTCTGTCAAAAGTACCGAGTACCGATTCATGTAAAATTAAAAGGTACCACGTTTGGGTACCTGAACACATCCTTGTGACTGTGAGGAAGTGAAAGAATAGTCGATTTTCCATGATGGACATGAACACAGCATTGCAAGGGTATATACTGAAGGACATATATGTTAAATTGAAAAATATATATATAATATTGTTAAAGAAATTGATATTTTTTACCACATAACTACAAAAAAATTGTACCGTTGAGTACTGGTACCGATTGCCAGGTACCGGGCATTGGTGCCAGCACTCCTAAACTTTTTAGCACCGTCAGAGTCAGGAAATGTCTTTTTTTTAGCAAGGCACTGGTGCAATCCATGGACCTGTAGCTGTTGTGGTGTTTTACAGTATGAAATGCCATTGGTATTCGGTGTCCATGTGAGCTTTGAGATCTCCAGCACCTTTATTGGACACTGAGACATATGTGCCAGCTTTGCACGTTTAGACGCTCCGCTGTCTAAACAACCCCCATTTCCCCGCTCTCTGTCTATGTCTCTCTCTCTCGCCTTCTCTCTGATCTTCTCACTCTCTATGCGTGTGTGTGCACGCGCAGAACAGACCTGCCCACGAGGCAGCCTCTCGGTTAGTGATGCGCATGATAGTATTGTTTGCAAGCGCCGGTCAATTTACGGACGCGCGTAATGGTCCTATGAAAATTAGTGAACACCGGACATTTTCGTGAATTTATTAAACCCGCCCGGACACCCCGGACAGGACGTAAAAAGTGGACATGTCCGGGCAAAAGAGGACGCTTGGTCACCCTAGTAGAGGAAGCTATCCTGAGCAGCTACAATTGTGCACATAGCACAGAGCACGGAAAAAAAACAAAAATGAAACAAAAGCTTTTTACTAAAGGGGGGTGAAGCTTGGCTTGACTTTCACTTGCTTTCGGGCACTTGGCGAGCAGCTCAGCTAAAGAGTGTGAGAATTGTCTTTCTGCCAACCAGGTATGTGTCAAACAACCCCATGATTAGCTTGAGCTAACATGCCAAGTCAGGTGCATGGCTTTGAAGTCTCTCCCACGTAGAACTGCAATGCTGCAGGTGTTTGCTAAGAGAGTGAGTGTTTTTATGTAGCTATGGTCGGAGGCTGTGGGTGTGCGATGCTGCTGGCACTGAGCCAAGGAGGAGGAGCCCAGTTTGAATGTTGTGTTTACTAACAAGTAACGAAAATTCCTGCAGACTCTACTTTTAAAGAGACAGTAGCTTAACACAAAGTGTTTCAGCCGCTGAAATTATTTTTTTGCTAAAACACCAGTATAAAGAAAAAAAGGGTTTTTGTTTGACTGTAAATCATGAAATGCTACTAAAAGTGTACCAGAGGGACAGTATATAGGCTTAACAAAAGCACAAAACCCCCTCTTTAATATTCTTGCAGAGTGACATCTCCCTTGCCACTGCAGCTATTTACTCCTGCCACATTGTATCGCTGTCCCCCTGCTCTGCACACACATCTTAATTCAGTGTCCATAAGGTTCTCTTCTGCGTCACCTTCCAGGGATTTATCACACTCCTATTACTATTGAATCTGCTGCTGAAATTCATCGGGGATATCCCTCAATAGCTGTGGCAAGTAAAACCAATCTGTTGCGATAAATGTTCCTTTGTCCTTTGACAGAAATCTTCACAAAGCACAGCTGAAGTAAGGAATCACAATAATGAAAACCTTCAAGGCAAACAAAGCCTGACCTTGTGGGTGTCTATGTCATGGTCCCACTTTTTGTACAAAAGTGTTTCCCTTTCAGTGTCGCTAAATAATGCACTTCAATGTAGACAAACAGCACTGAAAATGTTTGTGGCCGTTATCTGCTATCGATCCTGAGCATTGATAGTTGTAGATATTGTCATGGCAAAACTAATCACCATAATCCCTTTATCATAATGTGACATAGCAAAAAAAACTAATTTTAGTTAAGTGAGTGAGGATGTACTGGCTAAAATGTCATTTTACATGTCCTTGGGGAAGGAAACTCGTAAATGTGAGACTCTAACACTGTTACTATTTTAGTCCTGTTGGCAGTGTGGCAGCAGTACGTCTGTGTTGTTGAATGAGCTTATTCCACGACATTTTGTTCAGACATTCATCCCTCGGGATGGACCCGACCTCTATGATCCTGTGGCTCCAGCAACTTCCTGGGGAAGGTTTTCTATTGTCAACATAAAACTCTAACAAAAACTATGAAATTGCTTATTTTTAACATTCATCACCCACATTCAAAATCTCTAGAGTTTAATTAACCTTGGTTATCCCTTCACTTTCTCATCCTGTGCTGTTATCGAGTACTTTTTTTTCTAATATTGAGTTGAAAATGAAAATCTACAAAACTAGAGACAAAGCTATCAGCTTCAGCTTTATCTTGTGTTTAACTCTTTACATCTCATCAGGCTGCTGCACGTTTTACTCACCAGGAACCCTGTGCTTGGACTTGATGTTTCCCTCACACGTCCGTTTGGCTCTGAACAACAGGCCGATCTGTTCCTCTTTCGTCAGCACATCATCTGCATGGACCTGGAGAAACAGTAAAGGACAAAAAAATTCAAAAAAGGAGAATTAACAAAGTTTTAAAATTAATTTGAAATGTATCTCACTTTAAGAAAAATAACAGAATTTGAAAAGTTAAAATCTGCTCTCACTTAAAGCTCCTGTGAGGAATGTTAGGTTTGTGCAAAGTGTAAACCTTTTGAAGGGCACCTATAACTATTAACTCGATGACCAAAAGTTTTGCTCTCTTTGTTTTGTCTAATAAAGATAAAAAAGTGCTCGTGTTAATTAAAAAGTGCTACTTAAACTTGTTAGTTCTAGTATTTTATAGAAGATAACAGTGGGACATTTGGCTGAGTCTATAATAATTTTATTAGAGCATTTTAACAATTCATTTTAATATCTTGTCTTTAATTCTGCTCTGCAATTTTTATCTTAAAATCTGTTTTAAAAATCTGTTTTAAAAATAATTTAGTTTTTGCTGTTGTTGTTTTATTGTATCTTTTTAATTAATCTCCTTTTTAATTGAATTTTAATTGTTTTCTATAATTTGTTCTACCTGTATAGCACTTTGAATTGCTATGCTGAAATTTGCTATATAAACAAACTTGCCTTGCCTATAGTGGGGTGCTGGGATTTGTTGTGTCAAACCAACTCTTTTACTTTTTTTCAAATCTTACAAAAGCCACAAATTCTCCCCAGAACATATAAACAAGTGTTGAATTCTTACTGTTTTGTTAGCTTGAAAATATGATGTCGACCCATGTGTCCTGACAGATGGAAACACCAGTGAGTAAAGCAGAACTGACCAAATCACAAGTGTTAAGTTAAGCATTTTTCATTCTCCTCACAATTTCTTCTTCACAGCTGCTTCCAGCATCCCTGGTCATAGTGCTGTGAGCAGCAACTTCTAAATCCAGTTTTCGTCAGTGAACTAATCCTCCAATTTTGCACCACAGTCTTACTAAAGATGGAATAAGGGTGAAAGAAGCAGGGTGGTCTCGAACGAAAGACAGCCTGCTCTGCTCTTTCTCCTGAAGGTCGTGCTTTGACCACAACAGTGTTCAAGAGCCCAGCGGTGCACCAAGCTTATTTTCAATCTTAGCCCTGTTGTGAAGCAAAAAAGGTAATAAAAGACCTTATTTTCCCCTGACCCAACAGTATCAGTTTCACATGCTGTTAAAGAAGCCATCTTTTGTTCCTGTGGTTTTATCCATCGTGTGCCCACAAAAGTGAACGTGGCAGTGTTACATTCCTATAAAAAACAACATTTTACACCCAGACAGCACTATTCCTCTCCTTTTTTGAGCGATGTATTGACAGTGGCGGGGGATCTCAGGTGTGGTTTTCCAGTCAAGGAAACATTTTCCATCCTAATAAGCCACACTGGCTGACTCGCTGTTTGCTGGTGGACTATTTCCAGGCAATCACAAAAGTGACAGTTGTAGGAATGATCTCTGTTATTTTTAACCCAGTGCCACATGAAAAGTGGAAATGAAATTCAAGCCGAGTGCTATGATTAAAGTATAGATCAGTGCACGGATTAACAGGATCTTCTGCACTGTCAATGTATCAATGTTTTCAATGCCTGATTGAGCCAAGCTGTAACACAACAAGTCTGTGCAATGAAACACAAACTAACAAGTACACCACATGTGCCTGAAGAAACAGCTAAAAATACTGTTCTGTTTTTTCCCCTTTGTGATTCAGTGAAGCAGAGAAAACTTTACAAATGAAAAGCAGACGTTTGCTCAAAGTGCCACAGTGGTGTGTGTTGTCAGACAAATATGACACATCTGGATGCAAAGAAATGTATTTCTGCACAAACAGAGCTTTGGCCGGTTTGGTCACAGTGTTGTGAAAGAAATGAGAAACTGAAACCAGGTTAATTACACATGACTTCAAGATTAGTTACACTTCTGGATTACGGATTACGTCAATTTTCAGGGTAAATGACTTTTTTAAAATGTAATACATCAAAAATTGGGAAGCAGGATTCCTCGCCTAGCCTCTGTTCTTTCAGATAATCAAAAGCAGAAAAGAAGATGCTGTGAGAATAGATTAAATAGTCCTTTAGATGTCCAAAAGGTCAGAAAACTGCAGTGCTACATAAGAAGAATACACAACAGCAGACAAAACAATTTTATGAAGTTAACTAACCCATTACCAAAAATAACTTTCGAGGAATACTCTTGGAATTTGAGGTTTATTATGATTCGTCTTGAATGTAATTAAAGTTTGATTCCACAAATTTATCTGATTCTTTGAAGTGATACTTGCAGAAATGAACATGTCATATTTGTTGTATTAGAGTTAGATTCATTTGAGAGATAAAAACCAGCAACTTAGATAGCTTCACACTTTTTCCTTTTCTTTCTGACTTCCAATAAGCAAACTCAAAAAAAAAAAAAAAATCTACGGCATGGATTTTCAAGGCCAAAAGGTTGACAAATAAGGAAAATTGCAGTGTAAGTTGCCTTATTAGCCAGTATTTTAATATTGTAGCTAGTCTGTGTGAACCTCTCTTTTGTTTTATAATTTGGTGAAAATTTCTAAATAGGGAAGACAGCTTTCTGAAAATTTCACTAGTATAAAGTTTGTCTTTTTAAAAACCTGTCCCTACAGAAAACTACTAAGCATAAAGTGATCAAATTCAATGGAGGAAATTAACATTGAGGTGAACTATAAAAAAGTTACATTTCTCCTTTAAGCAAAGCAGAGTTAAAAAATACTGCACTATCACACCTTGTCTGGTTCCTTTTTTTTGAACAGTCAAGCAACTTCACACTGAGATGCAGACGCAGACAAACTGACATGTTTACATTGTCCATGATGCAAGAGCAGCTTTCTGGGTTTCTGTGTGTTTAAATTTGAAACTGCAAATACAGGAGCTGTCATGTCGTTGCAGCTCACAAAACCATAATACCTCAGTCCATCAATATTTTCTCTAGTTTGAGCCCTGAAATACGGATGTCTAGTCTGAGGCTGAATGAGGTTACAGAATGAAGACGTTTATGGCTTTGCACAGCAAACAACCACAGATGGAACAACATTGGACCGCAGGGGAACAAGGATAGATACTACCTGTTTGCTCTAGCAGCTATGCCAAATTAGAATATTCCACTGAACGCTCCCGAGGCATCAACGCTATTTTCAACTGAATGACGGGCCGGTGCTACTTCAGGTGAAGCTCAAATTGTAGGAATCAAAAAACACTGGACTTGGATGGAAACTGCTCGGGACAAAATCATTATCATCACTGTTAAGTAGAGGATAGTCTCATTACTCTGCTACTGCATCGCTTAATTTAAACTCTTGTTGCATATGATCATAAGCTGATATTTCATGTGGCGCCTTTATGCAAACAGGCTCATTTTTGTTCAGGAAAACATTTCCATATTGAGCAAAATGTCAGCCAGTTTGCTGACAGGGTGCATCACAGGGTGCAAATTAGTTATGGTTTCATTTTTCTTCTGTTAATTTTTCAAACTTTGTAGCTCAAGCCAATACACTCAGAGCAAACATCTTAACCTTTGCAGCTCAGTTTGAGCTCCCCTCAAACATTTAACTGAGAGGAGTAACCAGCGAGCCAACAGGCTCCTTCATATGCAGACTTCCTGTTCGCAGAGACGAAGCAGAGTATCATTCACCATTTAAAGAAGAGAATCCTGGGTAATAAGTGTGCCCCCTGATTATTTCTGAAAACTATTCCCCCTCCGCTGGCCGGGCTCCAAACCTCCAAAGTAAACACGACTCTCACAGGGAGAAACATGGACATTCTTATTTACTGCATTTCATTCAAAACACAGTAATCTTTTTGTTAAACGCCTTCGAGTGTGTGCCAAAATGAAAATTAGAAAAATACACAGTGTATAAATATGTGTGTTTTCATCACTGATGCCGAGAATACAAACTCCTCTTGAAAAAAAACACAAGTTTGTATTTGTCTCCTGCAAACCGCGGCTGGATGGATTTAACTGGAGCTCTTTGCGTGGATTTAAGACTAATATTGGGAGAACTGTATATAGGAGTTAAACCACTGCAACTAAATACTGACTCTATATAGTAGGAGAGGAAGCAAACACTTCCAGTTTAGTCTGACTTTACTTGTTATATTTGGTCAATGAATAATTTAACTCGCTCAATCTTCAGTCCCATTTTGTTCTATAAGTTTTGCGTTTGTGGTGCCTGAAGTAAATATCAGCACTGTTGACTTTGAAACGGCTTTTTGGCCAAAGAGGAAAAAAATGAAAGGTTTTACAAATGTTGACAGACGTTGTGCATACATTAAGTGGAGACATTGGGTTTCTGATACATGACCAACAGCCCTGATTGTGGACTGCCTTGCACTCTCTTTTTTCTTTTTTTTTTGTTCTTCAAGAAAGTTGTGGTTAACCAAAGTCATTTCCTGAAATACCCTACAGTGAGTAAGAGAGTCCGCTGCTGGAGCTTGTGAGGTAGACTTTCATTAGGGAGCATGAAACACCCAAAATCTAGAGATCCTGAAAAGTTTAGATGAACCTTAAAAACACAGCTGAGCTCAACAGAATGTAACGATCATATGTCTTTAACCGATTACATGTACAGCATCTTAGTGGTGACTCATTCTACTTCCTTGAATTTATATCCCAATAAATGAACATTTTATCATGATAACCATACATTAAAGTGATTAATGTGGTATTTTATTAAATAACTGGGAATAAGGATTTAATGTCATTATATGAAAGAAGAAGTAAAAGAAAAATGAAAGGAAAAAAATAAATAAAATTAACAAATAAAATGCAATAAAATAGAACTAACTTTGGTTTAGGAAGTACAATAAACTTAACGTACTAAATAAGAATAATCTGAACGGGGAAATGAAATTAAAAATAGAATTATAGGATACAGATACAAGTTAGGCAGTATACTAGGGATGCAGTGATCCAACTTTTCTGTTTCAGAAAAAGATACGGATCTAATACCAGTGTTAAATAATAACCTGCATGCCCTACTGTGGGATAAGACTGGTAATGTTTTAGGTAAAAGGCAAAAAATGAATATATGGATTTACTGAAGTTAATGTTTATTTAAACCATATTTAAGTGTTTACCAGCAAAACAAAGCTTCAGCATGTACAAAAATAATTCTTCAATTGTAAATTTTTATACCTTGTAGACTGGTAATGCAGCAAAAAAAAAAAACAAAGGAAGTGCATCAAAGGTAACTTTTCAAGTATCCAAGAGCCAAGTGCCAGAAAAAAAGCATATAGCTGGGACTATAGACTGGCCCCTTCCCACTGATACTGATCCAACTTTGATACTGATACTGATTCACCAGTACCAGAAACCGGAATTGGTATTGATGCATCCCTAGTATATCCAACATTTACACACCATTAAGTATGAGAAGTTATGCAAACAGATAGAGGGAGTTCTGAACCCCAGTGGCACCAGAAGTGGTTACAGTCTTTTTCCAAGCTCTGAATTCAGAGCTGAGACATTCGCTGGTGGCACATTTCATATCTTAAAGTGATCAGAGCGTGTGCATAAACACAAACAGAAACTATGGCTCACCATTGTCTATTTAAAGAAAAAAAAAAAGTACAGGTTGATTTCAACCTCTGCACATTTATCATCATCTAATATGTTGGATTTTTTTTAGTTAATACAAATCCTCTTTATTTTATTTTTTTTTAGGATATTGATGATTTATTTGGGTCACCTCTTTAGGCTGTTAAGTCCAGGACTCCAGATGATACCAAATGAATCAAGTCATAGTCTGGTATCAAAAAAATGCAGATGAATAAATAACTGAAATTAAGTAATTGAATTATTTACCAACATGGGCAAAATTGTATTGATTAAAGTCTCTGAACTTTGTTTCTGATCCATTTCTGATTTACTGCACTGCCCAAACACTGACAATGACAAATGAGGCAAAAACGAAAGAACAAGATCATGATTGAACAAAACAGCCGCTCTAAACAAGTAGACTAATTGTGACGTGCGTTATATAGAAAATCAAACCACTGTTCATGCATTAATCTTTTTAGTTCCACTTCTTCAGGCCTGATTTGTGGTGGCAGCAGATTAATGAGAATGTTTATGCTCGCTGAAACTGCAAACAAAGGCCTTCCTTTAATGATTATTGGGTCTAAATATAATGATTTTTATTTTAATGAGTTGACCTGTACAGCCATCACTCCTGTAAAATGTTATGGCTCTTCAGGGGAGATGGGATAGATCTTTCCAGTCAACCCCGATGTACAGATAAAGCCTCCACTGGCTCCTTTCAATGCCTTTCAATAGAAAGGAGTTGCATCTTTTCACCAAGCTTCTTTGCAACATTGATTATAGTCCTCGGTTTGAAAACTTTGCATTTATAAAGACTTGCACAAAGCAGAGCTCATCCACTTCAAGGTTCTATCAGGAGCCAAATTGCACACACAACTTGTAACTTCAAAAAACAGCCCCTTTCTGAACCTGGTAGGTCAGAGCTGCTTAACTTTTTCTTGAAAGCAGAACCCGGCAAGCCTTCAGAGGAAACTTATTTTAGCTGCATGTTTTTGAAGTTTCTTTCTTCCAGTTGTCATCCAAAGCTCATGACCAAAGGTGAGGGTTGAAATGTAGATGGACTGTCACCATGAAAGCTTAGCCTTTAGGTTCAGCTCCTTCTTCACCACAGCTGTCATGTACAACACACACATTAATGCTGATGTGACACAAACCCATGTGTGGATCTTTCAACCCATTTTACCCTCAGTCTTAGAAGCGCTGACCTCTATCACAACTACTTCACACTTAGCTGTCATGTTCAGTCAGGAGTGACGTGTAAAGTGAATATCTGAAGCTTTTCAGGGTTGTGCTTATTGCTATAACTGTCCAAGAGGTTGGAGAAAAAATTACTTATTCAGATCCAACACTTTCCTCCCTGGAGAACGGCAAGGTGACAGTTTCTGAATTTTAGAGTAACAACAGCCCTTCTTCACGTTTTCACATGTAGACTTTGATCGAAAGAAATATGAAGGTCCAGTGGATTGTTGAATGCACAGACAAATTCTTGTTTATGTTGTACTTTGCTTTGGACAAAAGTATCTGCCAAATGAAACTTTACAATTATGGTATAAATAAGTTAAGCTAAATGTACTATTGACCCAACAAATGGATTGAATTATCATAATGCTACAGATGACTGTGAGTGTGGGCTTTATAGAAAATGCATTGTCTTATGTAGTTTGCTTTAACTAGGACAAGGAATATTCTTCTTGAAAGACTAAGCAGTGATTATTCGAGAGACTGTCCTTCAGTCACACAAATCAAACTCTAATCCAACCACAAACTGATTAGTGACCAATAATAGATCATTAAAGACCAAAAACCAACATAACTCTTTCAGGGAAATCAATCACGGTCTATTTAAAGTGATGGATTGTGTGGATTGATTGGGGTGTTTCACTCAACAGAGCAGCCAAAGTGTTTAAGCCTAATTGTAGCACTAGTGGGGGGGTTGTCGGATTAAGGGATGAGTTTATTGGAAAGCTGAAAGGCAAGCTTAATGGTCTCAGCACCAGAGGACCACTTAGAGTCAGGAGTTGACTTCACTCCATTGGAGGCTGGCTGATCGCCAGAAAAACAGTTGGTGTTTAGACAGCCACTACATCTTCATCTCCAGCGTGAACAGCGAACATTCAGGTGCGGATTACATCCACTAGCAGAAATTCTCACGAGTAATTCACTTGAAAAGTGTCACAGAGCGGACATCTGTCTCAATTCCTAAAACAGACTTTGTTGTTTCGGTCCACAGACTCTGCCTAAAATGAACCGTGAATATTCAGGCCCTGGGAAGCATTTCTGAAGTTGGAAAAATTTAACCTTTTGTCTCTTTGCCTTATTTGAAATAGGATTAATGGTGGCACACAGTGTGGTTTATGACACTCTCAGCTGTTGAATTTGAATTCAGCGATATGAATGTGAGGTTAGGAAGCAATGACTTGCTGATATGAAATATTCTTATTATCTCTTAAGTTTTAAACAAACCAGCCATTCTTCTTACGTACAAATCTTATGTGTTGGCCAATAAGTCATTGAATTTAAAAGCTCTATGCTAAAGCATGCAGTAGGAGCTGTTTGAACAGAAGCAAAAACTAGCCTAGAAGCCAAGCAAATAGATCATGAGTAGGTTGAGTCCAGTGGTTATATGCCACATCAGCCAGACACAGTCTAAATACGACTCAACATTAAATTATGAATCAACTGTGCCACACAACGACATCTACCATCTGTGCTTATTTAGATCCAAGTGGTAGAGCATTGTAGCATCATAGCAGCAGTCTTTAAATAGGACTTCAGCTCTGGCCTGTGGTAGGTTGCTGCGCTAAGACATGGCATCTGATCTTTTTTACAATTCTGTATCAATAGTAATAACAACAATAATAATAATAATAATAATAATAATAATAATAATAATAATAATAATAATAATAATAAAACTACATTTATAATTCAACTAACTGGTGTTCATTTCAGGATAATGTCAACTAAAAAACGAAACCCCGTTCAAAAGTTTGATTGCTCCTGTTGGCTGCAGCTTTCACATAATTTCAGACACTTACAATCTGTGACATCCCCACTGAGACCTGACTAATGGCTAAGGTCAGGCCATGTTTGCATTTTAAAAAGAAACAAGGAGCACACTGACAAAGTTTTGCTGATGAAAACCTTTATAAATTGTATTTTTAAATATTTCTCACTGAAACATTTTTTTCCCACACTGATAGATTGATTTACAGATTTAAGATGCTGCTTTTCTGGATAATTTCACACAATTTCAGGACACAAGCTGAGTATTACATTACCGATACCAGCACAGGGGAGAGGCAACTGTAGAAAAACTCAAAGTTTTAAATCTCTGTACCTTGAGGCATGCTTTGATTGTCAATATAAATCCTCTGATTACAACTTGACTGGAAACACAAACCATATAAATCTGATCCCCTCAGACTCTTCCAATGTTGCCTCTGTCTGCACGCTCATCCAGCCGTCGAGGATAAGATTTTTTAGCTAAATGGTCGTATTAAGTGAGACTTTCCTCTCCAGATCACACTTCGTCACATGGATGATAAATAATATACAGTTAATATTTACTCTGCTCACAGTAAAGCGCCTCTATTATGGGCATACAGTCCAATGTTTGTTTTATGTACTTGTTTTGGTCAGCTGCCATTCTTTACACCGTAGGCTAACATTTACTTCCTTGTTGTTGGCATATTTTCAAAAATTAAATCCCAAGGGGTTTTGGACTTTCTTGAATGTTTTTTTGCCCCACAAAATAGGGGGGGGTCTGGAAAATTATAACTCTGCTGAATCTTGTTTTTAATGGCCTGTCTGCTATCTGGAAAAAACACGAATATGTTTCTTTTGACATATTGCACCACATGAATGTTTTAGCGGATGAGGTTCCTGGATATTCTAAACTCTATGAGTCAGTGCCACTCCTCTTCAACTGTGCAATTTGCATTTGATGATAAAAACCACAAACCACAAGGCTGGTTGTTCTTTGGAAATGCTTGCAGACCACATTCTGACTTAAAGCAGCATTTAGCTCCTAATTATACCCCTGCTCTGGTTGTAAGGCTGAAGAACAGCACTTTTGTCCTTGATGGAAACATTGTGTGTGCTAGCTTTGAGAGGCAGCAAACATCTTATGGAGCCTGGGTTAGCTGGGATTGTGTTGCTCTCTGAAATTAAAGCTGACCATTCTGCATTATGTAAGTGATTGGATTCACATAGTACGGAGTAGCCGTGTGAATGCGAATTTTTAATTTTCATCAAAAGCTTTAACCTACCGATGGTTACGCAACAATAATACACAGCAGACAGTAACATATAAATGTAGTCCTTTTATGCATGGATTATGAGGATTATGGGTAAAAAATATAGGTTTCCATGTGGATCAACCATAAGAGCTTTTTGTCAGCTGTAATAGACCATGCAGTTTGACTACACACACTGTAGCATTAATGGTATATCATACTTTGGTAGTCACAGCCTGGCTTCATCTGCACTAATCCTCTAAATCACCACAGTGAAGGATGAAACACGGGATAATGTCAGAGTTCAATTTAGCTTTCAAAGAGCATCCTTCAATAATTTTCCACAAGAGAGAAACATCTATTCATCTGAATGCTACATTTTCCTACCTGCAAAACATCCCATTCACATCACATTTAATAAAAAAAAAAAAAAAAAAAAACGTTTGCAGATGAATTGCTAATTTATGTTTTTCATTAGTTAATATGAGCAGGAATAATACATGTCACGTCTATTGGGCTGTCTAATTACCTGAAAACTGCCTTGACCTGCAGTAATTGCGAAAGTGAAACAGTTGAGGTCGCAAAAAGTGGGGCACTTTATTATTTATTGGAATTGACATCAGGTACATTCTAATGGATTCATCAATGTTTTAAACCATACTTTAACTAAAATACCCACAGCTGCAAGAATAACATGCCTGAAAGCCTCTGAAAGGTAAGATTTCTTACACAAGGTATCATAAATGAATGATGATACAAGATTAACTATCAGGTCATGGCGCGTTAGGTGTTTAGTTGTTTCTGCTCAGTCATTCATAGAAACCTCTCTGCAGATGACACGATTGTTTTTGTTTCCAAAGGAATTTGCTTGAAAGCTACCTTGTTTGCTGAGCCTTGCTGGATCACTTTATTCCCCATCCACTGCAATTAGTTTTCTTCGAGAACTTTTCGGCTCCCATTCCACTTTGTTGAACATCACATGGCTGGAGTTTCATTTCAGTCGAACACTTTGACAAGACTAAATGAGTGTGAGTGCAACCGCCACCGAGCCACTAGCAGCATTCTCAGCATGCACATCATTCTGCTCGCTCATGCCTGTAATTCTCATACAGACGGAGTCAACAACAGACACAGAGTCAACAATCATAAGAATGATTCATTTGAATATTAGTGTGCAGAGAGAGTGCATGCAAGACAAATTATAAAGAGGCTCTTCTGGCATCTTAATTGCATTTTAAATCTCAAATCTGCTGCACCAGGCAATATGTTAATAGTTATAAAATTATTAAAAATAAATTATATTTATAATTAACAAGTTTGTAATTATTTACTTTCAGAATCTGGTCATGCAATTCACATGTGCAGCAGCCATAAAAGTGAGTTTTTATCCCTGAAACTGTACATCTCCTACAGATCATGGATGTAGATTTATTTTTACTTCAGCAAGGGTAGCAGTAGTTGTTGTCTTTACTTTATCTGAGACAGGGTAATGAAACAAAACAAATCAAGAGGGAAAAAGCCAGACACCAATAAGAGCACTGAGAAAATTAAACACTGATACAGATATTTGACCAACTGATGATACATCATCCCCTGACCAATTTGAGTGAGATTAAGTTAATCAACAGGACATTCATTGTTAATTAATTACAATTAATAACATTAATTATTCCACAAAAAGGGGTCAGCTTCTTCAAAGTCAGAATCTACTGCTTTGCTTCATTTTGTGTGACATTAATATTTTAAAGTTCTTGCAATTTTAATTTAGGCTTCAGAAAATGATGAGGGTAAGTAACTGATGGGTAATTTAACTGTAACAGCCCAAAAACTTTGAGCAACCTTTAAAATTTGATTAAAGGTTAAATAGCATAAAAATGGTAAGAAACAACGACAAAAAAAAGTCTTCATAAGGCTCAAATAAAATCTAATGAACCTTAAAAAATTTGTGGAAATACACACCACCACCATGCTCCAAACAATTCCCCTGCAAACAAACATGGTGGTATGGCAATAATTTGACTATTTGGACTAAAGGAACCAGCACACTTTGAATTGTATGCCCATCTTGTGAGAATCTAATGCCAAACTCGTCCTGCAGACTTTACGAGCGCTATCAAAATCAGTTCTGCAGCTTGTGTACACATGTTGTGCCATTACCATTGAGAGCGAAGCACAACACAGCAATCAGTGCCGTGGTTTCACATCAGAGTCCAGATGGAGCCTAATGCAAAGACGTGTCACATGTTGAGGAAAGCACTCAAAGCAATCAGTGCCTTCTCCACAGTGAAGAACTGGGACAAGGTCACTATTTGTGTAATTGTAAGTGGTTTCCTAATAAAGCTTCTAAATTGTGGTTAATCACCAAAGGTGTCTTCCATTACCCGCTAATAATACACCATTCTGATTTGCTTATTGAAGGGGCAGCTGTGAGAGACCTCTCTGCAGAGTCACCTTGGTTGAGGCGCCCTGAAGAGGAGCCATTTAGGCACAGACATAATTTAAAATGAATCATGTAAGAGCTGAGTTATTAAGTAAAACAGCAGATGATTTGGTTTATTATTCAACTTCTTCTAAAAGTATATCTGCTTTCTACACTTTGACATGAACGGTTATATATCCAACTTAATTCAGTCTTGCTTTCTAGAAATGTGTAAAACATGACTGGACAAACATGCTCTGACATTCATGATATATTGCATTTGCATATGTTGCTTCTTTCCCCTGAGCACAGCTGTAAGGGTTCACATAAATATCATGCAGCACAATTTCCAGCAATGAGTATCAGGAAAAAGCTTTGACACGATAATGTACATGTGCAGCACAGACTATTAGGGGAGATTGAATCAAAATCTAGTTGTAGCATCTATCAGGCCATTATGAATAATGATTCATAACAGATTTTGATTGTGGGCTCCTTTCACCTTGAGTTGCCTCCGATCCATCGTTTTTATTATGTAATGCTTTTGAATTTCTGCTCTTCAGCCCTATGGCCCCGTTCTATCACATGTCTGACTCCATAAAGCTACTCAAAGATGCTTGGAGACATTAATGCATAAAGTGACCATATATATAAACATCATGTTACAGCTGCTTTCAGAGGTTTTAACACATATCTGAGGTTGGGCTGGGCGATATGGCCTAAAAATAAAATATCCGATTTTTTCACAAAAAATTCGATTTTCGATTTTTTGACAATTTTTTTTACTCTTGAAGAAAACATTAAGTACAATTGACAGAGATAACTCAAAACCAGCTTTGTTTTAATTTTGTCAAAAAAATAACAAAAGTAACCTCTATCTGACTCTTGGAATTGAATTTTCAGCTCTTCTTCTGTTTCAGTAACGTCACTTTGTAGTTTTAAAGGAGGCAGACTTATTTACATTTACAGTGAAAGCTGCTCCATTTTGTACATTTTGAATTTAAAAATACTGCCAGGAAAAGTGTGTACAGTACTGTTTCAGTGCACTACAGCACTATTCAGTTATATTCTACTTTTAAATGATTGAAAAAAACACTTTGTTTCTGTCTAGTTTTATTTTTTAAGGCTTTAGCCTATTTGTCCTTTAATTTTAATACAAACAAATAAGTAAAAATAAATGCTATTTATTCAAGTGTGGGCTCACAAATTTCATGCCTCCCTGCATAATTCAGTGCCCTGGTCGGGGCACCCCAAGCTAAAAAGTCTGGTCCGCCCCTGCTTGACAGAGTGCACCTCGATGCTGGTTCGTTATGTTGCTCTGTTCGTCAGCGAATGGATTACTGCTGAATGGAGGATTAAGTTGGTGGAACAGAGGGAGTTGCAGGGAAAGACAGAACTCAGCTTCCCCCAGGTAAAGGTTTAACAACTTCTCAGTCATGTCTGTCTGTCCGAGCAGCGCCGCTCTGTTCAATTGCCCATCATTGTCCTGTCTCCCTCCTCGGAGTCTACTTCCACAAATCATGATTCATCCAAATCACCATAAGAGGAGATTTTCTTCAGTAGATTGAGGGTGTTCTGAGAAAAAGCAATTTATATTTCTTTACTGTCTAAATCAGAGTATTAACTTCGAAGAGCAGCAGGTTTTTCGCGCCTCAGTCACATCGTCAATAATCTGCAGGTGAACCTAAAAGGGTCCCGGCTTTGTAAATGTTTCAGTCAAAGAGCTAATCAAACTCCTGAAAAGTGACTGATAGAAAACAGAGGATTAGAGAAAAGGGATTTGAACGTTTACTGACTAGAGGTCTAGTTTATATTAACCTCTTTGGGCTGTTGATACGGACCATTAGGAACACATGTCCATCAAGGTGCTGGGTCTCAAAGACGCACAAGAACATTTTTATGACATTTAGGTTTCTGTTGTTTTGATAGTGAACTGTTAAATCACGCTGCACACACGTGGAGTCAGCGCTTGCTGCGGTATAAAAAGGTGCGCAATAGCGGGGAGAAAAAAAATCGACTTTTTCATTTTACAAATCGTCCACAAGGAAAAATTTTAATGAATCCATATAATCGATATATCACCCAGGCCTAATCTGAGGTTTAGAAGTAAATGCTCACAGTTAAGGATAAAGATGCTAAAACTGTCTGTAAGGACTAGACTATGTACTGCAGAGGCCTGTAACAGACCTGTCAGCGTGAGCATTCCAATTTCCACTTACTGCAAGGTCACTGGTGCTGGGGTCTTTGAACCGTGTTTTTATTTGACTGAAAATGACCTGAACTCCTGAGTAAAATGCAGGGTCTGTAGCAGGAGCCAAAACAGTGTGCAACAGTGCAGCACATGAGAAAGCACAAGCCTGCATCTAGCTTGCTTCTGTATTTGAAGGAGCTTCCTTGAAGTGTTTTGAGGAATAGGAGTTTCCAGGGATGAGGCTCAATCATTCTACTGCTGGAGTACAAACGAACCCTGAAATAATCCCACTTTGACACAACACCTGCTGAGTCATCTTCTTTAAAGTGACACCAAACTGCTCCAGCTTATAGATTTAACTGAGCTTCATCCACCCAACATTTGAATCCTTTTCATGAGCACTCCACTCCTATGATCTTTTCATCATTTGTCAATGTGTTCTTTCTATTTAAAGCCTGTGTCAGCACGACCAACATGTGGCATATGGTTGGACTGAACAGGTTCCTCTAATCTGCCTGGTTGTTTCCATTTTCATTCTTATATTCTTTAAACTAAATAATTAATCATAGGGGAACTTCCCTAAAATAAACATTAGATTTTTTCTTTTCCTTTTTTTGGTATTCGTTTTGTAGCCCACGTGGTTTAAATTATCTTTGAAAAGCTCTCAAATAAAAGACTAAAAATAAAGTTATTTTAAACCACACAAAAGCCTGCCTCTAGCAAAATCAACTTCCACACATTACATCACCAATGAAAAATAATTGCTTTACCATGCCATGAATGCTCTCTGACACATTGAAGTTGAAGTAATTGAGTAGCTGCCATTGAAAGGACAGAGAGATTGCATGTTTAAATCCAGAAGTGCATTACAGCATGCATCATGTGACATAAATAATACAAAGTTAAGATTTGAGTTCTGTGCATCGGAAACATGATGAACCCAATAATTAAAGGTAGAGTCTGCAGGATTTTTTAAAATAATAAAATGTCAATATGCACAGGAATAATCCTGCTTAATCGTCTCCTACGGGCCTCTTTACATTTGTGTCAGCGTCAGTGTCTGCCTCAACCTCTCTCCTCTGCCTGTATGTTTATGTTTTACTGTATTGGGACATTTCTGTGCCGTGAGTGAGCGTGGTTACATCAGCCAATCATAGGGCGCCCAGGCACAAGTGACTGAGCGTTGATGATCACAAATTGAAGCTAATCAGAGCAGTTACAATAGTGGACATAGCACAAGGAATGAAAGATACAACCAAAGTGAAACGCCCAAAAGATACTTTAACTAAATGAGGGTGAAGCTTGACTTGATTTTCAATTGCTTCCGGGCACTTGGAGAGCAGCACGGGACAAAAAGTGACACAAGTTAGCTTTTTGCTAATCAGGTATGTGTGTGTATGTGTCGAAAAACCCATTGGTTAGCTTGTGCTAACATGCTAAGTCAGGTGCACAGCTCTCGAGTCTCCCAAGTAGAAACACAAAGCTACAGGTGGTTTCTGGGCTAGTTAATGTGTTGACATAGTTATGGTCGGAGGCTGTGGGTGTGAGCTGCAGCTGGCACTGATCCAAGAAGGAGGGGCCCTGTTTAAATTATGTGTTTACTGCTTCTAAGTAACAAAAATCCCTGCAGACCTTACCTTTAACTTATTGATGAAACTATTACCAAATTGATTAGCATCACCATGGTCGGTTCATTTATCTCTATATTCACTTAGCCTACAAGGCTCCCAAAAAGGCTGGCTAGAGCCTGCCACACACATCTCCAGACTACCAGGAAAAAAACCATAAACTTAAATACATCCAAGTGCTGGAAAAAGGCACCATGTAAAATATTTAGTGATAACAAGAATCAATCATCAATCGACCTTCATTACCAGACTTTACTGTTACAAATGTCAAATCCCTGCAGTCCTGTACAGTATGTTATTATTCTGATGTGTCATGACTTCAAGTCAAACTTTACAGCTTCCAAAGTCTGTGCTTGCGTTGGCTGAAGTATAAATCTATATACTACAGGTAAAAACCAGCCAAACTTTGTGTTGTAATCTGAATGTATCCTGGCTGTGATTTTAGCATACTGCAGTGCAAGGTTTTCTTTCTTATTGCTGGAAAATCTGAAGCTGTGAACTGCATACTTAGAGAACCCATAAGCCCCAGAGTTTTGCAATGAAACTAATAAAGGTTCTTTTAAGCAAAGCGGCCTTCTTTCAGCCATGAGCCTGTGCCAGGGGGAGTATTCCTGCCCGAGGTTTGAGCTGCTTCCAAATCACGTAAACAACTGGATCAGATGTGTTAAATCCTGCTCCTTTAGCTCAAGATCAGTCAGGGAGCTGTCTACAAACTGGATTGTTCGTGCATTTCAAGGAGCAGAATAAGTATGGGGGCTTCTGTATCTTTGGAACTCAATCCTTTTAGTAACAGTGGGGGGAGGGCTGAGGAGAAGCAACAGTCAAAGGCATCTACATAGCTGAGAATTTTCACATGTCAACTCGACAGAGGTACTCTGGGATTCCAGACATATTCCCCATGACGAGGTCCGAATCACAATATTGATACAGCAGCTCACTGATGAAGAAATAAACACCACAGAAAAAGTCATCACAGCCAATCAGAGAGCCTCTGGCTTCACAAACTGCTCTCTTTGAATACGTCTGGAAATTCTTTGATTGAAAAGACTTTTTCAACAGGCATCCCTGTCATGTCCTGAGCTCTACAAGGAAGACTGACATTCTCGTCAAAAGAGCACAGAGGAGATACTGCACATCTCTCTAGAAGGTGTCAAAAGCTTTTTTTTTTTTGTTGGATAACCATTATAACATCAACATCAAGGACAACTCAGGCTTTTAGCTTGAACACTGGCCTGTCCTTGCATTTATGACAAGGGCAAGATGTTGAAGATAAATGAGATTAGGTACAAAGAGTGAAAGTGTCACGTCTTTCCAAGAGAGCATCACAGGCATCACCTGGTCTTGTCACAAACTGTATCACAAATCTGTTTCTTAAATATCTTAACAGTGAATACATAATCTGCAAGTCATAGTCTTAAAGGTAGAATCTGCAGGATTTTACTAAAAATAACAAGTCAACTTTTGCAGGAATGAACCTGCTTAATAATAACTTCTGGGTCTCTATACATGTGTGTCAGTGTCTGTGTCTGCCTCAACCCCAATCCTCTGCCTGTATGTTGATGTTTTGATTGTGTCTGGACTTGGGGTGGGACGATTAGTCAACGTAATCAACTACGCTGACAATAAAAATTCATCAACGCAAATTTTAACAGTGGACGCATCGTATTATTGTTTTAACTGTTGTTGTCATATGGTGAAATACCAAGCCGTAAATGCTCATCTGTAACTTCAGTTCACTGCATGAGGCACCACATTATTGGATACTTTTATGGGAAAAGATCCCTAAGTTCATACATAAGGAATATTGATGAGGAAATATCTCAGCGCCCCGACGGTACTGTGTGCTGACAGAGGCTCTGCATCTCTGGCTTGGACAGCCTGACAGCTCCCGGTGTTTAGCGCCTGATGACGTGATCCAGAGAGTCTTCTTCGCTCTTTGTTACAGACAGAGTTTTAGGATTTGAGTCACAAACTCGTGTCAAAGCTCCCCTAACTTTTTAAAAGTAAGGACATTTATCTGATGGAGCTCATTCACGCTCACACTGCACTGTAACACACAGTGGGGAGGGGGAGAGGTGGAGTGCACATGAGCGTGCATGAGCAAAGTGAAAGTAGGGCATGTAGGGAAACAAAACTCAACGCATTCTTATGGAGAGCGGAGCAAGACCTAATAAGCAACCAAACATTAGAAAACAAGCCCAAAGTTGCTAATAAGCGGTCTTGCCGACTGCGAACAACAACTTCAGCTGTAGCTACGTGGTCCAGAGTTTTGATCATAATTAGGGAAGGGTACCTTTCACATTTGAAATGATACGGTACTGATGCCCGGTACCTGGCAATCGGTACCGGTACTCAACAGTACCAAGTTACGGTACTTTTTTTGTGTTTATGTGGTAAAAAATATCAATTTGTTTAATAATGAAATATAAAAAAAATTCAATTTAACAAATTTATTCTTCAATATATAACCTTGCAATGCTGTGTTCATGTCCAGCATGGAAAATCACAGACTCTTCCACTCCCTCACAGTCACAAGGATGCATTTAGGTACATTAACATGGTACCTTTTGGTTTTACATGAATCGATACCCGGTACTTTTCACAGAATTCGGTCGGTATCTATAAAAGTACCTAATTCGATACCCATCCCTAATCATAATAAGCGCAATGAGACATCCTTATTGTGTTACAAGTTACACTGATCAAGTACTGCTAAATACTCATTAAATGAAAGAAGTATTTGCTTGATTAAGCAGAAATTAATTAGTTAGATTTTTGTTGATTGAACGAAAAATAGTGGCGAGATGAATCATTTGAATAATAACTATATGGGACAGCTCTAGTCTGGGCATTTCTGGGTAGATAGTAGACTTACCTTAGCCAATCACAGTGCGCCAAGTTAGCAGGTGCAGGTGACATGTAACATGTGCACCTTATTTAGTGAGAAGACAAAGCTATCCTGAGCCGCAACGATAGTGGACATAGCATGGAGCAAGAAAAAACAACCTCAGTGAAACAAAATGCCAAACAGATAAAGCTTTTTACTAAACGAGAGTGAAGCTAGGAGCTCGAGACTAAAATCCCCAAGACTTGCTAACATGCTAAGTCAGGTGCATGGCTCCCAAGTCTCTTCCATGGAGAAGAAATGCAATGCTACAAGTGGTTGCTGAGCTGGTAAATGTGTTCATACTGTCACGGTCAGAGGCTGTGGGTGTGTGCTGCAGCTGGCACTGATCCATTTCTGATTTAAACGTTGTGATTACCAACAAGTAGCAAAATTTCCTGCAAACTCTGGCTTTAAACTGTATCTTAGATGTATTTCTCAACATAAAGGTAAAAAATAAATTTATCTTAAAGCCTGATGATTGTATTGTCTGTTCTGTTTTGCTGCTTTAATAATTTTCTTTGGAACTCTGGCTTTTAAATGTATTTTGGGAAGTCAGTATAAAATATAGATTTTGTGGTCTTCCATGTGCTCTTTCCAGGCAGCATCTTATAATTTATTGAGGTAAAAAAAAATGTACAGAATGCCAAAAAGAGAGGAACAGACAGTGTATTAAAAGGTCAGGGCTGCCTGACTGTGGATCTGTGTGAATGCTGAAGTTCATAAGGCTGGGGCACATCATTAAAATACCCGATAGAGGTGTGAGTTTTTCACCAAGGTATAAAAGTGGCATCAAGTTTCACATTCTTCAAGTGGAAAAGTTAAGACGAAAAAAGTTAGAGGTCAAGCCAAGTCAAGAAAACAAGCCCCCTTTCCTGAGACAAACACAGACATGGTTTAACCTTACCATGCTGGTGAAACTGTAGACTCTCCCATTAACACACACATTATGAGTCTGACTCAAGAGCTCCACTAAAAACCAAGAGATGAGTCATTCAATACAGGAAAAAGATAACCACGGCAGATTAAGAAAAGATCTACTAACTGGATATAAATGCAGGTATTCCAAGAATCTCCTCAGCTGCCGCTTTGCTCAGAAACACACAGCATAATGAGATGTGTGTAAGGGGGGCTTTTCCACACGACAAGTTGCCTCTGTGAGCTGCTGATCCCAGGAAAATTCAAGCAAACATGTTAACTGACCAGTGACGACAGTGAATGACTCACCGACAGCAACGAGCCGTGTAGAGCAGCAGCTGATACAGAGTTTACACCTCTGTGCTGCTTAAATCCACATTACGTGCTGTAAAAGTAAATTACAAAACAGGATGTCTCAAATCTGCCCCTTTGGGTGGAGAAATTACATCTCAGCACGGCGGGTATAAATACCATTTGTGGACCAGAAAACGCCCTCAAAGCTCTTCCATCTTTCTCAAGCTTATTCCCTTTTTTCTGCAGTACATCGCATAGCATTACAAGAAAGTTTCAAACAAGGTATACATATTTTATTTTGTGTTTTAGTGACTCTACAAGGTGGCATTTCACGCCAGGGAGTCAGTGCAGTGCAAGTGGTTCAAACTCAAAGGGTTGCTAGCTCCCTGTGGTGAATGCAGTTATTTAACCGTCATTCAACTTCAAAAGCTTTCTTGACCCATTGTCGCTCCACAGAACTCGCCTTGAAGCTTTGACGAGGACTCAAATGTGGCAGAGTATGTGGCTCTGCAGAGAGACGTTTCCAAGGAAATGGTACAAACCAAGTTTTGCGGCTCTGTGTGATTAGAAACCAGTGAAAACTGCAAAATCTTTGTCAGCCGTTCAAGAATTTGATGAAAAACTTCTTTAAAAAGGACAAAAAATGCTATAGTCAAATTAGGAAAGTAGCAGAAGTGTATAATTTTGTTATTTTTGGGCTTCTATGCCTTTGGGTAGGAGAGAGGACAGTAGATAAAGCAGGGAATGAGGAGAGTGGGAAGTGACAAACAGGCTGGACTCGAAACCAGGCCACCTGCACGAGGGCAAAGCTCATGGAGCGTGACCTAAACCACTAAGCCATCAACGCTCCGGAGAGGGACTTTTTGATTCATTTAAAAAAAGTTCTGAATGACTATCAAACAGTATATTTGCTTTAAATGCTCTTTCTGACTAAGTAATATGTGAGCTACATTTTAAAAAGTCACTTCTGATTTTTCAGGAACCAAACCCTAGTCTTCTGGATGAAACTCGTGTTCCTTTTTGACTTCTGCACCACAAGCGATAGCCTACATTAACCAGTTTTTCTGCTCTCCAATCCTGCGTCACCTGACTTTACCCAAAATTAAAACAATAAGCTGGAGGACTTAGGAAATTACACTGCCAAATGACCCACAGCGTCATAATTGAGTGCATTAGGCCACCAAGTGACTCGCAATTTCTTACAAGTGCAAAATGAGAATAATCTAAGGTCATATATTTTGCATTCACACCTCTTGAAATGGGACTCAGTGAGTAACTGGTATTCTGCAAACTAAATGAGAATATGCAGCATGCTGCAGACTTTCACCTTAAAAAACCTAAAATAAGCCCAAATGGAAATCTTTACTGTTTGTATTTTGACTATTGGCTATTTTTTTATTTAATCTTTTAATACCCTACTGCTGCTAATATTGAGGAGACAAATTCCCCTTCGAACTGATACACTACAGACTGTAGTGGTGCGGAAACATTCAGAGCACCTTTGCTTGCTACAGTATAGGTTACAGACCTTTATACTGCACCCCTCTTTACTATAGGGATGTTAAAATCAACCAATCAAAAAAAGACATTTTCCAGTGCAAAAATGAAGCAATTCTTTAGGCTACATTTTGATTAAACTGAGATATCAACCCATTAAAATGCCTGAATTGGTGAAAGCTGATCAGTTCAAGATTAGTTTGCAGGTTAAACTCAAGGGTCTGGCAACTTGACATGTCAGGTAAGATGTTCAGAATGTTCTGTGCTGTTCTGAAGCACGCAGGCTGTGTGACTAACCTGTAATTCAGCTGAAGTGGTGCCATAATGTGACCATGTAGAGGTCTGCAGTGCCCAGTTTCCCACCTCTCAGGTTTGAATTCATCCACAGCTACGAGCCCAATGAATGGAAAGCAAAGTAACGCAGGCTCTTCAGAATGCCCCTTGTACAAAGACTGGTACGACATCTTTCTATACTTTTAAAGACATTCAGGCCTCAGCCTTGGACTTGTAGTACTAGATTAACTGACTTGTGCTAAGTTTTTTTTATTGTACGCCCACTTACATCTGTGAGCAAGGTGTGTTAAAAGGACTTATAGAGAACTCATGCAGAAAAAAGGCTGAGCTGTGATCTTAACTTTATTAAATCAGTTTAACTTTAGATTAGGGCTGGGCGATTATGGTAAAAATAAGAATCCCGATTATTTTAAGTGATAATGAAATCACAATTAATATACACAATTATTCATTTATTCAAAAACTTCAGTACTGATTTAAACACAACTTTAAAGAACCAGCAAGTGGCACATACAGTATTATTGATACACATAAGTCACACACACTCACTGTGGCTGCACATGGAACACAGACGAGCTATGAAGCACAGGAACTTGCATACATCTACACTGTGTGGCATATGAATTGTTTTTCTTCGATTATGTTGTTTTTATGATTGTCAGATGGCAAAATTGAAATCACGATTAAAATCAAATTTATTGTCCAGCCCTACTTCACAACTAATGATATCAATTTTTTCCATGTGGAATCAACCACAGTGCTGAACCACACTGCATTATGGGTGAGGGTGAATCATTTTTTCACCACTTTCTCTCTCAACTGGCTGTGTCTGATCACCTAAATCATTGGTTACAGATAACTAGCTAAAAAAAGTGAGACGATCAGAGTTATGCCTGAACAGCCTCTCCAGGTACAGTCTATATCAGGTATTCCCAGAGTCAAATATAAATATCAATAAATGTATGAATCTAAGGTTGTTTACACTCTACAAAATCTCAAGAACTCCCACAGTCAATGTGTTTCATTAAATGTGTTTATCATTATGTAAAATTGTGCTTCAGCTGACAGTTCAAAAAACACAAGTGTTGAGTAGGGACGGGTACCTTTCACATTTGAAACAATAAGGTACCGATGCCCAGTACTGGGCAATCGTTAGCGGTACTCAACAGTACCAATTTTGAGTACTTTCTTGCGTTTATGTGGTCAAAAATATCATTTTTTTTAATGACAAAATCACATTTTTTGAATTTCACATAATTATTCTTTAATATATAACCATGTAATGCTGTGTTCTTATCCAGTATGAAAAATCACCTGCTTTTTCACTCACAGTCAAAAGGATGTGTTAAGGTACCTAAACATGGTACCTTTTGATTTTACGTGAATTGAAAAAGTACCTATTCATCCCTGATTAAAAGTATGAAATGATGCAACAAGGCAAAACTTGGTGCAAAAAAAATGACAGTTCTGAGTAAGAAATATTTGGGATTCGAATTTTGCAGGTCACAATGGTGAAAAAAAGGTGATGAAAAAAAAAAGTAATAAAATCAAAATCACGATCCAGACGTCACAAAATCCTGACATACTTTCCCTATTTTTGCCAAACTTGTTGTCCCACATCTGTGATTTTTTTTGCACAAGGAGTAAAGTGAGTTTAATGTTTTAATTCAGTCAGAGGCATGCAACACTGCTTTCTGTGAAAGAAGAAGAGAAAACTTTAATTGATCATCAGGGGCTAGTTATCATTCAGATCACCGGATGGTTGCTTTCAAATACTTTTCTCCATGATGCGAGCCCTAAAGGCAAAAACAGTCTGAAATGGATTTGATATCGAAGTCCCTGCAGTCCATGAGGGGAAGACAGACAGCGGCAGCAAACAAACAGGCTATATCAAACTAAATTAAATTTACTTGAAGGAGATGAAACATCCGCTTAGTGTGTTGCTCTTGTCTCGTGAGAGTTTGGCAATGAGGGTCACAGTTTTCGATGTCGGGTGATCACACAAAGGGAATTACTATTTCTGAGAAGGCGCCCTGCCTGCCAGCTCTGTCATTTATTCACTTATCTTATTGAACTTTCATTTCATTTAGTTTTTAATTTTAGATTGGAATGACTACAAGACATTGTGACAGAGCTCCAAGAAAAGAAGCAGAAAAAGAACAGTTAAAATCAAATAAATAAAAACCTCTAACTTTATCAGAGAGTTGCACTTTGAGCAGCAAAATGGGCTGAACATTATTTCCCTTGATCTAATCTTACTGTTGCCGGAAGGTTTCGTTACAAATGTGCCAAAATATGAGCTTGGGGCTGGATATGTGTTTACTGTTCCCTTGTTTTGTCTGTGAAAGTGACCTCTACAGCTATCACAACAAAGGCAGAAATAATAAAGCAATGCTTATCATTTTCTGACCAAGCTACAGCTAAATAGCCTGAAGTGTCCTATAAGAATGTTTTTTTCACATTCAGATAAACAATACTAATTTCAAAGTGCATAAACCTATTTATGTCTCTTATGACACTGACCTAACAATAGACTCTAAGGCTGGATATGAGTGCTTGATTTATAACTGTGGGTTTTGGTGGATTCAGATGGCCAGATGGAGAGTATTCCCCTGACCTGGTTAGTGGAGCCTGCTGCCAGTAGATGCAAGCCTAGAGCAAAGCGACCATTTATCAGTCCCTACAGGATTTTTCTGGGCTTTTTTGGGGCTTTCTGTGACCTGGAATGTCTGATTTTGTGGCCACTTCTGAGAGGAACTGTTAAATCTGCTCTAATAATCATGACTGAATTGAGTTTTTGATTAAGATGTGACAATAATTACAGCTCTTCAATTTGTCTCCAGTTTTTGTTACAAGAAGCGGAGCTCTGATTGGTTAATCAGCAGGAAACCGACCAGTGTGAGGGCCTTCTAGAGACTTTTATTATGCTCAGATTTACAACTACAGATTGGTAAAGTTACACCAAAAATCAAAAAGACACTCATCTATTTTGACTAAATTTAATTTATGGTGAGGGGTTAATTTAAGGGTCTAACATTCGCAGCATAAAGCTTACTCCCTAAACAATTCTGCTGATTTCTGACCAAAAATCTGCTCTCTCCTTCTTAATCACTGGTGACACACCTCCTACTGCTTCTGCTCTCACACTCTGGAGGAGTAAAGGTCAGGACGCAAAGTCTGGCCATGTCTCATTTACAGACACACACATGCACATGCACACAAAAGAGGAGAGAAATGCAACAAAACTGTCCGTTAAAACAAAAGCAGAACACACGCTGAAGATGGCTACTGTAGAAGTATGTCTAAAGGAGCGCTTTCTCTTTGATACGAGGGAGAACAAACGGCAGCCATGCCCCGCTAAGGGAGCGCTGAGATGAGCAGATTGATCCTGGCAGGTCTTTGTTGTTCCTCTTGTTTCTTAATGGGGCCTGATAAGAGAGGCTCCAGATCAAAGACGCGTCCAAACTGTCTGAGCCCGTAGTTTAAATGCAGCATGAAAAAGTGCTTATGAGCGCTCTCTGTGTCGCTCAGCTTTCTTTTCAGCTAGACTTGAATTGATTTACGTGAAATAGAAACCATAGCAGTGATTTCACAACCTTTTGCGCATTTCCTTTCAAAACTCTGAGTTTAAACAGCCATAGGCTTGTTGATAATATGAATCCCATTCAGACAAACAGCCCGGGTCAGAGGTGGCATAATCGAAAGCAAAAGAAGCTTTTATGAGAGGTTTGTCTTTTATGCTACCTGTAGTTTTCCTGAGGAGGTGTCACATGGGATTTAAATGGAAATCAGTAATTAGAGAGCTCTACTTGTGTGTGTGTGCTTCAGAAATAATAAGAGGTAATGAATGGTTAGAACAGCATTAAATGAATACAGCAGTTAGTGCAAATGTGCAATTATTAGACTATAAATACAATGATTTACACAAGAGGTGGAAAGGCACCTGTGTCTGTAGCAAAAACATACTGATCTGAATGTGTCTGTGTCTGAAAGATGCTTCGAATCTCAGTTCCTATATCGACCAGGAGACCTGAGTACACCACACACAGCATCATGTCAGCAACAACAAACAAGAAGCAAGAGCTTGAAGATCCTCCGGCATCATTAGTAGTCCCCTGTAGAGAGCACTTCGGTTCTCCAGAGAGACACGACAAAAGAACTAGACAGTGGCTTGAAAGTAGTGTGCTGACTTTGTTCAGCTGTATATTTCGAGCTACATGACCAACTTGTTAATGCATTTCACACAGCATCACATGGATGGGAAAACTACTGTTAGCTGAAAAAATACCACAAACACAGCTTGTGTTCTGCAGGAAATTCTACACAGGTCCTGGTGATAAAGTATGTCCTTGGCATTTTCCTCAAAGGGGCTCAGTTGTTGAGACCGCATGTTAAAGTGATACTCCGGGATGGAACAAGTTGGGTCCTATCACAAGGTTTAGGGCAGAAATTACCCCTACAGCAGTGATTTTGTGCAGCAGAAGCCCAGGGCGCACGCACCAAACACCCCCTCCCTGCTCGTCTGCCAGTTTCCTCTGCACTTGGACGGGGCCAATTTTTACTTGACCAAAAACACAAATATGTGTTTTTGTGTATATAATATTGGTCTGCATTCACACTTTATTTAGAGAATGTTCAGCACGTAACTTTCACACAAAAACACCGCTAAATAAGGCTCTAGTTCGTATTGTGTCTCTTCGTCCTGGCAGACTACCTGCGTTTGTTTATATCTGGCACGCTGCGCGCGCAGACTGATACACTAAGCGGCGAGCGCCTCGTAGCCAGCTGTGGCTCTGCCGTGGAGGTAGCGCCGTTTTACAACACAATGAGAACTAGAGCCTTATTTAGCGGTGTTTTTGTGTGAAAGTAACGCGCTGAAAATTCTCTGAATAAAGCATGAATGCAGACTGATATCAGATTTTTTGGTGGGAGTCCGTTTATTTGTGTTTTTGGTCAAGTAAAAATTGGCCCCGTCTGAGTGCAGAGGAAACCGGCAGAGGAGCAGGGAGGGGGTGTTTGGTGTGAGCGCTCTGGGCTTCTGCTGCACGAAAACACTGCTGTAGGGGTAATTTCTGCCCTAAACCTTGTGATAGGACCCAACTTGTTCCATCCCGGAGTATCACTTTAAAGGTGACCGAGCTATGAGAAAGTCCTGCTCATCCACTTCTATGCTGCTATCAGGTCATAAGAGCTCTTTATGTAAAAGCAAAATGTGCTGTTGTGCACCTCATGTTCAAGGCTGAAAAAAATCTCCCGACGTAAAGATGTTGATGCGATCCACATAACTTTTAAAAAATATATATCACTTTAAAAATGTATCTTAGCATCTATTGTTTTTATGAGACCTTTGTGGTCAGGGGTTTCAGCTTTTTCTTATTCTGATGTATTCCTTTGTTGTGTTTCATATAAAATGCTATTAAAAAGTAATCTAAGCAGGCCAACAAGTCTGAACTGCCAGTGCTGGACTTGAGACATTGTGCAAGAGGGAAATTGTGTCTGAAAAGAAAAATAAAAAGAATTTCCATGTGTTGCATAAATTTCATGCAAAAATAATTTTGTTGGGGTATCCCTTAAATCAAAGAGCTGAACCAAACACAAAAAATTACTTGTCATTTTTTTCAGAAACTCCACCTCTCTAAAACTGCATCATTTTTAATCCTTTGGAATCTGTGAAAAACTCTTAAAGATGTTTAAAAGAGCTGGCATCATCAGAGCTGCTAACCACACTTGTGCTGCTAGCAGTAAAAGCCACGCAGGGTCCTGTAAATTCAACTTTTGCAGCAGGAACACAGAGCTCAGTGACTTTCAGCAACTCTCTGAGCCCCTTGTTTATTCCCAAGATGAGAGCGGCAGTTCAGGCTGAGCTACACTCACAGTCGCGTTCATTTGAGCATGTTTACTTGCGCACACTCACACAGCAGGATTAACTATATTAGTTCTTACTAAGAAAAGTTTCTGTTGCGTTACTTCCAGCATGGTGCAGAAGATGAAGCCTAATTAAACCAAGCAATCCAACACTCTTAAAACTTTTTAGCGGCCAAAATTGTTCAGCAACAACCCCAATTAGACGACCGCATTTAAAGAGGCTTTTATCCATAATCCTTCAGACTCCCACAAAGATACAAAAACATTATCATAACTCACACTGGGATTCAATTTAAAGGCCATGCAGGATAAATCACAACATAAAAAGCCTTTTTGATAAATGCTCAAATGCTCCAGCAGCTCATATGAATTAGTGAGAAGTAATCTGCTGCTCCTAATTACTGGAGACAGATTGAGATGAGATTATCCCACACCCTTATCTATGTTATGAAGTTCCATTCAGGGTAATTTGAAATGGATGAAGCTACTCGGAAAGATTATTTCAAGAGTGGTGCAGTCTGTGCCTTTTGGATGCATGACCTTAGAGGCTTTCTGAATTATAAACGGTAAGAGAAAGGGAAGTGTTTTCCATTACTGGCTGTTGTTTGAGTGCATGTTACGGTGCATTTAGATTGATTTGGAGATAAAAGTCACCACCCTGTAGTTCCAAACTGATTGATCATGTTTATGAATTTATTATGGGAGGCTTTCTGCTCAGAAAAATGAACACTTCTGCAAATAATGACCAATATATGAGGTTGGAGGTGCAACACTGAGTGACTACTCTGAAATTTGAGAGAAAAGTGACAATTTCCTCAAAATAGTCAAGGGTTACATCATGGAAAGGGACTTTTTTAATTGTTTACTTTATTGTTCTATTATTCCAGTAAAACTGCCTTGTGCACGGTAAAATGTATCTGCACTTACGCTCATGGCAGCTCTTTCATTGATGATCAGGACACATGCAAGTCATCAGGGAGAAAAACACAGTCATGAGGTAGAAATTAAACACTCGCTGAGCTCCCTGCGAGCGCTGCTTCCGCTTAATAAATGTAATAACTGGGTAAGTGAGGCAGCCAGTCACAGCGCACAAAGGCTCTGTGAGGTTATCTTTTGTCTGGGAGCTGTCACTGCTGCATGCCAGCTGAGGTGTAAAACACAATAGAGACAGATTCCTTGTCTGTTCCCTGAATCAGCCAGTTTCTGGAATAAATTGATGATTTATGAACCCAATCTGTTCACTGTGTTAATCCGGGAAACATCATTAGCGCGCTGAGATGGCAGTCTTTCAATCTAACACTGTGCGTCCTCATTCAGAAAGTTTTGTTTTCTTTCTTTAAACGCATACGCAGACTTTCCACTGTTAATTTTGGCTTTTGGTGAAATCTTGGTCCCGTTTGGTCACAGTTTGGGAAAAAAAAATTGCCTTTTTGTGGAGAGGAAGACTAAGCAAACACCAAAGTGAAAAGCGGGTAAACATCCTTCACAGACAGAGTCTTTTAACGACTGAATGTTGAATCAGCTATAAATACACAGCTATGTTATAATTGTTTTCCTCTGCCATCTAAACCAATGAGCCTCGAGGTCCACTGCGGTGCAGCGAAGGACCACATCAGTGGGAAAATGCACCATACCTCAGAGCCTGGGCGAACTGCCTGTTGAATGCACAACAGCCACAGCCAAAACACACACAACTAACTTGGTACGCTGCTCATGCTTGAGTGTGTGAGTGCGTGTATGCGTGTGTATGTGCGCGTGGCAGGCCCCTCAAGTACACCTACAACAAAATCTATAAGTGAAATTACAATCACCGGCTCAATCATTACAACCTTCAGAGTGCTGGCATTGTCCGGGTCCTTCTGCTGGAGTTTTGAATGAATTATTGACTCGAGATGACTCAATTCAATCAGTTGAGCGACGTGTAGCACACACAAAACTCAGCTTGGTACAAGAACTGGGTTACACAGCTTCACTTTGCACAAACACTGTGGTGTGTAGAGTACAAAAGCCAATCAGGAATCCTCAGTCTACTTCCTTGTGTCAACACAAAACTTTGTCTCCATCAGAGGAAGCTCATCAACTATTAATGTGCATCTGTTAACGCTGCAGTTCCAGAAGCTTAACATGCAGCACAGATTCAAATCTGAAAAGTCAAACTCTTCTTGTGTATGTTATATTTTTCAGTAAGTGCTTCAACAAAGTTGTTTACCTTTTATTATTCACATCTTCTCTTCTGATGTTTTCTGCTAAAACTGGCACAAACACTGCATGAATAATGATTTTCAAGAGTTGTGATGTGCAAGTTTTTGAGGTGGTTCCTGCATGTCAACATGTATGTGCCACAAATGACATTTTTCCCATCATCACCAAATGCAAAGCACTGAAAAGCACGTTGCAGTCACAGCAGCTCCTCTACCTGCTCCCTGACAGGCTGCAGTGATGTGAGCACACAGGAAGCATCACTCAACATCAGCAGACTACTAATGCAACATCAAGATAACAGCTTGCTTTTTGCACAAGATTTCTACTTGCACGTGTATCCAAAACTTAGCAGATAATCGGACTTACCAGACACAAAGTGCTGAGTACTGAGATGAGTAGAAAGTCCAGGTTGTGCAGCAGCAGCAGAGCGGATCCCATCCCGGACCTGAGGCAGATCTACCTCCCCGGCGCTCAAACCGATGATGCTCAGATGAGATGATTTTAGACTACTTAACTCTCTTCAAAGTGGAGCGACTCGCGTTTTTGCTTACTCCATCTGGCCTGGCGATGCTTATAGCTGCCCGTGAAATCATAACTCAGTAATCGCCTTCGATTTAATTTGCTATAATCTGACTATATGCTCCGGCTCAGCCCGCTCTCTCTTTATTTCTCTGCATCTGTCCTTTTTTTTCCCTTCTTCTGAAATTACATCCACATGTCAGAACTATTTATGTCGCTCTCGCTCTGCGGTGGGAAGTTCAAATGATTCTTTGTAGGGGGAAGAAACCAACGCTGTATTTTTAGGTCTTTTAAATTTCCCCTCAGACTAACTTAAACACTTCAGTATGGGGCTGAGCGCCTTATGGCTTATTCCAGTCTGCCTTTCCAAATGTTAGATCAGTGTTGGACTAAAATAATGTGTCACTCCATCACTTTGTCGCTGTTGAGTTTCTCTGTTTGATTCTCTGTGACTCATGTCACCATAAACGCAACATCTACTAACGCGCAGTGGAGCAGCAGGGTCAAAAAGGCTTCAAATGCAACATTTAACTGTAAAAACAGCGTGACATGACAGATTTTTCATTGAATTCTCTACTTCAGTGACATGAAACCACAACACGACACCTTTCACTGTCTCCCGCTTCAGTGTAAAAACTCAACATGGACGAGTGTCATGAATGTCATTTTCGACAAAAAAAAAACACGTTCTGCTTCACCTAAAACTAGCATGGCAGTTGTACAGCAACTGAATGTATGAAACTCCCAAACGAGGCCAAAAAAAAGGACAGAAACGGCAACTTAACTTCAAAAATGTCTACTTACTACCGAGAGAAAGCCAAAACGCACCCTGACGCTCACACGTTTCGCACACGCCTGAGTGTTGCTGTAAAAGTCGAAGTTTGTCGTGTAGTGAAGCGGCTCCAGATGTGGCAGGCAGCAGGTCGTGTTCACTAGTGAGTATGTGGATGGAAAAGGGGGGGCGGAGAGGAGGCAGGTAGGGTGGAGCGTAACGCGCTCTGATTGGTGCGCGCTCTCTTACGTGGGAATAAACCACGACTCCGAAATGACATATTTTCTCACCCCTCAAACAAACTCTACATTCAACAGATCGCAGGGCCTTTGCCAAACCACTTTTTCCCCCTGCAGTCTCTCAAAAAGTTGCATCTAGTAGGATTGAATTACCGAGACATAATGCAGGAGATGGCAGTTTATATATCAGGGAACCTTTGCTGCTCTGCTGCGAATTCAATCAGGGCTCTATTAACAGTTCCCCCACCCTATTTTAGCTTGTGTTTGGACATTAAACACTGGATTGTCAGAAATAAATAGTTGAAGAATTCATGAACAATCTCATGGCAGGAAAGGTGCTTATTTTGTTACCCGAACATTTATTTTCAGACACGTCTTTTTCTGTGCTGGTTCATTTCACTCATGGATATTTTGTTGACTTTGGCCTCACTTTGACATTCATTTCCTTATTGTTTGAGGTCTTACAGATCCCACCACTGCTGCATGGATTATACTACTACTACTACTAGTTTAATAATAATGATAATAATAATAAGAAGAAGATTAGATGATGATGATGATGATGATGATGATGATGATGACGTTGATGATAGCTGCAGAGGGAAGTTAATTTACTTCAAACTTTATTATCTTTTCTTATTTGATCCTCAGTGTTGACCATGAAGCTCTGGCATTAAAACAAATAAAGAAATAACATGAACTTCATGGGCTTTCCAAGAATAAATCTGTTTTTTATTCTTTCAGGAGTTACTTTCTTAGGTATACATTATTTAGCATAGCCTTAACAGATTCTGCATATAAATGCATTTATGTGTCCTCTACACCAGTGGTTCTCAAACTTTTTTTTCCGCCAAGTACCCCCTAACAAGCATAAAGCAGTTTTGGATGAAACAAAAGAACATAGCACTGTTCTCTTAGTGTCTATTGAATATGATATTAAATTTGTGAACTTAAACTTATATTGGATTTAAACATTGATTAAATAAATGGTGATAAAGGAATTTTGCTTAGTTGCTATTTTTTTAATATACATCTTTGAATCTTGCGTATCACTGCTCTACACCATACTCTTCCAATCTAGTCTCCAGCGATAGGAGCTAGAAAAAGTTGTCCATCACTCTTGCAAAACTCCTACAGAGCTGTGATGGGTTTTACCTGAAAGCTGCTAAGAGGAGTTTGAAAGTGATCATGAAAAAGTCTCCCTTCTAGATACATGCCTGATTGTAATCCACAATTTAAAATGAGATTATCAGCGCCAATATTGCAGGTGGCTTTGTAGCTTCCCAATCAGATTAAGCACTGGCACATAACCAGGATTCACCAACATTATACATTACCGACATGTCTTAGAGCACTGGGCTGTTAGTGGTGCTATGTATGGACGGCTGCTAAACTACAGTTTGCTAATTGTCACGTTAACCTAAAGATACGTCGTAGCAATCCTTATTTATAGACATGAACTTTGGTGATCATAGGAATGAATGAGGTCACACATTCGAGCAGTGTAAATGAGTTTCCTCAAAGAGGACCGGTTCTGTCTCAAGAGAGAGCTTCTTCTTCACACCCGAGAGTGATGAGGTTTTCTGGGCCCATTCAACAGGGAAGATGCCCGGGATTGACTCAAAGCTCTTTAATGAGGCACAATCTGGCTTGGAGGGCCCAGAAATCCCACAGAAGGGGCTGGAAAGTGTTGCCGGGAAGAGGGGGATGTCGGGGTCAACTTGTTCAGCCTGCTGCCACCTAACCCCAGATAAGCCAGATAGTACAGATGGATGGATAAATCTGAGCAAACTAAGTATATCTTCCCTATTTCTTCCCCATTAATCTGCACCCTGATTTGAGGACCAAACTTACTTAGAATACATTGAACAGTTAAAAGTAGCCATTACCCACAATAAATAAAATTTGTTATCAGCACATTAAGAACAATAATATACTGTAAAAGGTCATCATAGATCCGTTGTAAATTAAGTTTTGAAAATTCACCTGATGATTGTAAACTTTTACTTTTTTAGGTTTGTGAAAGCTTTTTCCACTCTTGTTTGACTTAATTGTTTTAGGCCTGACCCATCAAAAAGTAGCCAAAGTTCAGTTTTTTGGAACTGAAATGTTAACTAACCCTTTTAACAGAATCAAAAAAAAAAAAAAAAAAAAAAAAAAAAACTCAAATACATGCAAATTGACAGTGTTTACTTGTTGTCACGTTAGCCAACAGATACATCAGAGCCAGGCTGCCAATAGCGCTACATATAGCCAGCTACCATAACATTTGCTTGAGGTCACATCTCAAACTGTAGCGCTACGTAACTGTACCGATAAATACCTTACCTTGTGCGTTGTATTCAATAAAAAGTTGTCTTGAACAAAGAAAATTTGTTTTAGTTCAATCTCCATACAGTTTCAAAACAAAAACACACCTCGCTAAAAGTAATTCACTACAGTGTGCGTGAGACTCTGGGCCAGAAGGTGGCAAGGTAGTCCAATTAAACAGAATCTAGATCCTCCTCATAGCATCTTTAAGGAAACTATTCATTGTGTTGATGGGATTGTGATATTTGAAACTAATGTATCAGATATGATATGTTTGGCAATATACAGCATATTTCACTGAACATATCTTCCCCAAGATGTTTGCGGCAGCACAAAATGTTCTTTTAACATCAACCTCAGACACAGGGCATGTGAAAGCACACTTTTCACAGCTTGAGTAACCCAGAACTGAACAACAGAACTGTGCTTTATTTAATTTTATTTTTCAGATGCATTCTGTAAAATAAAAAACACCCCTCTCAGACTAATATTTGTGGGCAGTTCTTCTAAAGAGACATGGAACTTTGAGGTATCTAAGGACGAGTCTGAAAAGGTGTTTGCAGTTTATAAGTGAACATAGCTTGGCGGAAAAAAATGATCCACCTATGCTTAATGTGTGTTCTAGAAGTACTGCTAAATGAGTAAAATATTCCAGGTACTTTTAAATGCAGCAGCAGATTGTGTAATCAACTCATTTCCTCCCTCTACTGTGAGCAACACATCAGAAAATACAGAAACACATGAGCACACACACAGACAGGAATAGCCTAGGTGTATAAGCTTTTACAGGGATGGATGGCCGTGAAGGACTAAGACAACATTATCTGTAATGTTTCAGCATCACATTCATTCACTGCCATACGTCTCTGATTCACAGAGAGCACAGACTGCACAAAAGCCAGTTCACGGCCGAGTCATTCACTCTCAAGAGGAATCTCATGCTGCCATCACATGATATGACACCAAATTAATCTTTAATTTCTCCACGCTCATTTCAGCCAACAGGATGCATGTTGGGACATAAATGGGCCTTTCAGTTGACATCTAATTAAATATTAACAGCCTGGTCGCCCCATAACATTATCTCCAGAAGTTTAAGTTCTTTAAAGTTTATAACAAAGTATAGCTGTATGCAGATTTTTGTGTTTATGTTTCTATGTAGATCTAGACATGTGTTATAAACTGATGCAGTGGCAGATAGTGTGTATGTGTTAATTTGTAACTACCATCCCATCCCATTCATTCTTTGGGAGGCACCATGGCATCAGTAGCTATTGCAGACCACTGGATTTGCACAAGTTAAGTCTATGAGGCTCCCTTCTCTTCACAAACCCCCATACTTCTGATTGGCTCAGCCCTCTGCAGGCCTGTCAGGGGTTCAAGCACTGAACTTATAATTCCAGCAAGTCTGCTGAGGATCTTGTGCTATTTTTACAACAGACCATTTTTCAGCAGTTTACCTACAGATTCAGTGAATTCTACAACAGTTAAGTATGTAGCAAATTAAAAATATATACATTTAGTTTGGACATCCAGCATTGTGACTTTACATCAATGTTTAAAACATGGGAAAGTATGATACCCCCTCTTTCAGGTATTGAAAAGTAAAGCTAATGCAAAGGTGCCTCAAGGCGTCGCCCTGTTGGCTATGGCTGCCTTTTGCAGCAGCTCTCTCTTCTTTGTCCGTTTCTTGTAATTTTTTTTGTCTCTTTTTCATAATCTTTGTATTTAAAGTGGATCATTACTTTGTATGGCTCATTTGTTGGTCATGGACACCAAACTTTTTGTGGCTTAAGTGATATTTTCACCACTTTTTCTCCTGTGTTTGTCTGGAGATCCTACATGTAACCATGGCCGTATTGTTTACATGTGAACCCAGCTGTTAGCAGTCTGTAGCATGTCAATGCTAACTGGTGTAAGGCCTGATGTCTTCCCACAAGGTGAGGAGAGGAGGAGAAGGAGGTGAGGACGACGTGCTGGTTCTCAGGTGTGAGCTAAGAAGTGAGGACATGGACCCGTCCTTCCATCCATTGTTACTGGGAACATAAAATCTATCTCCAATAAGATGGACGAGCTAGCTGTGCTAACCCCACAACAGAAGGAATACCAGAGGGCAGAGTAGCATCATGCTATTCACAGACATGGCTAATGGAGCTAACACCAGACACGAACCCCACATTGGAAGAGCTTCACCTGCTGTCAGCAGACAGGATCTAGGAGACAGAGATGGAGCATGACTGAAGAAGCTCAGTCCTGGACCCTGTGGAGGTGGAGGCTGGCTGAACTGGAGAATGATGGACAAGCTGACATCATCTGTTTTCTTATGGACCTTTTTGCACTTTCTATACACTTTCTTACTTTTATTTTATTGATTGCTGCTGTGTCTTCAATTTCGTTGTACTTGTTACAATGACAATTAAGTTCTATTCTATTCTAAAATACTGTGTTCTCTTACATTGACCTAGCAGTGTAGAATGCCCTTGTACAGAGGCTGCAGTCTCCATCACAGTAATAGGTTCAACTCCTGGTCATGACCACGTGCTGCATGTTATCCCATATTCTCTACTCCTGTTTCCTTTTTCTACTGAATACAGAGGGAAAAAATCAGTAGCTCATTCATAAGTTAGGGGGTGTCAGTCAGTGTGGCAGCTGCCATCTTTGGACTACCCATCACCTCCTCAGAAAGTGACAGGTGATCTCAGAGGAACTACATTTCCTTCTTTTTCTATCTTTTTCTTAAAAATATCCTCATCAGAATTTAAACTATCTCCTTTGGTTTGGATCTGCTATTATCATTATTTTTTTCTGAAAAAAAGGAAAAAAGGTGCACCAAAATGGGCAATTTTCTTCTCTATCAATCTCCAACACACATTTTATAGTAAGCAAACAACGCATCTTCATTGCAGGTTGGCAAAAATTCATGGTTATTTGTCTCTTTTCTCTTTTATTCTGACAAACAAGATCACCTTTCATAAAGTGATGATCCGCAGAGTTTTTGTCCCATCAGACAACAGTAACAAATTTAGGAGAAGTGTTTGAACCTGATCTTACATATGAAACACAAATGCACACACACCTTAGAAAAAAAAAAAAACATCAGGGGGTTTGTGAAAAACATTACCTTAAGTTGACTTTTTTGGCCAAGGAAAATAACAGCAGTGTCCTGTGATTTTTAGAACACTCCACTAAAATGCAAGTGATTGGTCTTTTTTTTTCTTTGACAACAATTATTTGCACTGTGTGTTTATCAGTACAGCAGATGGGTTTCCAATGGAGGTATCTGATAGCCTGGTGCTTCTCATAAAACAGGTTACCCTGTGCATCTGCGTGATAAGCAGAGGCCCTATCAGAGCTGGAGTATTTGATGATTTGGGAATGATGAGTTTGCTGATATTCAAAGGGCTTTCATCTTTGCAGATTCTGCCCTACATATGCTTGCATTTTTTATTTTTTATTTTCAAAAGAAAACTGTCGTGCTTGCTCAAAGCTGGCAAACATACATTATTATTCCTGAAAACTCTGCCGGTGCATATGCAAACAATAGATTCTGAGGTGTGCGAGCAGAAAATTGCTTTATACAAACTGAACATGGTGTCAGCCCTGTGAGCAAACTTTAGAAAAGTCAGTCTGCATGCTGATGGTTGGATCTGCTCGGTAGGTAATATGAATGCATCTATATTAAACACAGACTGTTTCATAAGCAGGTACAAACTGATTATGAAAAGCTTCTTACTCAAAGGCAACATAAGGGTTATACATATTGAGCTTAAACCATGTATTTTATTTAATATTCAGTATTCATAAAGTCTCTTCAAATTTTTAAAAATGTACTACAAAAGAAATTGATGAGATATCTTAATCAGATTTATACTGCATGCAGCAGTTATCAAAGTTTTTAACCACATGGCATTTGTGTATCAACATGTCCTGTTGATAAAAGAGGTTCTGTTAAGTGAATGCAGGAAAAAATGGCTACTCCTCAACAACAACAAAAAGGTACAATGTGTGTCATGGTGTAATGAAACAAAATTGTACACGCAGACTTGGCAAAACTTCAGGGTTATGTTAAAGATAGTGTATCGAACAAAGATACACTGATCTGAAGCAAAAGATCAAGGATGCCCTTTTCATTATTGATGAGGCTTTTCTACAGTGAACATGGGAAAAATAAATAAATAAATTAACACATAAGTAAAAATCAAGTACTGTCTTGTTGTGCTCAATGCAACTAATGGTGCCTAAAGCTATTCTAAAAAAAGTCAACATCTATGTGTCAATGTTTACAAGAAAGAGGATATATGAAACTTCTGTGCATGAAAACGTGACCCATCAGGATACCCCTCCATTTGTGCATATTATGCAAGAGGAGTTGGAATTATTGGGGTCTATCAGCTTCAATCAAAATTGAATTAAATCAAAGTTGGATTTTAATCTTGATCAAATAAAATTTGTTCAAAGTTTATAAGTTAAAATTTGTATTTTTTGACAATTTCTTGTTACCCAGCTGCGTCAAATACAGAATTGTGATGAGTTAGAACCCAATGACAGCAGGAACTGATTCTTTACACTACACCACAGGTAGCCTGATTCATATCACATACTTACACTGACATGTATCATATCCATCTGCAGGAAAGAGTCTGTCATATTTACCACTACTAGATCACAAAAATGCAAAAATGTAAGCCCTGATCTCGACTGGTCATGAGAGTCAGGATACAACAGTTATCAGGTATAAGAGTGAGAGCAGCATGAGGAGCTACTGGACCTCAGCTATCTCTGATACAGAAGAGTGGAGAGAGCAATATCCTGTCCTGCAATCCAGGTACCAGAAGCAGAACTGATTGCGACAAAGTAATCTCAACCAACAGTTTCCGTGACACCTTTTTTTAGCTGCATAAATAAACATTAGAAATAAAATAATTAAAAATGTATTTGTCCCAATTTTTTGTGCCTTTGTAGCCACGTCATAATGCTAAGGTCCTGCTCTATCTACCGAGACCTCTTTCACACGACAACATTTCATCCAAAAATGCAAAAACATGGTGAAAAAAATTTGCATTTACGCGGAAAACACTACGGGACTGAAAACGCTTTAGTAAGCATACCAAGCCTGTAGCTGGCACTATATCTGTCTTGTACAGGAGCCGCTTGCACCTCCACCAAAGTAGAGTAGAGATGACTATATGGTGTATTGGCAAATTCTAGGAGCAACAGATGCACATTTTGTTGAAAGACACTCGGCAGATTGAGCAGATTCAGCAGCACAAGCACAACATAGTAATCTGCAACCATCATAACAACAGTACTGTTGCCTACTGCTGTATGCCCCTGTGCGAAGCTGAGCGTGACGTCAGTGTTTCCACTAAAACTCTTCATCTCCCACTTAAAGCTCCTGCAGGCAGTTTCTTAACAGTTATGTAGATGCAAAAATTAGCATTATGGCTTTATTGTGTGTTACAAATACAAACACAACCATCCATTCAAAGATTTTTTAACTTCAGTTAAATCAATTTTAAAGCCTCTAACATGAGTGAGGGGTGGGTAGTAGAGTCTATTTACTGCAAAGTCAAAGCAATGCCTTTTTTTTACTTACTGCAAGAGTGGTACTCTAGGTTGTTGAAGAAACAGTCAAAAAGACCCCCAGCGCATGTACAGGGTAGCTTTCACAGAGGGTGCTGAAAGGCACCAAGGTGGCTTTCAAGATGTCAGCATCTAAAAGAGTTGTATGACCCGAAAGGGATTGGAAAAATGTTCGAATCAATTCTAAAACAGACAGAGAACCAGGGAAGGAAGACGTAAAAATGAGTGATGGGATGTTTTTTTAGACCTGTGAGAAGCCTTGAGCTGCTGCTGCTGCTTCTTTTTTAGAAGATGGGAGGGAGAGAGTGGTTTTGGGATCACAGCTGAGAAGAAAGAGTGACAATCTTCCAGTCTGATGGAGATGAGTGCAGAATTGTTTTGATCTTGGAAAGAGGTCTTAACTGAATGAAACAGGTCTGAGGGACTTGGAGGTGTGAAATGTTATAATTCTAAGCTAAGCTAAGCTAAAAAAAAAAAAAGCCTTTTGACACTTGTTTCTACTATACCCTGTTGCAGTGCAGCACAGACTGTACAAAATGAATCTTCCGTTTTCAAGACACTCACAGTATTAATACATCTTCCCTTTTCCATTTCCTCTTCTTCCCTCTCCATTCATCCCTCTGAGGTCAAATCATTGCTGTCACCCTATCAGACACCTTCATCTGCCCAAGATTCCTTCCTTCTCTATGTGACTGCATTATTTGTGTGGCAAAAATTGCACCCTGCTGCTTCTCCGGGAGGGCACTGTATGAAAAATCTTAGATCTCTTTCCAATCCATGTGTTTCTTTTTTGAAAGGTTACACATGCCTCTTAGCCTGTAGCTGTATCTCCATGACGCTGTTCTTGGCTGCGGTACCCTTCTAATCCTCAGTGCAGAATGCCTCACAATCGATTTTTGTAGGTTTCACAAATACTCTGCAAAGAGCAACAAAGCAGACATGAGCTCACTATGAAAGCTCAAATGTTGAAGCATTTTCATTTTAAAGGTAGAGTCAGCAGGGTTTTCCTAAAAATATAAAATGTCAACTTTTACAGGAATAATCCTGCTAAATTGTCACTCTGTGTCAGTGCCTGTGTCAGTGTCTGTGTCAGTGTCTGTGTCTGCCTGTCGCCCTCTCATCAGCCTGTATGATAATGTTTTGGTTGTATCGGGCGTTTCTGGGTGGAGAGTAAGCATGGTTACCTCAGCCAATCACAGCACACCCAGCACACCAAGTGACTTGGGGTGTTGATTAGCGAGTGGAAGAAGCTATCCTGAGCGGCTATTACAGTGGATGTAGCACAGAGCAGGAAAAACAACCAGAAATGAAACAGATTAGGGCTGCAGCTATCGAATATTTCAGTATTTGAGTATTCTACTGAAAATCCCATCGATTAATCGAGTAATCGGATAAAATACATTTTTGTTTAGTTAAAGAGCAGTTATTTTTCTAATGAAAAATTTTCTCTTTAAGAAATAGAATTTTCTGATACAGCATGTCAATAAGAGCACTTGCTTTGGTAGCTCCAAAATTTGAAAACACACTTTGACACATCTTTTGTGCCTTGTACATCTCATCAAATGTTGCGGACCCAAATGGCACCAGTTTCGTAGAATGACCCATTAGTCTCCAAACTCCAGAAAAGAAGCTAGATTTGTTGCTAGTTGCTATTTTGTATAAGAGGTAGCTTGAGGGGTCTGAAAACTCTCTTTACATGGCCTCAGCACTATTTGAAATAACACTCTTTGATCTTTTTTAAAATTAAACGATTCCTCGAGGCGGAGAGAATTACTCGAGTACTTTTTGTAATCGAGTACCTCAAATCATTTGAGGAATCGTTTCAGCTCTAAAACAGATAAAACAGAATGAGGGTGAAGCCTGGCTCAACTTTCACTCGCTTTTGGGCACCTGGAGAGCAGCTTGGGATGAAGAGCACACGAGTTGGTATGTATCAAATAACCCAGGGATTAGCTTGTGCTAACACTCCAAGTCAGGTGCTCTTTAGTCTCTTAAGTCTCTCCCAAATAGAAACGCAATGCTGCAAGTGGTTACTGGGCTAGTGAATGTGTTGACACAGTCACAATCGGAGACAGTGGGTGTGTGAAATCCTTAGCCAATGCTATTTGGTGACTGTTTGTGGGATTACACCTGGAATAATTTATGCAGAGGTTGCTACAAGAGAATTCTATTTTGCATTTGCAGAAAATTAATTTATCTCTATTGCTATTATCATAACCCTGTCCCTGTCTCTGATAATTTGTCCTCCACTTATACTGTATTACAAAGATGCTACATTTCCTCTTGAATCCTACAATTTTAATGTATTTTATTGTCCATCTCAGCCAGTGAGTATTATCAGCATGATTTTATTTGTTATCTTCCTCAACTAGATGAGTGGGGAAGCAGTTATAGAGCGATCTCTTGATTTCTGGCCCTACTGTTTGAACAGTGAGATGTAATAAAGCACCTTAAATATATTCTAGAATCTAGAAAGATAGAAAATAAAACTATAGTTATGATATGCATTCCCTCGAAGATGTGTAAATACCTTGGACTGTATAATTAATGCCCTTAGTCCCCCGGATGCCACTTGTCTGTTTCTGAAACCAACTTCTGAAGCAAATATGACTAACAAGCAACCATATTAGAAGTAACGTGAGCTTCGAGTACAGCTATGAGCTGTGTCCCAATTCAGGGGCTGCAGCCTATGGAGGCTGGATTTGAAGACCGATTACGTCATAGCGGTGCGTCGGAGGCTGTCCCAATACGGAGGCTCCTCCAAATGCTGCCGATGAATCCAGCCTCCGTTTTGGGGGCCGCAAAGGACGGGTTCGGTGAATCCTTCATAGCCTCACATATCCCAAGATTCATTGCGCATGAACCCCGAAGATGAAGGACACCGCTGAACTCCAAAAGGAGTCCTGTTTTATCCAGATGTGAAGGATTTCTGGCAACAACTATGTGATTGTGTTTCTAAAACATCAAAGAATACTTTGTTTTTCTGTGTGAAAATGTGTTGTTTGGGCTCTTCTCAAGTACTATCCTGAGGAAAAACAGTTCTTTATAAATCTTCTCATTATTAAATAAAAAAATGTTCATAAATGTAAATTCTCTTGGGAAAAAAACTTACTTGGTGTTTTTTTAATTATTATTTTTTACAGGGAATTCAAAAAAGACATTAAATCATTTCAGCAGCTTGCATTTTATACTTTTTTTATTTATCATCCCCCCAGCACTTGTTCAGATATTGAAAATGTACGTTGTTGCCTTACTCTCATGTAAATGGTGATTCTATACTCTATCAATAAAGATAATAATAATAATAATAATAATAATAATAATAATAATAATAATAATAATAATAATAATAATAATAATAATAATGCAAAGTAAAAAAAAAAAATGTAAAAATCGTCCTGTTTTAAATGTGACGTTTTTGTTAACGTGTGTTTAAAAGTGATGTAAGCCTGACAGGTGAGGGTGGCGCTGTGTGACGTCGAGGGGGACAAACAGGAAATGCTTTGTAGACCAGACCGTCTTAATTCAGTTCAGCCTTTGGGGTCTACACAGGCTACAAAGGCCGGGTCCTTCGAAGGCTACAGCCTTCAGAGGCTGCAGCCCCTGAATTGAGACACAGCCGTAGGGTGCTCATCAGTCATGTGAGCTGAGCTGTACCCCTGATTGGGCGAACTCGCAACCTTAGTATCCCCTACACTGCCGACTTAGAAAAAAATTCACCCTCGACCAGTGTGTGCCAACAGTGAAATTAGGGATTCACATGGGAGACATTTTTTGTACCAGCCTGTAATTAGGTAAACTTTTGATGTGAAAACTGCTTTTTTGGTTTGGTGTGTATGTGACTTCTGGTACTTCAGGAGCCAGCCTCAAGTGAACACTCGAGAAGCAGCAGATTTTAACACTTCAGACCGGCCGTTGCTTCTTGGTAAATATTGACGTTTTTGAACCTTTAGATAAAGGTTTAGGTGACTAAACTTATGCTTCATAAAGCTTACTGTGTCCCGTATGATATGAAGATTTCCACTTTTATCTTATGAACTTTGTTTCTTGGCCACACTGCACCTTTAACACAACCTTGAAAAATGCCTTTACATACTTGTTTTGCATATGAATGCTTTATATGCATGGGAAAACATACAGCAATGAGAGAATACCCCTGATAACGCACCATGCCTCAGAAAAAGATGTGGGATTGAAATTGCTTTTTCTTATTGTTTCATTTTTAATCATTTCCATCTATACTTCTGCCGTGGTTGGAAGACAAAATGTCACATCAATACAAAGAATGCCTCTAAACAATTCACCAGAGGAACCTGTTTCCTGTGACATTGGGGTCAGCTCATCTCTCCGGAGCGGGTGATCTTGACAGTTCGTCCACTCAGATTTAGCTCATAAATAGAGAAAAACGAACACATGCTCAGCGAAACTCCCTCTCTGACATAGTGAACATGGGTTACACATGCTGCATGTATGTTTCCTGACATCATTATCTTGTACTGATGTCAACAGTTATCGAGGTATTGTCCTGAAAACATATGGCGCAGAAAGATAAGGCAGCATGACTAACCAGTGACTTCTGCTGACCTTCACTGAGATCTGAAAAGTCCCTTTAATAACAGCAGGCATCTGATTCATTGTCCTGTGATCTACAATCAACTGAAGCCAGCCAGCAGCAGAAGTTTCCTTTCCACTGGGGATGTGAAGGCCAAACATGTTGTAAACTGTGCAGGCAAGCGGTTTGTCAATGGATTTCACATTTTATAACTGTTAGTTGTATAAAACCCAAACACAAGCAAATCTTGGCAGAACGACACTTTAGATGTAAAAAACAACATGGAAATCAATGTACAGGTTAAAGACTGAAGCTACAAGCAGCTTTTAATGCACATTCACCTGTAGGTGGCCCCAACTAATACCAGTAATCAAGTATTGCATGCTGTGCATGAGTATAGAGTCTTTGAATACAACGCTTGATTACCATGTATGGCCCAGCACTACCTTCCTGCCACAGCCATGCTTTGAGTTTTGTGCATGAGACTGATTTTTTTTTAATCTTATGGATTTCCTTTGTATACTGGCCAAGTTTGGGACTGATCAGGTAATCAGTTAAAAGCCTAAGAACGAGTTTGTTTCAGTGTTGGTGTCTCTGAATAGCATAATGCTACTCTGCCTTCTGGTATTCCCTCTGTTGCTGGGTTAGCACAGCTAGCTGGAGATAGATATTACATTCTTAATAACGACGGATGGAAGGACAGGTCCATGTCGTCACTTCATAGCTCACACCTCAGTACCAGCACATCGTACTCGTCTCCTTCTCCTCACCTTGTGGGGAAACAACAGGCCTTGCACCAGTTAGCAATTACATGCTACAGGCTGCTAACAGCTGATTTCACACGTAAAAAATGCGGCCATGGTTACATGAAGGATCTCCAGACAAACACAGGAGCAAAAATAGGAAAAATATCATTGAAGACACAACCAGTTTGGTGCCCATGACCAACAAACGAGCCATACAAAGTAAAGACCCACTCCAAATACAAAGATGATGATGAAAAAGAGGCGAAAAAAATTACAAGAAATGGACAAAGAAGAGAGAGCTGCTGTAAAAGGCAGCCACAACCAGCAGGGCTGTGCCTGGTAACATACTGTCTTTCACATTATTAAGCAGATAAAATTGCTGTCTCTTACAAGACTTATATTCCACATCAAAAAGTGAAGTTACTCTGCTTCTCATCTGTGTATAAAGTTTCTTTTTTCAGCATGTTAAGTAAAAAAATGTGATTCATTTAGAACATTTGGGACATTTTTTTCCTGAAGGAATAACAGTATGGGTCTCTGCACAGCTGGTGCTGAGGGCCCTGAAAACAGTAGCTACACACACGAGTGCAGAGTGTGTTGTAATCTCTGACTGACAAGAATGTCCAGCATCATCAACAGATTCCACTGAAACCAATATGTTTTGCAATATAACTGGTGGCAGAAAAAAAAAAAAAAGATGCATCCAACCAGACACATAAACAAAGCCAAGGGAGGGTGCGAATGGGATGTCTGTGTGAAAAACAGTGAAGCACATAAAACTAAAAGAACAATGCACTCATGCTGGCAGAACAGCTTTAAGTTAAAACACATTTTGTGGCTGTTTTTTCACATCACTTTACTAACTTTTGTGAGTCTCAATTATAGTGGCTTTGATGTTGGGATCAAAAGTTGTAAAAATAAAAACAGTGTTGAAGAAACAGCATGACAGCTTTGGAGGTTACCAACTTCTATCACTTAGAACATTAATTGAATTCAGCACAGCTTAGATGGTGAGCTTGATGAAAACTTTCTAGTGTCAACAATAAACTCAGAATGACAGACACCTTTTTCGGTTCTCTTCTCCGTTATGCAACAACTAAATTACTTTGACATTTAGCTGGCAAGTGGTCGATTTTTTTGATGGGCTATTTGTAGCAACAGCACTGTGGAGAGGGAAAATTGTTATTTGAAAGATATCACCACTAACTTCAACTAATCTTTAACCTTTTAGGTAACCAACACGTTTGGATTGGTCTGATTAAACTGTTAGCTTTCACTCCAAATAAAGCAATGGCAAAGCATTGTGTTTTTTTTTTGTCTAAAGTACATATAAATGAAGACTGTTAGCTTAACTGCTCCAAAAGCCTCTTTCAATATACACACACCGGAATTTTTCTGGAAAAAGTAGCTCTGCCTCCTGAAGTTTTTAAACTCCTTTTTCACCCACCCTCACAGCATAAAGTATAATCAGAGATGAGCCTCAGGAAGAATGAGATATAACATTAGCCCCTCATTCTAAGGTCTTCCATTACAACACCTTTGTACTCACACATTTCACCCTGAAACATCATAACCATGGTGTCCCCAGTGCTATTCCCCTGTGTCTGCTCTGACACTTCACATCCCCACCATCTCCCACATTCTGCCTCTGTTTTTACCCCTGAGTGGAAATCAAAGGCAAACTTCTTTTTTGCACCTCTGTGTGCTGAGAGACAGAACAAGGGAACAGAATATAACATTTCCCACCTTAATATGTCAATATGTGAGAGTCAGTTAAACACATGCACTGCAAAAACTGAAATCTTATCAAGTGTTTTTGTCTTGTTTTCAGTAGAAAAATTCTTATGACTCAATATGAGCCACATTCACCTCATCAGTTCAGAAAAATGTCTTGTTTCGTGTTATTTAAAGACAAAAATGAGGTCTGAATTTCTTGTAACCAGTAAAAAAAATCTGCCAATGGAACAAGAGAAAAGTTACTTGTATTAAGACATTATTCTAGTCTCAAGGAAATTTTCAAGCAATTTTTACTTGTTCCATTGGCAGATTTTTTTTAACTGGTTACAAGTGATTCAAACCTTATTTTTGTACTCTGATAATTTGAAACAAGACATTTTTCTGGATTGATAAGTTGACTGTGGCTCATATTGAGTAGAACAAGACCATTTTTACTTAAAACAAGACAAAAACACTTGATAAGATTTCAGTTTTTTGCAGTGTGTTTGCTGTTCTTGCTTTGAGATTATGCCCTTCAAAGTTGATTTTCTTCTGTTCATCCTGTTACATGTAGCTCCTCCACACCGGCTGCATAATCTATATGTGTGCATCATGTGTTCATGTTTGACTTTCATTACATGGCATTGGGCACAGTTGGACACAGTCTACTTAGTTTTTACCATCAGAGAGTGTGTCTTGTTAAGGAGTGATGAGGAATTAATAAACTCCAAAAGGCGGCGACTGCAGCTCAGATCTGTCTGGTAAACAAGTCTGGTGTGGACACAGCAGAGTGGGTAATTTCTCTGATCAATAACAAACTGCAGCAGCAGGCCAGTGGAGAACAGCTGCAGTGACAGGCTCATTTTACAGTTTAATCCCACATCTGCACAGTGTGGGGATCACAGCCCAGTGTGCAGCATCAGGGTAAATGAGTGCATGTGTCACAGTGACTGGGTGGTTAGCACTACTGCCTCACAGCAAGGGCATTCTGATGTGTGGTGGACAGAGACTGTCCAGTGTGCTGTGTTGTCAGACTGAGGGGATGAATGCCTTCACACTGATCAATACATGAAAGACAGAGCTACACTGTAGGAGAGCCTGGGCATGCTGGATGATGATAACAAAAAAATAGGGAGAATAAAAGGAGCCCGGCGTGTCATCTGCTTTATGTGAAAGTGACCTCAAACAAGGTCTTTCTGGAAATGTCATTTAAAGATGCGACTCAGCAGGGTTCAGCAATCAAACACCCTAATAACCCATCATCTGCGAGTGTGTTATTGTATTCACTGAGGTGGAAGTATCCAGGCTGACAGTTTTTGACAGCAAATCTATTGAACTTGGGATTCAAAAGGAGGTTCGCTGTTTGTTTGTATCAGGTCAAGAGATTCCTCTACACAACCAAAAGAGGGTGCTGTGGTTCAGCTGCTGTCAGGGCTGCTTTTAGTTTGAAAGCACAGATGTTCAGAACTCACAGGCCTGAGGACTGACATCCTGCGCCTGAATAAACTATGATTTTCAGCTGTCATCATCCAGTTTTTAAGGTTTTGAAAGATGAATGTCACATTTGTGAACAGTGAGGTCACAGGCTCATTTTAGAGATGATTAACTTACTTTCTTTTATACTTTTTTCTTTTGAGATTGCTATCTGCAACGTCTGATAATTTTACTTTTCCTGTTTCTCCTCCTCCTCCTCCTCCTCCTCCTCCTCCTCCTCTGTGTTTTATATTTTACAACATTTTTATTGTGATTTTCATTTGCAAAGAAAAAAAAACTAAAAAGATGCATGAATCCATTACCAGGAAAAGGAGAAATGTTGTTCATTGGTGCTAAAATGTTTTTACGGAAATCCTGCTGTGAGTCCCAAAAACCAGTGTTTATATTATCTTTACTAAATGAGAATTTCTGCCAAGCAGCATGGCAACACAGTGTATGTTGGAGTGAAGCCTGTACAGACTGGCACTGTCACTAATCCTGCACACTGAACTGGATAGCACATGAGGTCCTAGCTGGACGAGTGACAGTATAATTACATGCTTGTGCTTTTCACTGACGGCCCTGTGGATTTGATAGTGAACACGTACCAGGAATCCAGCTGGTGTATATTAACCCCCTTATTAATATTAGCATTGGCTTGGACACACTTTATATCCTGACTGCTGGTAAATGATCACAGTAGAACAGTGTCACCACAGCTGCACAGACAGCCATAGGAGAGTTCATGCAGTTATAACACAACACTGTAAACTGCAATTTAAAGACATTAAAGTTACAACCAGTGACGTGTTTTCCATCAGCCATTAGGGGTCAGTCCAAAAGAAGGTAAGCCAAACTATTGCAACAGATTAGTATCTGGTTGCTACTAATGCTGCAAGTCTTAAGCCTGGACGACGTGGTTGTGAGCACTACATACTTCTGTGTCAGAGTGTCCAAGTCACTCTGCAACACCTTAATACATGCAGACAGTGTGACTTATATGCTTATCTGGTTGCTAGTTTCTGGTCCTGCTTTGTTTTTGTAGGCATGTCCATAGGGAATTATAATGACTTCAAATGTATTATGTTAATCTGGAACTAATAAATGTTGCCACTCATTGTAAAGAAGGCTTGAAGTATATCTGATGCACAGGGATGTATAGGGGTGTAATGTAAGGCTTGCAGTCCAACATGAAGTTTCATTTTGGAGCAGACACACACCAGGCTGTGCTGACAAGCTGTAACCTTCAACTTCAAGAAATACAACTGATGCAAAGGTGCCTAAAACTGCAGTTTGTGGAGCGCAGATGGCCTAGTGGTCTAGGTTGCATTCCTTGAGGCTCTCCCTCACACAGGCGGCTCAGGTTTGAACCCAATCTGTGGCCTCTTTCCTGCATGTCACTCCTTACTCTTGCACTGACTCGTGCTGTATCTACTGTCCTCTTCTATCCAAATAAAGGCATAAAAGCACAAAAATAACTAAGAAAACAAAGTAAAATAAAATAACTGTAATTTGTTAAGTGTTCACTTGGAGCTGGCTCCAGAAGTACTGGAAAACACAAGCACACCACTCGGATACATCTTGCAGCAGGTAGTGAGGAGGCTCAAAGCCAGCCTCTTTACCTCAAACTACCTGGACAGATGCTAGGTGCAGTTCAACATTTCCAATATGGCTCCTGACAGTGGCCATTGTTTTTAAAATTATATCAGAGACATCACAGATGCCACATACCAATATTACACCATCTATGGTTACAACAGGGCTACATGGGCCTACACTGTAGGGTACGGCATTTATAAACAATACTTTATCTATATAAGTAGAAACCCAACTCAATGCAGGTACTGAAACAATTTTCAAATGGAGCAACAGACTGTAATTTTAGAATCAATACAAACTTAAAAACATGCAAAAGCCCAAAATGATGTTTTTGCATATATTATTATTATTTTATTATGATGATTATTATTTTTCATTTATTTATTCTGTTTTTTTCATCTTGCCTCTGCAGCAAGGTTATATGAAGTGGCTCTGTACCAGTCATCTAGCAGTGGTTGGCTGATGGCAAGGGTAATTTATCAAGAGGGCTCATGTGTAATTGTACTTGTAGATCTGAATCATTTTTGAGTCATGACTGGACAAAGAAAGAAAAGAATCATAACTATCTGTCAAGTGGTGGCTGCAATATTTTACAAAAGTGATGGAAATTGATGGTTGCAGGAGGTCTGAAACTATTTGCAATTATGGTTATTTTCAAATTGGCTTCAAAGAAAACAAATGTTGGTCTGGGAACAAACCTACTGTGAGAGGTATTTCGATGGTTTGCTGTTGCCTCTATGAAATGCTTCTATATAGTTATGCTTGGCTTTTATGAAAAGATTGGCAGCATGCAAACATTTAGAGGAACCTTCATCTGCACAAATTTCTCAATAAGATTTGTGGTAAGATGTGTATAAAACTAATAGGCCCATTCAAGAATCAGATTCTGACCCTTCTCCTCTTTGTCATCAGAAGGTCTCAGACTCAGCTCTTATTGATTTTTCAGCACTATTACTGAATGTTGTTGAAGGTTGAAGTATATTGTGCAGCAATTCATTGTGGTTTGTTGGCTAGATTATTCTACACTACCTTAACTTTTTTTTTTGAAATAATAATAAAAAAAAAATCCTGCTCTTAAAAGCAGCACCTGCAGTGGAATAACTTGTAGCACTCCTGTCGCACCAACTAGGTTTTCCTTCTGTCTATACTCTTGCTTGTGTTGTACGTCACTTTGGACAAAAACGTCCGCTAAATAATACTATAGAACTGTGGAACCATTTCTTCCTGACAGGTTTGTCATTTTGCTTTACAGTGCATGAATAGTGTTGTCTGTGGACGTCACAGTGAATTGAACCATCAAATGGAGGAACATTTCATGTTGGCTTTGCCTTTGAGCTTTACCTTTCTTCTTAAGTAAATGTATGGCAGACATGCTATTAATCTTAGCTTTGCAACTGTCAAAGTCCAGCAAGACCGAACATTTTTGCTCACAGGTTAGTCTCTACATAGGCCCAGAGTTAGGGTTCCTATTGAGAGCTGGTAATGAACCAATGGAAACCTGATACAACTCAATGAAAAATCAATCAACATTGTGATTTGTCAAACCTCTGAGATTGAAGTGAAAGGATTAATGTTGTGCTACTATATTTTCCAGGGAACAAACAGCTAGTTCCAGAGTCCTTCTACATTAAGATTCTCTCAGGGTTACTATGCATCTTTCCTGCTGTCTACAAACTGCACATGAATGCCTTCCATCCTGTGATAGCTGCACACACCAGAGATGGGAGACTCTTTAGCTTCAGTTGATTTCTATAAGTAGATTCACCCATGCAAGCTCAGCTATCAATTCAATTCGATTCAGGTCCATTTAAGGCTCCATTTCCATCCATGCTTCTCAGGTAGCAGCTCAGACTGTATGTACCTAAACAAAGAAGTGCTAGATTGCTTAAGACTAACTACACTAATAACTGTGTGGGGTTGCCATGATAGATATCATCTTTCAGTCACAAGGCTGGAAGTTCTATCCACACGTCCACATCTTTAACTGCCTCCAGTGCAATCAGTGTGTGAATGGGATGGGTTTATAGTCGTTGGGTTTTACATAGCAGCCCCTGCCATCAGTGTATGGATCTGTCAAAACACAGTCCATTAACCAAAGGGTTAGCAAATTGCTCCCTAATGTGATATCAGAAAATGGCAAATGGATTCCTAGATTACCTTTCCCCTCACCAGTCACTTGTCCAGATCTTACTGCAGGTGGACATATTACCTCGGAAGTAACATGCATAACTGTGACACTGGTATAGGCTTTTGGGACATCATACATTGATTTTGGCTAATCCTTATTAGCAGCTGATGACAAAGGCTGCAGAAGAACTGGTCTTCCAACACAAGACTGCACCCATCACTCTACAGTTTGTACTCCTCGCACTGTATTCAAAACTCGCCCCCCCCCTTGCTCTCCTTACTCGACAATGTCAATTGATGCTGTCAAGGACTACAGTGATGATGGTTTGATGATAATTTGATCCATCTATCTTCCACAACTTGTTCAGGTCCAGGTCCCAGGGGCAGCAATGTCATCATTAAAAACCAGTGGTCCCTTTCCAGGGTCACTCCTCTGAAGGGAGACTGAGGCGTTTCCAGGCAAGCTGAGAGATATAATCTCCATCATGTCTTGGGTCTACCTCAGGGTCTCTTCCTGGATGGGCATGCTAGGAACACCTCACCAGGGAGGTGTCCAGGAGGCATCCTCACAAGCTGCCCAAACCACCTCATCTGGCTCCTCTTGACGGGAAGAAGGAGCAGCTCTACTCAGAGCCTCCAAACCTTATCTCTAAGGCTGAGCCCAGGTGCCCTAAGAAGAAAGCTTGTTTCAGCCACAGTCTTGTCTTTTAAGTCATTGACTGTATCCTGAGCTATCTGTCAATCTCACACTCCTTTTCCCTCCTCACTTGTGAACAAGACCCTGAGATACTTAAACTCCACCCCTTGCAGAAAGACTCTCCCCCGACCCAGAGTGGGCAGTTCATCCTTTTCAGGCAGAGAACCATGACCCCAAAATTAAAGGTGCTAATTTCCATCCCGGCTGCCTCACACTCATCTGCAAATGGCCCAAGTGTGAGCTGGATGTCAGTGTTCAATGAGACCATAAAGACCACATCATGTGCAAAAAGTATAGATGGGGTCCTAAAACCTCTGAACCTGACTCCCTCTACCACTTGCCTGTGCCATAAAAGTAATGCACAGAATTGGCGACAAAGGGCAGCCCTGGTGGAGTCCAACTCTGACTGAGAAGTCCATCAAGTTACTGTTGGTAATAAGAAACAAATCCTCGCTCCAAAAGTATAAAGATCAAATAGCCTGTAACAATGAGGCATTGACTCCATATCCCCGGAGTCTCCCCTACCTCCAACAAGATACATTGTTAATTTGGTGCTGATGATAACGATGTTGATGTCAGTGCTGGTGGTGTTGGTAAAGTAATGGTTCATATTAATTTTGTAGATAAAGTAGATTATGTTCATTTAATGTTGATGAATTGATGCTTATGATAATATTGTAAAAGTCAATGTTGGCGTTAATGATAATAATCTTGGGAATGATGTTGCTGTTGTTGATGCTAATGTGAACAACAACAGCAACAACAACATGTGATAATGGTAAATGTAAATTGTAAATGTTATTTATGATTATGTTCTGAATGGTGTTGTCATTGTTGTTCTGTTGATGAGGTTAATGCTGACACTTTTGTTGTTTATATTGGTGCCCCATTGATATTGTTTATGACGTGAACGGTGACTTTCCTGTTGTTGATAATAAGGATGACTATGATGATGATTGATGTTGATTTTAAAGTTATGAAAATGATTTTGACAATGATTTTGTTTACAGCAATGGTGTTAATGACAATGAAGTTGACGGTTATCACGATTATGATGAGGGTGATGATGATGATATAGATGGGAAGGTGTTAGCTTAAATTCCTGAGCACTATTGGGGTGCGCTTGAGCAAGGCACCAAACCCCCAACTGCTAAGGTGCATACTGACAGTGCAACACCATCACTCTGTCCTCTCCATAGACTGTAAATAGAGTGGACAGTGTGGCTATGCCATTCATCATTGTATGGTTTTGAAGCCAAAATACTGCTGTCACAGGCGCAGCCATTGGCAGCAGTTGGAGCCAGAGTCTGCGCAGTAAAGACGATGAGGGATTCTGGGAGAATCTGAGTGGAGCTGGGTGACAAAAATGATAATTTTTTTTTTCTTTATAGAGTCTAATCACTTCTTGACTCTACCTCCCGGCATATTTTACAACCCCTGAAAAAAATACACGAGAACAGCAGCTGTCAATCATCATTAAACGTGACGTAAAACCTTGTTTTTAACCTCACATAACTACTGAAAACGAAACTTTTCTGAAAAAAGAGGACTCAAATACAAGACAGCCAAATGTTATCTTCAAATCACCAAAATAATATTTCTACGGGGAGGATTAATTTTTAAAGTTTGACCACAGCCCATCTGGAATGGCTGAGAAGCTGATTTTTTAACCTATACTGCAGCCAGTCACCAGGGGGAGCAGTTTTTGTGGAGACCTCACTTCGAGCTGAGCGAGCGGACGTCCATTTTTTTTTACAGACTATGGTCCTCTCTAATCAGCGCGTGTTTCTGTGAAATGTGTGTGTATGTGTATGTATAGCATGAGCCAGAGTGAAAAAAACAGAATTTCCCCTAAAGGGATAAATAAAGTATATCTTAATGATGATGCTGGTGAATGTGGGAAAAAAAAGCCATCATTCTTTAAACCCTGTACGCTTTCCAAGTGCACTGGATGTCACCAGCTGTTACTGATGATACTTGAAGCTGTTTATTTACTGTGACTCACACTGTCGCCTCCTCCTGGATGCTCCCTCATGTTTTTCTTACTTGCTGCTGTGTGTTGCTTTGGATCAAAGAGTCTTCTCAGTTTAATTTCAGTAATTGTAGCACTGACACATAAGACAACATAAGCACTTTATTAATTACTCAACATATGGTGTTTGGTTTTTTTCAAACTTAGATTTCCTCTTGAAATAAAATAGTGAATCTATTTTTGTGACATCTGAATTGCACCACCACTTTTCATGGTAATTATATAACAGCTGTGATTCTACTCAGTGTGTTAAAGCAGCGTACAGCAGGGGCTGCACTGAAGGTCATTTCATGGCTGCAAGTAACAATTGGCATTGTCCACAGATTGGAGCCTCTCCAATGAACATGCCAGCCGAACAACAGAGTCCTTCCAAAATAGCAAACTGAACAGGTCTTGGATGTCTGAAAAGCTTGTGTCGATGTGGTTGGTCATGTTGTGAATTGTTGCTGCTCCCTGTCAATGGCAATCACCTGGTGGGATCTGAGAAGGGTTTGGCACTGAGCGACGCAAGGCTGGATCCATTTATACTCAGACTGACATACACAGTTTCCATGTGTGTCTCTGTGTCTCTGTGTTGGTTTGGTCCGGCCAAACACTGACAGCTTCAGTCCTGTGCTTTTTGAAAATAATGAAGAACAAACCGCAGCCATGACTTATTATTTTTGCAGCACGCAATAATTTGGTGATTGTTTTATGCTTCAGCATCCCATCTATTCCAGGACAGACAGACCTCATGAGTTAGGAAAAGCACAGTTAGCTCGATCCTTTCTCAGTGTCATTTTCCTAATTGTAGTTGAGGGAGTAAATTGTCGTGGTATGAGGTTATGATGTAGGGTTTTTTCATGCATTGTTGGGCAATAACAGCCCAATATAATAGATCAAAAGGGCTTCTGTCTGCATTAATTACAGAGGAATCAAGGCTAATTCTTCTTTAAGATAAATCATTTCTGGCCTGTCATAACTTCAGGAGCTGCTATCCTGTCACAAAGCCCATGTTGTCAGATATCATCCCTGAGGATCTTAATTTAATTTACAGTCTCGAACATTTATTATGATGGATTATGTTTGAATCCTGCTGAACAATAACATTCAGTCTCATTGGTCGCACAACTTGCTGCCACAGAAAGGGATACTAAAGCTTAGATTATGTAACATATTGACTCAAAGATCTTTGCTTATTATTATGAACAGGAAACCTCAAAGCTCATTCATTTCCTCTGAAAAAAACTTGGTTCAAGGTTTAAAGGCAATGGATGGACATTAAAGAAATGTATGCGGTGTGGCACTGAAAGAACAAACTCATTTTAATGCAGGCCATGCTTTTGATGCACTTCTTGGTTTGCCAAAACTCACCATTTGCCTCTATTGACTTGATTGGTTGCCACTTTGGTCACATGACATGAGTGGGAGCCCAGGCTTATAATGAGCTGTTTGCCCTGAGCAGTTGGCAAGTGACATCTGTCGGCACCCTTAGACAGGATCAGGTTATTAAAAGAAAGACAAAAAAGAAAGTATGAGCAGAGGAATTTACATTAATGTGCTTTTCAACAGTTAAGTTTGTTGTATTTATACTTTCACTCTTACATTGATCAAAACTAAAATTTAAACACATCCCAGAACCTGCATCAACTGAAAACACATCATCAAATGTTAGGTGAATCCTATAACCAGCAGAAAACAGACATAGTCTCAGTGATGTCACTCATTGGTTCATGAAGAGGAGTTATGAAGCCCATAAATGACAATCCCTGAATTGCAAATGTTGACCCAACCTTAAGTCTCACCCCTAAAGTTATTTAACGTTGGGTGGTGGGGGATCAAATCGCTCCATCCCTAATTATGGAAATCTCAAACCTTGATATCCTCAATATGAATCAATAGATACAATTTTTGTACTAGGCTGTAAACAAATTCATGCTTTCAAAGTGTTTATTTTAACATGGGTGTTAATTGAGTCTCTTTAGTTTCTTTGGACACACAAAGATCCACAGTTTTTAGCACTTCACCAGGCTTCAATTTTTGACATTTAATGTTGCTGCTCGGTGCTCACCTGTTTGTACATGCAGTTGCTTTTATGATGCAAATAAGGAGCATTATGAGAGAAAATTATCCTGCAAAATTTGTCATTAAAGGAGAAATGAGCTATGGAGACCAAAACTGTTTCTGTACCAGACTGTGAACGTGTTAAATCCAGCTGTCAACAGGTATTTCAGCATGGGGCCTACAAGAGATTTCTTTGTTTCTAGAGTCAGCCTTAAAAGTCCCATATTACACTCCTTTTCTGCAGTTTAAAATGGATCATTGATGTCTTCATGAAATGGAAACATATTTTGGTCCAAAAAGCCAATAAATCAAGCACAGCAGCATTGTTTCCAGGCTCTCATAGCCCCTCTGTTCAGAAAGGTCTGATTTAGTGGGCGTGACCTTCATATGTAAATGAGCCACCGCTGATACTGCCCCGCTCTTCCCCGTCAATGAGCACGGCGCCACGAGAAAACGGCGGAGCTCATTTACTGTAACATTACAGGCTAAAACAACAGGCTAACCGCAGCTAAAGTTAGCATCCTGAAGCTAACACAGAGACAGGGGGGGCACTGAGGAAAAGCTCTTACATCTGCTCCACAGCACACAGCAGTTAAAATACTCAATTTTCCAGGGTCTGAGGTTTGTAAGTGGATGTTTGGTAATGTGCCTGGATTCAGGACCAGTCTATTCGCTAGCCCTCTGTTGTACTGTCCAAAGTTGGAAAAGCAGTCGGCCGTGAAGTGACAAGCACCCATGCACGGTTTTACTGAGTGTAGCTGGCACATTTCCTTGATAAATGAACTCTAGCCACTTGTTTTGTCTTCTTCCAAGATGGGAAGCTTGTGCATGGAACTATGTGGCTGTTTACAGCCAAAAACAGAGCAGTGATGGCAGCTGGGAGCGAAGTGGGCGGGGAGGGGTTTGGGAGTATCTGCTCCGGTGGACCAATCAGGTCAGACTTGCTCCTGATTGGTCAAAAAAGGGAATCACTGAAATCCCCAAAATCCAAACATCTCCTTTTAGGTCAGGATTTTACATTCACAAGCACTACTAAATACAGGTTTTGTCATTAAATATCTCATTTTGTGGGCTGGGAGGAAAGCCAAAGACCCACAAATTTCACTAAAAGACTTAATAAAGTGATATTGCACAATATGGGATCTTTACACTCAGTGGACACTCAAAGAACTGCATTTTAATGCACACGAGCATTTGCATTATTTTTCAACTTGGAGGGTTGCAGAGTGAATGTAGGCTACTGAAACCATGAATGCTATATTACTGTAAAATTGTAAACTGAAATAGATGTAGACTGACTCAAATCAGCAAAATAAAAGTCATGCTAGACATGTCCAAGACACTTCATCATTATATCTTAAAAAATACATTGATTTTTGTTTTATTCACCCTTTAACATTGATTGCAGTGACACCTCCAGCTGGAATCAGCAGTGTTTTCCAAGATGAAGACATTGTTTCCAATGAGCACCATCACCCATTGTCCTAAAAATGTGACTTATGCCAAAGAGTGAATTTATTCAAAAATAAATTGGAGAAACCATTTTTGTCAAGAAAAAAAGGACATAAGGCCAAAAAAACAAACTACATTGTTAAGATTATTTCTATTCAACCTGCTCCATAGAGTCCTTAGAGTAAAAGTAAAGCCATAAACAACAGAGAGAACCAAAAAAGCTCACTGAGAAGAGTTAAGAAAAGTCAATATTATATAAATGATGAGGTCCAACTAAAAGTCTACCAGAAGTGGTGAAGAATACAGAGAGACAAGTGGGAAATCAACACAGAGCAGGGGAAGAAAGCTGTCAGACGTGAAAACAGGAACTAAATACAGATGAAGTCATCAAACGCAGGTGTGACTAGACAAGTCACAGGTAAAAACAATAGGTACACACAATTATAAAGGTGGGAAAAACACTGAGGATGGGAGTGAAGCTGTCCAAACGAAAGTGTGAATGGTGCATCTTTGAGTTTATTTTTTTCAACTGTGTGTGAAATCTACACAACTAAGCCATACGAAGACTCTCAGGCATGACCTGGGAGGTTGCTCCACTTCTAATTAATTTGCATATTAATTGAACATTTTCTTGGATTACTTGCTCTCAAGCAAACTGATTCTTATTTCATAATACGGTAATTAAAAAATTATCCTATCCACAGACTCCATCTCTCTCACCCAGGATTATGTTATTGTCCTCGCGTAACACATCCAGTTTTCAGAGACTGGTTCATGTTAAAGTAGGTGGAAGAGAAACAGCATCCTGTGCTTATTATTTTGGAAAGGGTTAAGGTTTAAGGCTCTGAAAATCCCTCTGATCAAACTGGATGCAGAGTTAGCATAAAGGCTTTCCAGGGTTATTATGTTTTGGATGCTAATCAGGTAGATTTAATAGGGATTTGCAGTTCATCTTGAGTCATTACGGCCTTGTTTTTAAAACAAATTTACCCCTCGCTCGTGCTGCAATTATTATTTCCTCCTCCCCTCCTCAATAATAACCAGCACACTTCACTGAGCAAGGTCAGCACTCCAGGATTAGGGAGCTAACTCTGGGTCACACTTGTGACACTTCATGATGGAAATAGCCTGATTAACAGATGCTTTCAGGCTCTGGGATTCAGCCAGTTTGATTTTGCATCATTCATATCCCAATGATGTTCACACACACACGCACACACAACAGCCTTTGTCTTAAATAGAAGCACAAAAGCATCTCCTTTTATAGTCCTCCCACTATTGTTGGCAGTCAGGTTGGGCATTGGAAGGGGGGTGGAGATGACACCTGTGGACAGTGGATAAAGGGACGTGACCCCCAATGTGCCACCTCCACCCAAACGGTGCTGGATCCCTCTGCTGTGTCAGGCCCTGCTTTGTGACTTCTTGAAATGGCCCCTAAGCCGAAGAAGGAAGAGCCAAAACCTGCTGCAGCTCCACCTAAACCCCCAGAGCCTGAGCGCCCTAAGACCCCGGACTTTGACCCCACAACAGTGACGGTAAATGAAAACCCAGAAATTAAATTTTAAAAGCGAGGAGGAACTTTTTGTATTGTACAAATGCAGAAGATAAATGTGTGATATTAAAGAATATCGTCTAAATATTACTCAAGAATTAAGATTTTTTTATTTTCCTAACAGTCATAATATTCAGATGTTTTACATGACTACAGGATTAGTATGGAGACACATTTTACCACCAACAAGATCACTTCTTTTAAATGAAAGACTGTGTTACGCTGCTGTTTGTAGAGCAGTGGAGACCCCATGTGACATAGCCCTGACAGTGCACCAATACAGGATATGTTTAAATGGCTTGTTATGGTGATTTTATTGTTATTTTATCCTTTTATTTGACTTGAAACATGCATAACAACGTAGTTTCCCTGCTTCAGAAGCTGTGATTTTATGAAAGACGGAGCTACAGCCACCACGGAAAGATCTTCTGCTTACTTGGCCCCTTTTTCTCATTGGCTGAATGTTATCATGCCATGTTACAATGGAGTGTGGTTAAAGCCACAAAATATGATTTTCATTATGTCTGTGAATAGCAGATCACCCACACATTCCTCAGCAGGCAAAAAAAAGGAGGGTGGAAAAAGCTGGTAGGAAGAAAAATAGAGATAATTACATCCATCGCCATCCGTCTTTAGACATGCTTTGATAAGTGTTTGGATAATATTTTGACAAAGCTCTAGAGAAGGGCTGGGTTTTAAAGACATCCAGACTTCAGACAGATACTGAGGGAAATATCAGAGGAAATTCACAAGTATGCTGAGGGCATGGGCTATCAAATAAGTGATTATATGTACATAGAATGTAAAGCATTTGATGAGAGTCAGTTGTTAAACACAACCAGCTCAATATTTATTCTTTTTTTTCTGGTATTGCACAACATTTTAACGCTCAAATATCTAATGACAAAAACGTGCTCCTGTGATACTGAGCTTTACAGCTTTAGAGGAACTTTCAGTGTATGTTATTTTTGGCAACCATGTGCAGGGGTGTGTCCAGAGGGGCAGCGAGGGGTGGCATCCCCTCGATTCAGAATGGCCCCCCCAAAATCTTAAGCTATGATTTAATATTTGCCTTGTCAGAGAGAAAACTAATATTAAAAGTAACTATTTGAGCTCCCAGTAGGCACATTATGTTTTCTTAGCAACTTGATGATATCTTTGGTTAAATGTTTACTTATACGCCCTTAAGGAATTGAGACACTGATGTGTTTCACTTTGAAGTGAAAAATGGTACACAGGAATAACAACTAATTTATATGATAACTAAAGCTGTAAGTGTTTTATTTTCAATTGACTCTTTTCCTGCCTTATAAACTCATTGAGAACTCAAGCCTTGGAAAGATGTTGCATAAAAGTTTTCACTTGCACTACCAAGTACATAGATCTGCACACGGTTATGAGTATGTTTGTATATGTGTGTTAATATATGTATGTATGGGTGGATCTACATGAATATATGTACATATATATATATATATATATATATATATATATATATATATATATATATAAGTGTATTTGATTGTACAATGACCGGAAAAATAAACTAACTAACTAACTAACTAACTAACTTCACTGAAACCTCCCTGGCACCAGTAGTTTCAGACATGAAATTAAAGTCATAGAAATAGTGGGTTTTTACTGTTGTGGTCTTGTTTGGTTTTGTAGCTCAAAAAAGGTGTCAATTAGTATTTATTTACATTTCACAGCTAACGCAAAACTCTTCACAGGAGCCTGTAAAACTGAGAAAAACATGTTTCTGAATTACAAAGTCAGCAGGGTCCCCATTATAACACCTTCATATATCACTTCACACATGTTGTAAGTAAGTAGCATAATATTAGATACATTTCACTTGTTTTTTGTCCTGCGTTCTTTTGAACCCTTAGAGTTTAACATGCTGGTAGTGTTGATAGTTTTAAACATTCTTACATTGGATTGCTTCTAAAAATAGTCTGAAAATACATCCAATGAAGGTAAACAACAGTCTCACTGAAAGACGAGCGTGACAGACCCAAGGTCACTATAAACAATGCACTTTGATAGGAACAGATGCTCACTGTAACCTGATCTGATTGGCAGACATCATGTAAGTGTCTAGACAGAGTTGTTGCTCTCACTCCTTGTGAGCTGGAGAGGTCGCCTAATGATTGAGTCATTTTCTTTTCCTTCTCTTTTTCAGCTTGAATTCACCCCCGAGCAGATTGAGGGTAAGGTCATTGTTACAGTTTTCATGTGTGCTCTCTGGACACTTAGATATTTTTAGCAGGGATGGATGGTTTGTGCAACCCAGTGCCCCATTAGTGAGTGAGTTCAGCAACAGCTGATACAATGGTTTAAGGGGTATGATATAACAGAGTAAACAAATCCATCTAAGTTGATCCCTTTCAGAGGAGATCAAGGCCCTTGTCAGTCAGAGTAGAGAGGTGTACCTCAGGGTTTGAGCTTTGGTCTGTGGCTTTGCTTTCGTAACTTTTCCTTGTACCATTGCTTTTCTGCATCCTAAAGGTCCTCCTTCAAAGTTTCTGTGTTTGAGGTGAACATGACTGAGAAGGAATAACTTGTTTATCATCCCACAGACTTCAAAGATGCTTTCCAGCTGTTTGACAGGACACCTACCAGCGAGATGAAAATCACTTATGCTCAGTGTGGGGACTTGATCAGAGCTTTGGGTCAGAATCCCACTAACATCGAGATCATGTATGTCCTTGGGAAGCCTAAGGCTGAAGGTGGGTGTTTTGACAGTCATTGAATGATGCATTGAATTATCTGTTCTGCACATCTCATGAATTTATACTTAGAGTTAGATCTTTAAAAGAAAACTCTCACTAATCCTGGCCAGCTCATCTTTGTTAAATTCAACACTTTTGTGCATTATTCCTTCAGAAATGCAAACCAAGATGCTCGACTTTGACCAGTTTCTGCCTATCCACCAACACATCTGCAAAGCGAAGGACCGCGGGACATTTGAGGACTTTGTGGAGGGTCTCAGAGTTTTTGACAAGGAGGGAAACGGCACCGTGATGGGGGCTGAGCTCAGGCATGTTCTTGCAACACTGGGTGAGTTGAGCAGCCTACTCAAGCAGATTTTTATAATTCTGTCTTAGTGAGGATTTAGCTGACACATTTTCTGCTTTCTTTCCCCTGCAGGTGAGAAGATGAGGGAGGATGAAGTGGAGCAGCTCATGCAAAATCAGGAGGATGCAAATGGATGCATTAATTATGAAGCTTTTGTAAAATACATCATGGCTTCTTAAAAGGGTTCCTCGTTCCTATTCTGGTGCTGCAAATCTTCGCATTACAAAATTAATGACCTAGTAATGAGTTTATCTTCCTTCAACAGAACATTAAAACCCAGCTTCAGATGTTTCTGTGAATCCCATCCTGTACATTTCTCATTTCCATCTCAGGTCCACACATCGAAATTTCACAGTGTTTTCAAAAATACTTGACATTACTTCTGTTCATATTGTGGATCTCAGTGAATAAATAAATCAATCTGATCATGTTGTCTTTTGCAAATCAGTGCTACTTACCCTTGGTTTATTGTCTGACATCAAAGATAATGTGCAGCACACCATATCAAGGAAAGCACCGTAAACTTTGATTTCCAATTATGAAGCCATTACAGATGGCTGTCCAGGTTAAAACTGAAAATATAGAAATTGATTCAAAAAGACTCTATTTTACACCTTAATGGTGCTGCTCAACCAAAGGCATGTGGAAAAGGCCTCATTAACCATGTTAAAAACAGACAATATGTTTTGCTAAAAGTGAAACCAAACCAGGTTAAAAATCAGAAACCTTTTCAATTGTGTTTATGTCAATAACTTCTTTGGTCATTATCAAATGCATACTTCAGTCTTAACATTTATTAGATGAAATATCTTTATTTGAGATTGGGATTCAAGCTAAGTGCTTTATTTAAAAACTATGGTCTGCAAGTTTCATGGATATGTATTACAGTTTCCATTTTCCTTTTATAATAGCCACAAAAAGTGAAGTGAAGACCTGAGAAAAAAACAACCAATCACAGTCTCAGTTTGGGGATTTTGAAGCCTCCATAAATCCTGATTTTAAATAACGGGCGGTTGTGATGTTTACAGATTTAAATGTCATTTTTTAAGACTGAAGTTATTTTAGTATCACAGGATTATAATGTTGGCTGTCTGTAGTAGTCATTCCCTCCTTTAGCCAGCAGAGTGAGCTGTTGCTTCAGTGATGTTTCCCACAGAGTAAGTGGTTCAGTTAGGATAAAGGTTTCTCTTTTTAATTCCATCAATGTTTCTGTTTTCCACATTACATGTTTAAAGCATTAGTCCTGGGTTAATCATTCATATATGACAGTCATTTAAATTTACATCCACCTGTTGCATCCCATCCACTGCATGGATGCTTTAAAACCTTTGAATTGGCACTTTCTATTTTATGATTTAGTTTTTTTTTTCTACATCTTGATGAGTCCAACACTATAATTGAAGCTCCATTAGCTTCCTTTAGAGACATTGCTGGAAGCTCGCTAACCTTGGAGTAGACTATTTTATCGACATAAATGTGCTCTAGATCTCATCGCTCTTTTTGGCTGTAAGCCGGTGTAAAAGTGTTAAAACGGTAAGCATTTTCGGTTCCCTGTTTACTTAATATCATAAATAATAATAATAATAATAATAATAATAATAATAATAATAATAATAATAATAATAATAATAATTAAGGAGAATTCACTTTCACCTTAAGAGACTACCGTACACTGTTAATTATTATTGTTTTTATTATAAAAAGGGCATCTCATTGTAATAACTATACCACTTTCATTTTTTCATTGAGGCTGCACTATCTGACTGTGAAACCCTTGAAATTGTCTTTCAAGGCTGTAACTGTCCTTCATAAAAGCAGGCCAAGTGTATTTTGTGTTCTACATTAAAAAACTGAAGCACTCAGTTTAACACCAACCACACTCATAGGTTTGAACAGTATTAAGTCTCACACTATGGGATTACAGACTTGTGATTTCCCTACAAGTTCATTAGGAAATATAATAATAATAATAATCATAATAATAATAATAATAATAATAATAATAACAAAATCTTGAACCAAATCCAGCCAGACTATTCTAGTTTTAACACTGACATGACCTTCATGTTCCCATCTCTTCACAGCACATCCCCTTCTTCGCCATGCTGACCTTCTTCCGCCCACATTATCTTTGTCAGCCAGCCTGCTTCTTCTTCCAGCCCGAGTGTCAGTATATATTTAGCCTTTATTTGCACAGCCAATTTCCCACTGGACCTCCAGGACGGCTCCACTTTATAGTTGCTGAGATATTCTGAGTCAACTGCACATCAAGAGTCATTTGGTGAGAAGGCTATCTTAATGGAATCATTTTCTTAATGTGATTGCAGGTACAAAGCAATGCTGTACTTATTAAAGTGCACTTATACTGTGGTCAACCTCAGCTCCCACAGACCAAACCTTGAGGGAGATGTCAAGCTTCAATAAGAAGTTCTCGTTTGACTGGACTTGATTGATTTGTTGAATTAAGCAGGTGTATTCAGTCCTTCATACATTTCATTAGCCAAATGTTTGAGCTGCTGTATATCGTTCAATTTTCAAACCAGTGAGTCTGAGCTTTATTAACACAGAAATAATGCATTTTATGTCTAAAAAGAAATATAAATGTAATGTTTCCATTACTTCCAAATGACGTGTCATTGTTGTCACACTGTTGTATATCTTTGGTGCCAAACTCAATGTTTCAACTCAGAAAAGACATCATTTCCACTCTGCAGTTCCAATATAAACGGATGACACCATATGTTCCCACAATTCTGAGACTTGTATTTTTCTCCCACGGAAAATTAGGCCCCATGTTCCCACAGCCAACAAATTGTCAATCTTTACTAGAAAAAAAATAAAATAGGCAACTCGAAAAGCATTTCGGCTGAAGCAGGGCTTGTACATGCCAAAACACTTTTCGATCATTTCCACAAAGGTGTAGCCAGCGGTCTGGGAGAAAACGGGTGGAGAAGTTGTTGATAAACGAATTTAGACCCGCCGCTCCCTTCATATCCCAGCCCTTGCTCCATGCCCGAAAGATGATGTACGTTCATCGTCATGGAAACGACCGCAGAAACTGCGTAGCTGACCAACATGGCGGAGGCTGGACCAGCGAACGCTCTAGGGTCAGTTCGCTATAATACGTGAAGCCGTATTTATTGCTTTGAAAGCAGTGGTAGTGTGACGAGTTTTAGTAGTATTGTAGCAAAAGATATTATGATATTTAAATATATAAATATTTTCCGACCAAACGTGCGTTGCTCCACATTAAAAAGGCCCAGGTTGTTGAGCTTGCCTTTGAGAGAGACTTGACCCACAGATGTACAACGGAGTGCGAGGACGCTGTCCTCAGGACATTTTACTGCAACACTCGCCGGCTCCAGCTGTTTTAAAGGTATTTCTATCTTTAGCTTGCTACTATTGTTGGAGTTTTGTGGTTCTTTGATTGTTGAATGGTATTTAATTTTTACTCTAATGTTGGTGCGCTAAAGGCGCTCAGTTGTATGCGCACCGGAGGGAGAGAAAAGAGAGGGTGGGACGTGGCTTTCGTTGTGGTACAGTGCCTTGTATATGTGAATTAGAACTTTACACAATGGTTATGAATCCAGTAATGAACAAGAATTTGTGCCCCCCTGCACCTGTCATAATGCCCCCCTGTTTAATTTTGTCTGACGCCGACTCTGGGTTAGCACACTGCTAAGCTGCAAAGCTAAGGTAACCTGACTGGTCAGACAACAGTAGCCACAACTCGACTGCCATAATTGATAACATCACAACAACAGTATTTTGGCAGATTAGACAATAAGATGAATGCCCGACGGCTGTAATTGTTGTGTGAAGCACCACAAAGCTAATCTTGCTTACCTGTCCAGCAGAAAGACGGCGACATCCGCGGACGCTTTCAGCGCTGTTAAATCGCGGAGTTCCCTCCAACGTCGGAAAGCCACACCAATGTTGACCCGGGTCTCTCCTCTTTTATGGCCGTAGACCTTCTTTTTCATTTTATCCTCTTCTGTCCTTTTTCTTTTTGGCTGTTTTTCAGCCATTGCTACTGTTAGTATCGCACTGCTTCTTACGCTAACTGCGCACGCTACGCAACATACTACTCCCCCTCCCCCCTCTGTCTGATCTGCACGTGAGTCTGATCCGCCCCCTGGGTGTGTGAGGGTGTACCCTGTTTTGGTGGCTCGGTCTGAGCCACAGTATTTACCTGCTGAAATTCAGAGCCAAGGCTGTGTATTGAAACTGGACGTTTTTTTTTTTCCAACATGGTGTGTCAGTGATGTTATCTTGTGGATGGAGAGGAGAAATACGGCGATTTTGACAAATAGTGCTGAATAGATGATTGCTCACTACACTTTTAAGTCATACAAACAAACCAGATTTTGGGAAGAAAAAAGAAAACAACTTAGAACAGTGGACAAAGGCAAACGCCAACTGTAGCTAACACGGCCTAAGGCTCAGGCATACTTAAAAAAAAAAAAAAAAACTCACTTTCACCTTTAGAGACTACTTTGCATTGTTAATGCAGCTTCAGTTTCCCTACCTGTGCTCCGAATCATAATGTCCTTTGCGTCTCTGCTGCTGTTATCAGGGATCCAGAATGCAGGGGTTTTTTTTAAGCTTTTTATCCGTGGTTAATTAATACTATCCATTATCAGCTGATTAGAGGAAATCTAATTCAAGTGACTGAATCAGTTTAACACTTATTGTTACCCTCAAACCTGGCACCAATAGAATATTATGCTGTCACTGAGTAGATCTGAATAAATGGAAAGACTTGCATAAAACATTAAATAGTAATTGTATCTCAGGTTAGCACAAGGTAGCTTATACTTAGATAAAAACACGCTTTATCACACTTGATAGAGACTCCAGAGAATAGTAAACAGTGATATTCACTGACTGAGTGCTCCCAATACAAATACACAGACCTATGTGAAAAGCTAAATAACCTAAGTACAAATATCAGCATTGCACTTCACAAGGATCCTCATTGTGTAAGAGACTGTCTTATCTGAAAAGCAATTTCTCTTCCTTCGATTACTTTTCTACGAGCCATTGCCTCATCAGTTTTAGCCTACTTGTAATTTTCTATTTACAAAATGATGGATAGTGCAACAGGGAACACCCTATCTTAGCATTATAAATGACAATGACGATGAGGTATCATTATGACTGTGGCGGGAGCCTTAAGCTGTCACGCCAGTCATTTGTTCCTGAGGTAATGACAGGTGAAATGCAGCTTATGAGAGCTCATGGCAAAGCATCACATTTAAGTGCAGATGTGCGGCTTGCCTCAGGCAGTGGAACACCCCATACAATCACTGCCAGGGTCAGCCTTTCATGTTATCAGGCATCAGAAGTATTAATTGTCACAACAAGCCTGTATTAAGCTACATCAGAGCCTTGGATAATTGTTTGAGGCTGTATAACTCATGAAGTCCTGAGGGCTCTGTGCTCAGGCAGCAGTTTCTGCTCCACTTCACTCCAGCTCAGCCTAAAATGAAGAAAAACGGTGTCTACATTTATATTACATAACCTTCTCCCAGGGCATCTCTACTTGCATCACTGACAACTGCATTTACAAACAAAACAATTACATGCCACAGTGTCACTAATGCTGCATTAGTTAACTCTATCATGAGAATCATTATTTGATTAAGTCATTACAAGACTGCAACATTTATTTCTCACAGTGCTCCGAGATAAATAAAACGAATAAACTCAGACGATCCCATTAGTGAAATATGCTAATGTCAGGATGCCTAATGTAACCGTACAAACACTATGCAGCTCACACTCTATCAACGCTGATCAATGTTATTTACAAGCTTCCTTGAATAAAATGAGTCTAAAACATAACAAGACCAGAGGCTTGAATAAATGAGCGTTTGATTTTTTAATAAAATGATATATTTCCATTCATATGTGCATGTACAAATGTATATCAATAACACAATGAAACTTTATGTACAGTGACATTAGCTTCCTTGTCCCAAAAGAAGATGCAATTCCTTTTATCAGTAAGGCAACATAGGTGGTTTGAGTTGGTCAGGTGTACTCAGGTACAGTGATATCAAAAAAATTCAATGTCACACTGCTCTATATCCAACCATGTAGAAAATAAATCAAACAAACCTGGTCTACAAAGTGCAGTGGCAACAAAGGAAATATGTCCACACTCAGAATCCTGGATGCTGGTAAACATGGTTTATCTCTTTGGCGAGTTGGAATAAATGATGTTATTTTCCTTTTGTATGAAAATATTTCACATCTATTAGATTAAGTTTGATTTATCTTTACTTGATGAGGTCATGGACTTGAGCTCTGTGTTTCAGTAGTAGAAGATGCAGAAAACAGAAATGTACATTGAGTATAAAACACAATAGAATATTTACATTAAAATCACTTTGGATGACCAACACTTAGATAATGGCTTATGTCAGTTCAGAAAAGCAGCCATTAACAAAATAAGATTTCTATGACATACCAAAAAAATACAAAATACAAACATGATATGTACATTTAACAACAAGGAGAGAGAAAATATTTATGTAGTACACATCACAATCCAACAATTTTGGTCACAGAAATTCAGTATAGCCTCAAGTTTTTCTACAATCCAAATTTCACAACAGATCCAGTGAATTTAATGCTCAAGGAAGCAGAAATATAAACAACAAAAACAAAGTTTCTAAAAGAAAACAAAAAAAAGTTTTACCATAAAAAATGTTTGATACTCATTTCTCTTCAAGAAAGTTAGAGAAGAAGATCTGTCTTACTGTCAGGACTTTTCATAACAGCACGTCAGTGGTTACACTATAAATAACATGGATGAGTTTTTGTAGCCAATCGACAGTGGTTGCCATATTGAAAATGCTGACCCAATGTAACTACTGGTGAACACACTAAAAGACAAAAAGGTGGAGCTCAAGTAATGAGCTCTTCAACCAAAATCCTTTTTTTTCTTTTTCCAGACTGTTAAATTGTCTTTGATTTTAATCTTGGTGATAATGAGATTGTCTGGGGTCATGCAGCCAGCCTAATATGGACACCCAATGAGCAGAAGTTTTTGTTTCCTAGTCCTGGATTTGCCTCACACTTCAACGAGATGGGGGAAAAAATCGGCAGTACCTCAAGTGTCCATATGGGGCTAGCTCCAAAAGCTTTGAAACCAGCATACACACCAATTCAGCTAAGTCTGTTCAGCAACAATAGTCTTGTTCACAGCCTGGTATCCAAAACAACTTTATTTTGAGTATTTTCTAAAAACACTCTGTATAGTAGGGGGATATTCTTGACTCATTAGTTTGGAAGGTTTTAAGGTAAAAAGTTTTGTATAAATGAATGCTTGGCCGGCTTGATGGACAGCTGTCAGCAAGGGGGCAAAGGGTTAGAATGAGTCAGCATTTTTAAAGTGGAGACAGTCACAAAAGGAAACAGCAAGCATGGTAAAGCATCTTTAAAGATCACATTTCATCAAGTTACTTTTGCTATATTTTACACACCTAATAGCCAGAGAGGGATAATAAAGTGAAAGAGAAATCTTTATGCTCATGTTAGCTATGCTTTTGAGAGCAGTAGCTTTTTGTCTTCATGTTATTACAAAGCAAAGTGCAGAGACTTCTTTGTAAAGAGCCCATCCAGCCTTAACATCAAGCAAGGTTAACAAGCTGATAGCTAACTGACAGAATCAAGCTAGCTATATTTCTGTTATCTTTAAGAAAAGCTAGTCTAACAAGCTGATCGCCAACTAACAGGATCAAGCTAGCTGTTTTTTTCTAGTCTTTAAGTAAAACTAGGCTAACAAACCGAAAGAGCCAAGCTAGCTGTTAGTTTTCTTGTCTTTAATTAAAGTCAGGCTAACTAGCAGCTAGCCAACTTACAGAGTCAAACTTGCTGCTTGTGTTTTAAGGTTTGACATTAAGCAAAGCTAACAAGCTAATGAGTAATTGACAGTGCCACGCTAGTTTTTTTATTTCTTGAATGTTTGAGTAAAGCTAGGCTAACAAGCAGCTAGCTGTTTGTGTTTTCAGTTATTGTTAAAATGGATTAGACAGCTGCTAGCAAACTGACAGATAGACATTAGTTGATATCAATCTTCTTTTCTACTCCTTCACAGAAGAGAAACAAGAAAAATCCTCCAAATGCTAAACAATTCTTTAAACATCATTTACCGTACCACTTGACAGAAATACTCCTCTGATGATATGTTACAAATGCTGGGGCACACAAAGAAGCATCCACATCAGAAATTGAGCTTGTCACCAAATTCACAGTCTTCTTTGTTATCCTATATCATTATCCCTATCCACATTTAAAAGAAAAGGCGAGCACTTTTGAGACTGCAGATGGGTGTTTGTCTCCTTTGTCGTGTGAGCAGCCTGAGCAGATGAAAGAGTATGCATCAGAGCAAATTGCTGCCCACTCATTAACGTCTTTTTCCTTGAACCAGCAGCTTAGCTGTGATTCTCATTAAAACACAGGAATTTCATAAAGCCAAAAAACATTTAATGAAGTTCCACTGCATCTGCACTTATCATACATGAAATTAATGTGTTCTGCTTTTAATTTCAGCCTTCTCATCCACACTCCTCAGGGAATTTGAAATACATCTAAAAAAAAACACAGGGGATGTTCACACTCTTTCTCTCTGAGGAGACAAAAATAAACCCAATAAAGAAAGCAGAAAAAAAACAGTAGCAACTTTTACCTGGACTGGAGAGGAAGCTCTGTTGTGCACAAGTGTTAGAACAATGTTTACAATCATACTTTGTGAGACTAAACTCAAACTTCTGTATAAAAGAGCACGGAGTCAAAGGAGAAAACTCAGACTTCTCTGACACATTATCATAAAGGCTTCACTTGAATGGCTTGTTTGTTTGAAAAAAAAAAAAAATCTTTCTTTCACATTGACCAAAATATGTCACCGTGTGTTGTGGGCTGAATAACAATTTCCCACTTCCCATTAAATCAATTTTCATCCCTTTTAGCAAAAGAGAGCAGAGTATTTTTTGGATTTTATATCTTTCAAGCTGTCGAGTTTTTGATATTTAATTTAGGTGAACCCTTAAGCTTCTTTCCTAGCTGTCAAAAGCAGCTGTTGGAGCCAAAAAGGAGTCAACTCCCAGAGAGTTTCTGCATTTCAGTATTCACAGCACACACATTTACTTTCTTGGCAACATTTTAAGTGCATCATGGTCAATGTGTCAAATTATACTGCAAGTATTCCTCATCACCCATCCGTTATGTTAGAAAAGAGCAGATGCTTACGTGTGTGTGTGATTTTCTGTGTCCTGAAGCAAAACCTGCAGGATAATCTTACACAGTGCAGTGACAGCGATAAAATCATACGATCAGATGATTATACTTATTTTGACAGTTTGATGATGAAGCCATATTTATGATGCTCTTATCTCCAAAGAAATGAAAACCTCTTGCAGCTCTTACACTGCATGTTTAAGACAACAAAGCCTTCAAGGATGTTACGTTATCAATCATACGTCGTGTGCAGTTAAAGGTGTACTTGAAGGTGATGTTTTTTCCGCAGAAAACAACAGACATGTACTCTGGTCTTCGCCCACATCTGACACTTTGTGGTTTTGTTTGAGGAATGAGTCTGTTCTGTCAATCACCGAGTGGTTTGTACAGAACAAAAAGTCTGTTCTCACAAAGGTTAAGCCCTTGTTCTCCTGGTCACACAGCAGTAGTCTGTTTGATGCTGTGGAAGCTGATCCTGGTGGGAGATGTCGGGATGGACATGGCTCGGGCCACCCGTACTCTTAGGGCGTGGTTATCCTGCCAGCGATGCCACCGTTTCCTCACTGCAGAACGGACCTAAAATGACCAGATTTAAGATATCATTGTGGATTACATAACAACTTCAGACTTCACATACAGCCTGGAACCTGAAACTTATGCTCTTATACTTTGTAAAAGTGAAAAGAATTTTATTGCTAACTATGAGGGTCAATACCTTTATACGGATATTTGATAGATAGATAGATAGATAGATAGATAGATAGATAGATAGATAGATAGATAGTCCATTTCGAAATAAAAGTGTGACTAAAAATTGAGCGCAAAGCAATGCAGTAGTTATTTATAATTTAAAAAATAAGAAACAGCCTACCAAACCACAAACACTAAAATCTGAGCAAGGGTTTATGTCCCATTTTTGGTGAAGAACTGTCTGGTCGGACTCAATATGAGTCACATTAGCCTCAAAGTCCGGACAAAGTCCCTAGTTAATTGAATAATGTCTTGGGACAAGAAACTATTTTTACTCTTTGTTTGTTCTTTAGAAACATTATGAACTCTGCAGGTCATAATTCTGTTTGTGAATGTTTACTTAAGAGGCCAAAAAAGGGTCAGCTCAGGCATGCTCTCTGTTTTCCACAACAGCATTTGTATGCTACAGATAAGATGAAAAATGAGATTTGGAGAAAAAAAGGCCAAGGCAACAAATATGTTACTATGTGAAAGCAAAGGATTTACATAAAAAGTATTACAGTTCTGAATTTTTGAGAATAAAGTCTCTAATCCATGAATAAGTTTTGCATTTACTTGAATAGAGAGTTAATTTAGCAATTGCAAGAATTAAACACAAATTAACAGAATTAAAGCCATTAGGTTATGACAAAGATCTGCAACGTGCAGCTCTCCGACTCCTTTGCAAAAGTTTTTTGTTACTTCAAGAAAAAATATTACAGAAATAAAGAATTTTTATTTTTCCTACAGAGGGAATTGATGATTAAAGATATTGACACGCAACAAAATCATGCATTAACATTTTGTTGAATTAAATATGCATCACATCTTGCAATAATACCTGCCACAGCTCTACTTCACCTCCTACAATAGCAACTGCCCACCAACATTTCTTGCAATTGTGACTAACCTGGTAAGACAATTAAATCTACAAAAAGACAAATACTGTCAGTGTGATGGCTTAATTTACGTCATACTATTTATTAAATTTCTTTTTTCGGTACTAGTAAATTTTCAAATTTTCTACAATGCTTGAAATTTTAGCATTTTAAAAATTAAACCTTTTCCAATTAAAATTTTTTTTAAATTTTGAATTTTATTTTTTCTTTACTCTGAAAATTTAGCAATTTATAAAAAAATTTTTAAAAAATGACATTTTTGAATAAAGAAAAAATGGAATTTTTGCAATTTTTTAATTTTTAAAAACTCTTTGATTTTTTTTCAAATTCATTAAAAATTGCAAAACACAAGTACAATTTACAAATTAAAAAAATTGGATCATTTTAGACAGTTTTTCACTAGAGTTTAACTATGTATAGAATTTTATACACTTAACTGTCTTGATGTGTCTTTATATGTTTTATGGGAGCAAAGCCATGAATTTTAAATTTGTGAAATCATAGTCCCAATTAAATGATAACATTGTGATTTTATATGACAAAGACTGTAACATAACATGGCTCATCTCTATGTAAAATCTAATACAAGATATCAGCGGAGCAGCTAGCTGCCTGCATGAAGTCAGGCTCAATGGCTGAGGCATAGTGGCAGCAAACGCTTGCATAGGTTGCCTAATAGGCTCTCTCTCTAACATAATCAGATCCTTATGACAGTGTGGTGCTGATGTGCTGTGGGAGTGAGTATTTAGTTGTTTATGAAACTAAGCTCCTCATTAGCACTGGTACTGTATGCTCTTCTGATCTGCCCCTTAGGAATAACATGCAGACGCACAGCACAGTTTCAACAAGTTTTTACTCAGTCTTTTGTCTTCTAAATTTATGACTTCAATCTTGATATCTCTGCTTGTTTTCTTCTATAATTTGGCCCATATACTCTGTTGAATACAATAAATGAGCAACTAAAATGCGGATAATGACACTTAAACTTGCTACAGCCACATTGGGTATAATTCTCAAAGTTTAAGAAACATTTCTGAACAAATATTCTTGTCTTCTTTTCAGAAGTGTCATTACTTGGCTGGAAAATGCTGTGTCATTAGCTGGTGGAATCTGTGCACTCTGAGCGCCCTCTGGTTTGTTTATTTTGGATTAAGCATCAAAAGTGTGAATCGCTTTTGGACAGAGACGCACTAACGACTCCCTGTCCTGCTTTTCTGCCTACAGTGAAAAGAAAAGCTCAATCTCAACACCCTAAGTAGCATTTCATCTTCTTTATACTCACTGATTAAAACAAGATGGTTTTCTGTAAATATGAAAAATATAGACTTAAAAGTGTCAGAAATTCAAAATGAGATCCTTTTGAGGGGACACCACACAGTCCCTCTTCAAGCAGCAATCTTGGACAAAAGAAATTAACAAACTGTACCAGAGTGGTCAGTCACATCGCAATCCCTCATCAAATAAAGCGTCTCTACCTCCCTAAGATCCAATCATTGGAGAGCTGTTAGAGTGCAGTAAGAGGGTCCTTCAGTTTTCACAATTACTGACAAATGTGTAACCAAAGCACATTAACCACCTTTTAACAGATGGAATTTGGGCAATTTGCCTTCACGTTAATTTGCTGAAATGACAGCACTCTGTAAACATATATTTTGGTCAACAGTAAAATGCCAAAGTGTCGCTCACTAATGGAAGAGAAAGCTCTCCAGCACTTTGTCTTCATGAAAAGTAACTATTGTGACCCCCGCCTGAACTTGGCAGGAATTTGTTACTGAGAAGGGGGGGTAGTTACAAACAAAACATGACAAAACTAATCTAAAAAAATCATTGCAGCTTTATTAATATCATATATCAAGAAAAACATGACAACTTAATGAAATTCATAAATGCTGACACTGTTTTGCAGAGCTCCTGTGACTCACCTCTCCATTTAGAAAGCAGTAAAACACTGAAACAAAGAAGCCCTGCAGAATGAGACACATTCCTGTTAGATCAGGCTGTAAAAAAAGCTTCAAAGTGTGATGCTACTTTAATTAGACATGAGAGAATTCGGACAGTACAGTTATGAAAGAAATAAAGACAGATAAAAAATGCAGCATTGGATTTTCTCAAGTAATTCTCGCCTAAAAATCACCCCCCACTTAGTTTGATATTCTTAATCAGAGATTGAAGTAAAAAGAAGTAAAATATCATGCCTTCATGTCTGTCTAATGCTATCATGAGAGTTCCAACAAGAGACAGGAGAGCCACAATGTGTAAACACAGCCAGGTGTTACTTCCAATTATTCTCCCATAAAAAGGCTCGTAACACAGAAATTCATCCCTTAAGGCTGTGAAATCAAACACATTCAGGGATCAGTCGAGTTTGCTTCTCATAAGGGTGACTTCAGTGTCAAATATCATCATGATTCTCACCTGAAAAGACTGCAGAAAGGAGTTGAAGTAGATGAAAACAATTTGTGAGATGTCGTCCTCCCCCGGATTCACGAAGAAGAGCATGTAGGTGATTCCCAGCAGGGGTAAGAGGACCAGTGTTGCTTTAACAGCTTTCCTGTGAAGACAGGGACAGAATATATACTGCTTCATTTATGAAATTATTACAGTAAGAGGTTGGATTCGGTCCAAGCTGATTTGAGAAATTGCTTTATCCTGTGGGGTGGTGGACGGGGAAAAAAAACAGAGATACATGATACTCGCTTGTGAAATTAAGCCTTGTTTGCAAGATAAGATTCTTTTTCTTAAGGTGCTATGTTTAATAATGCCTTTTTGAGGTTAAAGGGATAGTTCAGTTTTGAAGTGAGGTTGTATGAGCTCTATGTGACCACTAAGGACATTAGATACAGTAGAAAGTTGTCTCCTCTCCCTCAGTAAGACACAAACTGTAATCGATGGTGACGAGGAAAAAGACGCTAACAGGGAGAGACCGTACCAGATTCAAAGGCTATTTTCTCTGCCTACAAGAACTAAAATCAGAAAGTAATACCACAGTTTAAGAGTACGCTGCATAAAATATTTTTTAAGTGCATTAAGTCTTCAGAAATATAAACATTTATCTGGATCTCACTAACTGGTCATATATCCTTCCGCGCAGCGCTAGTGCGCTCTGTCCCCCTCCTCCTTTCAGCTGTAGGGAATGTAAACAAGCTATGCTTCGGGCACCGGTTGTAGCCTCGTGTAAGTTTTAGCAAGTATCGTAATTCTTTTTGTACTCTAAGGATTGTGAGGCAGCGTAGGAAATTCAAAATGAGTGACTATGACAGCGATGATGAAGTTCCATTCACTTTGGAACCAAAAGGATACCTGCATGAACCGAAGTAGCTACACAGAAGATGAGCTGCTACAGATGGCGACTGAAAGGAATACAGAGGAAACATCCACGGACACTGGACATAGCTTGACATAGCACAGGACAAACAAGCATAGCTTGTTTACGTTCCCTACAGCTGAAAGGAGGAGGGGGGACGGAGCGCACTAGCGCTGCGCGGAAGTATATATATATTCCTCGTCACCATCGATTACAGTTTGTGTCTTACTGAGGGAGAGGAGACATTTTTCTACTGTATCTAATGTCCTTAGCGGTCACATAGAGCTCATACAACCCCACCTCAAAAAAACTGAACTATCCTTTTAAGTAGTCAAACTGTTGAAGAGTGTGTTTTAATGGGTTGAAAAACCAGCTGAAAGATTTTGAGTCATCCTCATTTTTTCTCATTTCAGGGAAGATATTTCCAAAGAAACATGCTTTTTTTTGTCCTAAGCAAGCAGAGAAAATCCAGTCATCTCTCATCAAATATTTGTTGACATTGGTCATGAACTTTAAGTAACACTAGCAGCAGATTTTAGGAATATGGTGTTCTATTTTTAGGTCAATTATTTATGCCTTACACTGCTCCCCCCCTCACATAAATCTGCACAGCTCATGTCAGCATATCTGCCACACAACGACTGTAAATCCAGCTCCTTCCTCCACAGCCAGAATGGGAGTTGTCTGAGATGACATAGCAAACACCCTGAACTCTTTGAATAATCCCTGAAGGAGAGCAACACACTTGACAGAATAGCCCTAAAGGAAAAAAAAACACCCTAACAATTTAGCAGACAGACACACAACAGAACAACATGTAGCAGGACTGCACGCTGTGAGCCTCCCTCAGACACACAGCAAATCCCTGCGCTTTCTCACTCATCAAGTCTTGTCAGACACATGAGAGGTTCTCCACCTCCAACCATAACTGTCTGGTCAAAATAAGATGGCTCCTTGCATGAAGGACTGCAACCCTCTTACGCTGGCTTAGGCTACTTGTTTAGCTGGAACTTCAATTTCTTTTTGCAAACATGGAAAGAACATGAGGCGAATCTGAAAGTCATTAAACCGTGTCTCATGACTCAAAACACAGCTGGAACATAGAAGAAAAGATATTACACTTCACCTCAGATTTAATGAGAAAGAGCACTGCAGCTTAAGATTGGATAAAAGGAGTAACTCTGCCTTCATGATGTCACCCATCAGTTTGTGGTCTGCAAAGACTTTTTTTAAAATGGATGACACAGAGGTTTCTTAAAAGTGAAAATATTTCAAGAATCTTTTAATCGTGGATAGACCTGAAGGAACCAACATGTTTTTCAGTGAGTTTTTGTGTTTTGATTAACAGAAAAGGTAGGGCTTCAGCAGCTGATCCTTACAGTCCAGGTTCAGTGCCAAACAATGTCACCTCAGATTATCAGGAGGTGTTTTGGCTTTACTTTGTATTTGGAGATGGTGAAGACTTTTCATTCATCTTTTTCAATCATCATCTAATAACATTTTTTTCCCTTTCCTTTTAATTGCCCCTTACTTCACTGGTTTAGCAGTTTCTTTTGAGGTTTAATAATGATGGCGATGAAAGAGTCATAGTTGTACTGATGGAAATAGGAAGTGGTAATGATAGTGATCTGATTTTCACATCATATTACTTTTTAAAAAAAATATTTAAATTATGTATATATGAACATTTTTGCTTTTACACCACTCCTGTTTTGTTTTTCTCTATTTATGTTGCTTGATTTCAGTTTTTGCTGTTTGCTTTTGTCCTTGTGTATACCCTGCGCTGCACTTTGGATCAAGTGTGTTGTGTGTAGAGTGCAAAGTGCAAAAAAAGAAACAAACTGATTTGATTTGGAGTTTCAATCATTCTGGCCTTGCTGTTTTTGGAGCTTGAAGTGACTATATTTTGTCAACAAGTGGAGGAAGGGATGAAAGCCTTTACTTACAAGGTATTACAGTCATTCGGCCTGTGCTTACAGCTAATCAAGAAAACAAACAACATGGCTTCCAACAACCTTACAGATGAGTGGTTGTAGTGGATCTGAAATGACTAGATGTAAGATGTATACACAAAGCATGTGGTGCATTTACTGCATATAACATGACAGCCAAATATTTTGCCCTTTAGAGGATTGCTAACAGGGTATAGTTAAAATGATCCATGCACTAGCTAACAAGCCAGGTATTGCTAGTTTAGCAGCTGTTACCTGCTAACAAGATGCTAACATTTAAATACAGGGATTTACCCACAAAAATATGGGACTTTTGGATGGGCTTTTACTACAACTACATCTCTGGTGTCTGGTCTCTGATAGTGGTTAGCTAAAAAAGTAATTTGCAGATAGAGAAAGGGATGCTAAGAGATGTCCCTGACATCTTTAAATGTGAGTTTGAAATGGACTGGAAACACTTTGATTGTAAAACTATGTATTTTAACATGTGGGCTTTACAGGATTAAGTCACTTTTGGAGCCAGCCTCAGGTGGACACTTGTGGAACTGCAGAAAGTTGTTTTTTGAGTCTGACTTATCTAAGTATGTGCAACATCTATTTAAAGATTATCATCAACACATGATATTTTTCTCCACACTCCAACCATACAACATTTTGCTTGCTTGAAAAATGTGGCTTTGATTAAAAAAAAAAAAAAAAAGTTTGTTTTTCCCAAGTTTAAGAGTTGAGCATAATAATTTGTTATTAAATCAACAAATTGCAGTTTTTGGCAAAACTTGATCAGCTTTGGTTTCTGCCATCCTGGTAGCTACTGGCTCAATTCTGATTCATAATTAGTCAGAAATTTGCATTTTTCCAGAAATTACAAACGATCAAATGAGGCTGCTTTCTTCATCTGATATTAAAATGTATTCCTGCAAAGTTATAGATATGGGTGTTGTGTAGGCATTCATACTACCCCCTCATCGCAGACTCACCTGTACTGTATTGTCTCTGATGTGGTTGAAGCTCTTAGCTTGGTCATAAGAATTCTGACGATATTGAAGAGAAAAACAAAGTTTATCTGCAGGGAAAGAAAAGCACAGGAATTAATGAGATTTGAAAACCTCTGTTTATTCGCTCACAGTGAAACAGTGGAGGGTAATTTGCTGCAGCGAGCAGACTCAGCTGACTAAATGCTGAGTGGGAGGAGTAGCAACACAAGTCAAGGCTTCCTCCTCCTCAACAAGACCGAGCTAGTTAGAGGAGCACATGTATTGAAACCGGTCACCCTGCTGCTGCACGCTGGTAACAGCTTGTACATAACAGTTAATGAATCCATTCCTATGCATACAATTTGTTACTCTCAGGATTTTACGAGTTGAAACACCATAACCCATCTGGAAGATTGATGCCACCTTTACAAATAAGTTAGCAGCAGGGTGGAAATGGGTTTTATTGTTAATCCATTTTCATTCCAGGTCAGATTTTTTCATCAGTTTGCACCTACACTCAGGCATTAATGATTCATGGCGTACTACTGTAAATTGTGTTAAGCGTGAAAATGATAACAGCAGCTGCGTAGCGTAATGACTTTGCTGCTCACCAGGAGCACAAGAATAACCGGTCCCTGGTAAATGTAGTCCATATATTTTCCAGGTTCTTTACCAAACCAGCATCTGTGAATACGAGAGAGGACAGAATGAAAAGTAGAAACGAACTTGGCCATAAACCTTTTGTTTTTTATTATACTTACTGCTCATTTTCATAATACAACTTCCCGATGGCCCAGGCAACTATTATAGGGCATGGAATACCTGGAGGATGAAAAAACATAAGGGTGAATTTGACTCAGAAATAATGAACACTTTGAAAGTCCAAAGGGGGAACATAACTGAACACAAGAAACAAAGTGAATTTTTCCTTTGTCACAAGAGAGGGGAAACTTTTCTTACTTCCTAACCTCTAAATTATAGAAGGCTGTACTTTTCTGGTCACGGCTTCAAGCTCCGGACTACAAAGTAAAAACTTTGAAGTAAGAAAAAAAAGGCAAAAGTAGAAGAAATAAGGCCAAAATGAGTCACACACAGTGACTTTTCAGAGCTAGAGTGGCTTCACAGTCATATGATGCATCAGTCAGGAGTCAGAGGACCAGCAGAGGTATAATGGGTTTGTGCGAGTATGTCTGGCAAATACAAACTGATGCTGTGTTATGGGTGCTGGTTTTTCTGTCTTTTGGGAGCTTGTCAAAAGCATTTGTCGAAAAAGGAGGAATACTAAACATATTGATGGGTGAACATTTTTCATCAAAGTGATGCCTTCATTGAAAATCCTTATTAACATTCATTGAAAACATTCAGGAAAAAATACTTTAAATTCTTCACCTTTGATGCTGGCATGCTACAGCGCTCTCTGACACCCTCAGCAGTGATGCGTTTCAGAATTGTGGAGTGAATGCACATTAAAAAAAGCAGCCACAGGTTATGGATGTGACATGTTTTGAGGAGTAGACAGCCACACACTTAGATCTGGGGGTTTCCATTTTATATCAAGTCTGGCTTGAAAGAAGATCAAATGCGCTTGATTTTCCTCAGATAAAACAAAAGCTTTTGACTTTGGAGTGCTGTTATTCTCCCCTCAGACCCGATGGGTGTAACTTCTCAGGGAAATATCCTCAATTCAAAGACTTTTTACCAGGCACAGGCACTTTCAGCTATTCGATTCAAGTACAATCCTTTGTTTTCATGCAGATTTTTGCTTCTTTTACAGACTCATACAAGCTGTGCTGCTTAAAAAAACCTTTTGTTGCATGTTGAATAAAAAGTGCTTAAGTCCTTTGGAATATCACTGTGCTACCCCAGAGCATTTAGCAGAGCAGCTCAAGGAAAGACTGCTCCTCTAGAAAAAGCTGTTCATTTCTTTGTTAGTCACCCATAAAGCCTTCTGAACCAAACATATTCTGATGAAATATCAAGTGTGCACAAGTTGACCAAGGTTTGAATGTAGCTGATTAAAGTCAGATATTCCCATAAAGATACAAAAATCAAGGACCTTTCATGCAGCTGAAAGAGCAAATGTCTGAATTTTCCAGCCCCAGCTCACTACAGGCCTCTTGGTGGACGACATATTTAATTTGGCCTACTTTCAGCATCTCCTAATGAATTCTAATTAAAAAAAATCTCAAGACTACTATTGGTGGCAAAAGGAGAAATCTTTTTCCCCACAGTGGAGCAGCTGTCTCACTAAGAAGCACAATAACTTGTTCAGACTATTTCTCATAGTACATTTAGCTTCATTACCACACTATGCATAATGTGCACTTTGAGCTCTCTTCTACCACGGTTAAATCTCTGTGTTTCCTCCCATTTTCTAAATTATTTTTTTAATCATTAAAGGTAGAGTCTGCAAGATTTTCCTAAAAGAGAGAATGTAAACTTTCACAGGAATAATCCTGCTTAATTGCCTCCTATGGGCCTATATACATGTGTGTTAGTGTCAGTGTCTGCCCCAACCCTCTCCTCAGCCTGAATGTTGATGTTTTTGTTGTGTTGAGATGTTTCTAGGTGGAGAGTAAGGGTGTATTCACACCTGTGGCTCATTTGCTTTGTTCCGATTCAGGGGCAAAACCGATACAATTGTAGCGGTCGTCACTTGTTTCGTTTGTGTTCACAAGGCAAGTCTCTTGCGGTCCAAAGTTGTAAACAAATGTCACGTGCGATCGATTTTTTCTCTCATTGGTCAGAAATCATACCCGGAAGACGATGAGTTTCCCTATCTTTGTTCATTCATTCATTCATTCATGTTCTCACCCACCATGGAACATTAACTACGTGTGTGGCTAGTTTGCATTACAGCATTTATCTGGCTAATGCAATCGTTCCCAAAGTCTGGGACCTGACCCAAAGGTGGGTCTCCAGAGATTTTTTATGGGTCACCAAACTAGTTTTCAAAATGTTTACACAAAATTCACGCTTCCCTTTACCAGAAGAAGTCTCCCTTCCCCTTTATTTGTTAACTGATGATTGGCTCCCCACACTGTCATAGCTGGTTGTGCTTTCATTGTGAAGGGTCATCGCCACGTTTACTGTAACTGGAAACATGCGACTGTTTTTCAAAAGTCTGAAGCCATTTGCTGGTGCTACTCAAACAACCAAAGCCAAACCCCCTTATGTTTCCTACTGTTTTACAGCACTCAGAGGAAAGGCTGAAAACAAGACATGAACAGATGCCGTTACCTTTATTCTGGATTAACATCGCATCTTAATATCTTGTCCTTAATATCACATGACGGGGATGCAATTCTGAAAAGCAAGCGGGCTAACCCGTAATAAAAATGCAAGTATTTTCAGAGTGTAAGCCTAGCTAATAAAATATGTCAGGCCTGTAAGCTGGTCCAAAAAATGTAAATGAATCATAAACATGATTAAAGCACCCTTTTTTATCCTGTCATTTGATTTACAGATTACATATTTTGGATTGGGTCCCCATGGCTTGTTTCCCCAAAAATGTGGGTCACCTGGAAAAAAGTTTGGGAAACACTGGGCTAATGTATCAGTGTGTGCTTTATAAACAACATGTGCAGTTTTTCCTGGAGTCCCGACTGTGTCTGGAAAATAATATCCTGTTGCACATCTCGAGATGAAAACGTGCCAGCTCAAGTCACCGCAGACAAAAACGGGCTCTGATGGGTGCACAACAACACATTCTACTCTCACAACTACCACAGTTATGAGTCAGTTGTGCCTGTTGCTGGGCCGTTTGTGTTCTCACGGCACAGGAACCGCTACAGGGTGCGTATGAATGCGAGCCGAAACCACCTATTTTTGGCGATCTCGACCCGCTTGTTTTGTCCCGCATCCGAGCACGATTGCTGTGTTCACATATGCCCAAACGAACTGGACTTTCGGGGGGGCGGCCCACTGTTTCGGAACAACTGTCCCAAACGATCCAGGTGTGAATACACCCTAAGTGTGGTTAGATCAGCCAATAATAGCGCACTGAGTGACTTTGCATGCAATGATAATAGCGAGTGGAAGAGGCTATCCTGAGCAGCTACGATAGTAGACGTAACACAGATAAAGAAAAACACAAACAAAGAGGAACAAAGCTAAATAGATAAAGCTTCTTCCTGTTAGCTTGTGCCACTGTCAGGTCATGTGCACGGCTCCCATCCACGCAGAAACGTGATGCTACAGGTGGTTTATGGACTGTTGAGTGTGCTCACGTAGCTTCAGTCGAAAGCAGTGTGTGTACGCTGCCACCAGCACCGAGCCAAGCAGGAGGAGCCCAGTTTGAATGTTGTGTCTACAAACAAGTAAGGAAAATCCCTGCAGACCCTACTTTTAATTCACCTACACATGCTGCCAGCCCTGACATTCTTGTTTGTTCTTTCTCGTTTTTTTTTTTTTTGGAGCAGTAACTCCCTCAACAGGCGATAATTCTACATTTTTCTGGAGGTTTCATATTACAAATCCCCAAAATAAACACTGATTTTCGAGATTTTCTGATCCATGTACTAAAGTAACCCTCTGCAGCATGTGGCTATGGTCAGATGTTTTCTATCCAAAACAAAAATAAACCAATCTTCTCGGTCAGTTTTTAGCACTGAGTAATTGACTGTCTTCAAGAGCTCTACCACACCAACATTCACTCATCACAGGAATCACTTACGCTCATTAAAATAGGATTGATATGTGCTTTATTTGCCTTTGGTTGCTTCTATTTTGAAGTTAATATTATCCTTCTGATCATGTGTCACCACCAATCATAAGTCATCTGCTACTTATGTGTTTATTTTCCATCCTTGTGTGCGTAAGGCTCTGCTGCATGACCTAGATTTAGCAAAGTGTGTGTTTGTTTTTTTCTTTCTGCAAGAACACACAATGCATGTGACACAAAGAGAGATGTCAGACCTGCTCGGTGTTTCTTTGTGCACTTTTCTGTCCGAGGATGAAATTTTTCTGACATTTTTCTGTTTTTCCTAATAGCTGAAGTCAAGCTGAGCACAGATGATTGATGTGGCCACAGGGGGGACATCCCCAAGTGCCTTCTAGCCCTAGAACTAGAGAATGTAAAAAAAAAAAAAAAAGAAGACATCCTCCCATGAAATCACAGCCATATCCTTGGGCTAAGCATTAAAGAGTCTCCCTCGGATTCTCAAGCTAACCAGGCTTCATTTCATTCAGCCAAATGCTGACTTGTAATTGGAGATAAATATTATATATCACTGGGGTCCAGCTGCTCTGCCAGCTGGATTGCATTAATAGTTCAGATATACTCCCAGTACATCTGGATAGATCAATACAAGGCACGTCCACAAGTTATCAAAAATATAATGTTAACACCCCTCTTGCTTTCATTAAAAAAGTATTATTTTGCGCTCACTCCGAGTCTTGTGTTTTTATTCTTTCTTTGGAAAAAAAATTATTCAGGTAGCTATTATGAGAAGCACACTGATAATCTCATTTCCTGACACCAACCTAGTGGCAACAACAATTTCATAGAATATTGAAATTAAATGTATGAATAAGGATTAAGAGAGTAATTTGTCTTCAGACTGATGGCCTGATTTGGTCTAAAGAGGCATCCAACAATATCAATTTTCAATACCTCACAAGAGCTGTATCAATGATACTTGCATAGAATATGAGCTTATACAGAGGGTGTACATGAATTCTGATATCATTTCACAGTGACTGAGAGGAGCTTAAAAATACCGCATTGACCTGAATATGGGACGACCATAATTATAAGACAACACCCCTCTTTTTGAGAACAATCTTCAGAAAAAGACTCTGGTAACCAAAATTTACTCTGCTTGGAGAAACTGTTGTTTTTAGAGACTGCTTTTTTCAGTTTCTGGTAAAGACACTGATATTTATATTTGAAATGCCATACCTTAACAAACCACTCACTTAGTAATTTATTTAACCTTAACAGTGAAATAATTTTGTCAAGCAGTTTGACGGAAGAATTTTGGACGCCCATCCTTGGGAAATTACACTCCTGCTGCAATTACCATCATTATCTTAAAACTAGCCTTATAACTTGGCTAGGGATGGGTCATGAATTAGGTACTTTTATAGGTACTGACCAAATTCTGTCAAAAGTACCGGGTTCAGATTCACATAAAATCAAAAGGTACCATTCTAGGTACCTAAATGCATCCTTGTGACTGTGAGGGAGTGGAAGAGTAGGCGATATTCCCCAAGCGGAAACCTCCGGTCAAAGAATATGAGACAATGCTGAAGTGCCAAAATCTGCTGTTTCTCGAGTGTTTGCTTGAGGCTGGCTCTGGAAGTACCAGAAGTCACACACACACAAAGCCAAAAAAAGCCAGTTTCAAAGCAGAAATTAACCTATTTACAGCCTGGTTCAAAAAACGTCTCCTGTCTGAGTCGCTAATTTTACAATTGGCACCCACTGTATGGGGGGTGAATTTTTTTCAAACTCGGCCGTTCAGAGGATATTAAGATCGCAAGCTCGCCCAATAAGAGGCACAGCTGAGGGTCACGTGACCAACAGGTGCCCTATAGATGTACGCAAAGCCCTTGCCACAACCAATGTGCTTCATTTTCTGTTTCAGAAACAGATGGGTGACATCAGTGAGACTACGTCCATGTTTTATACAGTCTATAGATTTTTTTCATGCTGGACATGAGCACAGCATTGCAAGGTTATACGGTGAAGAATAAACATGTAAAACTGAAAAAAAAACATCTCTCCATTTTTCATTTCCTGTCACTGCGTCTCTGGTGACTGGCAGATCATTGCAGCCACAGTGAGTGCTGTTGCAGTCGTGTAGCCAAGCTAGACAACTATTTGCATGTGTTAATGGTTAGACTCTGGTCAAAAGACGATTCCACTCTTTCACATTACTTTCAACGGAAAAAAAAAACAACTTGTCCTATATTATGGTCAATACGGTATTGTGCGATCATAAAAACCTATGGCCCTTTGTGTTGTAAAAAACAAATTTAAAACATGTTTGAAAAAAAAAACTTACCAAAATAATAAAAGCAAAACAACTCATAAAATAATTAAAAAAAAACAATATGATACCATATGATACCAAACCATATAAAAAAATAATACAGTGCAATACCACGCCAAATCAAATCATATGATACCACCCCCAAAATACCATACTATGTTACCACACCCTATCGAACCAAAGCATAACAAACCATATCATTTGACACCAAATTATACCGAGGTATATCATACCAAACATACTATACTATACAATTATGTCTAATTTGATACCATAGCATGCTGTGTCAACAGGAGCATACTTACACCAACCAATGAAAAGGAAGACCCACTTCCTGAGCTTATCAGTGGAGTAAGTCATCACAATGGCTGTGTGGAGGTAGCATCCTTCAACAAACATCCAGAAGAAGTTTGTCACCACAAAGTAGTTGTATATCGTTGTGATTAATCTGCACCAAGGCTGAAAAAGAAAAAAAAGACTTTGAGTTACTTTTAATTTGCAACACAAACTTTTGGGTATGTTTTTTCGTGGCTGAAAAACTTTAAATTGCTTTATGTATTATGCATATACAAAAAAAAATATTAATAATAATGCAATTGATCCTGTTACCTCATTGCTCTCGTGGATATTGTGATCAATAAGCTGAAGCAGAAACCACATCACATTCCTCAGTATGAAGGTGGTTATCAGGTTCCAGTGAATGATGTTTCGGAGACACCGTATGCTCCTGTATCACAAGTCGAATAACAGATCTGTTGAATTGTCATGCATTTGTTCCATATTTAAAGCAGTGAAGGATTCTGTTCAACTGATGTTTTTTGATGTACTTATATGAAATAAAGTTATATCATGCTGGATTAGGTATCGGTTCCTGTTTGTACTCATGGATGCACTATAAATATGACTGAATTATTCTGGTGTATTGAAACACTTAAGAACTGAATGTTTTTGACTCATGTTTCAGAACTTGAAGGAGCAGGTTTTAGTAAGTCTGCACCTTTCACATCAGAGATGAGGCATTTATATCCGTCGACAGCCACAGTCAAGCTGAATCTAAAAATATATCATTTCTACATGATCGCATTTGACTTGGTTATGGCTGGGAAAAAAAAGATGTGCAATTTATTTTGACACATCTTGAGATTTAAGGACTCCCTTGAGGACTCTCGTCATACTTAGAGCAGACACTCCAGATAAGTTATCTCTTTTTCTTAGACCTTTAAAGGAAAGGTTGAGATGATGGTTAAAATCTTTTTTATATCCCACCAAAAATAACCTTCTTTTGGAAAAGCCAAAATGTAGATTGTTCCATCAAATCTAAAGAGATTAAATAGCTGAACATATTGACTATTTTTGTTGCTTTCACAAAAGAGAATCAATATGTGCCTGTAAAAGCCCACATCGATCAAACCACTGTGCACAACTCAGCCGAGGCTGTTTAGTCTTTGCCCTGCTTTGTCATGGCAGATGTAGGTGTATGTGTGTGTGAATATGTGTGTGCTTCAACCAGGACATGAAAATAGGTACAAGGGAGTGTTATGAAATGCACATTATGTCCACAGTGTTCCCTGCTGAGCCGGGCCACAGACATACATTTGTTTGACTTAAGCGAGTTAACGAAAGCAGTCAGAGGATATTACGTGAGTTTTCACTGATTGTCTCCTGTGAGGTCTCATGCATGCAGGACACATTTAGACAGAGACTATTTCTGTACTTGCCTTAAGCACAAGAAGAGAATGAAGGCCACGACTAGAGCTCCCACTGAGATACAGTGGCCTAGGTAGTTGATGATGAGTGCGATTTTATAATGCATCGGATATTTTCTCTGCAAAGAAGACAAGAGAAGAGGATAAACAGATACAAGATGTTTATATTAACCCAGTGCTGATTAAAAATAGTTGCAGAGACATGAATACTCTGAGTTGTTCTGGTCAAACAGTTCACTATTCAAGACCTAGCTTCGTATCAGCCTGTATGTGACAGAGATGCAGTCGTAATTGTTTTATTTTTATTTATTGATGCAGTACTTTTACTAAACTATATTTAGAAATAAAACAAGGGGTTTGCATTTTTCTTAAACCTTTTTGAATAATTTGACAAATCTGAAAAATTTGATCATCAGGGATGGGTACCAAATTAGGGTTTTTTTTATCAGTAACCACTGAATTCTGTCTGTAGTACCAAGTACTGATTCATGAAAAATCAAACGGTACCATGTTTCGATACTTAAAAGAATCCTTGTGACTGTCAGGGAAGGAGGGAGAGAAGACGATTTTCCATGCTGGACATGAAATATGTTCAATTTAAAAACTAAGTTATTTTATTATATTACAATAATATTTATTACCACATTAACACACACCAAAGTGCTAAAAAATTGGTACTTTTGGTACTGATACCAGGTACCTGGCATCGGTACCATATTATTTCGAATGTGAAAGGTACCATGCCTATTGATCATTGATATTTTATGGAGTAGAACGGCACAATAGGATAGGATAGGATGGGATAGGATAGGATAGGATAGGATACAGTAGGTTACATTGGGTTCGTGTGATATAGCGTGATGTGATACAAAATTATGAGATAGATTTTGATGAGATATGATAAAATTGGATGGGATGTTTTATAAAACTAAAGAATAAAATGGGATAGGACAGGATAGGATGCAATATGATACAAAGCAAAATACGATCCAATGCAACAAAATATGATAGAACGTGTTTCGATACCCATTGAAGTATTACAAAACTGTACAATACAACACTGGGGACAATGAACAAAAAGAACTATAAATGATCCTTATTGTTTTTGTACTGAGTTAAACTCATTTATCACTGTGAATTCTCAATCTTTGGTGGCAACAGTCTTCATAGAGGAAACCCAGGTTACTATTACAATTTCTGGCTCTAAATTGTAACTCTCACTCTATAGATTGAGGCCACTAATAACTAGGGATGGGAATTTACAGTAATTCCTGTAATCGAATATTCTAAATACCTAATGAACGAATTTTTGAATACTCACAGATTATGTTTATTTTTATTTTAACCATTGACGAAAATAGGGTTCATTAGACATGGACCCCCCATTATTAAAGTCACTACAAACATGTTTTCCACTCTCATAGATGTTCCCTGTGGCGGGGGCTTGCACTCCCGCTTGACAAACGCCATCAGCTCTCTGAAGCCTCCACCTTCCACAAAACTTATTGTGAGCTCACCACCAGTTATTAGCGAGCTAATCTTCTCCACTATGGTTTCGTCAAAACGACGTGCTAACAGGGCTAGCAACTGACGCCCATGTGGTCAAGCACCGAACTAGTTATTATATCGCATGCAAGTTTAATGCATATATCTTGCACTGGACATTAACTCAACAGGTCTCAAATGTAGCACTTGTTGTGTTTTTGCTTTCGGTGTAATAACATGTAGAGGGCTGCCGTAAAACAGTTGAGAAGTCGTTAATTGCTGTCCTGTTAAAAATTCTCCTATCTAGAAGCTTTGGTTAGGTAAAAACAAAACGCTGGGTCACACATGTGAAGCTGTGTGTCTTTAAGTCATGTCACCAAAAGCAGTGCTTGCACAGGTGTGCGAATAACAAAATGTTACTCGAATAATGGGGTTAATGACGAGTATTCGAGTACTCGATTACTCGATTACTTGTACCCATCCCTACTGATAACACCATAATCCGTGACACCTGAATAATTTCACTCATTTAACCCATTTGCTTTCAAGTACAATTTACAAAGAAGATTGGTCAGAAGACATTCAAGAGCAATATTCTTTATGAATTGAACTATCACTCAGCCCCAGCTAAGAGTGCTTCTATTTATGGAGTAGCATACAGTGTTTCATTGCATTGCAGTTCTCTTGGAAGATTATGACTTTTTCAAATGTCCTAAGTCTTACCCTTAACTGGGAATAGAGAAACAAAGTTGTGATTTGTTAAAAACTTTTCAAATATATAGCATGTAAGTTCTCTATCAACTTCCTTTGGTCTATGTCTCACCTTCATGTTGTCCTGATAAAGGTGAAAATTGACACCTTGTCAGGCATCATCCCTTTATATACACAACCAGATCAGCTTGACTTCTAGGTTTCAAATAAATGCGATGACACAGCCTTTAACATATTTCATATGTCATAGTGTTGTACGTCTAGAAATACACACCATCAGAAGACATAATGTGAGGTAATCAGGCCCAAACTCATTATGTGTAATACATCAGTCTAACAGCATGGCCTCAGGCTTTGCTTACAGTGATATAAAAGACTGCGCTTATAAATTTGTCAAACCATCTGTAAAACGAATGTTTACATGCTGCACAACATAGAAAAATAATGTGTGGTTTGACAAGCGCATTGCAATCAAAACCACATATGATTGTTTTTTCCTGCACCATTAGTGTGATGGTTAGGCAGCGTGATAGGCGTTGATCTAAGACGTTAACAGATTGCTTGCAAAATGAAGGACGTAGAGAATTCCAGCTCACCTTCTCCTCCAAAATGGGCTCACAATTGGAGTAATTGCTCTTCAGCGCCCACGTTCCATTATCCATGCATTCTCTGTAAGCACTCCCTGCAAATAGAGCAGAGGAAACAATGAAAATGTAATATTGCTGCAAACAATGTTGACGTCTTGTCGAACTCTCGAATTTTCTTTCAGTTTAAATCCTCACATTTGTATTCATTCCACCTCCAGCTGAGGCCAGTTGTTTGTTCTGGCAAGGTTAAAGTAAAGTGTCCGCCGAAGCAGGTGAGCTAAAACATCCTTGTAATTTCTTCAGAGCAGGGTTCAAACCTGAGCACTGTATCTCTGAGTGCGACACAGAATACCAATTCAGCAAAACAAATTTTACTCATGGCGAGGAAATGCAAAAGCTTCTTACGATGTTGCCTTATTTGCATATCTTTAAAAAAACGCTTTTCACAATCAACTTTGAGGGAGAATTTTTCATTTGCAGCTCCACAGTCCTTTACTCTGCAGGCCCCTTTATCACTTTAACACATGAAAATGTATAAGGAGTGGGGCAAGAACAGAGAGGTAAGAAATGAGGGAAGGTTATTTTCTTCCTTTCGATTACGACCAAACGCTTTCACTGATAATGTGAACTTATCTACTGCCAAGCTAGTCATCACTTATTTAGCTTTCTATTATTGGGTAAGAAATCTCACTTTAATTATGGTTTCACTGCTGTCAAACACCACAAACTTATACCGCTGAAATAAAATGAAGCAAACACACAATGGTGTGACCTACTTTTAACAAAACTAACTTTCTTTAAACAACACACTAAAAAGGAGGGATAAGTTCTTGAAGTCTTTTTTGGACAAATAATTAAAATATTTTTGAGTGCATACTTCCTTTCCTATTCATCAGCAACATGATGAAAATAAATGAAATAGGGAGACCAGTATGTCCCAGTGGTTAGGTCACACACCCCATGAGGTTAGGGTCAGGATGGTCCAATCCAATCTGTGGCCCCGTTCCTGTAGGTCACTGCCTCTCAAAATAAAGGCATAAAGCAAATAAAATGCAGATAAATGTGAGCCAAAGTTATGATAACATGTCTAAAACCAACATGAGACAAAACTGCTCACTTTATTGGTTATGTTGCTTGGTAACTAAACAAAATGATCAGCTTGGTCAACTTCAAACCAATTTCATTATGTTTGTCAATCAGTTATCTCACGTCTTGTGACACAAAGAGCAGGTTTAGAGCATGCCCTTTTCACAGACATTCAACATTATTCCATCAGTGAGCAAACATTTAGCTACAATGATATGGAAAAACTTCAACCAGAACCCTTGAACAGATCCACACAAAAGCAGTTCCTATCAGACTGTGCTATTTATATAGAGCTGGAATAAGTGTGAGCTTATGATGCTTCAACACATCCCATTTCAGAACCAATAAGTCAACAGTTCCATAAAACACAGTACAGTGAGTAAATCAATCAAATACTATCACAAAACATTCTTACCAATTGTCCAACTGTATGAAATACTTGGTTCTAATTGGTTGTAACTAGGGATAGACCGAGTATTGGCCAGGCCGATTATCAGGGCTGATATTTGGCATTTGAAGCATATTGGCATCAGCCGATAAGAAACACATTTAAAACTGCATTATTGGGGCTCTGATGCAGCTGCTCTGCTGTCTGCAGTCACTACTCAGTCCCCTGCATTGTCACACCCACAGTACCATCTGATTGGTTACAAGCAGAGCCATTGCTTGGGAAACAGCCAATCAGCAGTGCAGTTATTACAGTTATTGCAGTTACATTGAAATTTTGGAAAACTTTATTTACTGTAGAAAACCTGAGCTAGTTATTTTTTTAAGTTTTCAATTGACTTTATAAAACATGCTGCTAAGCCTGAGAGCTGTTTAATTAACTCATGCTTAGAGGTATTTGAATGAAGATAAGTGTTGGAGTTTGTACTGTTCAAAATTTGACACCAATATTTGCACTTTGACTGCAAATTAATATCGCCTTCAAATATCGGTCATCGGCTTCTTTGACTACAAAAATCAGTATTGGTATCGGCCTGGAAAAATCCATATTGGTCCATCTCTAGCCGTAACCCCTTGACAACAGTTTCTTAACTTCAAAACAGACTTTCAGAAACACATCAAGCTATAGGAAGAAAGGGATTACATCTACTGTACTATTAATGATATCACCACCCTTAGTTGACAGTTTTGCAGCAGAGAGACAGGATAGAGTATTTATACAATGTGAAACTAAATTTTTCTGGAGAGTAAGGGTGTGGCAAAATCTTGTGAGATTTAACTGTGACGATATTTCTTGTTACAGTGAAAAGTTGTCTCGCAGGTACAGGGCAGAAGCCTATCAGCGTAGACATTAGGGGTGTAACGGTACACAAAAATCATGGTTCGGTACATACCTTGGTTTTAGGGTCACAGTTCGGTACATTTTCGGTACAGTATGGAACAACGCAAAACCATTTGCTTGTTTAGCATGTTTATTAAACCGGAAACTTGCCATTATACAGCGAGGGGGGGAGGCTCTTCAAGCTCCGGTTGGTCGTTAGCAGCAGCCATGATGCACAATTCAGACACAAGCTCCCGTGGCTACTGAAGCTCTTTGATATTCATCTTCTGATTGGCTCACTGTGAGACGTCACGTCCACATGATATGCACATGATTTCAAAATACGAATCATGGACTTCTGTCCTCATGAATATCAAAACGCCTTCTCTGCTCAGCCAATCATAGACGAGTACTCACGTGAATATTGTAGAGCCATGTGCAGCGGCTAAGGTAAACTTACTGTACTCGTTCGAATACAGCACTGTACCGAACCAAACAGCCTTATGGAGCGGTTCGGCACGGACACATGTACCGTTACACCCCCAGCAGACGGATATGTAGATCAGACTGCAAGCATTTCAGTTTTATATCTATGACCTGTGGGTGCAGTAATGCACCTTTGCAATATCTAGTCTTTTAGAAACTGACAAGAAGAAGGAGCAGGAGCAGCAGCCTATCAAACGCAGCCAGAAAGACGTCAGAGTCTGAAAAAATCATCAGGAAGATACCACTACTTTTAAATTGTTTGTGTGGCAGCATTTGGGGTACCTAGCAGAAATAATAAATGGCAACCAAGTGACACGGACAACATGTAATCACTGTAAGAAAACAGTGCCATACACGGCGGCTAATACAAGCACTATGCTATAGTCCATACAGAACCACAGCAGCTTGCTACTAAACTCCATTGTACCTGTGATAAAACTGTTAAAAGCCAGACAACACTGACAGACACCAAGCACCAGAGCCACATCAATAACAGGAGACATAAAAAAAAAAAAAAAAGCCAGACCCTGTTTGCACATTTTCCACTTTGTATTGTTGGAGTAATACTGTAGTTACAGTTTTGCACATATTACTTAAACTGAAAAAGGGGATATTTAATTTCATTTGTGGAAAGAAGTTCAACAGTTAAAAGCTTGTGCTAAATTCATGCATGGATCTAAGTTATAAAAAATGTGAAATGTACCCACATTGTTTTGTGACTGTGTTCAATAAAAGGTGTCATTTTACTATTTTTAAAAGTATTGTCAAAATATTGTCTCATAAGATCATGTATCGTCTTGTCTCATGAGCCGAGTGTATCGTCACACCCCTACTGGAGGGCATCGAACTTAAGACTGATGGTAAAGGCTGACCACTCACCAGCAGAGGTGAGAAAAGGAGAGATTGTGGAGGCATCAAAGGGTGCACAAAGAGCTAAATAAAAGGGACATACATCAAGAGCAATCATGAACCACGACAGGCTATGGGCTTTGGCATCATTACAGGACTGGTTGAGTGAGAAAATATGTTGAAAGAGTTTCTGGCTATGAAGACAGTATGTGAGCTAAAACTTAGTGACCACTTCTTAAGCTAGACAAATTTACATCTGTGTACTTGTATGACCAAAACGGCAGTAGTAAGAAATTGATAAATCAAAAATGCATTTCCACCTCATCGGTAGGTTAAAAATAGGTTTGATGTTTGGAGTGATGGTTTAGCTAAAAATATAGACTTGTGAATGAAACTGAAGTCCAGAAACTCATAAAGATTAACAGTTAGACAAAGCTCACATGGGCGTGAAGTGTTATTTTTAAATATACTCACAATGACTCAGCGTTCTTGTCAACACCAAAACACTCTTCGTGCAAAGAGAGGAAACTATCCACCTCAGAAACACCTACAGTTGTGCTTGAAGCAGTTGCATTAGCAGAATAGGATCCCTCGCATTAGACTAAGTGTTACATAATGTGACATTTGTATCTAGATGGCGGATAGAGGAAAAATGAGTCTGGCAGCCAGAAAGGGAGAAGTAGGAAAAAATAGATCCTCCAAAACAGGCTCATTGTATCCTGTCAGTTGACACTTGCTGTGTTGTGACAACACAGCACTTGGTGCTCCTCGTGAAGTAAACCCAAATTCTTAGCTGTTTATTCCAGCGGCAAATCAAAGCGGGATAAATCAGCCAAGCGCTTGAATGAGCGAGACTTGTATTCCCAGAGACACAGTAATGCAGTCAATTACTATACACTCTGAAACACACAGTGCTTGTTTGTTTGACTGTGTATAAACTGCCTTACATGTTCATTGATCAGCTGCCATGTAGCATTAAAAGAGCTCCTCTGTAGCCCATGCAGGCATGATTTGACAGTTGTGTCTCCTGCTTGGTTCAAACCTCACCGTGAGCAACAAAAATGTTTGATCCAGGCTGGAGTTTCTGTTGATATTATCAGGCAGGGAGTACAGCAATGTCTAAGGGGCTCATTACTTTTTTCAGAACTGCAATCCCCAGATGAGTTTAAGTTTTCAGTCATTATGAGTTTCACCAAATGAGAATAAAATACTCATGCTCACTGGGACCAAATTGAATGCTATTCCACAAAGCTCATTTTATTGTCATTTTTAGCTCCATTTAACTGTAGAGTGTACAAATGTGGTCAATACGCACTTTACAACACTGTATAACCAGGGTAACATATAAAATAAAACACCTCTTTATAGAAATGTTCTCCTCAATGGACATGCTGCTGTGTACTTCTGAAATACTGTTATACATGCCTAACCTTTATTTGTTCAGCTGTCGCGTGTTTTCTTTTCAGTTAGTGCCCTAGAGTTTAGTTATTGTAACTGTACATGTACTGTACCAATAAAACTGGCTCTGAGTGGAAAAAAAAAACAAGATAACAACATTTTGTGAAATGTTTGTGTTGCACTCTTTGAGGATAACACACACTACAAAGTCACAGTACTGGCCAGGACCGGAGTCATCCGTCAGCCAGTGGCAGAAACCGTATAATTGTCAGCAAACAAAGCTAATAGCAGTGTTGGTGCACTGAGGGAGAAGGCATGATAGCTCTTCTCTTTGAAAAATAATAAGCAGCATGGAGTAGTCTACATATTAGGACTTACATAAGCCTGAATTGCGTTTATCCGTTCTCTGTCTCATCAGACTGTCTGGACCAGAGAACCTGGCTTGGCAACAACTACCCATTAGTGATGTTGTTGTTTTTGTTCTTTGAATTTCAGGCAGTCTTGGAAATGCTTTCATCTATTTTTTCAAGCTTACTGAAAAAGTTAAAGTCTAAAGAAGTGTTTCCCAGCTTTTAATGACTCTATGGTTGCAGACTTCACATCTTTGCACTAACTGAACTGGGGGACCATTTATATTTGATTAAAGATATGAATAACATCAGTGCTAAAAAAATTTAAGGGCACAGTATTTAGTTATATAAAGTATTAAACAAGGTTTGAAAGAAGCAGCAAGGAAGTCGTCTAAGATAGGCTCAAACCCCTCTCCGCCCCTAAAGAGGTGGTGGTTTAAGACTGGCCTCCAGTAATCAAGGACTGTGACCTGCTTTCAGTGCGTTCCAGAGCGAGCTTTTTTTTATTTGCGTTTTATTTGTACTCTGAACTTGAAAGTTGGGAGTGGGAGTGAAGTCATCTCCGAGGTTCGGAGCTGGGTGTTCCCACTCAGAACTCTAAAATTCCAACTTGCGAGTTAGGCATTAAATAGGCACTCAAGTATGACTCGACGACAAAGAAAAGTAAAAAAACTGATACATAGATAACAACAAACCATGATACATGCATAAAAGTGTGACTAATGGCTGAAATACGCCAGATACGTCTCCAGTCCAAACTGTTGGCTTTTGAGAAAACTGAAGGCTTTTAGGTGCACCTTATGGTGCGGAAAATACGGTATTGTTTTGGTTTCTACTGAGTCATGTGACTGCACCCTGTCCACTGATTGGCTTGTGGCAAGCATTCAGTGAATGAGGACTTCAAAGCCCCTCTCTTTTGCCATCTATGCACTATGTAATACTCAATAATGTGAAAATACACATTGTTAAAGCAACATTTTGGATAACATCAAACCTAATATATATTTCCCACCCCGATTTGTATTTAACTTGATTACAACAAAAAAAGGACATTATGAACAGAGCCAGACCATAAGTCAATAGGTTTGAGATTTTACAGCCCAACAAAAATGAAGAGAGGCTTATCAATGGAGTGGAAAGTGTGGAACAATCTTCAGTTTCACTTTATTTAAGTTGATAATCACACATCAGGGTTTTACTTCACAAGAAATTAAGGAATTAAATCGTCTGAAATATGCAGATCTCTGTCAGACCGTTCTTCTTTTGAAGTCGTCAGATGAATTTACGCCAGTGCTTGCTATGATGCCGTACCTTGATCTGCTTGGGTAGTTAATGAGTGAAATCGACTTGAAAAACTGCCATTTTAACACAAAGTAAAGACAGCGAGTCTGTTTCTTATCCTCTGCTCAGAGGATTGTTGGTACTCCTTATCTTTAAGGCCGGATGCAAAAGTGGGGGTTTAGTGTCAGGTTATCAGTAAGTGTAGTTCAAATGAACCTCTCTTCGCTTTCAGCTTCACTGAGGTCAGTTTCATGGCCGAGTGGAGAAGGAGTCAGGGGACAGTAAACTCTGATGCAAGATGTAAATCTGTTCCCGTTTTGAAATATTGGACCGCTCATGAGTTCATTCTACAAACTGCAACACGAAAGGCATAGTCTGCCAGAAAAAACAGCCCGAGGATGAGAGGGGGAAAAAAAGGAGGTGACAGGATCATGCCCTGTGGTATCCCATGGCCTCTTGGAGAAGCAGCCCTGCAGTGTGACACACTCTGCTCATCCATTAAGGTAATGCACAACCACGGCAGCGTCTCCCTGCATCACTGTCAGTGAGATCCTCAACAAGGCGGGTCAGAAGGTGCTGAAGATTCTGCTGAAATAAGATCGCATGACCCTGGAGTTGAAGCAGGAAGAAAGTCTTCAACCTCTTTGTTAGGCAGTTTGATGACTGAGAGATGGTTCTGGGATGTTTTTTATAGAGACAACAAGATGTTGCACATCACAGACACCCTCTCAAGACTCAGGTTGAAAATGTGTTCAATTGCTCAACACAGCTGTGCTGCTTGAAGCTTGGAGGATCCTCTGACTAACACCAAAGGGTTCTGAAGTCTCTGCTTTATTGAGTCTATCCATCTCTATTTTTATCTGCTACAAGGCTGAGATGATTTGCTGTCATGAGTAATCAAACTTCGCTTAGAGATTGGTTTGTTAATCAAAGCACCAAGGTCTGATGAAGTTCAGTGTAGAAGTTTTAAGATCCCATCTCCGATTTTTATGTTTGTGTGGATAAAAATAGAAACACCCGGAAATGCACAAGAGAATTTAGTACAGGTATTGTGTTTTACCGTTATGCAAGGCAACACAATCTGGGTATGTAAACCCAGCAAGGCTGAAGTAATCCAAAACATTTCTTCTTCACTTGTTCTTTTTTAGCAGGCGATGCCTCTGTAGGGGTATTTCTACCACCAAGCAGTTGGCTGGCTGATAAACAGCAGAGCTTTTCACGTCTTTCCTCAAAAACCTTGACAAACATCACAAGACAATCACAAGCTTTGTCATTGTGTCCGTCTGCAGGAACTGATTTGAGTCAGTAAGACAGCCCCAAGATGACATCTGAATCACTTTAAGTCATGAACAGCTAAAATTCTTCTCTTAAACTTTAAATTAACTTTAAAAAGTATGACAAGAACATCATTCTAACCCACAATTTGTCTGCAAACACAATAAAGTAAAATTTCCAGCAACTCTTGGGATTGTTAGGCTCCTATCAGAGAAGCAGCACGGCGTGCTTCCCAGATAAAGTTCCCCGTCTCTGCGGGTAAATCTCACACTGTGTTTCTGAGACAAGCAGTGGTGATTGCAGAAATAGAGAAAGAAGCGCAGGTTGGGACTTTGTCCCTGAGAGCTTTTCCACTGATGCAAGACTAATTCAGAGCACTGGTGCACACAGAGCACATTTCTGACTAACCGAACCATCTGTGCATTACGCATGATAAATCTATTCTCTTCACGTTTTTCTTGACGCTGCATTATATTTACACAGTTAAAATTAAATCACCCACTGACTGGGTGCCCATAGAGATTGCGTAAGGCAGAAAGCTGCCTGCTGAAGGTGTTAACAATGCTGTAAGAAGCACAACCATGACTACAGACTACTGGTGTAAAAAGGCATGAGGAGAGGAAAGAAATGTGCAAATCCAGACCGGGGCAATCTGTGCCAACGTTTTCCACCGCCTCCACTAACGGTCGTACTGACACGCTTGCTTTTCCTGGATGGACAAATTTGTGTACACAACAACACCGTGTATATGTTTAAGAATTAAAAGATAAGAAACTTCTCTATTATGATTAATGAAGGAGGGAGCTATGAATCATGTTGATGTGTGTGGATTTGTATAAAAGTGCCACTAAAAATTGGTGATAATAATCCATAGCTTTTTTTTTTTTACTTTGAAGGATTATTAAAGCAATTAAAATAGAAGAATTAAAACATTTCACAACAATAGTAATATCTTAACATGCTGGTAGAAACATTTAGATATGAAAAGAATTGTCAAAATGTAAGTTAGAAGGTTTAAAATTAGTGCTGTCAGGCGATTAAAACATATCTAATTTATTACAGGATCTATAATTAGTTAATCTAATTAATCACATTTTAATCTCATATATGCTTAAGTCCCTCAAATTTGAAGTCTAGTACATTACAGAATTGTAGTGCATGACTATTTAAATGAATACACGAAGAAGAGAAGATTTGTAAATCCACATTTTTTTCAACTGGCCAATATTAAAAATGTCCATCTTTGTTGCCATTGACGTCCGTAGACGTCAGCTTGATTGCAACCGTTTACTGCGTCTATAGAAAAAATAATGTTTTTCAGTAGAGGGAGGCAGGGTCTGGTGGAGCTTGTCAATCAAACTCATGCTCATAAACTACTGTGGGTGAGAGCGGTGCACTCTTTGGATGAGAAATCAACATGGATATGGGGAGAAGATGTGAGATGACAGAGGAATAACAAGATGCTGCAAGTCAGAAAAGTTCAGGCAGCTCACGCTCAAACTGAGAATGGGTTGCAGTAGCTCAGAGAGAAAGAGCGGTGCCTTCATGAGAAAAGACGATGCAGATTATGGAGAGGATCAAAGGATGGAGCACTCGAGATAAACACGATAAAAAAAGTTGGGGTTTTTTTTTCTGATTTTTGGGTCAAAAACTGGGAGAGAGATGTAAAAGAAGGGAGTCCACTCTTCTTAGGTAGCTTTGGTGTTAACATTATTATTAAAAAAATAATATTATTTTGGTCTTGAAAGGTCATTCAAGAAGCTCTAAAAATGGCTGGCAGCCAATGAGTTAATCTTGCATTATTTTTTTTTTAGAACACATTAACTTCCAGTGTAATTAATTAATCTAATTAAAGCGTTAAAATGACAGCCCTTTTTAAAATACATTTTCTAAAATCTCTTAAGAGATAAAAACAAAGTGCAGACTGTAAATGACATACTCAGTGATTATTGTTTCAGGCATGCTGTGATTAAGACATTTTTTTATGATGTAGCACAGAGCAACAGAAAAACTTACCTCATAATATTTTCATTAAGAGAGCATGGCTTTGTTATTCAGTGAAAAAGAGACAGTGTGCTATCCCAGAGGTTCCCAAAATAGCAGTGCCACAGACCGGCAACCACCCTGCCATGGAGGATACACTAATAGGCAAATCCAAAAATAGACAAAAAGAAGGATAAAAAAGTGCAAAAAGGATACCTAATTTTTCTGATAAGTAGAAAATTGTATTACCTATTTGCTCTTATTGCTCTGTTTCCTCAATCACTCATCACTGATACCGTGGTTATCCTGGCTGATCCTCACCTCAGGGATCTTGTGGCTCCAAAGAAATGTAGACTATTCTCTGTTTGCATGGTTTGATGTAATTTTTTTCACAATAGTGATTAAAATGTGCATTTGTAAACAGTTTTTGATTTTGGAAGGTATTTTGCAACCCCCACTTTAGGAACTATTATTATTCTACCAGACCCTTGGTAATAAAGACAAATGAAAATTGCTTTTAGCAGGCAGGAATCTCAAGCAAATCAGACTTATTCGAGATCAAGTGGCTGTGAAAACTGGGTAACTGGAAAGAAAAAAAGGCACTAACCCAACTTTAATGTAGCAATCACTGACTGCACATTGATCTAGAAAGTGCACCTTTATGTCCTTCCTTTGTGAAAACAAATAAACGGAAAACAAGAGCGGAGGAACAATATCCCTTGATGGGCTCTGACAGATTGAGCAGGTTGGTTTGTTTACTAACCAAAACGGGCACTTAACTTACAGATAAAACTGCAAAGATCTCTGTTAGTCATGTTTTATTTTGCCAGTTGATTTTGATTTCAGAGCTATTAACCATTACGTCACAACCTTTTTTTTAAAAAAAAAAAAAAGAAAAAAAAACATTTAAAGAAAAAAAATCAGATGACTAAATGACAGTAAACTACCATGGCATGAACCCCTGCAAAGAAACAGAATTATAAAAACTGACTGCCATAGAGAAACTACTTTTAAAGAAAAGTTATCTGATGGATATTTTCATTTTAAGCTCAGCCTATGTTTATTTTCTATAATAGAGAGGCAGAGTTTATATTCCATGCTTGCAGCCGATCACCAGGGGGAGCTCTACATTTTTCGCTTCACTTGGGGTAACCATTGTGATGTCCACGTGGCTGATTTGATTGGGTGATGGATTAGAAAAAATCATCACAAGTAATCTGGCAGATAAAAAGAGTCTGTTTATTTGCTGCTGCTTGACCCAGTTCTGTCAACTGATTGTTGGTGTGCTTCCAACCGTGGGACCTACATCAATGCCAGAGTCGCAGAACAGTACAACATTTTTCACTTAAAGCTTTTAAGTCTGTTCTTCTTGGTCTGAAGTTTGATTTCTCCCTGCTTTGGTCTGCCATCTGTCAATGTGGGTTTTTGCTACTTTTCAGCCAAAAGGCCGTTTTTCAAGATTGATAGCCTTAAACAACAACACTTTTAAAAAATAATCACCGATACGCCTCCTCAGAGTGCAAAGCTGGTGCTCACAGCTTGTCACAAATTACACACTCATTTCTGCTGTTTTGTGAAAGAGGCGGTAGAGCTGTAGCGTTGTTTCAAGTTGGAGAAAAGATGAGAGGTTATAATATCTATATGATGAGTGGTGATCAAAACTGCTCATGCAGACAGTACACCTGAGCCAGTTTGATTTCTCCAAGCTGTTCTGAAATATCTTTTTAAGAGCTGGGACGGTGTAAAACTAGGCCATACCATAAAAGCATGTGACTCACGCTACATTGTGAGAACTGGAGCTTCATTCATGGACACCACAGGGCAAGTGAGGACAGAATGAAAGGGGCCAAGAGGACACAAACAAAGTCTGACAAAACATGAGAAAGGTCAGGATGTTGGAGGGGAATCCTCAAAAAGAATGTAAAAAGAAAAATATTATATGGCAGGGACTGTAGTTTAAGGCACTGAGAGGATGAATTAAGTGATCTTGAAATAGCTGCACTTTTAAATGTTTGCCTGTTAGTAATCCATGATTTTAAAATAAGATTATCACAGTGTAAACTGGTTATTTCTCGATGACATTTCTTGGGATTCATGGTTGAGCTAGAAAAAATGAGAATTCAGAACAGTAATACAAAACAGATAACCCAGTAATCAAACTATGGTACAAATTATCAGTACGGTACAAAACAAATGCATGCCCTGGCAAGAGTAACGTTATATGACAGCACTTGACATCTTGGCAAAACTCAAGGTCAGCTCTACCATTTAAATCAACAATGTCCTGCACTTCACATTTCAGCCAGAAAGCCCATTTGTTTAAAAACTATTTTCTGCAGTAACACATCCGTGTTCCTCTTTCTGCAGAGAAAAATGAATAAATGAATAAAAAAATAAATAAATAAAAGTAGAATATGAGTTGTTTTGACAGCAACAAAGACATGACATCCACTGTGGCTGGTTCTCCGTACAGCTTCTCAGAGAAGGGGCTGAGCTGAACTGCATCCCCCTGTGGTTAGTACATTTACTGATGACAAGAGCCTCATACAAACCACACTTCAACAAAACTACAGCACCTGGGCCCTTTTCTTCGAAGCATCTTTCCATCAAAGAAAGTAGAAAAAAATATTATATGAGCTTCAAACAAGGGGACTTTTGGTCTTATAGTTCAAGAATAATGTTATACATTCATATTGAAGGCGTCATATTTCCATAGTGTAAATGTATGTAAAAGTTTTGGGTGTGAGTAAAAGTGTTGAAGCTTCAAAATGCTCTGGGTACACTTTACCTGTTGTTTAATATGGTAGAATTGAGAAATGGTTTATGTTGTACAACTGTTTTATTTATATAATGTGCTCTATATGATTACCATTGTTACGAAAACACATTTATTAAGGCCATTGTGTATCAGGTGAAGATACGAGACATAAATCATCTTAAGGAACAAATCACCAAGGTCATTACAAGCATAGCTTCAACTGTGCTAATGTAAGTTCATCAACAGTGGAAAACATGTTTTAATATGTTTTTCACATTACATAAATAAAAATGGTTGTAGAACATGGAATGTTTAGTTTTCTTATGTATGGAAATTTATGGCCCTTCATGTAGAATGAAATGCTAAAGAGTGAATTTAAGGCAGTTAATGTCCTGACACATATGACGTACCACAATATCTGAGCGATATTGACTGTTTGATTCTTTTTAACTCAGTGCAGTTGTAATGTTCTACTTTTTTTGACTTCACAAAGAAGGAGGAGTGAATCACAATATTAGATCAAAGTTTGAGTCATATTAGCTGTGCCCTCTTTTTAGTCAATGGTAGTACAATCCACTCCACTGTTTTGGTTGGGATCAAGTTTAAACATTAACAGTACAGACAGATAAGATGTTCCCGAAAAATAAGTAAATTTTATGTCGCTTAAGGGGCTTGATTGGGACCAAAACAGGTTAAATGGGGATTTTTATTCAAGACAGAACTCTGTAGTACACTCTTTTGGAGTCCCTCAGTGAAAATATAAAGCTGGAAATGAGCAAAGCAGGTGTCCTCTAAGCTCAAGAAGTGTTTCCTAAGGGTGCTGTAACTCGAGGACTGTGAAATGATTATAGATTTACGAGAGGTTTAAACACAGAAGCAAGGTAGCAGCAAATGTATTGGCCTTGACAACTTCTGCTCTGTACAAAGATTTCACATTAGCTGGTGCATAGGGGCACAGCGGAGCAGTGCTGTGTTCAACGTGTCATAGATGAGGGACTGCAGACCAACCAAGTGCGAAGCAAGGCCGCAGTGAGGGTTGGCCACAGGTACACCTGAGCAATTTAACAACGAGGTGACAATTTATATTAGCTTCAACTGCACCTACTTGCAGAATGATGAGAATGTCTCAACAACTGGAGGAGGAACTAGGAACTGTATGCTCAATTTTTCAAAATGACCTCTGCTTTAACTCCATTAGTAAGTGACAAATTAGCTTTTCTTAAACTGAAAAAAAGGTTCTCTCAGTTACAGACAAATTAAGTTTGGAACGTTCCATGCATACATAAAATTGTTTTTAATATTGCATGTTTATTCTTCACTTCACTTTTAATAATCCTCTGTGTGCCCCTCAGCTCATGAGACAGTCATGTCCTCATGTATGCTAGGCAAATGCTCTTCCCCTAAAGAGCAGCTCTGGGAAATTCACTAAAAAGTAAGACCACATGTGAGGCTGATGTTTAAAACTAACCATAACTTCTAAATTGGGTCACCCCAGGGAAATCTCTCTCTGATCTTTTTATCTTTCTAATTTTCCTTCAATTCATCAAAAATCTCACGCTGAGTTCAATAACTCAACAGAGCTCATCTCTTAAACTGTGCATGCTGTGGTTTTTATGTTGAGCCACATAAAAGTGCTGAGTATCTGATATCGTCTGGAACTTGTGATACTTATGATAATGGATGGCATTTTTTGCATATGAGGACAGGTCCTGAATTTTTTATGCACATACTCTTGCCACCATATTTATCTTGGGTCTTGGCTGCAAAAATGAATGCCTTAATGTTTTGATTGCAACAAAAATATTAAATCCAAGACGCAAGGCCCTCCCTCAGTGTAGTTTAGTGTAAAACTCTAAATGTTCATACTCTGGTTTGCACGGATTTATAAATCACTGGACTATGAGTTCAGTTTATAATTTATCAGTCTCCAATGAGTCTAACCTGTCACATCTCAACATTAAAATTTAAATGACCTTCAGACCTAAACTGACTTGGCTTTGATCAAACAAAAATAGGCAGCCAAACCACCTTTCAAAAAACTGAAACTGTCTCGCCCTCGTCAGACAAGCTGTAATACATTTTGTCAGTGGTGCTGAATCATTTTCAGTATACTCTCTAAATATTACCTCACATACAGATCTAGGACTTGTATCCTTGGGAGGTACTCAAAGCCTACAGCACAGACCACATAGACACACTTATATCACAAAGCACTGAAACACATTTCACAGAATGCTGTCTGCAGTTTACCTCAGATGCTCTTCAAGTTTACAGAGCATCCACAAAGTAATCACAGTACTCCACATTTTCCACATTTTGATATGTAATTCAAATGATTTTTTTTCCAAAATTCACAAACACTCCATAATGAAAATGTGTGTTGTTTTTTTGGGGTTTTTTTTTTTTTTTTTTTTTTTTTAATATCAAAACTCAAAAACTAAGAAAATCACATGCAACTTTATTCACAGCATTTTCTCAATACTTTGTTATCGCACATTTGGCAACAATTACCTCAAATCTTTTTGAATATGATGCCACAAGCTTGGCGCACCTATCTTTGGGCAGTTTTGCTCATTCCTCTCTCCAGCACCTCTCATGCTCCATCAGGTTGGATGGGGAGCATTTTCAGATCTCTCCAGAGGTATTCGATCAGATTCAGGTCTTGGTTCTAGCTGGGCCACTCAAAAGCCGCGTTTTCACCAAGCAGTTCGGTTCGGTTTGTCTCGGTATGGTACGCTTTTTACGGCGTTTCCACTGACTAATCCCGGGACGGATCCTCCAAAACCGAGACGAGCCGGCCTACTTTTCTGGTACCCTTCCATATGGGTGCCAGATTGAACCAATCCGCTCTCGAAAGGCGGAGCTACAACACTGCAGACCGTTGATTGTTCGGTAGAATCATCACTTCCCATGCGACAGTGGTGATAAAAAAAGACACAAATCCTCGCCATGTCTAAAACTCCGGACGACTTTGTTGGAAAGTTTACTTATTTTGGACGATGACTGGACGAAACAACGTGCCATGGACGACCGCCGAGGTCCAGACCTTCCTCGGAATCATCGGCGAGGAGGCCGTGCAGAGGGAGTTGGACAGGGCTGTGCGGAACGAGAAGGTGTTCCGACTCGTGTCCGAATGAATGGCTGTTGAAGGGTATGCAAGGATCCCAGATCAGTGCCGGTCAAAGTGCAAAAAACTCTGTGCCGAGTACCGGAAAATCAAAGACCACAACAGTCCAAGTGGCGTGCAGAGGAAGAACTGGAGGTGGTTCGACCTCATGGACGCCATTTACGGCTCCAGACCGGCGAGCAGACATTCTCAGAGTTGTCCTGAAGCCATTCCTTTGAAATCTTAACTGTGTGCTTAGGGTCATTGTCCTGCTGAAAAATGAACCATCGCACCAGCCTGAGGTCAAAAGTGCTCTGGAGCAGGTTTTCATCCAGGATGTCTCTGTATATTGCAGCATTTAGTCTCCCAGTTTCTGCTCCTGAAAAACATCCCCACAGCATGATGCTGACACCACAATGCTTCACTGCAGGGATGGTACTGCCCAGGTGATGAGCGGTGCCCGGTTTCCTCCAAACACGACGCCTGGCATTCACACCAAGGAGTTCAATCTTTGTCTCATTAGGCAAGATATTTTTTTTTTTCATGGTTTGAGAGTACTTCAGGTGTCTTATGACAAACTCCAGGTGGGCTGCCATGTGCCCTTTAATACAGAGCGGCTTCCCACTCTACCATACAGGCCACTCTCTCCACACAGGACTGCTAAAGCTCTCACAAAGTGACTATTGGGTTTTTTGTCCTGGTGGTTCTGAAGTTATTTCATTTATGGATGATGGGGACCACTGTGCTCACTGTAAACTTCAAAGCAGCAGAATTTTTTTTTATATTCCTTCCCAGATTTGAGCCTCGAGACAATCCTGTCTCAGAGGTCTGCAGACAGTTCCTTTGACTACATGCTTGGTTTGTGCTCTGACACGCACTGTCACCTGTGGGACCTTATAAAGACAGGTATGTGCCTTTCCAAATTATGACCAATCAACTGAATTTACCACAGGTAGACAGGAACATCTCAAGGATGATCAGTAGAAACAGGATGCACCTGAGCTTAATTTTGAGCTTTGTGGCAAAGGCTGTGAAAACATATACATGTATATATGTAAAAATAATAATAATAAATAAATAAACAAATTTGTCATTTTGGGGTAACGTGTGTGGAATTTTAGGGAAAGAAATTAATTTATTCCATTTTGAAATGTAGAAAAGTGAAGTGCTGTGAATACTTTCAGATGCACTGTTTATTCAGGAATAAATTTACAAAATGTTTACTTTACCCAGCATTATTGTTGAAATATGCTGAAGGAAAAGCCTGATAAAACCTGACCTGTCTAATTAAAAATGTGTTTTTGCAAGAGATTATTTATATGTGGATCAAATAACTATTTACAGAGAGGACTGCTGCAGGAAAATGAAACTGTTGCATCAGACTGCAAAACTAAACAATCTGGACAGCACACTCAAAGTTTGGTTATCAACTCCACTTTTGACAAACAGTGTTGAATGTCCTTGTTTCATATGTTCCCTCAGTGACATTTTGACACATTCACGGCTTCTATAAAAGAAGCAGCCAGAGGGGGGAAGAAGAACTCTTAGAAAAATCAAAAACAAAAAGAGAAAAAAAAGCAAAGTTTTTCTTTGTCATGCACATTTGTGGCTCCCGCAGAAATGTTACTGGCATATTTTTGGTGAAAATTAGACACCCACTTCTACAGTAGAGCTGTCTCACTGTTTAAAAAAATATTTGGCACATAAGTGGGATTAGTGTGGATTGTATTTGGACATCAGAAAGAGATCATTGTTTGTTTCAGAGCAGAACAGCCGGGGTAGAATTTAGTGCAGGCAATCTGCCAGAGCAGAAATGCCACCGTTGTTTTCCTGTTTTCTCAGAGCGCCTGTAAGCTGTTGTGTCTCCTCCTCCTACGTCTGACAGTTCAGATCGCAGTGGGAGATCTGGCTCTGGAATTACTGCAGCAGGTTAAAAAAAGAGACATTTCTCACAGTGACTGAGACCTGGTGCAGCCTCAGGTGTTGTTTCAGGCTTTATATACCTGTACTTACATATCACAGCTTAACTTCATTAGATGTAAAAAGTAGTTGCGTAAGTTGCAGTAACTTAACATCCATTCACTGTGCAGGGTTATCTTCCTTCTTTTGGCACAACAGTCAGAAAAGCCACGGAGACAAATTTGAGTGCAATACCATTAAGAACAGAAATGCTATAAATAGCTGTCCTCTTGTCTAGACAGCCTCCAATCAGTGAAAAGTACATGCCAAAACTTTTACTTTAATTTCATTGGTTCTCATGTAGCGCCCCTCTTTGACAAAGTAGTTCCCTTCTGTAATCCGAAATTTGACAGACTTAATAGGGAGACTATAATCTGTTTCTCATACCAACTGCAGAGCTTTGGTCACCTTCCTTTTCTGTTCAACTAATAACATTTGTTAGGCTTTTGTCTGATCACTGTTATCTTACCTGAGGTATAGTGAGCTGGTGGTTCTAATGGACACAGATAGGGTGAGCAAAAACCCAACCAAAAGTCAAATGGTCCTGCTTACCCAGACAACTGTACTAACCCACTCACTTTACATTAGTCTGCTTTTTACGTGGAGGGATGCACGATATTGGATTTTTTGCTGATATCAGATATGCCGATATTTAACTTGTTTAGTTGATACAGATACCGATATTTTACTGTGTACATAATTGCAGAGATTATCATCTCTCTTCTGAATTGGAGTAGCATATTTTATTATGGTGCATACTCTTATCACATGTTTTATGTAAGATTAACTTCTTGTGCACAATAATAACAAGTACCTGAAACAGCATATTTATTTATGAAAATTGCTTTCAAGCATAAAAAATCCCAAAGATAAATCCAACTTTAAAGATGGATGATGCTCTTCCTGAGAAAATCACAACAATACCCACAACCAGGGCAAATATGGCCAATTTCACAATCGACAAGAAATATAACCTCTGATCACAGGGAACATATAAGAAGTGCAACTGTACAGAAATTAAATCCAAACTGAATAAAATGTCTGACTTTGGTAAATGGTAAATGTGCTTGAATGAGTCAGCTACATGTACCTTACAGACTGCTGCTTAAATTCAAGTTTAACTTAAAACAAGAGCCAAATATAGGACTACACAATCTGCACTGTGCAAAAAAAAATAAAAAATCACAACAAGTGATTACATTGTAAGGTTTTTCATTGAAAACTATTTTTTTTTAAATAAAAAAAAAAACTATAAGATTTTATTATTAGACAAATAATTAATTATTTGCACATAAACACACAAAAGTACTGAAAATTGGTACTGTTGAGTACTGATACCAGGTACTGTATTGTTTCAAGTGTGAAAGGTACCCATCCTTAGTAGCATGATCTGACACCTGACGAAAAAAATTAATTTCCCACACTGGAATCGATAATAACAATTCTGGATTGACCATGACCAAACTTAACACTGCCATGTAAATAAATAAATAATACTTAAAAATGGGTCGACATTAACTGGATGAGCCAGGTTGTTTTGTTCATCTGTTGCAAAAATAATAACCCAGAAATATAACCCAGAAATGTATTTTAACTTTTGTAATTCTTCTATGTTGTAAGGTGTCCTTGAGTTTCTTGAAAGGCACCATTCAAATAAAATGTATTGTAATTTATTTAGAACAGTCACCATAAAGAAAGAGCTCTCATCATCCTGCTTGCTGCCCCTCCCTGCCTCAGCCATGCAGGTGGTTTTCAGATATGAGTGTGTCCAAAGCTGACAATCTTCCTTTGTTAAGTGTTAGTGTGAAAAGCAGGTTGCTGTAAATACCAGGGCCTCAATGGCCTGACATTATCTGGAAAATGTCAGAGTTTCACCTCTTTACAAGGGGCTATACATCATCCTGTATAACCGTTCCTTTATCAAACTTTTTTTTTTTCTTTTTGGAACAAGTCGGGAAAACTTGTTATTACAATCTGGCGACAATCATCAAAAGAAAGAAATGATAAGGAAAAAAATTCAACCCATTAAAAGCAGAAGAGAAATACAGGGTCACCCAGTGACTATAAGTGACTTCGCAAAGTATATGTTATTTTCATAAAGTATCTCTCAAGGGAATAGAAAGCTGTAACCAGGTCACCAGGAAAGCTGTGAAGAGCTTCACTGCTTTGGATGAAATTATTTGTCTTTGAAAGCTGTGACACGAGGCAGCCCAAAGCATGCCACTGGCACAACATGAGGGAAGAGAGGGTGACAAAAAGGAGAACTGAGGCCAATCAGTCCATATTTGTGAAGTGATTATCAGGCAATCAGATGAGTCCTGGATTTAAACGCAGCTGGTTTCAGATAAAGAACATCTGAAACGTACTGCTTTGGCTTCACTTTCTGTTTTCAAATAAAAAAAAGTTTCATCTTTAATGAAAACCCTACTTCCCGAGAGGAATGTTGACATTTTCCTCCCCTCAGTATGAGCTTATATCATCAAATGATCTCTAAAAGAGGACACAAAAAAGAATCAAAGTAAGCCAAGCACGTGGTATGTCAATAAGTGATTGAAATTATAACAAACCAGAGATGACACTGTATTGATGGCAAAGAAGAAGCTTAGCCTGAGGTGTACCCTACATGTCATGAGGTGCCCATGATCCACGATGATAATCCTTTACAATCAGTTAGGCTTAATATCCCCTGAGGTTAACCATAAATGATCCTTTGAAAAATGTGTTTTTTATGATGTGCTCAGTATTACAGAGAAGTCTGTGTAGTTTTCTTTCTCAGAGGACAGTTTAAAGTTAAAAAAAAGAAAAGAAAAGCTGGTTGCACTGTTGTTGCACAGAAGTTGGCTTAAATAGAACATCAAAGAAAGAGAGATAGAGAAGTGTGCCAAATTTTACTTATTCCGTTTTATTATTCATTTAAATAATGATTCATCTTCTTCATATCTCAAAATGCAGATTTGGAAGGTTTTGCCTTCGGCTGAAAAAAAAATAAAGAAACATTTCTTAAAAAAAGTATGTAGATTTCATTTTGAGTTTGATCAAACTACTATTAAAATAAAATTAGTACTCTACATCTTTTAATCAAGCTCAATGAACACTGCCACAACCATTGGACAATCACCAACACCCATCTCAAGCTGGGTAAGCCACAAATGGCTGGAAAGATGGACTGTTCACAGAGCTCTGTATCCAAGCATATTAATGGAAAGTTGACTCAGAGAGAAAAATGTGGCTGAAAAAATAGGCACAAGCAACAGGGATGACTGCAGCTCTGAAAGAATTGTCAAGAAAAGTTGATTCAAGAACTGGGGAGAGCTTCACAATGAGTGGGCTGAGGCTGGTGACAGTCCATCGAGAGCCATGGCATACAGACTTCTTCAGAAGGGGGACTTGACTGTTTTAATTCCAAATATCAGGCCACTCCTGAACCACAGACATCAGAAGTGTCTGGGCAATGATCTTCCTGCAGTCTGTGCCATGCCATCTGTTGGTATTGGTTCACAGTGATCTACCTGGAGATCTTAAAGCACTTCATGCTTCCATCTGCTGCCAAGGATACAATTGTTTTTTTTTCTAGCAGAAATCAGCACCTGCCCACACTGCCAAAACTTCGACCAAACTGTTTTCTGACCAAGAAATGACTGTGCTTGATATACCAACCAGCTCGGCTGCTCTGGACCCTGTAGAAAATCTTTTGGAAGCTACTATGGAAGGAAACAGAGCTTTATCCCCCCCTAAGCAATGCCGCGGGCTCATTTCCTTGACAAAGTAAAAAGCTCTCATGATATTTACAACGGCTGATACAATTCATACAAGATCACAAGCTGAAAAAAATGTTTTCAAAACCAAGCTCAAAAGTCTGCAGTTCCACTAATGGCCACTCGGGGCTGGCTCCAAAAATGAATCAATCTCTATCAAGCCTAATATTCAAATATCCAACTTAACATCTGACAAAAAATGGATGGATTGATTGTAATGTGGGTTTAAATTTTCTACAGATTATCCTTTTAAACCATACTTATCTTTAAACTATGAATAAGAAGAAGTGTGATCGCTTGGGGTGACAGATAATCATAATCCAACCCAGGATTTTCTGGGAATTTTCAAAGTAATCAACTTTCCACATTAATTTTTGGGAATAAACATGGACTCCATAAGGAGGATCTTAAAAATAGCTAGGGTATGATAGCATAATTTTGGCCAGAACAACCACATTTTATGTAAGTTCACTTAAATATCCATGCCATCTCTTGCCTACATAACAGCACTTAGCCAATTGCAGGGCTATTGAAGCCACACTCTCTTTAGGCACTGTGCATGATGCCCACAGCACAAGATCATTATAGGCACCACCAGAGGACTACATATGTTCAACTAAGTTTTGATTAAACAATTCAGAATTTTTACAAGTTTCCTAAGCTTAAAGGGACTATGGGTGATCTTGAAAGAGTCTCACTTCTAGAAATATGACTAATTGGACCAAGTTGGGTTACTTCTAAATGCTATTTCTCAACTTCCCAATCAGGTCCAACAGGACCAGATTGTTTTATTGCACCCTGAAGTCTCTATTACAACAACATGCCGGCCAACAAAGTTTAGTAATGAGAAGAGAGATCTGTGTTTTCTCTGGTGAAAACATTTTTTTTATTAGTTTTGCAGTAATGGTGGACACAGGAGCTGAACTGGCAAAAAGAAAAAAAACAGAACAGAAGAAAGCTAAACAGAAGAGTGATAGAGCACGGGCTAAAGACAAAAATATGGGATAAGTTGTTTGTGATAATGTTCATTCCGACCCACTGCAGTGGTCTGTTCAGACTCGAGAGTCTATCAGTAAAATGAAGAGTGAGGTTATGTTAGCTCTGCTTGGTAGAGGAGCGCTGGCAGGACATAACCAGGATTCACTAACATTACAAGTTATGGATACGTCTCAGAGCGATGAGTCTAACTAAATATAGTATAGTTTATCGGCTACAAAACTATGGTACAACCCGACAAAGTTTGCTTGTTCTTACGTTTTAAACAACAGCACTGCGAAAACCTTACCTCATTGCGTCTCAAGTTAAAAGTTGTCTTAAACAAAGAAAAGCACTGCTTAAAAGAAGATACAATCTCACACCCGCCTTGGAAAGAGTCATGCCATCATGACAGTGTGTGCACAATTCTGGCCAAAGTTTGTAGAAAGTTTCTGAAAATTTAACTGAAATTTTCCACTGCTTTGAAGCCCTATTCCAACTGCAAGAAACATTGGATTACTAAAAATAACATTTCATTTCATATTAATACTGCAGATAAGTGACCAATCATTTGCCTGCATCAATAGTTTTCTTGCGGAAGATTAAACAAATAAAGGTTTGAGTAAAACCATGACTGCAAGCTTCACTTGACCGTGCAACAAAGCGTGAACAGCCACTGAAGTCGCAATAACAGGAAATTGTGTTTGTGCCGGTTTGTCTTCTTTGGTTTGGTAGTGAACACTGAAGCATTGTGACTTGAGTGATGACCACCGAAGCCTGCATATGCCAACCAGAGCCTGAAGAGGAGTTGCTGGGTAATCTGTTTCCTCACAGCTGTGTCTCCTCACTTTTCCCATTTCTCTTCATGTCTTCATGACACGTAAGTTACATCTGCAATTGTAGGTCAGGGATTTAAAAGCTTGCACACGTGTTTATTGTCAAACTTCCTTGTCTCACAGCTGTACTGCTGTCGGCTGGTGAGGGAAAATGAGCAAATAGGCTGTGTGCTATAATTATGTAGCCTGGAGGGAATGCAACAATCAACAGAAATATATATAACAAGAACATGTACACCACATTACACAGCTAAAGAGCGTAAACATGCTGTCACATGTTATGTGCAATTTAAGTCATTTAAACAAGGCCACTATTGTAAAACAACAATTTTTTTAATCTTGCTATTTTTACCAGATAACTACTGTATTAAACCTTGACTGATGAACCAATGTCCACGTACACTGAGTCTATTTACTCCCTGCAAGGAATTTAAAATTGTTTTTCCTGGTAATAATGTAATGTGAATCAGTGTTTAGTTTCCATTCCATATCTAAAATGATTTGTTTTTGACCATTTGTTGTAACTTGAGTCAACACACCTGACCCTGTAAACAATAGCCACGGTTACATGAGGAGTTTTACGTCTTTCCGAATGGAATCTTTCCGAATGACTTTTCCGAAAACAATAGAATACATGGAAAGGAATAGTCCAATCTCTGGTCTACATACATCTAACAGAATAGTCAATGAGGCATGCGCAGAAAAACATAAACATCACGAGATTTATCAAAGCTGGAGGATGACAGTTTGTTTACAGGTGGTTTTCAGACAGGTGTTGCAATACTCCTTATTTTTGTTTGTCGTCCGTCCAGTCTTGAAATTATGTTTATTTCTTTCAAAGTTTGGATCAAAAACAAACTTTCCAGCAGTCCAGTGCTGAAGGCTTGCCGCCATTTTTAAAGTTGAGGAACGTCTCTAGTTGGGTCTTACGTCATATTTGAGCATGCGCTGAAAGAACGCACCCTGACAACTTTCTGTTTAAGTGGATACATGATACCTCAATTGGTTTGGGGAAAGGAATATTCCACCCCTGTGAAACCGATTAAATGTCCATTTGGATTGGCACTTTTCTTTCGGAATGAGGTGTATACAAAGGTTAAATTCTTTCCGTTAAAGCAAATAAACCGAATGCAAGCGGAATATTTGGGTCCATGTATACGTGGCTAGTGAGGCAGAAACATTTCTAAATGGAATCAAATGAACCTTTTTCTGAGTATAAAATATAGTTATTCAATTATTTAAGTTAAATATTTACAGTTTAATATTTTCATCATCAAGCTTCAAACTCTTAATTTGTGTTTCACGTTACTACTTTTGTTTCACAATTTATGTTAAAGTGACAGTGCCCAAGCTCTGGCAAAAAGAGGGAAAACGCAACACAAACTTAATGAAAGAGGTAATAAAACTTTAAAACCTGTGTAAGAAATATAAGAAGAAAAACTGTCTCCCAAAGTAACCACCAGAAAAACTCATTACCTGGAGAAGTAGCATCCAGAAGCAGACATGATGATAAAAGGAGAGACCCCAGGGCTGCAGGGGTTTGCAAATGCTGCTGATCAATACCACTAAGCCCACGGTTACCTCTTCTAACAGCTGTTTGGGTTTTAGTCCTTCCTAACAAGCACTGTTGACTGTCTGCTGAGTTTTCATGCAAAAAAACACCAATTTTGGAAGGGGTGGAGGAAATGTGGAAAATTCATATCAAGGTGGCACTTCATCACTGGCTTAAATGTAACTTTGAGGAAATAAAACGGGATCAGTGTTATCCCTGGTAAAATAGTTCTTCATAATCCATGATGATTGTCATGTGTGACCTTTTTGTTGTCTTCTGTGGATTTATCTTGTATTTCTATGGGTCAGACCTTTAAGCCTTCTTCTCAGTGATCCTTGTTTTGTGTGCTTTCCCTTGCATTTCCAGTTTTATTTTGTAGTTCTTGCTCCTTGTGTGTCTGGTTTCCTTTCACTTCCTGTTCTTCTGTTTTCCCTCCCGTTTGATTGCAGTCATTAGTTTCACATGTCATGTCACACACCTGTGTCCTGCCGCTTGTTACTCTGTGTGTGTGTGTGTCTTTGTCAGTTCATCTCGTCAAAACCTCATGTGATGTTACTTGTGGGTTTATTTTTCTTCCGTGTCTCTGTTCTTTTTTTTTAGTTTTGGTTTTGATTTGACAGTTTTTTTCGTTTTCCTCCTACTGGGTCCTTCCTCTTCATGCCCTACTAGCGGGATGATGACAATCTATTAAAATAATCATTTTTCACAAGGGTCAAATTGTGTCCCCTGTCACTACTGAAGAAAACATGTTTAACTGCTCAATAGTGAGTCACATAAGGCTTTGCCTTTCATCCACAGTCATTAGTGGAAACACATACATGCTGCTGCGTGGGTTGTCAGATGCCTCTACTGGCCACCTTCTTTGAGAGGTGTTCCCGGCAAACTGATTATGTCAGAACACTGTCAGAGCTAAAACAGCTGAAATCTCTTCCCATAAAATTGGCTTTTATTGGTAAATACAAACATTCCTGATTTGAGGGTACTTTTTTGTATTACATATTTAAACTTAGCCCTGATCAGTTAAAATCCAATATCAGACAACCCCTGAAGACTGTGAATATGAGTAGAAATTTGTTTTTACATCATTTTATATTTTATTTTAATTTCTAGATGTGCATTTGTTTGAACACATCATGTGAAATTGGTATGAAAAGGAAAAGGCTGTCGAGGGTTTGATGTTCCATTGGTTTTAAAAAATCTACCCCTTACTGCTGTGTTTTATTGTAGTATGTGCAGATACTTAAGCAGTAGTGAGTGCAGCCTTGGGTCCTGGGGCCGATTTACCCCCCGCAGTACTTGGTGTGCAGTAGCTAGTGAAATGTTTGCCTCATACAGTGACCTGAATTTGCTGTCTGACTGCCCTTTTAGCCAGTCTCAGTGTGTAGAAGCGGATCAAAGGTTTTCAAGAGCGAAGATTCACCGCGGGAGAGGTACTTCCTAGAGGTCTTTGGTGCAATCACTGGATTCAGCAGAGACAACATCTCACGGCTTGTTGCAAACAGAAGTGGTTGATTCTCTGCATGAGAGACTGCACATAGGGAGCCAGTTGCATCAGTTGGAGAGTGTGTTGGATAAGGCAATTCTTGTGGTTTAAAGGTTTTAATTTTACTCTTTCACAGGGAGACATGAAAGGAGATGCAATGCATTAAAGGGCTTGTTTAGGCGGCTGTCATCTATCTCATGTAGTAAACACTGATGAGTCATCAAGTTGTGCTGATGGTGTAATTTTTGGAAGAGTGGAAGGATTCCTTTCACATCATTAGGGGATGAACTTACTTAATCATTACCCAACTATACCTCCCCAGTGACTTTCGTTATCTCCTCGGAAAAGATTGTGCCCACCACTCAAATGTCACTTATGGCTCTCAGATAAAGTTTATAAGAACAAAGATTCCTCTAAATGATTGGAAATACTATATTTTGCGTATATAATTTGCTTTAAATTAGTTTGGTTTCCTTGTCAATGTCTGGGACATCAATAGCAACATGCATTACAAGAGGCAATCAAGAGCAAGGACAAGTAAGGAGTCATTGAAGTAATCATGGTGGACAGGACACAGAAGCAGTCCTAAGTATGGCTCTTTAAAGTGCTTCTAAGGACGGGTGTTGGAAATTAGCCATTGCTGTGGCGACTTTGATACTTGCATTGGATGGGTGCTCAGTCCCGAATGCATAAATCATAAATAAATAATAATTCTGCACACAATTATACTAACAGTACCATCATACCACAGAATGATACAACAACCATTGAAACATTGGAATGAAATTCAGAAAAGTGAAGGTATGAACGTCCTGTCCCGTGATCATGAGTAAAAAGCATTCAGGCCGTGGAAATCACACAGGAACTGAGAGAAATCAAAAAAGAATTGGGCAGAATTTGGTATCAATGAAATCTTATCCATTTATAGTAGTATCTAAAAGACATCATTAGCCACCTTCACTTTCTATCCCTAAGTTGAATGGTGCCAGCAAATGTATCTTTCATGTCAGCACAGAATGAAGTAACATAGCACCCACAGTTTTATCTATGATTCAAAGTAAAGCTTCAAGCTGTGTCCCCTACGTGCAGCACTGCAGCAGCTCAGCTCTGTCCTCTTTGAACTGATACACCACAGCGCTGATATGTCTCAGACTTTATTAATCCTGATAAGAGAATCAATAAAGTTCCATTGTGGATGCAGCTATCCTGACTTTGAGCTGTGTTGTGGTACATTATGTACCAACTAAACGTCTCCTCTGAGAAAATGAAGAGGCACACACAGAGAAAGGGTGAGTTTACCAAAGGAGGGAACCTGACTGTTGATATCATTCATCTCTACCGCTGTGAGCACCTTGTATTGCCTCAGGCTTGACAGAGAGCATGTCACATGTTACTGACAAAGCATATACAATAAATGAATTTAAAACCACATTGACAACTGAGCCCCAACTGCGGGGATGTGGAGTTCGTGTAAACCAGAGACCTGAACAAATGCTCCAAAAAAAGAAAAGAGAAATGAGACAGGAAGGTTTAAAAATGCATAAACCTCTTAAGCCACTCTGAACAGACATTAATATTGATGAATGCTTGAAAAAACCAACAGCAATTTATAGCACCTTACCTGAGCGGGCCTTTCAAGGTAGTGGAACCAATGATTTTTATGTGTGAACTGAATCATTTTGTGCACAATATACTTCCTTAGCTGCTGATTTTGAAGTACAACATAAAACCTACCAAAGCTTAACACAGGACATGAAATTCGGGGAGCACAAAGCACAAGGGTTTTTCCTTGAGTATAAAAGTAGCACATCCTGGGTCATACGTTTTTAATATGCAGGCCTGTAGCATACAGTGTTTTGCCCTGAGACATCCCCAAAGGGAAATGGAAGAAATTCTATTGCAAGTCCCAAAGGTCAGATACTGCATGTAGCCTAAGAAGAGACAAAAAAAACGGCACACACATCTAGCTGGGTTTGAGTCTGCAGAGCTGTGTGCTGCATCTTCACATCAACCTTATTTTCTAATTTTAATCTACTTTTGACTGTTTGTGCAAGTGCCCTGTAGTAATTAGCAACATCTCATGTGATGTTGAGGCCTATTTCTATTCTTAGTCTGACCCAATTTCTTTTATTGTTACTTAACAATGGCAGCAAATGCAGTCATTAGTGCTGTTGAATAAGAACAAGACAATTATCCTCCACTGTCTCAGGACCCTTTGAAAAATACAGCATACCATAACTTTAACCTCAAAATTAGGTTATTGATACATAACTCAGGGACAGGACCATGCCTCTTTCTCTCAGAAATTCAATTTCCTCTTTCTCACAAGCTTTTCTACTTTGGCCTTCCTAATTTCATTACCTGTATATACCTACACAAGCATGTCTACTCCTTTCTCCTCTATTTGTCTCTGTTTTCACTGAAACACTGACTCACTAGCCCACTGAGACCTGCCTCCAACATCATTCTGGACCACTTGGTTGAAAATGGCACCAAACCAATCTTGCTTTTTTTCAACCCTCCATCACCAAGATACCTGAACCCCTTTGATCCCATCCAACTTTGGCACACTATGACCCTTATCATTCTATCCAACTTTGACCTTTTTTCCTTCCATTTGACTCTGAGCCTTTTATCCAATTACATTTTGACCCTCGTAACATTATGATGTGGTTTGGACCCTGCCATCCTCTTCGACCCCGATCAGCTCCTCCGACTTTGACACCCGTCTTTCCCTAACATTTTCCACCTAAGCAACTCCACCAATTATTCTGTCTTGCTTTGACCCTCTTCCCCATCATTTTGAACAAAAGCAGTCATGTTCTACTTTGACCACCTGTAACTACCATTTGACTAGAATCCCATCCTACTTTGACCCTATCATTCCCACCATTTTGACCCTGAGGATTCCAGCCTACTTTGAACCACTACAATCACTTTTATCTTGACCACTTTAATACTATCTTACTTAAACTCACTATAAAGCTATCTTACATCCTTTCTAACCCCTTATTTTGACCTCTTATCCAATTATGCTTCAGCAACCTTTAATACCATCCTTCTTTTGCCCTTCGTATTCCAACCTGCTTTTACACTAACGACTACACTAACACAAATCCCCCCCCCCCCCCCCCAATCTCTATCTGTGTGGCATATTTCAAAGGAGCTCCTTCTTATAAGCTATTTTTGCCTGATCTTGCTGGTCTAAAATAATCACACCTATTGTTTCTATTTCTGTGTTTAACCACAATCATTTTTAATATTTCATACACTGCTTCACTTGAGATATTACATTCACCCTTCACTGAGTTTAGTTTTGGATCATTGAATGTCTTTAAATTTTAGATTGACAGTTCTATCTTGGGGGTAAAACATCACATTTGTCTCAGCTTAGACCACTTTGTTTGGCCATGACTTTTAAAAATTATCCTTGGACCTGTGCTAGCTAACAATGTTTCTAGTCAGTTATGGTGAATTTAGTGAGTGGTTTGCTTTCTGGGTCTGGAGATCTACGGACAGCCTCCGGAATTACATGGTGTCTGTATATAGATGTGCAGATTGAGGTAAAAAAAAAAAAAAAAAGGTCTCATGGGAAACTATGACCATGTGAGAGAGAATATGTGAGAAAAGAAGCGTTACACAACAATAAGCACATGTACTGTGGCTTCCATCAGCCATGGTGTCATTCTTTGTGGGTCAGGGGTGCACCCTCAGCAGGTCACCAGTTAATCACCAGAGCTGACAGTCACACTCAAAGAACAAGCCCACCCAACATGTTTTCAAATTGTGGCACAATGTATGGGGCCAAATGACCTCCTTAGACAATGCAAACTTGATACAGATAGTCTGAACCCAGAAGCCTACTGTGAGGCACCCTGTGCAGTGCTAAAAACTGCAACCCTGTGACGTCCATAAATGTATCTTCACAGTTACATTTATATATTGAGCTCACTGCATGCATCTATTCCCCAGCACAATTTCTTCTTAACACTTCCCTTGCTCTCTGAACTTTCCCTCCGCCTACTGTAACATGGCTTAAATCCAGGCATTTATCCCTCCAGAGGCTCTGTTTGGCAGGTTGTTAAGCCTGCTGTGTCAGAACTATGATAAATAAAGGAAATAAATAAAGTATTCTCAAGCTTGCAGAGCAGCATTTTATATCTGTCACAGTTCAACCTGTTTGGAAAGAGCATGTGAAGACTCTGCATGCAATGTTGTAACACATCATGCTGCAGTCACATCATCCTTCCTCAGAGACTGCAAGCTCACATGCATCACTGCTATAACCTACGGTGGCTCTAACGCACTTTCAGATGATGATGAGTGCATCAAAGAGATTAGCACAGCAAACTTTCACTAGCCGATTAGTATTCCTGTGTGATAGCTCCGTTTGGAGCATACGATAGCTGATCAGAGACAGCTACACCAATGAAGTTACAGCAGCTGTGATTGAAAATGCATGGTTCCAAAGTATATTTCTTCTGTTGCAGGGGAGCTTGCAAGGTAAGGCAGCTGCAATCAATGAGAGTAACAAGCCATAAAATGACTTTTTTCTTAACTGTGAGGTCATCAAACTGTAAAACTCCTGTATACTCTTCCCTATGATGCCTGCAACATCATAAACACTACTCTCACAGACAAAGCTGTATTGTAGGAATTCTTACTGAACAACAAAAAATAGCAGAAACCTTCTCTCCAATCTCTTAGAGTAAACTGGCTCTTTTAATAATAGATGCGGTTGACGATGCAGATTTAACAAAAACAGCACATTCTGGTGTCAGTGAGATTCATTCCTGTGATTATCTCCCTGAATGTCTCTGGGAAGAGGGGATAAAAAACTGTCACCTGTTCCATTTTGCCTGAGGAGTCTAATTTGTTCAATTTCCTTTGATTTTTTCTTCCTCTTTGATTCTTGTTCCCATTATTCCTACTTATCCTATTTAGTTTGCCAAACCTAAGAGAACAGCAAACGAAAAAGCAGTGCAGCTGTAGTAACCCCAAACACAAATGGAAACAGTATACTTCAGTGTATGTGACAGTCCTGATGTTTGAGTGCATAATTAATTTCACTGAACCATTCAATGCTACAATATCCAACCCTTATGTGTAATTAATATTCAATGAATCCACAAAGGTGTGAATAAACAAAGGTTGACATCATAAAATGTCCTCGCGGCGCATGACTATGTTTTTTGTATGAAGCGGCTCACACTAACAACAAGAGTGGGGCAAGCTAATGCTGACCACCAAAAAGCAGCGGCGACTTCAGAGAACAGGGTGTTAATTCCTGTATGTTGGAGTGAACAAGTTAGTGGTTAGCAGTTGAATAAAAAAATCATGACAGAGCCTATTATAGAGATCATAGCTGTGTTAAATGAAAAATGCAGCCAGGATTAATGAATCTGCACATTCAGGAGTTAATTTTAGGTGTTCTGTAGTGAAATGTAACAAATTTATTAAAGGTCTAAATAACACCTTCAGCAGCCTAATGATTAATACAAGAGTTACATAACTGGACAGTGTTGGTGTGGTGTTTAAAAAAAAAGGTGATATGCGGCTCTTCGCTCCTGTTTTAAAAATATTGGTCATCCAGATTTAGCTTGGATGCTTGCAGTTTTTCAACACAGAAAACAAAACTTGAACTTGTTGTTACAATCAACAGCAAAGTGTAAATTCTGCTTAATGGAAAACTACTGACAATGTCTGGGACTTCATTTGTAAGTTGGTATTAGGAGTTCAGGCAAATAGTAGTATCCACTGCCTTCTGTTAAGAGCGTGATTCAGCATACATGTTTGAAGGAGACCTCAAGACTGCCTTGCTCCAGATTAGACAGCCAAAAACTCTCCTGGCTGACAGTACTGTATGTGACAGATAGAAAGTCTGCAAAGCAATCTGCCCGATTGAAGCTGAGGGAGTCTCTGCTGGTAATATTTTCTTTTCTTTTCTTTAAATGATGAAATTCTTTGTTGAGCTTGCATTAGTGGACCATTTTTAAATCATATTTCTTGGGTTTAATAACTCAAGGCTCTGTAAGAGACACTTCATTAAGTAAAGTCAAATAGCTCAGCCTAAGAAACACAACAATACCGAACAACTGAAACAAATCAATGTAAACTGTGAGTATTTCTGGGCAGATTTATCCTTTAACGTTCACTGAGCAGCACACGTGCTCTTTCAGATCCAGCTGCTCCAATGACAGGAGGTGTAATGATCATTGAGATTCACTGTCATCACTGCTTCACATCACAACAGACGGCTGTAGCACCAGAAAAACCCTACAATTAGCATGAATAATACAGTATGGTACATCTAAAATGCATACTGTAATTAGCAGGATTTATCTGCTCCACGTGTTTGCCCATTACCACATATTTAATCACTCTGACCAAAAAGAAACCCCTCTTTCACGGCGTTTTCATCCAGGTTCTATGCAAAAAATCACATTTTCCGTAGAAATGTATGACAGAGAACTTTTGCAATAAGGGTAACTTACTGGTTGTGTTGTACTTCACCCCGTTGATGTACTCCGGGCAGGGTCTCTCCACGATCCTCCCGGTGCTGCTCCGTGGCCAGCAGGTTCCAATCTCATCCGTAGTGGCATTACAATAAAAACCTGAGAGGGGGGAATTAGGAGGAAGAAGAAAGGGGTTGTTCATCCAGCTGTAGTTTATGTAGTTTTTATTTTTCAAGACGCAACACTTTTGGTGGAGTGTAAAAAGAAACAGGTTCACCTTACCATCAGTGTTGAGCAGTGACAAAGACGCGTTTTCCAAAAAAGTGTCTTGAAAGGCATCAATCAAACTACAGTTTAAGTCCGCGAGCTCACCGAATATAATCTGATATAAGGTAGCATCCATGGTGGGAGCTGAATAATGACAGGTTAATCCCGGGTCCGAGCGAAGATGCACACTGAGCCCAGCGGTGTCCACGCGCTTGTGAATCGGAGCAACAGTAAAGACAAGCTGAGTGCTCAGCGCTCCCACTGAGAGCCGCGCGCCCGGCCAATCAGAGCCGCGCGCGCCCGCATTCATCCACGTGCTACCGCGAGCCGTTGAGAGACAGCCGATACAGCGAACTCACCGCATCCTACTGTCACTCTGGCATTTCACACCTGACAACCTCCTGTCTGGTTTATTCAGGGAGAGAAGAGCTGCGTTCAGAAAGAGAACGAGTGCTCCTTTCATTCTGTACTCAGAGCTCCTGAAGTGATACTTTGTGGATCCTGACCTCATTTCAGGTTTACTGATAGGCAGAAGTCAAAAATGCATTTTAAAAAAACATCAATAAGAATGGAACACCATGTTCCTTTTACTGCTGTTACATATATCCAGGAGTCAGGTCCTTTTTTTTGACTTTGGTGCATCACAAGTTCTTAATCATAGAGGGTAAAAATATGCACTCCAAAGAGATAAGATCCTAATTTATGGCTCAGAACTACTGCAGGCCAAGCTAATTTAGCTTCAGTATGTCAGTGCTTTGATTGGACCACCCAATCAAAAGGGCCTGGATCCACCCCTGTACTAAAGGTCACAAAGTAATACCCAACTACAAATTACAAACGGGCCAAAATTGATGTGCAACAAGAGGGGTAGGCTTGATGGGTTGAAATGTGGTAAGACGTCAAGTGAGGTCATACCCGAAACTTCTCTCATTTTCTGAACTCCTGTGGAAAAATTTTGCTCGTTTCCTAAAAGACTGATTTCTTCAATTGATATGGCCCCCTAAATCAAACAAAGCAAGCAAACAAGCAAGAAGGAACAGGATTAATCCTGTCTTCATTATTATTCTGAAAAGCTGACACAGCTGTCCTCAGGTAGGCGTAAAGAAATCAACAGCTTTTTGTAGAAACAGTCTTTGTTCACTTTGCTACAGCAGAAAACAACGGTGAAGGACATATTGTATTGTTAAATGGCATAATGACAGTACAAGACAACAGTTAAGCCATTTATAGGAAAATAGCTTAGATAAAGCTTTAAGAATTTTGAAAGAAATCCTGGAATTAATTAACATTTTAGCATGTTTGTGTTTTTTTCCCACACTAAGATTGGCATTCGAATGTGACTTTGTGTACTTGGGTCACTGAAGCAAATAAAAAATGAAAATTACTGTTAAAATTAAAAAAAAGAAACTTCCTACACGAGCTTTAGGTACTTAAAGCTCCTGTAAGAAGTTTTTTTTTATATTTTAACAGTTATGAAACAGACTGCTATTGTTACAAACGCTTCAATATGCCAAATAAAATCAAACAGAACAATCAGCAACAAGAGCTTTGTGTATTTGTTGTTATGAGCACCTGAAACTTTTTTCAGAGGGTACGCAGTTAAACAGCTACTTTATTCCATGACTACAATTTAGACAGTGATGCGTACAAACTAAAGCAAGGCTGGGATTGTTGTTTATGTCACAAAGATTGTCTTGTGAATCAGACATAATCAGTAGATAGATAGTAGCTACAGCTTTGCCCACAATGGGCACAAAAATCCTTATCTTCCAAGGGCTTTCATTTCTCTGATTGTTTTAAATTTTTAGTAAATAACCAGAATAACAGAAGAAAATCTGTTTACACTTTACCCATATATCAAACTATACAAAAAATATGGAGGTGAAAAGTTTATATTTAGTCAGGGGTCAAAGTGTATTTTTTCGCACAGGCCCTTTTTGTCTAAATTTGTTGGTTTTCACGTTTAAGTAATACAACACTTGTAGGGAATATTAAAAAAAACATTTGTTGCTGTCTACTGTAGGAAGAGTTGCCATCCAATTGGCTTGGATTCAGTATTTGAGCAAACAGAAAAAGCAATGTGATGTGTAAACAGTAAAACAGTAGCTGGAGGAGACGATGGAGTTGCAAAGTCACGTGTAGCCTTTAACCTTTTAATCTGTTCCTAAAGTCTTTAGCTCTAACCAACAAAATCATAACCTTAAATACAACCCAAATGTTAGAACCTTTACCATGCTTCACTAACAGCTAATACTCCACTGCTTTAGTCTACTGTTAAACCTAATTATAAGCAGTTGCTGGGAACTGAGGATCCAGGACATCCTAGTTGATTAACAGATGACAGACAAGAGAGCAGGAACCGGTGTGTCAGTGGGGCCCCTCCCACTGAATGATATGATATCAAAGGGCTAAGCTGAGAGTCTGCCAATAAGCCTCTTTGTCTTTCACCTCTTGAGTGAGGCTCACACTAAAATCTCAGGTAGAGGGTGAGTAAGAAATTTACATATCAATAGTTCTCTTAGGAGAGCAGATTTAAAACAGCCTGCCCCCGTAAAATGTACACTTGCATTTACACAAAGTACCTTAGGTAAGTCTTGGTTCTATTCAAGTGCCAGTCTGTCAGCATGTCATTATAGTATGGCAGCTGGAGGTCCATTTGAGATGACAGCTGGCTTGACAAAGTGACAAAGTGAAATTTCCCAGCTCTGATAGTTGGGGTCCAGAAACTGGTGTTGCAGATTTATTTTCTCTTTATGCATGAGATGAAATATGGTTCAGTAACAGATTGATTACTGAGTAAGTCAATGAGTTCCAGCGCTCATGCTGCTGTTCAGGGTTAGATTCAGACTTTCTTGTATAGAATGGACAAATGAAGGCACTGACTTCTATAGTTTAAAAATTATCATAGGCTAAGCTCATTTCCTCTAATCATATTTACTTCAACCTCTAACGTAAAAGGAAACTTAACAGAAACGTATCAGAGTGGCAGCATTATAAATCTGATCATAGCCCAAGGTTTCAGCTTGGCCAGGGGATACACGCTGCTTCCCTACAACTGTTAGTGCTTCAGCTGTGAGAACTTTAAGTGCTGAAGCTGAGATGATTTATCACTGATTAGCTGCATGAGTGGATTCATCTTTGTCTATTTAATTCTGTTCATATTCTATTGAAATGCTGATTATCAACAGATTGAATTGGGAACAGAAAAATCCCTGTGAGGCTCTTTTCTAGTTGGTGATTCCTCCAAATCTCCTCTGTGCCACACTGTGCTGCCCCCCTCTGACTGTCCTCTCTTCCTTCAGGTGTTTGTGGCAGGACCACCAGGTTTAAAGATTTTATGACAAAATACAACTTACTGTTGGAGTGCTTGAAAAAGACGGTTTGACTTCTGAGCTTCTTTGTAGTTCTGATGAATCATTTGGTTTGACTTTAATGCATTAGCATGTTAAATGACTGTCAGCAGCTGTCACAGCTGGAGCACAGAATGTGACTCATTAGGGCCCTACTCTATTGGCTCTTCACTCAGGTAAGGTGTAATTATCTTTTGTGTAGAAGGGGGAAGAGCATGTTTACATTCAGAATACAATATCTAATGGCCACAGCTACATTTAATGGAAAAAACACACAAGGAGGTCAGGGTTAACCAAAGAATAGAGCCAGAAATTCTGCATCAAGAGGTGGTTAGTCATATGAACAGAGGACGTTCAACCAAGAGCGATCAAAGTTATTGTACATAGCAATAGTCATATCACATGCAAAGCATAACTCTGCTTTCAACAACACTTAAACCATGACTACCTTTTTTCCTTTTATTATTAAAAGTGAGTAAGAATGAAAGAGACAAAGATCTACATGGTTTGCAAAAACTAAACAAGAAAAAACAACAAAAAACCCAGTGTCGTTTGCACTTGAAACATGGCCAGATGTACCTCCAGTTTTTCACAATCAATTGTTTCTTTATTCTCTGGTTATCTATGAAGTTCCAAATAAAATATCATTTAAGCTTAATATCTGCAATCTGGAATGAATCTATGTGAAACATTAGCATTTGTGCTTCTGAAGTTGAGCATTATTTAAAGAAATATTAACAAGGTTGTGAAAAAACAATGTTTTGATCATGCCCCCTTTATATTGGTTGGTGCAGTCAGCTTGTTGCAAAAAATTTAAATCCAAGTAATATCAGGTGATATCAGGTGGGTTAATGGGCCAAGACCACCCAAAGCAGCCACTAAATCCAGGGTTAGCGTTGATATAAACGTATGGTAAGATCAGAACATCAAGACAAGAAAAAAATTGAATTTACACATCTTAGACTAAGTTTTATCACAAAGTTCCACCAAACAACTCAGGGTTATTTTAAGACATTTAAAAATTGTCAGCAACAGAGACACAGCATGAGAAATTGTTAGTTCTAACTCTTGTGTTGGTGTACCTCAGCAGGCTCTCGTCTCCATCTGTTCGAGAGGAAAAGCACCTCAATTTTAGCAGCTCTGGGAAAAATGAGAGTTCTAAAAATGAGGCCTCACATTGATATGATGGACCTATTTGTGATTTTGAATGTGAAAATAATTAGAACAACAAAGAAAATGAGCATGTTGTTCAGTACACCCGACACTTGACATTTTGGGGAAAAAACTGCAAATTACAGTAAGGTTGAATCACTCGCCTTTGCTGTGTGTTCACTTGGGAGCAGATTAAGTTTGGTTCATGAGTTTCACTTCATGGCTTGTGAAAATGCTACACAGTGTTGAATACAGGCACAGGCTGCTCAGTGTATGTAATCCATAAATTATTCTAAATAAATACAGGAGTTTATTGATCTGGGAATAAGTTTTATCATTCACAATCTGACCTTTACTCACATCTCCCAAAGCAGCTTTTTGTGGATGTTTATTTAAATTAAATGAGCACCATGAACTGGAAATAGGTTTTTAACTCTGCAGATACAATTTATACAACTCAATAAATCCACATTTTTACTAAATAATAAAACATGCATATGAATCTTAAACCATGAATAAATCTCTGCATAACACATTAAGCATCATGGCTCCAAATTGTTAAACCTGTTCTATGAAAGTGTCTGGGCTGGACTTGTGTCTCATAACTGAGTCTAATATCTTGTCTGTTTACCTGTTAAATATGAGACACGACCTTTTCAGCAGCGCAAGACTTTCTCTCTCCTCCAGAGCCCTTTCATCTCATTAAACTCCAGCTACTTTCTGATCATGTTCTCTAGCCTGTTACATACAGTCAAGTCCAGCATCTGAATGTGGATCTGAAGACCAAATAGTTAATACATTTTAGAACTATCACTGATTTATATGTTAGAGAGGAAATGACACAACTTTCCTATTAAGACATAATTCATAACAGTTTGTTGCTTAAGAAAAATATTCTTGTTACTATGAGCAGGTATTCTTGGTCAAAATCTATGAGTGGATTCGCAAGTATCGACCCTGAAAATTTTACAGCCTAACAAGGAAATAATGTTGGAGTTAAAACATGTTAAAAAACAAACAAACAAAAAAAACCAAGTCTCATCTTAAGTAAAAAACTTGTCTCACACAAAATGTGATACTTCATGACAAAACCTGTACTTAGTTTTTTCCTCAGTCTCCATGTTAGCTTCAGGATGCTAACTTTAGCTGTAGTTAGCCTGTTGTTTCAGCCTGTAATGTTACGGTAAATTAGCTTCGCTGTTTTCTAAACATTGTGCAGGAGCTAGAACTCGTGGTGCCGCTCTCAGTGATGCGAAAGAGAAGGGCGGTATCAGCGGTGGCTCATTTACATATGAAGGTCACGCCCACTAATTCAGAGCGTTCTGAACAGAGGGGCTATGAGAGCCTGGAAACAATGCTGCTGTGCTTGATTTATTGGCTTTTTGGACCAAAACATGTTACTACCATTTCATGAAGACATCAATGATTCATATTAAACTGCAGAAAAGGAGCACAATATGGGACCTTTCAAGTGATTAATGTAAACAGTGAAAAATATCTCTCTGGTTACATAGTAGCTTGGCTTCCATTGTAACTGATTTTAATCATTGTTGTTGCTGGATGTTTATATTCAGCTGTACCATTAAAAAAGGTCAACGTATCATCTGCAGGAATATTTAAGTTGACATTTTTCTTATCACTTAGTGTGTTTCTTACTCTGGGCTTTGCAGTGGACAAATCTTGAAATAAGAATGAGGCGTATGTCACAAATATATTCACCATCTGATGGTTTCTCAATAGCAAGACACAATCTTGCTTTGCTTTTCTCAGTCAGAGATGGTTGGGGTCTAGTTGTTCCTCAGGATGCCCCCCACTGCCGTCCAGTAACCATCATTATTCCTTAAGACCACTCTCAAGACTGAGACAAATGCTACAATATTCAACAGTTATTCAATTTAGAAAACCAACTGAAACTAACTTTTTTTTCTGTGCCATTGTTTCCACACTGGATCAGTACATCAAAGTTTCATCATGATAACTTCTCAAGAGACACTGTAAAAGGAAAGACAAGAAAAAAACAGAAAAAGAAGTGAAAGAATGAATTGAAGATGCCATTTGCACTGCATTATTTTTTTCAACAAGCACATTAAGGTTTTATTTTAACGACTGTTTATTTTGGAAACAGACACAAAAAGTATTTTACTTATTCCTTAGATTAAATTTGCATTGATTGCTTTTATGCTTTAAAAAAAACTGAAAACTTTAGCTAAGCAAAGACCTTCAGTTGTGTTTCCATTGTTTGTGACCTCTCTTGTTTGAAAAACAGAGAGTCCTCTGTGGGCAGACATAGTGGAATTTCATCATGGTTGCACAGACTTCACGCCTGTATCAGAGCCTCAGATTCTGGTGTTGTGGTATCCAGAGACATGAAGGCATTTAGACCTAATCCTACTCTACTCAAGTCAACCATGGGTTTTGTAAAGTTGTTCATTTCATGAGGCTTTTCTCTGGTGTTATTAAGCCTCAGGGTGTTTGATGACACAGGGTTATATTTACTGTGTGTGCACATGCTGCAAATAAAACTCCAGTGTTATCTGACTTTGGATGACTAATCAGATGCAGAGTGGACCATACTTCAGTGTGCACTTCTGATAATTATTAGCTTTGCCTTCTGAGGGTAAAAACTGCGTTGCTTCCCTGAAATTGATGAGACATTTCCTGTTGTTTTCTCTCAGTCATCTTGCCCCTGGCGTATTGAGAAAACTCTTTGAAGGGAATCCTCTACCCTCAGAGTGTAGTTGACCTAATTTGCATGAATGTAATATCTGCAACTGAGCCTTTTACCAAAAATGAAAAGGCACTTTTTTCTCTCCTAGATGACAAAAGCAGAGCTATAAACTCCAGAGGCTGAGAAAATGCAAGCTGACTATGTGTTGGAGTGAAGTGGAAGCTCAAAGCAAGGGCACAGCCTGTAAGTACCTACCACAGAGAGCAACCCATCTGAACCCATCCCCTGTTGCTTGACAACAAAACAGTCTCTGGGGAGGATGTCAACATTCTGCATTTTAGTGTTGCCAAGACCTCGGCAACTGTCTTTATAGTAAGTGAACTTTCTTTTTTTACATAAATGTAAACTAAATAAGTAGTACTTTCTTAGTTTAGCAAAAACCCTGCAAGTTTACCCATTCATCCGATTCTGGTGAGTCTCAGGTTCACTGTAAATACTTTTAGAGTTTTATAAATTAAACAGAGGCTTACTCTGGTTCACTGGCTCACTTCAGTCACTTTAAACATAGAAAGAGAGTAATGCAGTTAAACCAGAAATGAAAAATACCCTGTTTTATCAAATGTAGCAATGGAGAATCTGTTAACATGTTTCTGGTGAGTCTCAGGTTCACTGTGAATTGTTAAACAGAGACTTTCCTTTGGTATACTTCAGCTTTACATCCCTTTAAAAGGAGTAGATTTTGCTGCAAAAAAAACATTTCTGCAATTTCTGGATTTTTCTTACACTGTAGAGGTGCACACTATTGTTTCTCTTTGGTAAGTCTCAGGTTCATTGTAAATAGTAAGTTATACATAGGCTACACTCTGGCTTACCTCAGCTACTTGAGGCAGAAAAATGAACCAATGTGGTGGTAGTAAAAATCTAAATTGCCTTTTTTTTTGCTTGTTCTTTTTATGTTTTTGTTGTTTTCATTGTTTCTGTCGTTTTCTGTTAACACACTGGCTGTTTTTATTGTGCTGTATCAATAAAGCTGGCATTGACATTGACATCTGTTTCTGGTGAGTCTCAGGTTCACTGTAAACAACTGGTTACAAAGTGGCTCTTCTCTGGCTAACTTGAGCTTTATGAGCCCGAAAAAGTAACCAATTTCACTGTGGCTCACTGAAAAAAAAATTCCTAGAATTTGAGATAACATAATGCATCATCAACTCATCAGTGAAAATAATTGGACCTTTATCAGGTCTGTTGTTGAAAGGAAAAGAAAGTGACTTTTAAAATGTTTGTGTGTTGTTGTATAGAGATTTTTTTTTAATCCAAATTGATCAGATTTTTGGCTGCCTTTGCCTACTTTTTTTTTAAATTGTTTAGAGACAAAAGTTACATTTTCATCAATAGAAACAACCTGTGTAGGTCTGGCTCAGTGATGGAGCGTTATCTTTCAATCAGAACGTTGGGCACTCAGCATGTTGTCATGTCCTTGGACGAGATGCTTAACCCCAAGCTGACCCTGGTGGCTGAGCCAGCTGTGTGTGAATGTTATCCATTTATACTGACGGTCAATTTACATAGCGGCCTTTTCCATCACTGTTTGAATGGGTGCATATGACATGTAAAAGTGCTTCACATCAGAGGGAAAGATGAAGTGCTACATAAATACAGACTGTTTACTATGCATTCTAACTCTTTTCCTCATATGGTCTTTACGGTGAAATTCTACTTTGATAATAAAACACCATTATGATATAATCCAGGACCCCAAATACAGACTCCATAATCCATACAGAATCTGTAAATAACTTTAAATATAAGAAGCCTACATAACATAGGATGAACATGACTCTTAAGGGTGAGAGAACTTGTTCCAGACTGGGAAGCAGTGCACTACAAGCTCCAGCATGAGTTAGCAATGACATTCAACAATAGCAAAGCTCATGCTTTAGTGAAAGGCCTCAAGGTGACTTATTCAATGCAAAGCAGTTTGACAGTGCAACTCAGCAGGCGCACACTCAGCCCAGCTCAGGTGGCACAAGCGATAAGTCCAGCTCATTGTAGCTGTTTGACTCCCAGGTGATTTGGCTGAGGATGAGAGCAGTCCAGTCTCATTACGCTGTTGTACTGCTGCGAGCCATGACCACCTCCTCTGAGTCAGTGCTCCACGTAACACTCGCATGTCGAACTGATGCTTCACGTGGGGTTAACATCAACCTCTTTGTTCTGTCTGAATACAGTGACAGTGATGGGCCTTATTATTTATTGATTCATTTTCTGTAGAGGACTGTTCAGGGTACAAAGATTAGCAACTGCTGTACAACTATTTGAACCCAAAGATCTGTTGTCACCTCTAAAGAAAAAAAAAAAACTGTACCTTAAACTCTGTTTTCACATTTTTTTTCTCATAAAAATCATCAGTGTGACATATGCAATATCCTCCAAATACTGTTTACCAAAGCAGAGTATTCTAGTTGACTGAACTTGAAATGAGGCTAAGCAAGTCATGATGTTGTGCTACAGATAAACATATGGCTTTACACTGCAGAGACTGACTTTGTTGTACACTAAATTTTGATCCAAACAAACTTTATGTCCTACTCTAATCTCATATTTTCACTGTCTTTTGTTGTTTTTATTCATTCATTTATTCATTCAAAAGGAATAATAGACATAGATTTTGCTCCGTGTCTCTTCTTAAAACCTATCAATTGCTCTTTAAAGCTTTCGTTCTTTTCTCCTTATGGTTCATTGCTCTACCACTATTAGAAATGTATCTGTTTCATCATTTTATTCTGTTTATTTGCATTTTTTCTAATTAACCTTTTATGATGCATTTTGTACTCGCATTACTCTAGCTTTTCAGACTCCTCTCTGTCTGGCCTAAATGTTAAATGTTTGGTTCTCTCCTGAGTTCCTTTGTCTTGCTGTCCCTGTCAAAGTATTTTGTTAACATTTGTTTTACAACATATTATAATGAACACTGTTGTGATTAATAAAATGGATAGTTATGAGTCTTGGTAAAAAAAAAAAAAAAAGTACAATAAAAACATGTTGCACATTTTAACCATGACAGTAAAAAAAAGGAGTAAATTAAGTCAGTTTCTGCAAATAACTCTGAAGGAAACACAAACACTGCCTGGTCCGTACATTAGAGTAAAACAAACAAACAAAACGCCCCAAACAACAACAGCAACAATAACAACAAAAAGTTAATGGGAATGAAACCTCTAGAAAGAAAATTGTAGGAGTCTCTTTAATGAGATCAGTCCAACTCTCCAGGATGAGAAGCATTATTTACCTGATGCCTTCAACTTTCACCAACACATACACTCCCAAGTGATACTCCAAACATACACTCCCTTGTTCTGCTAAAGCTCCTGATCTCCTTGATGCATACATGCAAATTAGCATTTGCATATGCCTTGTTTCTCTTCCTGTTAAGATAAAGTGATTTTTATTTTCTCCTGACGGATAATTCAGAACAACGTTTATTTGTTTGTGTTACAAGCAAGACCACTGGGAGTTTGAAGTGAGTGAGTTGCAGATGAAGATAAAAAACAGAATTTTCAGAAGTGGTCTGTGTTTTCCTTAGGTCTTTGTCTCTGAGTGAGAAAAATCACCCCTTACCAAAACAAAAAAAAAAAAAAAAACCTTGCTTGCTTTGCTGCTGTTGAATATTTGTCATTAGGGGCAGCAGACACTGGTTTCTGTGAATGCATGATAAATACCTTTTAGAGGCAGCTTTGGGTGTGCAATTTGAATTCAGGTGCTCAGACTGCAAAATACAAATTCTACAGGATAACACATAATGGAAAAGACTGGCCACACTCTTTTTATATATTAATTCAGACTTTTACTTGGATTTTGAAAGGATAGCCTGAGAGAGCTGGGAAACATGGGAAGTGGAATGAGCTCCATCAAATCATGTCGCTAATCGTTCCTACAACAAGTGCAACAGGGTCTGCAGCCTCTCTACATACTGAGCTAAATCAGCACCCCACCGAGCCCTGTGGAAAGTTTCCTTGATTTAGTTCATCAACAGGTCTGCAGCAAATCACACACTCCCAAACATTGCACTGCCAGGTGACATCAGTCTGATAAGCTGCACCTGCACATTGGCTCCTAAATGGTACATGAAGCTCGAAGTACAACAATAACAAGTTTTCCTCACTTTATTGTGTCCCTACATTCTGCCATTGAAGCAGACTTTATAACAACACCACTTGTAAGACTTATGTAAAACACGCAGTTTTCACCTACTGTGCAAAAATGAAAGCAATCATGCACTTACCACCACTTCATGCATGCTGCTTTCTTCCACAAACAAAGCAAAGCTGCTTTGAAAAGACGCTTCTGTCTGTTTAAGGATACAGTTACTCCTCTCAAAAATTCTGTCTGCCAACTGTATAATGTAATTGTCATGGAAAACTTAGTTTAAGGAATAACTTAACTGACCCCTGGCCCCTGTGGTTTAAATGAATATCAATTATCCCTGTGTTGTTGAAAGCTTCTGCAACCACAAGTAAACATCCTATGCAACAGAACACAGAATAAACACAGCACTTCAAAGATTACTCTCCCCTGAAGGAGACAGAAATTTTGCTTATGAAATTATCTTGCAAATATAGTTTAAAAGCATAGCTGGCAGCTCAAATGGAGATTAACAGAATACTACTCAGTGCTTTTTAATTTCAGAGCAAAAAGGGTAATTTAGTTTCCTTTCATTGACTCCTCAACTCGTCTGTTTTAGGTAAGGAGTGTTGGTGTGAAGAGCTGGAGGGGGCGGGATGAAAACTGTTAGTCATTTTTTATCTTGAGGTATATAACTCAATACAAAAGACCTCCTGGGCTGATGATGCTGTTGTGTGGAAAACAAATGCACTCACACATAAACACAGTCTGACAAGAAAAGTGACACTGCGCGTGTGAGCTGGCTTGTCAGACTCTGCACCCACTCACTCGGGGTGCAGAAATATGTTGATCCCAGCAACTTGATTTCCCAGAGGGTGGTTCTTTATCATAATATCGCATGCTTCACTGACATGCTATTGGTGTCTCACTGAATCCACTCTACACAAAGCACCGCTCTAGAGTGGACTTGCATATAACTGTTGTGGTTTGAGGCCTATTTTTGTCTGTTTCGTGTTTCATACGTCACCAAGTGAGGAATTGTTCTTATTTGAATGTTTTCGACTCTTCTTGTGCGAGCTTGAATCAAAGATCCATCTTGTGCTTCTTGCTCTGTTATATTAGAAGACTAAGCTGCACTGTGATGTTGTCAAAGCTCTTTTTCAAATCTTTAGAGATTTGAGACATCTGCTACACTTATCACTACTCAGCGTGAGATAAAAAATAGGACTGTGTCAAATATTCACACTTTTAGTGATAATCCTCTCTCTTCATCGAGGACCTTAGCCATATGGTGTTCCCCAGTGTGAGTAGAAGCTCTGCTAACATTTATTGTAACAGTTAGCTGATGCAGATTAGCATCAGCTAATCCTCACAAACAGCACCCAAGGGAAAGAGATGAATGTCAGGGAAATCTTCTGAGGTGGAAAGTCTTTGCAGTGCTTCTATTAGGGTCTAGCATCTTGTGATTTTTCGGGCTTGCTTGGGATGAAAGCAGTGCATTTAAAGAGGAAGATTTGATCACACTGGGTTTCTACAGTGATGGTTTGTCCTTGTCTGAGGTCGCAGGTAAACGGTGTCCTGATTTTTCATCTGAAGCAGTTGTCTACTCTCGATGGATGTTTGCACAGCTGGCTGTGCATCATCAGTGAAGACTGAATGACAAATATCAATCGCTGAGAGGATCAGACGACTCTTAGAATGTCGTTCATCCCAGTGGGCTTGTAAAGGACTTGTAATATGTCTAAATTTCTCCTCAAATAAAACTGGAGATAAGAAATCCAAGAAAAGAGATAGAAATTATCTTTAGACAGTTCAAATTCCTTTTCCTATATACACACTTTTTGTGTTTCAGCATTGAGCCTTCATCAGGAAGTCTCACATGCAAAAAAGCAATGAGACCTTAAAGTGGAGTGTAGTTATATATTAGGCCCATAGCATACATAGACCAACAACATAGTCTCACTGAAGCCACCTATTGGGTTCTGAGGAGGTTTTAAGAAAGAAACTCAAAAGTAACAATCATTATGATAAAAGTGCTCATTCCAACTGACTTTAGTTACTATATTCAACTTTTAAGAAACTGTAAAAGAAGTGGAGTTAAGGTCATAGCCTTGCCACCCAGCCACCAGCACCCACGTCTACGTGAATGTTAAATCAGCCACATACGCAAATATGTATTTTGAGCCTTAATATAATCAAACTTGCTGGCTCCATCCCCTCCAGCTATGTTTTTTGGGAATGTTTACATGTTGCAATAGTTTCACAACGCTCTATTCAAGTTGGTGCACTGTGTGGAAGGAGAGGCAAAGAGAGAAGTTGGTTGATTGGTTCAAGAGGCACAACTGAACTGACCATTTTAAGAGTAACTGTCTGGTTTAAAATCTCCCCTGGCGCTTGATTTATAAACTGTAGTAATGAAACACACTTTTGAGGCTTAGTGAGATCTTTCAGACAGCTTGGGTCAGTAATTAATAATAAGAAAAGGTATGATATGTTATATCTAATACTTCTTGTCTTGAGACACCACAGAAATTTTCACCTATACAGAGCCACGTTTCCACCAAGCAGACCGGTTTGGTGCATCTCGGTACATCGTTGCACTTTGTTTACTGTGTCGCGTTTTTCTTCTTCGTTGGATTAACTGTGTCTCGCTGCTACGGCCTCACACTATTGTTTAACAGCTGCGGCTTTGGCATCCAGCGTACACGCTGCCTACCACAAGAGGGCAGTTTTGGAAACACAAATGGGATCAAGTTTAACAGTATCAAACTGTGCCATACCATACTGAACCGAACCTGACTGCTTGGTGGAAATGTGGCTCGGGTATGAATATTTCTGAATAAATCAAAGACAACAAAATGTTCAAATGCCATTTTTGCAAAAAAATATAGAGTTATAGTTCATTATTTTTCTAAAAGCTAGTACCCCCCAAAAGTGAGGTAAACTGGAAGATAGTTCAAAACTTTATGGCCTTCTAATTCCATGTACTCAGTGAGTTTTTATAAATAAGTATCTAATTTACATAATTTGTTGTTTTTAATTGCTATGATTTTGTGAATCAATTTTGTGGATTATTTGAATCTCATCATCTGAAAAAAAAAAGAACTCCTCAGTCCAGCTGTTTTTATCAGTGCTGGAGTTTTGTCCAACAAGTAAATATCAATAATGAATAACTAAACTACTTCTATCAAATCCCACAGACAGCTGAAAGTGGCATCCACATTCTCATCATCTGAATTTAATGCAGCTCCTTAATGAAGACACACCGGAATGAAGACAGGGTCCTGGCCACATAAATCATGAATGATAGAGATGACACCTCTGCACAGGCTGCTGTATGGCAGAAGTAATTCTGTGCTCTCCATAGCTTTGACCAGGAGTCATTATTCTACAGGTCCCAGACTAACTGTATCAGGCACAGGCAGGGGACATCCAGGTTGAGAAGTCTCAGCAAGGTTTCAGATATCGACTGAACAACGGGAAGAAATGTTCAAAACAGAACTAAGTTAGTGCTTGGAAATTCCCTCAATGGTTCTATTGGAATTAGTTTTTATCAGGCCAATTAAATCCAAATTAATGATTGTTCAGATGATTAGTATTGTTCTCACCAATTCCCTGCTGAGTTGTACTGTTCTTAATTTCTTCGTGCCAGGGATCTTGGACCTTTGATTAACAAGGTTCCTCCCCGTCGCCATGTGTGTAATGAGCGCTCTATAGATTGCTGCTCAGTGGCTACAAAAAGCAAACAGAAAGTGGCTCAAAATCAATAGTTACTCCTCTATCCTCAGAGTAAATCAGACCATGCAGTTTAGCTCAACAGCCTCTCTCCACAGCTCTTCTACTATATTTAGGTTTATTCAATGACTGAAGTGAAGAGACATATTTCAAGATCTTTTAACCCCAAATTTTAGAGTTTTTCAACATAATTAAGCCTCTGTAGTTTACGAAATAATATCATTAATTTCACTGTAGTGTGAATCAAAGCATTGTCAGGATGGGATTAAAATGCTCCAATGTTCTGAAACAAACATTTAAAATAATTTGGGATATTTTCAGAACAAAACATATCCTGGTTAACTGAGTTGTTATATAACCTCAAAGAAAATCCTTCATTAACCTTTCCAATTTTATCTGAGTTCAATCTGTGGTGTGGCTCATTGGGACATGTGGGTGGTTTTTCAAAGAACGTCAGTCCCTGAAGACATGACATCTGTAGTTTGTGTCACTTATTTCTGCTGCATGTGTTGATTATAAAGACAAAATGGGAAAAAAAAGCAACCTGCAAAATGTTGCTCTTCTTACAAATAATCCATCTGGTTAAGCAGGTTGGCGATACAATCTTACCTGATATTTCTCAGTCCAGTTTTATCCTGAAAGGAAGCCGAGCATATTTTACCAGGATATGCACTATATTGGATTGTGATCCCCTGCCATTTGGCCGTGCTGCTGTGAATCTACTTAAGGTACCACACAGGAACAAAAACTCTGCCTGCAGGCTTCAGATTCCCCAGTGGAACCAGGTTCATGTCAGGGAGCAAAGCTTTATGAGCAGAATGAAGTAAACATAGACATATGGTGTACTCAATCCTGTCCCTGAGGGGGCTCTACATGTTCAGCCAATACACTCTTTCTGCACTTCATCACAGGTCTATGACGTGCAAGGTTTGCAACAATGTTTGGAGATGTGTTATTATTTTTATTTTTATTATTATTATTATTATTACTTTTATTATTATTATTATTATTATTATTGTAATTAGTATTTAGTTCTGGGCTGGAAATAGAACTTGGTCATAAAAAAGTGCTGAATTTAGAAACAATAACAAGCCTAAAGAAAACTATCTAATAATCATATCAAATATTGTGCATTTTAAGAAAAGCAATAGACATATCAGAGGAACTGGTGGAGAAAATCTACCTTATGTACATCAGATAAGAGAAAGTAAAGTCATATAAGTGGGAGATGTTTTCATTTACTAAATAGAGGGCTTAAAGGTACAGCCTGCAGGATTTTAGTAACAAAATAAAATTTCAACTTTTACAAGAATAATCCTGCTCAAATGTCACTTCTGGCCCTCAATATATGTGTATCAGTGTCTGTGTCTGCCTCAAGGCTGATTTATGCTTGACGCAGCCGCGGGGTCCGCGCAGCCTGCACACCTTCAGATAGAGCTTTTTACTAAAGAAGGGTGAAGCTTGGCTTGACTTTCACTTGCTTTCAAGAACTTGTAGAGCACCACGGAACGAAGAGTGAAGCCAGTCGGCTTTCTACTGAGCAGGTATGTTTCAATATATTTGATTAGCTTGTGCTAACATGCTAAATCAGGTGCACTACTCTCGAGTCTCTCCTAAGTAGAAACGGGATGCTGCAGGTGGTTGCTAGGCTAGTAAATGTCTTTATGTTGCTATGGTTGGAAGCTGTGGGTGTGCGCTGCTGCTAGCACTGAGCCAAGAAGGAGGAGCCTAGTTTGGATTTGTGTTTACTAACAAGACATGAAAATTCCTACAGACCCTACATTTATTCTGTCCTTGTAAGAGCTCATTGTTGGCCAAAATTTATATTCATCTTTATTGCTTTCTCTCCCACTAGTAGGAGAATAATGGACTATAAATAGTGAGTAGTTACAAAAGAAAAGAGAGGTTGCTTCGCACCCCTAAAACACTCTTTATGTGCCATTTTACAACAAGCCAAGGACGATCTTTTTGTCTCTGGACTTTAGTGGTAGTTACAACAGTATAAATCTGGAAAATATAAACCCATAGTGTTAAGAGACATTCAGCATGATCATACTGTCAGTGTCAGCACAGGTTTTTCAGCTAAGAGTGTATAAAAGTAGTTGCTGCATTTAATCTAACACGAACAAGCTAAAAAATTATGATGGTGTTTGAGTGGCCCATTAAGGGTGAAACTGTCCTTACAAAGTTCACCAAAGATGAACTCCATAAGAAAAATGACCAAGGCTGAATCCCATGCCCCTCAGGTGTGTCTTTGATAGCAGCAGCTCCATTAGGATGAATTGATTTGTGAGGATGTCCTGTTTAATGCGTCACAGTCTGTACCCCTGTTCCCCATCACTAGTCACAATCTCACTTCTCAAGGTCTCTTCATGGAATTCACTTCACTCCATATTCACCATGAATATGATGTGACTATAGACGTTTTCCAATTGACTGCTATACAAGCAGTACCAACTTATTTGGTGAATATTTAGTATGTAGTATGAGAAAAAGAGCAAAATCTGCTGTACATCAATTACTGGAATGAGTCAGCATTACATCTAATTTTAAATGAACTGTGAGATAGAAGTGATGAGACAGAAACACTGGTAAATTTTCTCATATCTGGTCATAAAAGATAAGATAACCATCTCACAGGTAACTCTTAACTTCTAAAAAAGTTAATCCAAGCCGATGAGAACCTTCTATTAACTTTTTATACCTGGATTATACAAAGCGGTTTTAACATCAGCTGTGAATAATTAAAAGTTAATCTGTTCCAGATTTATTTTCATCAAATGATAAAACCTTTGGTATAATATTAAAAATCAAATGTGATGAACTTCTTTTGTAATATAATTCTATGCCTTTTAATTTTTCATTTCTAAGAACAGGACCCTGAATCCCCCACCTGCATTCAAAGGACTAAAAGCACAAATGTTCCATCTGGAAATGTCTTTGCATATATTCTACTTATGTGTCAATACATTTTAAAAAAAGACAAAAATAAACAAAACAAAAAAAATCAGCAGCAGTACAGCTTTCCCAAAACTGAAAATCAGCGTAGCCTACTACAAAACAGACCCAACAGATCAGTCCTACTATTTACTACAGTCATATGTAGTGGGCAGTAGGTGGGAAGCCACATGTTGATATGCATCCATTCATTGATTTTCACCACCTTCTTTATATGTCACTATTATTTTCTATCAACTAAAGTTAAATGGTCCATCAAACTAAAATGTCACCAAGAAAGCAACACAGCCTGGTGGTTGACCTATTGTTACTCACCATATTTGTGTCACCTCAACAATCATGTAGGGCAGCCTCTCCAACTGATTAACTTTCACTGGAGTGTCCAGTGGAGCTGTGTCATTAGTTTGTGTGTGACACCAGCCAGAGACTGCAGAATCCTCATTCCACCAAAATAAAACAACACAGCTCTTTAACAATATTCACACCAGTATGTCATACTTATACGAAACAATGGCTACCTTTTGACAGACCATACAGTGGAACACAAACAACAAGTTAAGATTTTCATGCATTACCATATCTTGGGCTTGTAGAGAGTGGTCTGGAAAAGTGAGCAGCAGTTCTCTGGGCCACAATGCCTCATTGATGCCCAAAGGTCAGAGGTGAATAGACAGACTGGTTGGAGATGATAGACAACAGTACCTCAAATAACTACTGTTGTGACTTTTTCTGGTGCTTTGGGCCTCCTGCTGGCCCCGTCGGGATGGGCCCCTAATTCCTCTGCTTAAATACTTCATCACTGAATTTTCTATTGCCTTGACCTTCTTAGACTATTGAGGAAGAAGACGCGGAGTCCATTTAGCCAAGGAGTTCAGTCATCCTGAATCCAAAAATGTATTCAAACATGCCATCTTGAACAATGTGAGTTGACAGGTCTAGAGGAAATCAACCTCTCTCTCTCTCTCTCCCACTCCAACCCCTCCCATGGGTGATGCAGCTTGTGTTATATACTGGTGTAGGGCATTCCAGATAATCTGCAAGGCATTCCTTTCCTCAATACAATTTGTTGATTGGCTGTTCTTTTCTGAGCTACAGAAGATGTCCTGTTGGTGTCCACTTTTGGAATATGTGCATCGGTTGTCAGTTTGGAGTTCATAATAGCAACTCTTGTCGCATCATGAATGGGAGCAGGCTCAGATGTTATTTCGGTCATAGCTGGCCCTGGACTTGCATGTCAGCCGACACTTCAGGAGGAAGACTGGTGTAACATGTAGAGGTGTCCCAGTCCGATATTGATATTGGACTAAAATCTCCGATATAAACAGTCCATTCCAGACCCCGCTCCTGCTGTTTTTATTTGATTTATTTAGGTTATTTTCTGGGTCTTCTAACTTATACTTTATTTTATTCAATTACTAGTATATTCTTACTTTTAATGTTAAAATTTGTGTGACCCATTAGTTAATGATAAACGGGTCAGTTTTTCCTCATACCTACTGTTGCTGAATACTGTTCTTTGTTTGAATAATATCACTTAATCAAGCCTTTTCTAACATGACAGACATACTACAAAATAAGTAATAAAAGTAAGCATGTTTGATGCTGATATCGTATTGGATTAATATCGGTATCGACCAATACTCAATGCTGCAGTATCGGTATCGTATCAGTAGTGAAAATGTAATATCGGGACATCCCTAGTAACATGATCATGTCTTCAGTTGTCAGTCAGATATTTAAATGTAAGAATGTTACTCAGACTCCAGAGATCCTTTCTGTCTTATTGATATAAACAGCAACATTATAACATTCAGCAAGCTCATTCATTGGTCAGTGTTCAGCTTCATCCACTGTACTTTTGAAGACATTGAAAGCAATGTGGTCACCTGTCATTCTGTTAGTTACGTTTCCAGTAAAATATGGCTCCGTCTGAGTGCAGAGGAAACCGGCAGAGGAGCAGGGAGGGGGTGTTTAGTGTGAGCGCTCTGGGCTTCTGCTGCACAAAATCACTGCTGTAGGGGTAATTTCTGCCCTAAACCTTGTGAAAGGACCCAACTTGTTCCATCCCGGAGTATCACTTTAAGGCTAATATTCTGGTTTCTGAAACATTCAGGAAGGGTTACTGACTGCATGTTAACATAGCCAATGAGTTCACTCTACTCCAGTGACCTCTACACTCACCAGATCTTAACCCAAAACAGCTCCTTTGGGATGTGGTAGAACGGGAGATGCTCATAGTTTTAAATCTATTCCACTAAGACCTAAGGAAGTTGTGTACTAGCAAGATGTACCAGTAGGTGTATATGTCAAAGCTTTAGTTTCTGAAATATAAAAATATCCTTTCTGAAAATCTTTCATGACTCAATGCATGAAGAAGGTTTTCATCCAGTTACAGCAAATCAATTATTACTGGAGGTGTTGACATTTCAAACATAGCACTCCTGAATTATATTCCATTAAAAAACAATTTAAAAAAAATAGAAGAATAAGTAGACAATGACAACATGTTTGCGTGATTTGAAGTTTAGCGGAGAACAGGCTGATGGATTACACAATTAGTCAGGTTAAATATTTCTGTTTTTGCTCTTGCTCAGTCATTAGTTTATTTTAACCTTATTATTTCACTTCAAAGCCAAATTATGAGCTCAAAGGGCAACGAGTGACCGCCTATCAACAAAAAGAACTGCTAGTTCATGTCTCTGTAGTGATGATGATACCATTCAGGTTTCTCTTAAACATCAAGATGGGATCAATATTTCTTTAGCCACACTCAGAACTCTGCATGGCTAAAAAACAGAGGGAAAATTACCCGACAAGATTGATGTGACCCTGCACGCTCTTCTCTTCCTTACATCCATCCTCCCCCTCCACCTTTTACTGCAGCTACAATTGATTCATCTCCAAGACAAGAGACACACCTCTACCCCTCTGCTGTGATTACCAATTGAACAATTTAGCAACTGTTGTTTGCAACTGAGAATACTGAAGGTGCTACCTCATGCTTTTGGACAACAGTGACTTCAATCAATTTGAGAGGAAACTTTGTTTCCTGTAAAGAAAAACTTCTCTGCCATGTGATGAGTCATAGCATGAAGTAGGGGGGATGAAAAGTGATAAGATGTTTGGTTTCCTTGGCTATTTTTCAGATAGAAATCAGTGTGACAAATGTGTGGGTCCCCCGTCACCTCCTGTGTATGTTTGTTTCATGCTTTAATATCCTGTTCAGTATCTGTTCAAGATGAAATCACAAAGCAGGTCCCTCAGAAGTATTTATACGACGTTGATGGTACAGAGTGAAGTAGATAAAGATTAGAATCTTATCAAAGACAGCAAAACTGAAAACAAAACCCATTTAGACCAATGCATTTGTAGTTTTTGCACAGTAAATGCATGGATGTTTCATTAAGCCACTCCCTGTACATGGATTAAGTAAGTCCAAGGTCTTCCTCCAACCTATGACCTGCTGTATTTTAGTGGTTATAAGCAGTAAATCCCCCATTAACCTGCAGCTAAACATCCACTGGGAATAAAATTTCCCAGGCCCTTGATCTGCAATCTGTCTTTAATGACATTCAGTAAACGAAAAAAGCCTGATAATGTTGTGAAAAACCAATTAAACACCTCTGATTGTACAATGGTTTTATGTTAATAGAACAGTCAAAGATTTGTGCATGTATTAGAGCGTGAGTATAATTGAAATGTTTGATTTTTGCAAATGGGCTGCTCTGTATTTATATTAAAAGGATTAATCTCTATGATACCATGGTCCTGTCTGCCAATCAGCCCTAAGCCACGCATTCTGCAGGTTTACACACAGAGCACAAAGTGATTATTTTTAAAAGCTTCTGGGGCGCATGTGACACATAAAAGCTTCCATATCTGTTTTGTCTCTTTTGAGTCATGGAAGACAGTGAGTTATAAACATGCCAGAAAAATGTCACAAGTTATTTATATCTGTGATAAAAGGAGGAAAGGCGGTGGCAAATCAACTAAATATTTATTTTGAATCCTACAAAGATGACAGAACAGTCTATCATGTGGTATACAATATGTCACAATGAGGTGTAACTGGAAATATGAGTGAAGGATGACTGAATGGTTGGATAGATGGATGAATGAAGGGATGGAGAGGCCATCATGAGGTAGTGTATGAGAAAACAAGACCCACTGAAATTCAAACTATTCACAGATTTATTTATTTATTAATTTAATTTATGTCTAGGAGCTTGTTAAGAATCTAATTTTACTTCATTCTAACACAATTTAAAATACATTAATATTAAACATGGGTTTAAAAATGAATCTTCCCTCTATAATGAAAATAGCATGGGGATAGTAAAGCATTGGAAAAAAAAGTTTAAGGACACAACAAGAGAAGCTATGACAAATTTTTGCTTACGATTGTATTCTATCAGCCAGTGTAATGCAAATAAGAGTTTTCACCACATGATGAACCCAGCAAGAATAATGATCCCTGTCCACACTCTGTAACCTCACTGTTGTGGTGTCACAGTCCAGATCTTTGTTTCTGTTTCCGCTCACAGATGTCTTTTCCAGCAGCAGGAGACATCTGTTTTTAGGTTTCAAACAAATTCTTCGACAAGAAATGAACACAACTCTAAAAGAATAGGTTTCTATGTTTCAAGGCTAAGCCAGGACACTTATTTTTGACAGGGACTTGCAACTTGCAGGATATGATTTGAAAGAATAAAAAGCAGTGTTATGAAACAGAATCTTCAAAAGTTTTAAAGGTCCCATATTATGCAAAAATCACTTTAAGTCTTTTAGTGAAATTTGTGTGTCTTTGGCTTTCCTTCCAGCCCACAAAATGTGATATTTAATGACAAAACCTGTACTTAGTAGTGCTTGTGAACGTAAAACCCTGACCTAAAACAAGCTATTTGGAATTTACGGGGTTTGCCGACGTCAGCGAGTCCCTTTTTTCAGGAGTAAGCCCGAACTGATTGGTCCACCGGAGCAGATACCCCCGAACCCCCTCTTTGCATCTGGAGAGAAATCTCTCCAGCAGCGGGAAGAGGAGTGTGGCTGTTTTTGGCTGTAAACTGCCACACAGTTCCATGCACAAGCTTCCCATCTCAGAAGAAGACAAGTCTAAGTGGCTAGAGTTCATTTATCAGGAAATGTGCCAGCTACACTCAGTAAAACTGTGCATGTGTGTGCTAGTCACTTCACGGCCGACTGCTTTTCCAACTTTGGACAGTACAACATAGGGCTAGTGAATAGACTGGTCCTGAATCCAGGTGCATTACCAACCATCCGCCAACAAACCTCAGACCCTGGAAAATTGAGTATTTTAAATGCTGTGTGCTGTGGAGCAGATGTAAGAGCTTTCCCTCAGTGTCCCCCTGTCTCTGTGTTAGCTTCAGGATGCTAACTTTAGCTGCAGGTAGCCTGTTGTTCTAGCCTGTAGTGCTACGGTAAACAAGCTTCGCTGTTTTCTAAACATTGTGCACTCAGGGCTCGTGGCGCCGCTCTCAGTGACGCGGATAGCAGGGCGGTATCAGCGGTTGCTCATTTACATATAAAGGTCATGCCCACTAAATCAGACCGTTCTGAACAGAGGGGCTATGAGAGCCTGGAAACAATGCAGCTGTGCTTGATTTATTGGCTTTTTGGACCAAAATATGTTACTACCATTTCATGAAGACATCAATGATCCATCATACACTGCAGAAAAGGAGCATAATATGGGACCTTTAATGCAAAATTTGACAAACCTATCTTCATTGGAAAACTGCTAAAATGAGGCCACACTGGATATTTCTTAACCATTCCAGGAGGTCTGGATATCTTAGTGCTGATTGGCTTTCACTACATGTCATCAAGCAAGTTTTTGCAAGGCTGAACTCTGAGAACTCTGATCAGATACTGAGCTGCCATCAGGGATATTTGTTAAGACAAAAGGGTTGATGGTTGTTATTTAGCACATGTGTAGGCCAGGATTTTATTCCTTTAGACTGTGCTCTGCCTGCCAAGGCTCCACACAATCTACTTTTACCGGATACAACAAATCTTGTTTGTAAGTGATGCTTGCTAAAGAAAGCACATAATGATCATGGGACTGTAAAATAGAAGTAAATCATATCATCATGATAACACTGAATTCGTGTCAAAGGTCTTAGGTAGCTCTTCTACCCTGTCTACAACTACTTCATGCTACCCTGCAGTTTAAATGACAAAAGTGCTCCATGTTTCCAGTCACAGTTCCAATGTCACAGTTTTGTAGTCTCCTGAAAAACCGTGACACTGTTTTGGCATCCATGAAATCCTTCTTTCTTTACCACAGACAACTGAATGTCATTGTCATACATAAGACCTGTCTATCTCTGCCTCACCCGCCTCCCTGGCTGATTTCAAACACAGCCCTGGTCCATTTACACTCAGCCATCATCCCTCTAATCCATCTCAGCACCTGTTTCAGACGCCACCTCTTCCCGAGTGAAGACTTTCGAGGGGTCGAAAATTGAATGTCACTTTACGAGTTACATAAAGACTATAACAGCAGCCTGATAGCTGATGGATACACACGGGATGTGCTTCAGCAGGTGTTTTTCTCACAATGACTTCCTTGAAGAGAAAAGTGAAATCCTCACTTAGATCTTAGACAGAGCAGCAATAAAAAAGATGCTCAATTTTCTCCACCGCTTCACGAGAGCCAGTTTAAATGAATTTAAGATATTTTTGTGACGCATAAAAAGAAAATTCTATGAAGAAACTGGAAAAAAAATTAATTGGATTTTTATCATCCAGGTTTCCCAGTCTCTTTTTGTCCAAATTTTAATGACAGACACCTGTCCCTGACTGTGAAATATTGTGCTCCTGTGCCAATCTGCTTCTTTCTGAACCCCTAATTTATGTCATTATGCTTTCACACAACCACGCTTTCTGGCTCATCAAAAGCACAGCCCACCTCCACTAATATCCAGTATAAATCCCTGGCATGGAGACACACTAACAGATGCCTCAGAGGTCCTGACATTAATCTGGATATGGCTGTTTGTCTCTCTGAAAGGCCCCTTCCTCTGCGACTCAGTCATGCACTAACAAATACAAACAACTGTGGTAATCGGTGCTCTGATTCTTTTACTGCCTCCTACACGTCATATGCATTGTTTTTTTATTAACATTTGTTTGTGTGCCTTTTCAAACATAACTAGAAAAGCACTCAGAGAGCGCAGACCTCCGCCAAGCATATTGTGATTGTCACACAACACTTTAGTCCTACTGTAATGTTATACTCCCTTTCAGCAGACTGTCTGCTACAATTTGGTGTTAGCTGCAGGTTTGTACAATAATTTGTTACCTGACAGTGTTGAAAATGATGATGACACAGAACATGTTTTATATTTCCGATCTAAGTATCCAGAATATTTCCATGATCTAGATCATACTTTTACAACTGTCAGAAATTATTGTGATCTTGTCTTGTTTTATTTTACAAAGCAATTCGACCGTTTATCGCAGAGTTATTCACATAGGTGAAATCCTTTAAAGAAGTCTTGGATCCCAATGGTGATCCGGATCACCTCCAAAATTTAATCACTTCTTCTTTATGCCATTTTGAACATTTCCTGAATGTATCTGGTAGAAAGTTGTCTTGAACAACTTTAGGAAAACGCTTATATTTTTATACGTTTACGCCTGTCGTCCACACAAAACCGCAGTTTTACATCACTGAAAACGATGTTTTCTAAAAACTCTGGCCAAAGTGAAGATTTTGGAAAACTCCGGTTTCATGGTTTTGTGTAGACACCGGTAAACAAAGTTTTCAGTTCTTAAACATCACAGCTGAATGACAGGGGCTCATTCTGGTTGGCTGACACAGGTTTTGCGTCTGGAAAATACTGCCCATTATGGGTTTGGCATGCCTCAAGCCGCACTCCCTGGCTGATTTACCTGCTGCGTGTGGACGGAGGTATTTTTAAAAACGAACAGGGGGGGGGGTATTCTTTTTTCAAAATACCCGGCTACGTGTGGACATGGCCATATAGACAGGGGAGTGATCAACATGGGTGTGAAACAAGACACAGGTGAACCACATGAGGAGCAATCAACAAGGAGGGATAACCACAAAAAGGCATACACATGACAAGAACCACATCAAAACTGTAATGTTCAATAAACAGTCCGGGTGCCCGAGTTTATGAACTTTAATGTGTGAATTTGGTCAGGAACACAAAACAGGAGCTTCCCTCCTTCTCGGTTGTAAACAGTACTACTGCGCATGCCTGTACTGCGGCTCTGATAGCCTAGAATCCAAGATCACTGCGCAGCCTTAACTAGTCCCTACTTCTGGACATTACAAAAACCACAAGGGACACAAACTAAGGACAACAACAGGAAACACAGAACACTCAAGAATAACTAAGATAATACAGGTGACACAGAAACACAGGACAAGCACAGAATAACAAAGAAAAACAAGAAGACTAAAACACAAGAAAACCCAGAAATACACAAACCAAAAACCCAAACTGTTACAAAAACAAACACACACTTGGTTAAAGGTCACATCTCTACAACAGAGTGTGTGAGACTCCTGGCCAGAAGGTGGCGAGGCAGTCCAATTAAAAAAGATCCTCCTCATAGCATCTTTAAATTGCTTGAATCAAGCTTTGTTTGCTGTTATGTAATTGCTGTGGGTGTCATAGGCTGTACTTGGAAAACTATAGTGAAACGAACTTCAGGAAACATTTGCAAGTTGACCAGCTCTTAACAAAAACTTATGAAATGACAAAGTTAACAATGCTAAGTTAAAAAGTTTATATGGCAAAGAAGAAAAACCTCTGTTTAAAATGTTTGGGGAAAAAATCAATTAAAGATAAGCTTTTCTTGTACTGTGAAGCCATGTGCAGTTTGATAAGCACATTTTCTTAGTGTGTCCTTTATCAGGGTCTAAAGCGAATAAATTCAGGTGTCTGCGCTTTCTTTCATCAAGGCAAATGTCACACTGCATCTCAGGCAGGATAACTGGACCTCTTTTCATATCAGCTGCGAGTTAACTTTGCTCTAAGTGGTGCTGATACTGCTTCTTGATTCATAGGCTCTGCCACTCTGCCATTTCTTCTTGGAAGTGATTTATTATTCATGCCAAAGAGAGCACAGCAACACAGGCATCCCTTTCAAAAATAATCCCATCCTAATAAAAGACTAGTGACAGCTAAAAGCTATCGCAAATTACCCACTCTAACATGTCTCAACTTGAAACAAATACCAAAGTTTAATGACAGTTTTCCCTGAAACATTTTAGATTTAGAGTTGGTCAGATTTTTTTCCCCCTCTTAAGAAACCATCAATTTTGAAGCACTTTAAATCCACAAATATTCTTTCCTTTGTCGCACGTTGACTGGAGCCTTTGAGAGAACTTTGATTCATCAAACCCTGATCCAGCACATCAGCGTTTTTGAACATCAAACCTAAAGCTGTCAGACTTCAAAGCTGAATGCTCACACTGCTGAAAAACATCAAAATGTATCAGTGATATGATTAAAATACAGAAAAGATAAAAAGTACAAATAAAAAGCTTAAAAAGAATGTTTGGCTACTGAAACCTACAGCTGAACACTTCATTGTTTCCTTTTTTTAATATACTTGTTTCTTACCTTGATCTAGTCTTTGGTACACAACCCAAACACGTCACATAAACGAAGCCTCTTCAAAAAATTGGCTTACCGACAACCTTGTAAGGGTTCCAAACAAACCATGCCATTAATCTAATTTGTCTCAGTAATCAGGTTGCATAGAGAGTGCATGTGAATAAAATCTACATAAGAGATCTCTGATTAACATTTATCGATCCACTGTAACTCTTCTCATCTTTGCCTTGGTGAAGAAGTCGATACTCTCCCCTGATGTTGCCGGTAAAGGGACAGATTCCTTCAAAACAATAGACGCTGCTTGATTTGCAGAGGCTATTTCCACTTATCACTTAGCTTGGCAGCTAGCCCTTTGTCCAGCAGGACACAGCTGCACACACACCTGCAGTGTGTATCCTGTTAGGCAGGAGGCAGGTCGTATCTCACTGCTTTTTCAGACCAAAAAGCTGCTCTGGAGTCCTAATGATTACCTCTATCACCTCCATAGGAAGCACTGTGGGGCCTGCTTTGATATTTTGCACACGGCTGCTTTAAAGCATCTATTTCGTCTGCTGTTTGGTGATATATGTTGGGCGGGTTCCATTTGCATGCTATTGTTGCATGAACAAGCTTTGCCCTTGAATCCTTGGGATCATATTTTGTATGCAAAGATGCACCTTGCATTAGCAATCCAATTAAGAGCCCATACTCACGTATGCTAAATCTTAAATTGGTGCACGCAGCACTCACAAGTGACTTTCTAATCAGGGTTTGTGCCTTGAAGAGACAACACGTCAATCAGGTTATTTTTGTGAATTCAGTTTGAAAGAGGAAAGAATCAGGAGACAAGCTTGAGGCTCGCAGAAGAGAAGTCGCAACTAGTTAACTGCATTTAATTCCAATATTACCAGAAGGTGTTCTCGTTCAAAGCACTTTTTTAAACCAAACTTAAAGCTGATCATATTTTTATCCATCATTTTTTTATTTTCAACCAAAAAAATCATGTTAACATGTCTCAAGCTATCTAAAAGTGGATGCAAATACACTTCTGTTTGCTTAATTTAAACTGATACTACGGGATGGAACAAGTTGGGTCCTATCACAAGGTTTAGGGCAGTAATTACCCCTGCAGCAGTGTTTTTGTGCAGCAGAAGCCCAGGGCGCTCGCACGAAACACCCACTCCCTGCTCCTCTGCCGGTTTCCTCTGCATTCAGACGGGGCCAACTTTTACTTGACCAAAAACACAAATAAACAGACTCCCACCGAAAAAATCTGATATCGGTCTGCATTCACGCTTTATTTAGAGAATTTTCAGCGCGTTACTTTCACACAAAAACACCGCTAAATAAGGCTCTAATTCAAACGCAGGTAGTCTGCCAGGACGAAGAAACACAATGAGAACTAGAGCCTTATTTAGCTGTGTTTTTGTGTGAAAGTAACGCTCTGAAAATTCTCTGAATAAAGCGTAATGCAGACCAATCTCAGATTTTTTCGGTGGGAGTCCGTTTATTTGTGTTTTTGGTCAAGTAAAAATTGGCCCCATCTGAATGCAGAGGAAACTGGCAGAGGAGCAGGGAGGGGGTCTTTGGTGCGAGCGCCCTGGGCTTCTGCTGCACAAAAACACTGCTGTAGGGGTAATTTCTGCCCTAAACCCTGTGATAGGACCCAACTTGTTCCATCCCGGAGTATCACTTTAAAGCTCCTGTGAGGATCTCTTGGTTTGTATTGACTCTGGCCCACCTAGTGGTCAAAGTTTTAACTTTGTCACAAATTTTTAAACTTTAAATCACATACTTTATCTATTTTTCATTCAAAAATAGTTTGAGATGGAATCCAAAGACTTGGATAAAAAAAGCGTGGAAAGAAAATACAAAGACCCACACATGCACAAGAAGCACAACTGGAGGTAAGTCATCTGACTTTCTGTCTGCTCCGAGGCATCGGGGGCATGACATTTACACCTCAAACAGGTCTCAGGATTGCAAGGTCACACATTTCCATGCATGCTAGGGGAGTTCTGTAGCCCTAGGTCTGCTTTGACTTGCACTTATCTTCCTTCCCATAAAGACCAAAGGAAGAAAATACAAACCCAAAGGTGAGAATGAGCCTTGTAAAACAGACTTGTTGGTATTTAGCCCCCAGGTGCACCTTCGGCTGCCTCCCCCGTGTAGGTGCTTGTTGACAGCACAATTGGCACTGCCACAGAGGTTAGTGTTCTCATCTTTTGAGGAAATGTTCTTTTGTTGTCAGGTGTTTATCATCAAATTTGAATCTTTTGCAGGTGCTAAGCTGCACAAACAGTTCACTTCTACCCACATCTCAAAGAGGCTTTGACGTGACAAAGAGTGAGTTTTGTGAAGAGTAAGAAGAACACGGGAAATTGCATTTCCTTGCAGCAAGTGAATTAAATTGCTGAAGCTGAAAGTTGAAACTGAAGAATTATGAAATGAAATTGTTAAAAGCAGTGAGACAAAGCTGAAAACACAGAAAATAATAAAAAATGGAGAAAGTAGCAGCAGAAAAAGTAGTAAAAGAAGAAAAAGTATGAGTAGTAGAAGAGGTGGAAGAAGTAAAGAAGTGGAAAAAGTAGTGGAAGCTGTAGAAGTGCCAAGCAGAGGCCCACAGAGGCTCCTCTTTGGCCAGCTCTGGTGTGCAACCTGCAAAGCTCTCAGGAACCCGGCCTGCAGAGGTTCCTCTCAGGCTGGCTCTGCAGGGTGCACAGCAACCTGTACAGGCGGGAGGCCACCACTTTAACCACCACACCACATGGTGCTGGTGCCTCACAGCAGGATAACTCATGGCGCTACATTAAGGTTTACTACAATGAAAAAGCTAAAATGCTGTGAAAAAAATCTGTGTATACACGGAAACGCTGAAGGACTGAAAACACTGCAGTAAGCATGCCAGGCCTGTAGTTGGCGCTATAACCGTCTTGCCCAGAAGGGGCTTTTGGTAGATCTCCACCTAAATAGAGTTGGGCTGAACATCGAATGTACTGACGAATGCTAAGTGCAGAAGTGGAGCAACAGAGGCATATTTTGTTGAGAGACTCTCAGCAGATTCAGCATATTCAGCAGCACAAGCCCAACATGGTAGTCTGTGATGATCGTAACAACGGTTTTACAATGGTGTCTGCAGTGTTTTAGAAAAATTTCACTCTGGAGGTAGTTTTCAAAAGTTTCCATTTTAGGTCGGCTAAAACGCCATTTCCGTGTAAACACAAGGCTGAACGCAATGATACTTTTGTGTTTCACCCTAAAACTGTTGTTGTGAAAACGTCCCTCAACACAGCTTAGTCTACTTCTTACTTTCATTAGTTCACTGAGTTTGACACAATAACTAAAAGAAATAAAATTTAGTTGCACAGTGAACCCCTTTCCTTTTCCTTGCAATTTTAAACACACACAGATGTGGCAACATGGATTTGAACCAGGAACCTGTAGGCTGTGAAGACACAGCACTTACCACTGCACTAATACCCAGATGTTGCAGCTGCACTAATCTAGCAGTATCACACATAAAACATCATTAAAACACTTTTTAGTTTGCTTAGGACAACAAGTTCTTGGTTAGGACTTTTTTAAAAAAAGGACAAATCAGGCCCAACCCTGCTTGGCTTCTGAGATGAGATTGGGTTTTTTTTAGAGGTAGAAGCAACTAACCTGACACGCCAGACGGACAGTTTCATATATCCGCCACGGAAATATTTCACTAGTCCATCTGGGTAGCAGCTCTTCCGATTTGTTTTCAGAGGCGGGACTTCAAAAAAATCTGCAGCTGGTGATTGGACGACCGTTCTGATTAACACACTCACCACGGACCAATCCACATCAAGCCACGGTATGACGTAGCTTATGTGAGCCGATGCTTCTGAGAAACAATAGATGAACAACTACTGAATCACAAGAAACAGCTGTGAAAAAGGCGTCAGACGACAGTTTCCATCCATCCATCCATTTTCTATACCGCTTGTCCTGTTTAGGGTCGCGGGTGGCTGGAGCCTATCCCAGCAATCATTGGGCGAGAGGCAGGGTACACCCTGGACTGGTCGCCAGTCAATCGCAGGGCTGACACATTGACAAACAACCGTGCACGCACACACTCACACCTAGGGACAATTTGGTGTGACCAATTAACCTGGTAAGCATGTTTTTTGGACTGTGGGAGGAAGCCGGAGTACCCGGAGAGAACCCACGCATGCACGGGGAGAACATGCAAACTCCACACAGAAAGACCCACCGGCCGAGGTGGGGATTTGAACCGGTGACCTTCTTGCTGTGAGGCTGCAGCGCTAACCGTTGCACCACCGTGCAGCCCCCGACAGTTTCCGTTTTTATAAATTTAACTTAAGAATCAAAGGAATGCTGACAAGTACGAAAGTCTGCTGACGTCACGTCTGCTCCCACAGCTCACGCCTCTCTTCCCTGATTGGGCCGGTCAGAATTTAGCCGAGTGAATTCTTTGGTCATTGGAGCCTGGCAAGATGGACCTGCCGGAGTTCAGAAACTGAATCAGGCAGGACCGTCTGCTCTGCAAGGTTAAGAAGCAACAGCTACTTGCACAAAACGGCCATTTATAGGTTTCAAAACTGTTGGCAGAAGCAGCCTGGGCTCTCCCTGGAGCTTCTGACACGTAACTTCCAACTCCAAACCCCACCTTCTAATCAACCCAATCCCAACTGAAAGATACCTCCATGGGCTAAGACATCCAACAAACCAGGGAGCTGCCCCCCCCAAGAGAAGATAAGCAGGGTGTCAATGATATACCGGTTGTGTGTTAACACTGTCTTAGGGCATCTAGATGAAAAACACGATAGACGACGTGCACCGAAACCCTGAAGGGGAATCGTTCTGCTTGACATAACAACTTTATCTCTGTTTGCTTTGCTGCTATTATTACTGATGAATCTATGTAGTTCATCCCATCAGTATGCAATTAAAATTATGGACTTCTTTGTTTTTTTGAACTCCATTAGTTACATGAGAAATAAAGAGGATGATGAAGACCCTCTATTTTTCTTTTTACAAAAACAGTGATGTTAAAGTTGATACAAGACACTGCTTTAAATCTTTCAATAAAGGCAGATTTTGATACACTTAGAGAACTGACACACTACTGTCATGCACATTTTCTTTATTTTTTGTATGTTATGTTCATGATCTGATTAAATAATAAATTGATTATTAATTTCTGGTGAATGTAACATCTTTTATTCAGTTTGAACATTTGACTGATTCTGGCGTCAGTGTATTTTCAGTTTTTGACAACTGAGAAGAAGTTAGAGAAAAACAATCTCTTAAAAAAAAAAAAAAAGCAAAACCTTTTCCCTGTGGATATGCAGATAAAAAGAAACATCAAAGGTTTCACGCTAAAGCTAATCTTCAGGTTAATTTGCAGCTGTTCTTGAGACTTTAAACGAAGTATCTCAGTCTCCTATTTTGTGATATTTTTGACTTCAGACAAGGAGTGTGAGTTCCCAAACTGGGAAGTTCGTAAATTAACACCCCCAAAAAGAAAATGGGAGCCTGTACATGATTTTTTTGTCTGATATAGGAATATCATTTATTTAAACACTCTTTTATTTCATTTTAATCTTCTATGAGAAGCTTGATTACAAAAGAAAATCTATAACACTGAGAGCTTCCTGTGATCTCTGAAAGCAAGTCAAACCATTAGTAACAACCTCAGCTGTTTCTACGTATTTAATTATAGCATACGTCTGTATTCTTGGTGCAGAGACCAGTGCTGCAGAGCATGTGTCATACAGAGTGCTTAACTACTGACTACATAAACAGCATTTCCTTAGTTTTCCACTCTACGGGCTCTGAGGACTCTAATGAGAGACATACTATCAAAAAAAAAAAAAGCAGAATGCTGTGCTATAAGTATGAGGCTACACCTTATTCATCTCAGTCATTCATAGTCTGAGACCAAGCTCAACAGAGTCTTTCCTTCTCTCTGCTTCCTGTAATCAACACAGATTGTGCGATGAAACCTTTGGTCATGTTTTCTACCTATGTCATAAACTTTGAGCTTTCTGTGTTGCTAGGGGCATTTATAATGGACAGCTTGTTCCTGTCTGTATTTCTGTAATATAAGGTCGTTTTTTTCACCGTGCCCTCTGCTTCACAAGATCTGAGGTTCAGTGTGGTCATAGCAAAAAGAGTGGAAACCATCTTCCCTTACCTGCTTTAAAAGTAAGAAGTAATTCCCTGTCTACAATTGGCTAAAGTTTGGTACATACCGTTCAGGATCCATCTTGAGCCTCTAAAGATCAGGGAAACTTTCAGGGAGTCTTACTAAGGAAAGACAGTAATCTGGGGACTAACTGCTCGGGACTGTAGTGTACTGTACTGGAAGAGACTGTCTGTACTGTTTTCAACCACATTATGTTTTAATTCAGCTATATCCTGCCTCTTTTGCCTTGGTCTTGACCTTCTCTTAACCTTTCTCAGTCCCATCTCTATTCTTTAGTTCCAATATAGACTGTAGCCAACCCTAATTAAGGCTTTTTAATTATTTGCAGGGCAGCAGTTCATCTTTTCTCTCTGTTGTTAATTTTTTATTTACTTAATTTAATAATTGTTTTTTTATTATTATTTATTTATCTTTTTTTCAGTAATGTGTTGATAAAAATTTACATTCCTACAAAAATAAATTAAAAAGTAGCCGAATTGTCAGACGAACTTCTTTGTCTGCAGGGGGCAGCAAACCTGACAAAGTTCCCTAAAAGCCCCAAGAAGCTCTGCAGAACTGTTGTGGATCTTATTACACTAAATCTATTCATGACATGTTTATTTTTGGACCTTTCCAGTCTTGCGTTTTCCTGTCTTACTGTAAGCTAACACCACTAACACTTGGCTTCTGTTTCAGACCTGCAGAAATGATGAAGGACCTAAGTGGATTTATGAATGACAGACTGGCTGGTGTCAAGCAATTATGAATCCAGTGTAATAGCAACCCCTGGAGAGAATGCATCTTTCATTAGTCTCCCTGGTTTATGATCCATTTAATTACCTCCCTTTTGAAATGAGATCAGCAGGGGGAAGAGAGGTTCAATCCTCTCTGACCGCATGTAATCACTCTGCATGTTTTCATTCAGTGATAATCAAAACTCGTGTTGAGCAATCAACTTTTTGATGAGTGATCAATCAACTGGAGACTGACAACTCCATCACTAATTCCTATGAGAGCCAAAGCTTGACGGTCTGATTGAGCCCCTGACTCTGAAACATCACTTTCACTTTGATATCCTGTGGATGTAAAGTGATTCACCTGCTGGATTAACGCAACAATAGCTGAGCTAAGGAACCATATCCAGTTTTACTCAGGCATGTACTCGAACAAAAAAAGTGGCTCTGGTATCAGATTATGATTCCGAGGACAATCTGTTTTTATTCAGTCATGAATCTGTGTCTAAAGGTAGTGCCAGAAAATTAGTTATATGAAGAAAAAAAAATCTTAGTCTTAGGTAGAGTCGGCAGGTTTTTCCTAAAAAATAAAAAAATCAACTTTTGCAGGCATAATCCTGCTCAACTGTCTCCCACAGGCCTCTATACATGTGTCTCTGCCTGTGCAGAGACTGTGCATGTTGATTAGCAGGTGGAAGAAGCTGTTCCTGAGCGGCTTTGATAGTGGAAGTAGCACGGAGAAAGAAAATCACAACAAAAGTGAAACAGAACATCAAACAGATAAAGCTTTTCCCTAAACGAGGGTGAAGCTTGGCTCAATTTTCACTCACTTTTGGTCACTTGGAGAGCAGCACAGGATGAAGAGTGGCACGAGTTGGCTTTCTGCTAACCAGGTATGTATAAAAAAAACACAGTGATTAGCTTGTGCTAACATGCCAAGTCAGGTGCATAGCTCTCAAGTCTTTCCCATGTAGAAACACAATGCTGTAGGTGGTTGCTGGGCTAGTCAATGTGTTCACCTAGCTTCAGTCAGAGGCTGTGGGTGTGTGCTGCTGCTGGCACTGATCCATGTAGGAGGAGCCCAGTTTGAATTTCGTGTTTACTAACAAGTGATGAAAATTTCTGCAGACCCTACCTTTACGAAAAAAATGTTTGACTTAGACCCTGGCTGCAAGACCAATACAAAATAATGCAGCTTTCTTAAATTATTTTTTTCCTTTTTCATTGAATTTTGTGCTTAACAGCTCAGCAGAAATATGTAAAAATGTAATAATTAAATAAATAAATAAATAAATAATAATTCAAAAATAAATAAATTAAAAGCCAACAGGAATTTTACAGGTCTACAGTCTCATCACGATTTAATCACCTCGCTGTACAGTTCAAATTGATACACTTTGTAAAATGTTTACTGTCAGGAAACAGGAGGTATGTTTGATCAAACACCTCCAGTGTCTGCCATAAAGATCCACAGGTTGTCCCAAGTGATAAATCTAGCCACTTTGTCTTAAAGTGCTACCTTTTTATAATCTAAATTATATTTTTACATTTTGTTTATATTTTTGTTTATTTATTTTTCTCTCTCTCAAGGATATTTATTCTTCCTTTTACAGCCCAGAGTTTAGGCATCTCATCTTTTTGGTGGTACTGAATACAGCCGCACTGCCACCACTTCACCAAACAATTGTTCAACAAGCGGCCTGTCTTCACAGGTCTGTTTTCTTCACGTCCTGTTAAAAGATTTCCACACTTCTGACATTTAAGCCATGGAGTGTCCAATGGTAATAGATTGTAATGTGTGAGTTTTTTTTTTTTTTTTTTCTTTTTTAAACCACATGTCCTGAAAGAGTTACGGTAAAGCTGTACTGCTCTCAATTGTTGTTGTTGTTGTGTATTACTTAATTATTTCTCATGAAGTTAGCGAACTAAGAGTGCTTGGTTACACCGGCACAATGGCCTTCAGAGTCAGACAATGCTCAGTAACAGCTGACTTGAATGGTCAGAGGACATGATTGCCTTCAACACATATCTACCGGCTCTGATCTAATAGTTGTGACTGGAATTAGGACATCCCGACTTATGACACTGTGATGTGGTACTGTTCCAAGAGTGACTGTTTCTACTTTGCATTTTCCTCAAGTATTAGAAGAGCATGATGTGTCTTTCGATCTCTATTTCAGTCTAATGACAAGCACATAATCTGACACTCTTCATGGTGATACTTTTGTAAGGCTCAGAGCAAAAGGAAAATTTGCCAGTTTCTTGTCTTCCAAGATAACTCTACGATAAGAGTCCATCTGATACCACATTAGTGCAGACACATTAGTCACCAGAGTACATAGTGAACTGAGCACTGTGTCTCTAGAGTCTGTGTTTCCCCTACATCTAAATCATCACGCACGCAATGCTGCTGCTGTCATAAATAATGCCATCAGGATGATAGAGGTAGACACTCAGTCTCCAGCGGCGACTTTTTGAGGGAGTGTATTCCTGTTTCCAGTGGCACCTCGTCTCAGTGCTGGTTAACGTTCTGGTAATATACACATCCACACAGCAGATGTGCAGCAGAGGTTTTTTTTTATTTAGTCACAACACCTGCTCAGGGACAGCGTAGTGTTGTGGGAGTGGACAGGAATAGGAAATGGTTTGATTTTGTTTTTCAAAGTAACAGCCCGGGGGCCGGTCATGGAAGAAGCAGGAGATTGTTGGTGACATCCAAGTTACACAACAAGTTCTAGTGGGAAGTTTTATTAGAGCAGTGTTAGAGACACTGGCAGAGGCTGAGCTAAGAATTCAGGAGACGTTCACTTGTCCCAGAAAATAGACTTAGAGCCCAGATTAAAAAAAAGTGTGATTGTGATCTTTCAATGAGATACATTCACATTAAAGCAAACTGCCTGGAACACAAAAAGAATTTATCAAGACACCATGGTGATTTAGGTTTCTACAATTCTTTATCCTAGCACATAGAATCCAGAGGATGAAAAATGTGGATGTTTAAGCCCAGGGACGATGGGGATAAAAGGCAGAGCTATACTCTCGGGCAGGTCAGACTAACAGAAAATAAAAAGGCAGTTGTGCCAGCCAAAAACCCTTGTCTTTCGAGATAGAGCTCTGGTTCAACCCCTCCCTTTGAGCATCTATAATCTGGATTCTGAATGTATCTATAAAAGAGCAGACTCCATGATTGGGCCACAAATCTGTGTCTGCTGAGATGACAGAGCACACAGAGCAGTGCACTTGAAGAGACAATAAACTGATTAGCTCTGCTTTGTGGCCGCATGCATTCCACTTCAGATACAACAAGAACCCAGAATGTGAGTGAATAAGCAGGTTCAATAATTCACACTCTTACAATACAGTGCTGCACTCTCTGGAATTATGCATAGGATTTTTGTTGGGGGAAAAGGGCCTCGAGTGAGAACAGGGATATTTGCATTCATCCCAATACTTCTTTTTAATCACAACACTGTCACTCAACCTCTTTATGCAAATACACCCTATTTGTAAAGAAACTGAAAATGATTGTACACTATTGAATATTCTGTAGCAGTTGCACATTGTTCAATCACAGAACTTGTTGGTGAATTTCTGCTAAAGCCAAATGATATTTTCAAAACTGGAAATGAAAAACTTGAGCCAGCACTTTTATTTCAATCAACCTGCCTCTTTTTCCCAGTCATCTGGCAACTCAACACATGAAATGAGGTTGGAGTTAAAATCTGTAACCAGGCTGGAACCTGCTTTTGCAAAGAAAAAGAAGATGTTAGATGTCTGTTTAGAGAGACTACCTTTTGGTTGAGTGTTTTTTAGTTTTTAATTTTTGCACAAGATGGCAATGTTGGTCAGCCAATGGGTCCATGCCAAGAGATCTTCATACCTATCCAAACTTCTAAATCTATAGGAACCCCAACGATGACTGAAAACCTTTGGAAGTATTGTCATGAGATAGTCAGTTTGTCTCTTTAAACTATTTGTTTAATTATTCCTGACAAAAATAATCTGGTGGCATAGGTTATTGTGCTTTGGTGTTTGACCAAATCCCACATCATTATGAGTAGTACACATGACCACTGTGACATTCCCTTGTTGGTGTTTCAAGGGATTTTCTGAAGTCTGAAGATCAGCATTTGACTGTAGCCATGTTGGTATTTCAGAACCAGAAGTTTTTATGCTCAGAAAAAAGGTGGGTGTACACAGGTCTGTCTTTTTCTAATGAATAAACAGCAAAAATGCTAATGAGCACAGCTGACCTGAGTGAGTTTAATTTTGGACTGAAAGACACAGTTGTGAAAGCTACCTAGCTCATCAGCATATCAGAGAGTGAGCAGATGTAAGCCAGGGAAGAAAACCAATCCCCTGCTGCTTGAAGCCAGACGTCTTTTGTTTGAGTTTGTGCCATGTGTCATGATGGCAAGGAAAGGCAGAGGTCTCTCAGAACAGAGCCATTCTGCTTAATATAACTCATTACATGAAGAAAATTAATTATTTAGATGAGAGGGGTCCTGAAGGAAGCTAGGCAATGCAAAACTGTGAACTGTATAAAACATGGCTTTAATCTCCATGAGTCACCCGTCTGTCCCTGATACAGTGACATGAAGGCAATTCATGGACGCAGCCACTGATATGATGCTGGCTTTGAGCTTCCTGTCTAACAGCTAAGGGGCACTCATAGATCATGTGAGCTCAGCCATGTCTTCTATTGGACAATAAAACAATCCAAATATCTTCTAAACTGCTGAGCGAGAATAAAAATCACCCCTGATAAAGTGTGTGCCGATAGCAAAATTAGCGTTTCATATCCAAGACTTTTGAAAAAAAAAGGGTTTTAATTTAGTGCTGGAAAAGTAGGATTTTTTTGGCTTGGTCTTTCAGCTGCCAGACTAAAGGGGATCCTCAATGCATGTTGTAGCACTTTCCATAGGCTTCATTTCTGAACCGCTTATTCTGTTCAGGGTCGCAGGCAGCTGGAGCCTATCCCAGCTGTCATCGGGCGAGGGGCGGAGTACACCCTGGACTGGTCACCAATCAATCATAGAGGTACTTTCCATAGGCTTCATTTTCTAAATCAAATGTTTTACCTCGTGTAAAACATATGAGGTACTGATCTTCAAATTTTTAAGACGTTCAAGAAAGGCTCAGCTCCTGTGGTCACATGCCAAAGAAAGTGAGTTTTGCCTCTTTCTAAAAGGCATAAACCCCAAATTCTTTCTGCTGATTTTTGGCAAATGTGAATGTATATGAACAAGTTTGCTGACACTGATAGTCACCCACCATAGCAGTCCCTGTGTGCCATCGGTGTGTTGACGATGTTTGATGGGTTAATGTGACTAGCAGTGTAAAGCACTTCAAGTGGTTAGAAAGAGATAAAGTATAAGTTTCCCTTTGCAATATAGTGTAATGAACCAGACAACAAGCTTAGTATGATATTTACAAGTGAAACTCTCCACAAAGTTAACAAAACTGGAAAAAGTTAACATTCATTCCTGTTAGCCTCATGAGTACCTTAGGTGTTGAAAAAGGAAGCCAATGTGGAAAAACCTACAGTCCCTTAACTGTCCGTCACTGAAATCCAATAATCTAGTGTTGCCTGCTTTAAGACAGCCTCAAACACACACACACACACACACACACACACACACACACACACACACACACACACACACACACACACACACACACATACAAAATTGTAGTGTAGGTCCCTTAGCTCATTTTACAATTCATGACAACTGCATTGGGGTTGAGTGCTCAATCATTTAAATTCCATTAAGCCTTCAAGCTCTACAGCTTGTTCAGTGTGATAAATAAACAGCTGCGGTCACCAACAACAACCACAATTAGAACCTCACTCTTTGGAGATCACAGAGGGGAAACTAGTTCATTAAGCAGCAAATAAGTTAGACACAGCTGTTGACTTTTAAGCATTCATTACTTGACAACAGCTTACCCTTCACTCCTGTCAAGCTCTACCCTTTCCTCCAAATATGGTCCCATTGGACTCTACTATCTGGCTTCATGTACACAGTTCATAGACCAGAGGCTACATCAGAAATGTGCAAATTAATCAGGGTTCATTCTTAGCTTCACAGAGGAGGTGAATTTATGGGACACCTGATACTTAACATGTTCAAAACCAGCAAGTTGTATAAATGTAGAATGTAACTTTCTAACCCATGTTCTTTCCAAAACTCGAATGGGTAATCTTGCAATCAGTCCAGATTCAGTATAAAACACAAGTTGAGAACAGCAAGCTGTGATGAATTGATTTCTGTTCCTGTACAATTTTGCAAATTCTTTAAAATATAATTTCTCATGTTGTGGCTTTGATGAATCTGTAATTATTAAAGGGGACATATCATGCTGATCCGTGATTTAATACTAACATATAATATAATAAATTTGAAAACAAGACCTTTCACCCCCTGAATTTTCAAAAAATGAGATATTGTATTTTTTCTGATATCCTAGAACGAGATTTGATGCCTCTGAAAATAGGTCATCGACATTTGGCTTCGAGATTTCGACCTTCATGGCCACACGAGGATCCTCTCTTTTTATTGGAGTAATCTGATAAAGCAGCTCCTCCTCTGTGATGTCAGTTAGACACACAACCGCCACCGAGGGATACACCCACCAAGAGCCGAGTATAAATAAGCTCCCTACTAGCTCTGGCTAACTTGACTGAGTGCTAATATAATGACAAACTGATGGTAGAGGCGATCTTTAAACTACACTTTCAGCATGATGGATAAAACAGACAGAGAAAAATGAAGGAGCAGGATGGAGCCCTGTTATAGAAATAGTTTATTGGTGAAGTCTGCCTATATTTCCACGTATAAACTCTACATGTTACAGTACCAGTTTGACTCACCACACTGAAGCGTCCTGAGATGATCTGTGTCCAGGTGGTTTTTCTTCCCCCTGAGCTGCAGAATCGTCCGGGTCCGACTCGGGGTCCAATACAAAAGGACGTATCCTACAATCTGCCATTTTATTAGTGCTATCAATGCCTTACAGTGAAGTTTTGGCAAACAGCAAAGTCGCTCGGTCTGCTCCATTCAATGTGGCGATTTTGTAAATACTGCCATGCTGCAAAAACAGCCCCCTCCGCCCCTCTGATAGAACTGACCAATCAGAGCACAAAGGGCTGTGACATTGCAAGGTTACTGGAGGTCATTCTCGAAACGGAGCGTTTCAACGAGATCTTCAGAATGGCCTAATTGTGGGGAAATGAAGGAACTAAATGACTTGCACCGAGGGCAGAAATGCTTTACAGGCATCCTAGTCTGGCATAGTGAAAAGGAGACACAAGCATGATATGTCCCCTTTAATTAACGTTATCTGATCCCTGTGTTTCTACAGCCACCACTTCTCAACCCTAAAAAGTGGTGGCTGCTCTCTGCTGCTTGTGTGTTTCTGTTCGATTGTAATTCAGAAGCAGTTTCCATTATTTTCAACATGCTTCAAAGATGAGCTCCACTGAAAACCCTGCTCAGTGTGATATTTAATAACACCCCAAATAACTTCCAGGGGGGTGATTACTGGTAATGAAGCTGCTGAGATTAAGTCTGATGCTCACACGCAATATTGCTTCATTTCCCTAATATTACAGAGCAGACTAACTGTGAAAAATATGTCCATTCATTTTTGTTCCCTCTTGTCACATTTCGGTGTTGCATTTAAAGACCAAACGGACGTTATTGAAAGTCATATTTTTCTTTCTGCTATGCCCACTATAGTTGCCGCTCAGGATAGCTTCTTCCACTTGCTAATCAACATGCAAAGTCACTTGCCGGTGGATGCTCTGTGATTGGCTGATGTAACAACGCTTACTCCCTGCACAGAAACTTCCAGAGACAACCAAAACATCAACATACAGGCTGAGGAGGGGCAGACAGAGATACGGGTACACATGTATAGAGGCCTGTAGGTGATGACTAAGCAGAATTATTCCTGTAAAAGTTGACATTTTATTTCTTAGGAAAATCTGTGCAGGAATTGTAGTCTTTTCTCCTTCTCCTTCTTCTTTCATGTTTGAATGAGAACACTCAGATTTCAAAGAAATGCACTGTCAAATTTACTTTTCATATTTATAAAATTGTTGCTAGTTAACTAGGAATACCGTAAACTGTTACCTGTTTAAAACGGCTTTCTCGTTGTAAACACTAACAGATTCTTGTTTGTGGGTGGAAGTGGTTCATAAAGAGAGGATGTCAGTTTTTCCATCATTGAATAATCAAGCATCTACATATCAGAGTTTTGACCTTTTTCAAGTACACAAACTCGATTATTGAACCAAGGACCTGACATGAAAATCTCTCTCAAACAGCAGCATTACAATAACCCTATCTTTCCTGCCACATTGTCAGCTAACAATGAGTGGTTATTAAATGTGTGCTATCTTCATTATTTATGCTTGCCACTTGGGTTTTCTGACGCCATGTTAGGAGTGGAGAGACCCTCATGCATCTGTTTAGCACCACTGGATCCATCCTTAGTGTGGGTGAAGGGCCTTTTGACAGCTTTTCAATTAATAAAAAATAATGTTCAAAGGGAAAAAGAGCATTGATGAAGTCCTCTAGTGTGACTTCATCTGACAAAGAGGGACAGTTTCATTCAGAATTACTCAGGACCACTCAGTACTGCTAACAGTCATGATTCATGACTCAGACTGTGTTTGAACAGTCCAAGGCGAGAATTTGATAAAGAGGCTGAATCCATCTAATGAATGTTTCCACAATGCCTGACTAACCTTGACTCAAAGACTAAAGCCTATTTAAGATGTGGATAATGCCTCCAAGGGGATAAAAAATTAGAAGAAAAAGAGAGCCAATAGACCAACATGTCTCAAACAATCACTCTTTTTAATAGGCAACAGGGGGGTTACTCCACTAGAAGTCTAGTCTATATATACGTATTAACATTTTCTATTCTGATTACTCAGGCAGATGTTTTTATCAATAAGCAAAAGTTTTTGTTGACCTTCCAGTCTGTAAATGGGTAAGCACTGTCCAAACTGCCAAAACGACAATCCGTAGCTTCAAAAAGGTGCAAAAGAGACACTTTTCTGATCTAGGACAATGATTTATACAGCTTTTATTAATCTATACACTCCGGCCTCTAAGGTATGGAACTAGTTGCTGATACGCACGCAATTTGGGGCGTTCCCACTGACTAATCCCAGGACAGATCCCCAAATAACCGAGACGAGCCTTCCCACTTTTTGGGACCCTTCCATAGGGGTGCCAGACTAAACCAATCTGATCCCAAAAGGTGGAGCTACAACACTGCAGTCCATTGATTGGTTGAAAGAATCATCACTTACCGTTTGACAGCGGGTGTATGATCAGTAGGATCAGTCTTAACTGAGCCAACCCATACCAAACCATACTGATCTAAACTGCTTGGTAGAAAATGGGTTCATGTGTCAGTTCTGCGATTGACTGGAGACCAGTCCAGGTGTACCACACCTCTAACCCTAAGACAGCTGGGATAGGCTTTGGCCACCCGCCACTCTGAACAGCCTTAGTAGCATAGAAAATGGGTGTATGTATTTATGAAAATAGCGTAAGCTCATGCAGTACACAGAAGTCATACACCCAGCAGCTAACAGACTGATGTTCAATTACTATTCCCAACCCCTCTCAGCCAATCATAGCACATGTCTAATGATAAGGTGGTGTATTTAAATATTTTTAACCCTCCTTTATCACTGCTACCTCTTTGCTACCCAGCTGCTGCTGTCTTGATAATTCCTGCTCCTATTAAGACTCTACGTATGTATCCTATCGATCTGTGTGTATCCTTTTTAATCTGTATGTACTTACGTGGGTTTTGCAATGTACTTCCTGGAAAGCTCGAGCAGGCTGCTTGACTAACCTAGGGAGTGCTCTGAAAAGTCGAGCTTTAATGTCAATTCTAACTGTATCAATTTGGCAATAAATGGTTCAAATCCATGACATGAGAGTTCCTGACTGAAATATGGGTTATGCAAGGCTGCGATAAAAGTGAGTATCATTAGTTGACATGGTATTACCATCTATCTGTGCCTTTTCTCATGCATAAAGTTAGAAGATGCGTGGATGGATGGCTGGATGGATGGTGACCTACAACAAGATATAAAAGTCTTATTTTTAGGGCCCGAGCCCCCGAGAATCAGGGGGCGAAAGCCCTATTGAAACCTTTGCGATTATTCTTTATTCTTATTTGTTTCCGCCACTTTAACCCCAAATTGCGTGCCTTTCGCTCGGAAAAAGCGTGAACATGCGTGTACCCAAAATTCGCATGCCCGTGAGAATTTATGAATCTGCAACTTGCACAAAAATAGTTTTTTCTCAGATCAACTCCAAACCTTGCATATGTGTACTAGACACATTGAAGATTAATAATCATAATAGAATTTTTGTATTATTTTGGGGTGTGGCCACAAATGATGGCCAAAGTTGACCATTTTGCCGTTGTTTTTACATCTTAATAACTATTCTCTACAAAGTTGGATCAGATCCAAATTCACACATAAGTTCACTGTCACAGCCTGATTCCATGTCTATCATTATTTGCGTTAACATTAATGCTCCATTTGGACACAAACATCGGATTTTGACGATTTTTAGCCTCAGACTTAATGGAACGATTCCCTGGTTTTTCATCGGCTCAACTCCAAACTTGCCCTGTGTACACTACACACACTGACAATGATAAGCCCCTAATCGATTTTTGCTACGTTAATGGGCGTGGCCACAAATGACGGTCAAAGTTTACCATTTTAATTGTTTCATAAAAAACCTTAATGTCTCTCTGGTGCAGTGTTGGATCAGGGTTAAAATGCAGACAGAGGTTTAGTGTCACAGCCTCACTGCATTTCTATCACTGGTTGTGCTAACATTAATGCTCCATAGCGCCACCCAGGGGCTCAAATCTGCAGCCCGTCCAGCTACTTTGTGCTACGGGCATCAAAAGTTTTGGGCTTAACCCTCATGCCTAGACGTATGGCTTTTGGCTGAGCCACATTTCGCTACTCATGTGGCCTCTGGGACATGCTCTGATTGGCAAGCCTTGGACGAGCACATGTGGCGGCTAGGACACGCTCTGACTGGCGCACACAAGGCGAGGGCCCATTCATCGCTGCTTGCAGCTTCAATTTATTTTTTATTTTTTTATAGTGTTTTCCACAACTGTATTTCAGAATACTGATTAATTATCTCTTCAGGAGAGAACAGAGACTCTTATAATTGATGTCATTTTCTAATTTACAGCTCTTGTGTCTAAAAATCTACCCAAGACAGTTGATATTTGTTTTATCTTTCTATTTCACCTGTGACTGTTTATACAGTCATTGTTTTTGGAAGGTGAATCTAATTGTTGTGGTGGCTCCCTTTCATCTAGGGCTGCTTTGAAGCTGGTCATTTTGTCTTTTATAGTAAAGCCTCTACATCCATTGGCTGGATTAAAATCAACCATTGTTCCCCCATTTGTGTTTGCCAACATTATTCATACTGGGTTATTCTTACTTCTACTGAAATTTAACATGCAACCCTGATGTGCTGACAGAGAAGTTTGATAGAGTGCTCAGCCAATTTTTGACGCAATTTTACATATCCCTCAAAGCTTCATAAAAAAAAAAAAATTCTCAAAGATGCTATGAGGAGGATCTGTTTTAATTGCACTCCCTCGCCACCTTGTGGCCTGGAGTCTCTACACACTGTTGTAAATTACTTTTAGTTAGGCTTGTGATTGTTTTGGAATTAAATGTAGATCAGATCAGAACAAGTTCTTTGTTCAAGACAACTTTCTACTGGATACAACGTGCTGAGGTAAGGTATTTATTAGTACAGTTACAAAGCGCTATAGTTGGAATGTGACATCAAGTAAAGGTTGTTGCAGCTGTTAGTAACATCAGTGAGGCCTGGTGCTCTGACATATCTGTAGACTAATGTGACAACAAGTAAACTCTGTCAGTTTGTATGTAGTTTAGTAGCCGTTTATATTTAGTGCAGCTGGCAGCCCAGTGCTCAGAGAGATGTCCGTAATGTGTAATGTTAAGCTGCGTTTCCACCAAGCAGTCCGGGCCGGTTCAGTACGGTTTGGGCCGGTTTGGGACAGTTAAGTCTGATCCCGTTTGCGTTTCCACAGCAAACTGTGCCCTCTCGTGGTGGGCGGCGTGTAAGCTGGATGCCGGAAGCTGGTAAACAATAGCGCAACGCCATAGCAGCTTACCCCGCTATTAAATTCAACAAAGAAGACAACGCGACACAGTAAACAAGGAGCACGGATGGAAGACATGCAGCATTTCGTCCTCTCTGTGATTTTCATGTAACTCTCTGTTACAAAGTGCAATCAAGCTTCGTTTCAGAGAAGTCTGTGTGCGGCCAGGAGAAATGCAGCCGCTGTCGGGGTAAGTGATGATTCCTTCGACCAATCAACCGTCTGCAGTGTGTTGCTCCACCTTCCGAGAGCGGATCGGTTCAGTCTGGCACCCATACGAAAGGGTCCCAAAAAAGTGGGACGGCTCGTCTCGGTTTTCAGGGATCCGTCCCGGGATGAGTCAAACGTTGCTAATAGCGTACCGTACCAAGACGAACCGACCCGGTCTGCTTGGTGGAAACGCGGCTTTAGTAAATCCTTGCTAGCTGTGTCTTGCCAGTCATCTACCAAGCAGAGCTACGTAACCTTACTCTTCATTTTACTGATAGACTCTCAAATTTGAACAGACCACTCCAGAATAACTGCTCCATGTGGGCTGGAATGGACATTATTACAAACAGTCAAGCCCCTGTGTTAGCCCGAGCTAAGGGCTAATTAGCCTTTAGCTTGGGCTCTTCTGTCCTTTTTCTGTCTGACTGTTAGGTTCCTGTGGTACTACAAAATTAGTCATAGAAATCGTTTTTAGCACATCTCTGTGTTTTATCTCTTTGCACCACTAAACTTTGTCAGCTGTCTGTCATAGAGACCTGGACGTGCCATAAATTAGTCCGATCCTGGACCACTTACACTGGAAGCTAGGAAGTAGCATTTTAAAATAACCTGTAATCAGCAATATTGGCATTGATAATCTAATTTTAAAGTGTGGATTACAACCAGGCATATATCTAGAAAGGAGCCTTTTTAAAGACCACTTTCAAACAACTCACGGCCCCTCAAAGTAACTTCAACATCAACATATTAGGTGTTCTGATTTCCAAAGATGCCTGGAAGTTCATGCCTCAAACGTTTGATTCAGGAGTTGACGAGACCTACAAAGTCTTTAAAGTTGTTTTGTTGTTGTTGTTTTTAGCTCAACTGATTCACTCACATTTATCTAGACATCCCATTCTTTTAATTGACAGGACTCTCTTTCCGGACCAGTTCAGTTTTCTGAGACGTACCCTGCAGACATCATGCACTCAAAGTATTGGACTTCTCTGCTAAACACCTTTTGTATAAATATCTGATTCGTCTCTTTTGTGATCACAGCAAATTGCCAGACGGAGAATGGTGAATCAGGGAACCATGTGACAGTACAGTTTGAGTGTGTGAATAGCCCCCTGTAGCTTCATCAGGAAAATTGCTGTTATTTCTCCTCCACATCTTCCAGACACTATGGAGGACATTCAATGCAGCGCACCAGAGGGACTGCAACTTTTGTGTTTCTTTCTGCAAGCATGATTAATGTGTTTGAGTGCATGTGCGAGTGCATGTGTGCGTGTCTAATTCACAGTAATCTGCCAAGTGTGGAATAGATTCATATGTTTGGCTGTGCTGCACAGTCCTTTAGCAGTGGCAGCTAATTGGATTAGCATATGATGCAGATTATCTAGTCGCCACTGAAGGCGAATTAGTGTGAAAAATGACTGACGGAAACAGGCAGGAGATTTGATGGAGTCAGACGTATTTCAAACTGATTACATTTACGGTAAGCCAGAGCTAAAAGGCACTAAACCACAGGCTAAGAATAGTGATGAACTTAAAATCTTTAAACCAAAAAGATGTGGGAATGAAGAGAAGGTGGAAGCTGGATAACTGCACTGACGTGAACCAGTAATAACAAAAGTGTTTCATAAGGGTTGGCCTCCAGTGTTCGACAGTTCAGGCTGAGATCTTTGATGTTTTAATCCTGTCGCCCTTCACATCAATCAAGCCAAACGTCTTTAATTACCCAGAAGCCCACACTGTTTGTTCTGAACTGTTTTTTTGTTTGTTTTTTTAAGTCTTTCCTAAAGCTGTCAAAGTCCTGATTGCAAACAACACAAATTACCACATCAAAGGATTTGTCATTTTTAACTTTAACTTTCACTTTGGATTATTTTACTTGCAGTGCTGTTATGGCAGGATAAGTTATATACAATGTTTTATGAGTGGGTATTACGGGAACCAGGAGGGTCTCGTCTATTCATATCCTCAGACAGCTTATATATTTGTGCCCAATAGGTGCCCATATTTCCCAATCCCTGTTAAAAGAACATCATCAGGTTTACAGAGCCAGCCACTGATCCTCTCTGCAGGTTAACGTCCACATGCCTGTGTTTTGTCTCATTGTTCAAGTCAAGTTATTAGACACAGACTACGTTCACTTTATCTCCACCTTCAGAGCCAACACCACCATAATATGAGATGCCATCCATCCTAGTGTGGATGCTACTGTAAGGTAGATTGTCATCAACCATATCCAGCTCTATAGTGCTGTAGACTGCACAACAGGCCAGATACAACAATTTAAACCTAAAATAATAAGTATATTTGTAACTCATTAGGCTAGCTGATAATTCTGGTGTCAGCTAGCAATAGTAAAAGTTTTCAACCCTGTGGTGGCTAAGTACATACATCCCTAGTCAGGACATATTTGAGCTAAAAGCTGCACGTTGAAAAATCATGCTTGCATTGTAAATTTTGAGAAGGTGCCAACTTTTAAAGCATCCACAGCTTCTGAAAATATTTTGCATCATTAACATTTGTAAACCTGCTCATCTGGTATTTTTAAAAGGAAGCAGGTACAGCAGTTAAAGGTGTAGTAGGCTCTGGGAGAAAACGAGTGGTGAGGTTGTTGAAAAACGAATTTAGACCTGCCTCTCCCTTCAAACATCAACCCTGGCTTCAAGCCCGACAGACGATGGACGTGCATCGTCATGGAAACGACCGTAGAAACTGCGTAGCTGACCAACATGGCGGAGGCCGGACCAGCGAACGCTCCAGGGTCAGTTCGCTATACGTGAAGCCGTATTTAGTGCTTTGAAAGCAGTGGTAGTGTGACGAGTTTTAGTAGTATTGTAGCAAAATATATTATAATTTTTAGATATATAAATATTTTCCGACCAAGACGTGCAATGCTCCACAATAGTAAGGCCCAAGTTGTTGAGCTTGCCTTTGAAAGAGACTTGACCTGCAGATGTACAACGGAGTGGGAGGACGCTATCCTCGGGAGATTTAGCTGCAACACTCGCCGGCTCCAGCTGTTTTAAAGGTATTTCTTCTATCTTTAGCTTGCTACTATTGTTTGGGTTTTGTCGTTCTTTTAATGTTGAAGGGTGTTTGATGTTTACTCTAATGTTGGTGCGCTAAAGGCGCTCAGTTGTATGCGCGGAGAGAGAGAAAAGAGAGGGAGGGACGTGGCTTTCGTTGTGGTACAGTGCCTTGTACATGTGAATCAGAACTTTACACAATGATTATGAATCCATTAATGAACATGAATTTGTGTCCCCCTGCACCTGTCATAATGCCCCCTGTTTAATTTTGTCTGACGCCGACTCTGGGTTAGCAAACGGCTAAGCTGCTAAGCTAAGGTAACCTGACTCGTCAGACAACAGCAGCCACAACTCGACTGCCAGAATTGATAACATCACAACAACAGTACATTTTGGCAGATTAGACAATAAGATGAATGCCCGACGGCTGTCACTGTTATGTGAAGCACCACAAAGCTAATCTTGCTTACCTGTCCAGCAGAAAGACGGCAACATCCACGTACGCTTTCAGCTCTGTTAAATCGCGGAGTTCCCTCCACCGTCGGAGAGCCACAGCAATGTTGACCCGGGTCTTCCTTCTATTACGGTCATAGGCCTTCTTTTTCATTTTATACTTTTCTGTTCTTTTCCTTTTGGCCTGTTTTTCAGCCATTGCTACTGTTGGTATAGCACTGCTTTCTTACGCTAACTGCGCACGCTACGCAACATACTACTCCCCCTCCCCCCTCTGTCTGAACTGCACGTGAGTATGATCCGCCCCCTGGGTGTGTGAGGGTGTACCCTGTTTTGGTGGCTCGGTCTGAGCCACAGTATTTACCTTCTGAAATTCAGAGCCAAGGCTGTGTATTGAAGCCAGATTTTTTTTCAACATGCTGTAAGTGATGATGACTTTGTGGATGGCGAAGGAGAAATACGGCGATCTAGACAAATAGTGCAGATTAGACGATCACTGACAACACCTGTAACCCATTCAATCTCAAATTCTTACCCTGCAAAATGAAAACATACATTTTTATGTAAATGTATGATTTTATTTATTTATTTATCTTTTTATTTATTATGTCATAATATTTCACATAATTTTACATTATTTCATTGTAAAACTTAATTGTTATTATTATTTTAATTATTATGATTGTTATTTATTTATTTATTTATTTATTCATTCATTCATTCTTTCATGCAATCATTTATTTATTTATTTTTGAAAGTGCTGTAACTTGTTGCCAGTAGGAATGGTGACTCCTGCATTAAGTAACTTTATAATTTTAAGATACTTAGATTTCTTTTTCTTTTCTTTGAATGTATTTATTTGTTTGTTTTGTTTACCGGTATTTTTAATTAAATGATTGTGGTATAAACTTATAGTGGAGTTAGTTAAACAAAAGCTAAGGCACCCTGATCTTACTACATACTGATAGCGATAAAAAGGGGATGTACTGTACCTGCAGGACAGGGGACAGTGATGTGACGTAATGCAAAGATTTCTGGAAGCTTCACACAAATCCTTTCATTTCCAGTAGATTCCTTGTAAGGGGATAATGTTGTTCCTGTGTGTTCTGTTGAGATCAATTCTCACAAATATTAAGCTCTTAAAAATTCATTTTGCTCAGCCATTACACCCTCACAAGGGGCAGACAATGGTTCATCTCACAACTTTTTCAAACAGGCAATTCAATTACAGCCTCAATTTTATTTGCTGGAGGTTTGGAAAGAGTACAGATAAGGGATTCTGATCAACTAGAAAAGCTTAGAAAAAAGACGCCAACGCTCCCAGCTTCTGAGGATATAGAGCACCTTATCAGCAGACAGAGATACAGAGGCGAGCTGCTCAAGACACAGAGGGAAAAAATTCAAGTCCCTAAAGCAAAAAAAAGACGCCATAATTATGATAATCAGATGGTTATAAACTGCCATCCAAATGTAGTGAGGCCTACAACAAAGAAAAGGGTTGATCCATTATTGCCCTCTGCTGGACACTAATCTACTTTCTGTTTAAAATACTTCACCTCAGTCACACCTCACAGAATCATGGCAACATTTCAAATTCAAGCAAGTTGACAGTTTATATTATGACATAATTTCTATATCAATGATTATCTCCTTTTCTTGAAACAGACAGAACCGTTGAGTCTTTGAAGTAAGCAGTCACATCATACTGATGTTACACTGGGCACCTCTCAAGCGCCACAAGTTATTGATTCAGGGCAGAATAATAGTGTAACTGAAAGCAGGCTTACCAGCATGCATGAGACAGCTATGGGGGTAAAAGGGGATGATACAGAGAGTGAAAAAAGCCTAAAACGCTGTAAATCTGCCCTCATCTCTGACTATAAACAGCTGTCATCAAGATATACTGTTTGCTCTGTGTGCCAAAGCGTTAACATAAATCGACCATCAAACTGTTGAGCTCCCAATGATAAATCCTGGAGTAGCAGATTATTTTGCAATAAATGAAAAACCACTTAGTTTTTTTTTTTCAATGAGTAGTTTATTTAAATGTCTATTTGATCTCTTTTCATGTGAAGTGTCCTCACATGAAACATGTAACGTGAAAATTTTCACCTCAGGAACAATACATTTTACCATGATAGTCTAATTGTGAGTGTCTGTCTGTCTGTCTGCCTACCCTTACCCCTCACTCCTGAAAGTAGAAAGAATGATTAATTTTAATATCAGCTTGAAAAAAAAATCACAGGGACTTTGAACATATAGGTGTAGCTCAATATGCAATAATATGGAATATTGTGGAAAAGCCCGGCATTACTCATCAGTTGGTTGGTTTGCCAAATTCTAAACACATAACATATAAAGTAATGTTTCAGTTATTTTTCTATTGAAAATTATGGCATACAGATCAAAGCAAATACAGATATTAATCTCAAGGTATCTCAGTATGAGTTTGTATAAACTGCTATTCAAACAGAATAAATACCATATAATTATAGGTCCAGTTGTGGGGAAGACTGGGTTAGTAATTGAACAGGCAAGTTATCTCAAGAGTGTTGTATTGGAGCATATAAATGAAAGGTTAGCCGTCACGGAAAACTGCATCAGGCACAAGTAACAAGGGTATCTGCAGCCTTTTGAGGATTGCCAAGAAAAGTCAATTTGAGAACCTGAGAGAGCTGCAAAGAAGTGGACTAAAGCTGATGTAGATACTCTGAGCCTCGATGCATGGATGTCTTTAGAACAGAGGTCACAACTGTTGTATTCCCAAAGTCAAGCAACTCCAGATGTGTTGTTTCAAGGGGGGCCAAATTCCTTTTTTATGAGTCTTTAAGTTAATTTTGCATTCCACTTGTAAATCGAGGTCCAAGAGTCTTCAGGAAGTGTGAAGAGACTTGAATTTAAAGGTGCTTGAAGTCCAGCATAAGAACTGCAGTCTGTGATGACTTAGATGCCATGTTACTTGCTGCTGTTGGTCCACTTTATTTTATCAAATCTAAAGTCAACATAGCCAGTGCCAGAGCTCCTCTACTGCCAAGGTCTATTACAGTGCCAATTTCCTTTTCCAGTAGGACTGGAGTTGAAGCTTACTATCAAAAAAATCTTTAAATTAAGAGTAACAATAAACTTGAAATCACTCTACATGTCACAAATATAAAAATGTACAGAGATTCATTCATTTGTTCACGAAGAGCAGGAGGTTGTTTTGAAAAGAGAATGCAGTGTTGTTGAGCTTAGGATTTCAGTGTAGCATACTTCTCCCCACAAACATGTTTAGAGAGGATGGGAGTGAGTGAACAGTTAGCAGGCTTTGGTTCTGTGCATCAGCAGGGGGACAAACACTTTGTCTCAATCACTGATCTCACTTCTGTTTGTTTCATGTTTTCCTGCTTCCATTTTCAAACTCGACTTCCATCTCATTACAGCCCTCAAAAACTGGAAAGTTCAGTCACTTCCAGTCTTTATAGACGGTCTGAAGTTAAGTGAAATCAATTTCACAGGGAGCTGATACAAAAACAGAAAGAGCCGGAATGATTCAACTCAAATTGTAGCAGTGTAATAAGTCGAGAGATGTGAAGATATGAGTGATTAGATAATCATTTTCCCCACTGCTCAGCTTATTTGGTGTATTATTTTCAAACAATGTGGCTTAATAGGAATTTGCATGCTTATGAAATGTAAGTAGTTCCATTTATACTGCTTAGGCTGAATGTACTGTGATCTGATATCAAGAGAATATATCAAAATGTCAAAGAAAGGGCAAAAGAAGAGCAGTCAGGAAGATAAATGAAAAACTTTTGAACCTTTAAAGAAGGGGTATTGTGCTTCTTTTGATAGCTTTTGAAAAATGATGTATTCATCTCAGACCGGTATGGTTGAAAAACTCTGAATCAAGCCTCCAATCAAAAATGCCTCTCCTCAGCTTCCACCTCATTGTGGCATGGCAACAGCAGTGGAGGTCTCCAAAGTGCTGATAAGGCATCAAAGTGTGTTTCCCTGTTTATAATTAATTGTTAAATAAGCTTTGAAACCCCAATCTGACTCAAACATTTCCCTTGAGTGCTTGGTATGTTTTCAGCAGACTAGCTCTTGGCAGCACAGTCGCTGTGGCATTTTATTTTATGGACAAATGGTTTATGACGTTTGTGGTTTGGTTTATCCACATTATCAAATCACAGTATTGCATAAAGTAACGGCGCCATGGTGTTGTGATTAGGGAACTATGGAAAACAACTCATAGTTTCAAAGCAATCAACATTCGGACATTAAAATAACTGCACTTGAATGAGATTGACTTTGACTTAAAAGTTAAGTACATTTATTTTGAAAATAAAAGTATCGCTCGATGAAGAAACCAAATGCACACAAAAAAAACCAAAAAAACAAGAAAAATCAAAACTCAACTATCCGATCTCTCAAGAAGTATCTTAGGATTTTCAAAACATGTACTTTTACACAACTTCTGTTGATGAGCAGCAAAAGACAAAAGGCTCTTTGAAATCACTTTTAATCTCATACTCCTTGTCTCCCACCCGTGTAGTAACAGTGTCAATAATAGTGTTTTTCCACCAATTTCCTCTTCTGGCTTGCATGCATTTCTGTTGTCAAGATTGTCATACTTAGGGGTCAACCGGGGGGGGAGGGGGGGCAACAGTGCTTGGCTACGGCACAGATTGGATGGCAAGTGTGACTGTGCCCTAAACCCCCGAGTTAGAAAAAAATTCATTCACCCTACACGATGTGGCGATAGTGAGATCAGTGTTCTGGACACAAGCTGTTCTTGAATCAGGCTGTAAATATGCTTTTTAATGCTGTAAAACTTTTTTTTATGGCTGTACAAGACTTCCGGTCTTTCTGCAGCAAGCCTCAAACGGATTCTCAATGAACAGCAACTTTTTGCACTTCTGTAAAAAGAGTCACCACGTTTTTCATGATTATTCTCTTCACTTTTGGGGTCATTTATGTTTTCATGATTTTCCATTTCAGGTTTCAGGTTATTGCATGAATCGGGATTTTTGAATCTGGTTCGGGTCATCACTTTGTTATATTTGATTCATGTTCCAGGGTCATCAACATAGACTGTATGAAAAATGGGTAGAGTCTCTACTATGTCACTGTCTGTTCCTGATGCAGAGTAATGATGACATTTGATAGCTCAAAAGTTGGTGTCCATTTTTAAATCAGCAGGTCCACATTTTTCTTGGTCCCCCCAAAAATTCAAGACACACTTGAAGGCATCTTTGTGCACACCTCTTTTTTTTTATTATTATTATCTATTATTTTCATTTTTTATTTTATTTTTACATTTAATTATTTACTTCTGGTTTCTTTTGCTTTGAGATTGAATTCAAATATTTTCACAAAGAAGTAAACTTATCACTAAACTATCTTTGAACTTTGACTTAAATTGTTACTATTACATAAAATCATCTGCGCAAGGGTGATCACTTGTTTTTTGTCCCAGTAAGCGATGTCACTTCACTAAATCTACAGGTTGCAACACTGCAATTTTTTTTCCAGTAGTGAAGTTTTAATGAACAAGTTTGTCACTTTGAGTCCTCTAGAGGGCAGTGGTAAGGCTGTGAGATGAGAGCATAGATGTTAAATAGTTTTTTCTTCATCTCATGTTGTTGGGCCACGGTGCATATTTTGTATCTCAGAGTACATCTGGAATGAGTGGAATTCAGATGGAAACCCAGGAGTCTTGTGATTGCTACAGTAATCCGTCCACATAGAAGCGAAGCCTGTTGGGAAATATCCATGGACATGTTTTGAAGTCGGATGCAATCACAAAGCATAATGCAAAGGAAGTTCAAGCAATCTGCTATTTAAAGTTTTTGCACTGCAGTAAACAATGAAATCCATTCAGAGGGAAGTTGTTTGGAGCATTATGTTGATTTCAGTGGTGATGGGAGTCAATCTGACCTGCAGCACGTGGAGTCAGCATGTGACTTCTGTAGTGTTGTATCCCAACATTCTCCCACCTCGGTCGCACGTTAGACCCCACCTTGCTGCTATAAATGCCTCCATGGACTCCAATGGTTACACCATCTGGTAGAGGGGAGACAATCCCTCCTGCGTTTTCCCCAGCGTGCTGTTTTTAAAAGGTCAAGGAACTGTACACCTCCCTCATCAGGCTGAGAAAAGAAGCAAATCAAGAGAATTTTATGCATCACTCCTCAATAATTTTCTGGCTTCATTTGCTTGTTTTTTATACAGCCAAACCAGTAACAGATATGTGGGCAGAGATAGATAAAAGTGAGTACAGAACATGCAGTGGACAGCAACCCCCACACAGTGTGGAGCTTCTCTCAGTACTTTTTCTTCTTGCATTGGAAGATGATAGTGAAAATATCTTTTGATCAAGAGATCTGCATGTGCAGTCACACCCACATTTCCCAAGCCCTATTCAGTTCTGTAGGGTTTTACTGACCACCCCAGAAAAGTTTACAGAGCTGGAGAGAAAAATGATTTTAGCCCATGAAGGCATCTCTGGAAGCATCAACGTGGATTTCTTTCATTAGTCAGAGTTACAACTACACTCCCCCTAGATGTATCAGGTCATCTTTGATAGAGTCTCTCCAACAATGTGAGGAATTAAGGAGGCTCATTTATTTATCCCAACATTGTAAATCCAGAAAATTATGTCTTACATCACAATGGAATTAAATCTGGGAGGTTCCTGGGAGTTTGCAGTATTTCTTTACTGTGACATAATCCTGAACTGAAACTGACTTTTCCTTTTTATACCTGTGGCTGGAATTCTTTTTTAAGGTGGTCTAATTTAGACTTTGTTATTTTGTGAGCCATCACTTAATATTGCATCATCATACATAACAGCGTAGAAGCTCACCTCAGCACTGTTAGAGAACTGCCAGGACGTCCTCTTTTTTTCTGCCTGCTCAGACACAGATTCTGGCCTCTGCATACAGATGCATCATCTGCACTTATCAGTGATTGAAAATAACAAGAGGGCAATGACTGATCGCTCACATTTCACCTAATGCAGTGATAAATAATAAACACAATTCTTGGGATACAACCTCTTTCCCAACAAACTTCCATTAGTTTGACTTCGTGGGAGGCCTCATGGGCCTCTCCTGAATGCAAGGCATGTCCTGATACCTGCAAAGATAACATGATCTCTTTATAGTCCTCCTGACCTCTGGAGCAAGCTCTACAGCCTCTACAGAATGTCACAGTTGATATGCAGCAGTGTACATTTACACTTAATGACTCAAGAGATCATTAAAGTTGATACTGTGGGGTTGACCCTGGATTTAGACAAGAGCCAGGAAATAATCACATGACAGTTATTTCCCACTCCAACGATCACAGGTTTGTGAAAGGGCAGAAAGTAATTTTAGAACATTTAGTAATAAATCCAATTTATTCTTCTCAAAAAGTATTTAAGTCCAGATTTGTGGATTTCATGGTGCTTTTCCCATCCCAACCCGTCTTACAATGGCAGGATACCGAGTTAGAATAACACACAAGCCCATACCTTCCTTATTTTGAGTTCAGCTGAGTGTTATCCTAATATTTGTACAAGTCCTTTGTCAGTGCTGATGTTTTCTGTCTTCACATTTCTACTTTCCCCAAATAAGCATTATAATGAGAAATTTGTTACCAAAGCTGGATTTTAGTGTCAGAAATGCCAAAAATAAATAATTTCTACAGTTGGGAGGCTGTGTAAAATGTAGATAAGAATTCTGGGCTGGATTGCCAATTACATTAACCCTTTATTTGATGGAAAATATTGCAAAGACAAAATATTAAAACTGAAAAATGGAATTCCTAAAATTATGCTGGCACCAAATTTAAAATAAGCAAAATGTTTTGATAAAGTTGGGACAAGTACAATAAAACACTATTCTAAAAAAAAAAAAAAAAAAGATTAAAATCTCCAAACTGTGGAACAGGCCAGAAATATTTCATGGCGGCTGACAGGTTGAGTCCATAAACTGTAAAAACAATGGACATCATCTTGCTCAACTGGAAGTAAAGTCACCACAGAAACTGCTCCCCCTGGTGGCTGGCTGCAGTGTAGGTAAAAAATCCAATTCCCCAGTCATTCCAGATGAGCTGTGGTCAAACTTCTAAAAACGAATACATAGAAAACTCTCGACATAAGCAATCATCTGGACAAAGTCCGTATTTGATGACCTGGTTTATTTAAGCAAAACAAAGCCAAACTACATTCTGCACATATTTAAAGAAGAACAGCTCTGTTGTAGGAGAGTCTCAGTGGAAAACTGGCCCATCCAAAGTCCCATTTTAGCCATTGAAAATACTTGATATGTTATGGAAAGCCAAATAGTGAAAGGACATCCCGAAAAATAGATAATCTGAAATCCAACATCAGGCAGCCTCCTCACTTTTTTGATACTCGTTTCCATCAAAAGTAATTGCACTTTTTTTTTTCATAAACTAATACAATTTTAAAGCTTCATCTCTCAATGTGTTTACCTTTGCACTAGGCTCTGCAGGAATTTCCGTTACTTGTTTGTAAACACGACATTCAAACTGGGCTCCTCTTCATTGGCTCAGTGCCACCCACAGCCTCTGACTGTGACTATGTGAACACACTCAGTAGCCTAGCAACCACCTGTAGCATCACGTCTCTATGTGGGAGAGACTTAAGAGCGATGCACCTAACTTGGCATGTTAGCACGAGCTAATCACAAGCTAATCACAGGTATTTGACACAAGCCAACTCATATCGCTCTTCGTCTCTGCTGCTCCCCAAGTGCCTGAAAGCAAGTGAAAGTTGAGCCAAGCTTCACCCTCAACTGGGAAAAAGCTTTATCTGTTTGGTGTTTGGTTTCACTTTGGCCATGTTTTCTATCCCCGTGCTATGTCCACTAGCATAGGATAGCTTCTTCCACTTACTTATCAACATGCAAAGTAACTTGCGCACTGGGCGCACTGTGATTGGCTGATGTAACCATGCTTACTCTGCCCAGAAACATCCTAAAACAACCAAAACACTAACATATAGGCAGAGGTAAGGATTGAGGTAGACACAGACACTGATACACATGTATAGAGGTTGGGCATGTTATTCATTTGGAAATACCCTGCAAGCTTTACTTTTAAATAACTTAAAGCCAACAAATTCTGCTTTTACTGATATCATTGAGAGCATTCCAACTTTTTGAAGTTGGACTTGTATTTGGTGCATGCATGGTATAACAGAAAAAAAGTCGGTTAATCTTTACTTTTTGAAAGCTTTAACTGAGACAGGTTCAGGGGACATTTGCAAGAAGTCGACAGCAATGGTAAACTCACTGTGCATGGTATGACTGCAGCACAAAGTACATTACTTAAAAATATACAAAGAAAATGGTTAATAGACAGTCCACAGTAAACTGTGTAATGCAGAAATGTCCCAAAATCCTCAAACAGTGTTTTTTATGAGCTGATACTCACTATTGGAAAGCTTGTAGGCACATTATGTTGGTCTAAGCCGGTCTTTTCACTGAAGCTTCTGCTGTGTTTGAGGAAGCAGAATAAAGACGACCAGGCAGTGCACTATGGGTAGAGATAAGTCCCTCTGTGTGAAAATGGCAATATAATCTGATATGAAATGATTGTTTTGGGCCTGTTATGGTTGGCACAGAGCAATAGTGTTGTGTGAGAAAACATGATAATGTTTTATCTGTTGCCTGGAAAGAAAAGAATCAAATCAGTTCCACAAGGCCTCCAGTTTTTGAGAGAACCACGTTTCCCTGCATTACAAGTCACAATGCTTTCACAGTTAAAGTTAAATTAAGTTTTGGATGAATGTGGTGATATGGCATTGCTGAAAACAGGTTTTCCTGGAAATGGGGAAAAATAATTTGTGAAATTTTACAGAAAGAATACATTTCAATCACAGATACACGATACTAATATTCATGATAGAAGTATTTCAAGCTCACTCACTACCCACCCAGACAGGATGCTGCGAACACAGCAGACTTTCCAAAAGATAACAAGCCAATCCAGTCTAGAAGGTGTGTTTTGAACTTGGCAAAAGACAGCCACAATGATTGGCCCCATGCCTGAAAGGTCTCGATTTGTGGACGACATCTGCTCAGCTGCTGCTGAAACAAAATGTTCCAAGACAACCACTGTCACTGCTGCACACGTAACATCTGCAGTGTGTTTCATCAGCTGTGTTTAAAGTCATTTGTTCTATATATAAATTCTCCTTTCTGCAAAGTCCACTCTCCATGACTGAGGCAGAATGACTCACTTTACCTTCCTCTAAGTGACGCTGTATTTTGACAGACACAGTGTCACTACAATACATCAAGGAAATGACAGAGTACTCCAGCTGTTGAGGGTTATTTCCAAAGCACAAGGTGACTAATGGGACTTCAATGTTTTACAGCTACATTTATATCTGCTGAGCCCTTAGAACAAAGTGACAAACGTTATTAGAAGCTGTCTGGAAGGTTAACTGTGATTGTGTTTTGCCATTCCATTAAATGCAGACATGATTTTTGAGGATGCTGAAAATGCAAATTTATGAAACTTGGTTTCAATTTTGAAAACACAACCCCCACCCCTTGTAAAATGGCAATATACATATCTTGTGAAAATGGTGACAGCCTTTTCAGTGGATCCATGTGCAGAAGCATTGTTTTCACACTGAATGCTTTTTTTCAGAAGCTCAGAACTTTTCAGTTTTCAGTGGGGCCCTCCTCGTTTAACATGGGCTTGGTATAGGCTTTCGTAGGCTTTATGTACTCCCTGGGTGTGAGCTGCTGCTGCTACAGTCCTTTTGGCAGCGCTCTCTCATTAACATATAGGTCTGAAGCGGCCTTCTGCTCACACATTTGATCCCTTTTCAACCAGGGGGCCTTACACTCCGGGCTGCCTCAATAGCTCTTTATTCCCTGCCACAGGGGGGGAGGTTGGTTGTAAACTGCTTTAAAAATGGCAGCAGATTCTTTCACTGATGTGCAGCTCAAGATGAAGAGCCTCAGCCATTAGAGGTTTCAATAAAAAAGTAGAGTTGACCCTTTTCAAATACCAGGGATTTTGTAATTATGCTTTGTGATAATTATATGCTGACCCGCTCTCACTCAAAGAGGTAAAGTGCAAAGGTGGACTGAATTTGGGATATATCATGTCCCAAATTACTGCAGCAGTTACATGAGAGGTTTAACAACCGAGGAGCTTGGTCTCCATTGAATGGTGTGACATTTAAAATAATGGCTTGGAAACTTCACCCCTCTAACCCCAATTATGCCAGTTGTCAGAGACAACGCTGCGACTGTATCAGTTTATCTGACAAGAGCGATATGGCATGAGGCTGTGTGACTGTCAGGCTGGAAAGGTTTTTGATTGGACTGTATTATGTTTACTCAACTTCTCCAGCTCCTACTCTCACAAGCTTTTCCAGTACATTAATTTATGAAGAATAGGGTAGAAGATTAAATCATTCAAAGCTCCCTGCACTTTGTACTGTATATTCATTGTTATTGTTTTACAATAAACTCATAGCAGGTTTCCCTTTTGTAAAGATCAGGATATTGTCAACATACAAAGATTAGTTGGTGTGAAGAAGCAAACACAATGATCCATTCAGAGCATTGGGAGCAGGGGGTTGCAGTAGCTGGTATCTATTAGGGTCACATGCAGTTGTTCAGCATATAAAAATATCATTGGTCAAAATGTACGAAATAACGTATCAAAAAAAAAACCAACAGTTGGATGATGCAAAAGGTTTTCCCCTTAAAGTGTGTGTGGAAAAAATATGACAGTTTTATATTCAGTCTTATTTACAGACATGGCAGGGTAGTAAAGCATCAACTTTTTTTTTCTTTACTTTTATCAAAATGCTGCATCACGTTTTATAATCATTGTTGCAGCACATTAGAGATAAACACATACCCTTGCTTTTAAAAGTGTTCTCAGTGAAGAAACCCACGCTACAACTGCCTGTACTAATGAGGCCCCATTTACGCAACGTTTCATCCGAATACGCTAAAACGCAGTGAAAAAAATCTGCATTTACACAGAAATGCAGGACTGAAAACGCTGTAGTAAGCATGCCAGGCCTGTAGGTGGTGCTATAACTGTCTTGTCTGGGAGCCCCTTTAGGGAGATCTCCACCAAAGTAGAGTTGAGCCGATGATAAAGTGTATTGGTGCAGCGTGACATCAGTGTTTCCACTGAAAACACCGGCTTACTGTTTACACTGCAACTGTGTCAGCAGCGTTTCAGAAAAATTTCACTATGGAGTTTGCGTTTTAAGTCGGCTAAAACGCAGTTTCAGTGTTCGAGGCCAAAACGCAACAAAAATTTTGTGTTTCACCCCAAAACCGTTGTCGTGTAAACGGCCCCTGAGTCACCTACTACCTAGTGCTTGAAGTCCTAATGCTGTGTTTGATTTGTGCTCGGAACTGGGAAGTCGAGAGTGGGAATGACATCATCTCCGAGTTGAGCATTCCAGTTGCCAAGTCGGAAGAACTTGCCATAACAGCAGTATTTCTGTATATAAACATCAAACTATACTATGTACACAGCTGTTTAATTGCAACAAACACTTGTCAGAAATTCTAAAATAAAAAGATTCTGAAAGAGGCTTAATTACTATTTACCCCTGAACTTGGAATTTCCTACTGGGAACTCGGATGGGATGGGTGGTCCAGATGGGCTTTCCTACACGGAATTCGGACATTCCAACTTCCAAGTACAAATGGGACGCACCATAAGACCAGAAGACAGATGGGCAGCAAGAGCCAAGATATCACTAGGGTTTTCAAGAGGGACCTCTTATCACTAGTTGTTTTATCAAGTTAAGCCAATGACACCTCAGGGAGGCTTAACAGTTAGCTCTGGCGTCCCAGACCAACCCCCTCCAATGCCAGCTCTCACCATCCATCATATCCATTAGCAGAACACCTCGATTAATGGACCCAGGCTCTTTAAGTGCAAACTCCAGGTCGTGACAACACTGACACTACCTACGCTCACCTTAGCCACCCCCAAACCCCTAAGACCCAGAGTCTGTTGTAAGATGTTAAAAGACAGAGCAGGTCACGCTCACACTCATCCACTGCCTTCTGAGAGGAGAAAAGGAAGAGAAGGGAAAGAATAGGCATTTAGAGGGATGTTTTCTGATATTTTAACCCGAAACTTAAAATATATCTCCTCTTTCAGATCTACTGATCTGACCTCACTGCCTCGTCTGACACCTCGTTTGCAGTAGTGAGAAAGTGCTCCACATTCTACTCTACCAATGAACAAACCTTCACTTTCCTAACCTTCTGCTGTTTCTGCTGCCAAATCTTCATATCTGTTTTACAAATAAAATATTGTCAAGTGTGATAAATAAGGGCAGCAGGAAAACACATCTTCAAAAACTTTAAGAAACCGAGAGAAGACACAGCCAAACTTCAACTCCTGTCCAAAAAGAGACTGGTTGTCAAGGGAGTTTGACCAATCAGAGTCAAGTAATCAGGAGTTGTGTTTTGAAACTTTTAGGACAGGGCTATTCAACTATAATGTTCAGGGGGCCAAATTTTCAGAAAGCTTAAGACCTGGGGGCCATACTTTTCTCTAAGCCATCATTCTTAATATGTACCGTATGTTAATTTCACACAACGCTCTTCTACATTCATAAAACTTTTATTGTGCTACAAGGAAAAATTCAATAAAACTTGGTCAAATCTGACATCTCAACCTACAGCAGTGCATTTCCTTTAAAAAAAAAAAACTACAGTAACAACAGATTTTATACAATGGGCTAACTGTACTTGCCAGTGGATTTCATGCCACTCAATAAGTTACAGTAGCTGAACATTTGGAAAAAAAATTGCCAAGCAGATCTTTACAGATCAATTCTAGAACATGACATTAAACAAATAAAGACATTTATAAATGAACAAACTTTGATTTCCTGCTTTTGTCCACCAAGAGGTCAACAAAAAAACTGCAATAAGAGTCTGCATGGATGATCCATAAAACAGAAGCAAACACTGTCTTGCTTCACTTCCAAGCTACTAATGGGAGAGATTGCATTTTTTTGAATGGACAATGGCAGAGAAGGATGGTTTATATGAGGTCAGGGCTATGCGCAAACAGTGATGCAATCTCTCGTTTGTCAATGAGGAGCGAGCATTTGTTTTTATGGCGTTCATGTGAGAGAAGCTGGATTCACAGGTATATGTAGATCCAAACATCGTTAACACATAGATGGCCAGTTTTTTTGTGTTTGGAAATATTTCCACATCAGTAAATACTGTCCAAAACTTTGTAAAGCCCTCTCTCTCATGTGTACGCTTCATGTCAGAAGATGCCTGCATGTCAATGATCTCCAGTTGCAAGGCACCTTCATCAATGTCAAGTGTTGCAAGAAATTCTTGCACTTTTGGGGAAATTTGGGTGTTGGCAAATGGGTCCCTTATGAAATGCAGCAACTCTTTGGGCATGTCAAAGTCATTGAGTCTGGATGCAAAGTTGTCTCTCAACTTGTTTAAAAAGTCAAACATTGCTTGAGTTACTGTGGTCTGTGTTGACAACTTAATAAAGTCACGGAGTGAGGGAAAATGGAGCATCCTGTCTGTGAGGTCGGATGAAAACAGTTCCAGTTTTTTTTGAAATGCAGTTAGTTTTTCAACAAGATCAACCACAGTTTTGTCTTTCCCTTGAAGTCCCAGATTAAGTGCATTCAAATGATGAAAGATATCACTCAAAAAGCTCATATTTGCCACAAATCCATCATCCAGCATTTGAGAAAGAAACGTAGCTGCTTTCTTCTGCTTGCTGTTGCGGAGAAAACTGACAATTTCCTCCCTGAGCTCACAGACCCTTCTGAGAGCATTGCCCTTGCTCAGCCATCTCACATCATTATGCAAAAGCAGGTCATAATGTTCAGCTGACATGTCGACAAGTAGTTGACGAAACAGTCTGTGTTGAAGACTGGATGTTGATCTGATGAAGTTAATCATAGACATAACCGTGTCCATTGTATTTTTCAACTCACCGCTAAGTCGAGCGCATAGCACGCTCTGGTGGAGGAGGCAGTGGAGTGACTTCATCTTCGGTGCAACGGTAGACAGTCGCGCCGCAAGTCCTTTGACTCTACCGGCCATGGATGGTGCGCCGTCTGTAACCAGCATGTTAACGCACTCCAAATCAAGTCCATTGTCATTGAAAAAAGCAACAATCCTCTGGAAAATTATTTCACCAGTTGTGTGCCCTTCGAGTGGTATTAAGCCCAGGATGTCCTCTCTGAAACATTCGCCATCAAAAAAACGTACAAATAAACAAAGTTGTGCTGTGTCTGAGCTGTCAGTGGATTCGTCCACAGCCAGGGACATAACCTCAGCCTTCTTTAATTCAGCCAAAAGAGTTTCAAAAACGTCTCTGGCTAAAACATCTATCCTTCTTCCAGTTGATGTATCGGACATGGGAATTGTCTTGATGCATGATATCACCTGTTCTCTCGCTTCGTTGTCCGTAACCACCTCCTCGATAGCAGCGAGCATGCACTCTTTTACCGTTTCAGCGTCGGTGAACGGCCGCTTCTTTTTACCGAGGATCCAGGCTATGCGGAGAGAAGCTGCAGTTGCCTTCTGTTGAGCTGAACATGATCGACTGAAGACGACACGGCTTCGCTCGTAGTTTGCAGCGAGGGCTTTGATTTTCCGCTGGCGAACATCCGAACCCAGGGGATAAGTTTCATCAAAGCCAGGGTGTTTAGTTTTGAAGTGCCTCCGCAGGTTATAGTCCTTCGCGACCGCAGTGCACTCATTGCAGAGCAAACACATCGGCTTACCCTCTGCAGTTTCGGTGTACACATATTTCTCAGTCCAGTCGTTGTTGAATTTGCGATTTTCTGCATCCACTTTCCGTTTCTTTAGTGTTGACAGCGACATTTTTGACAAATCCGTTGTATGAATACTCCTGCTCCTGCTAGCTAGCCACAACTCCACCAGCGCGCAAAGGCGTTTTTTTTTTCATTAACACGCGCTGTGATAGGCTGTGAGCACAGGACCAAAGATGTTCTATTAAACAAGAGCGCTCTGCTGGTTTTTTAGGAGTTTCAACAATGACAGCCGCTCTCCGTTAGGTTAGATGGATATTTTTTATTTTATTTATAACTGATCCGCGGGCCAGTCTGAATTTTACCGCGGGCCGGAGTTGGCCCGAGGGCCGCCAGTTGAATAGCCCTGTTTTAGGATAATATAAGGCAATAAACTTCCTTTTAGTTTACTTTATACTCATGGTTGATGTATTCTTTTTGTTTGTCTATTCATTCTTAATTTGTGATATTGGTTTATGCATTTAGTAACAAGTATTCTTCTAACTTCCCCGTGCTTGTCATATTTGCTGTTGCTCATTCTGTACAGAGAGATTAGCACTGTTAAGAAAGCAGCCCCTTAGAGCTTCTTGTATCAGACTTTCCAAACAGCCTTGATGTGATAACGGGTACCATTGGCAAAGGTCTTTCTATACATTTTCTGCTGCACTCACAAAGATTAGATTTTTTTCAGTCCCAAACAAATATTCAAGTACCCTATAGCCCCAGTGAATAATGTGCTGATTTTCTTGCTGAGAGATTACGGTAGAAATAATGAGGCCTGGCGATAAGAGTATCAGCTAAAGTTTCGGGTTGTTTTCAACAAGCGCCACTTATTTGACACGGGTATTAGAATGGTTTGGAGTCTTCACAGAGATAAAGCTAATAAGGAGCTCCATTCCCAAGAGGGTAACCTCCTTAATGCATTTTGCCTTGTGGATGAAGCTTGATGTAACTGTTTAGCTTTCAGGGGGAGGTGTTGGTCAGGTTACAAGGCTGTATTGTCACGAGGCCTTGGCCTGAGAAGCTGAACAGCAGCCCGGAGTTCACTAAGCACTGAACATGAATACAGCTTTAACTGCTCAGTCTTTCAACAGCTCTTTTGGACATCTTTGCAAAGTCAAACACTCAGTACCACGTATTACCTGGCACAGACAATCAGATACTGGGGCACCCATCTGTTCTCGCACTTGTTTTTAAAAATGGGTTGAATGACATGGCAGCCTGGCTCCGTCTGCAGGATGTCTCCAGAGATAAGTGCTGGCTAAAAGTGTCAATGTTGTGATAATGCAGACGCCTACGGTGTTGCTATCCGTCCAAGGAGTGGAAAAGGACATCCTCTGTTCCTCACACCAAGTTGGCACCGTGTGTTCTCTGGCAGGGTTATCCGCCAGTGGAAGTGAATGGACAGGCTTCTTACTATGCAGCTGCACAGCTCAGCTGTCAAATGAATTTCAGGTAGAGGGAGAGTCACTTCGAGTCGCAGGGTAAGAACTTAGCCGGCAGGGATTTTTAAGAGCACAAAATGGGGGCAGCATCAATGTGTGTGTAGGGTAATTCATGTGAAAGGGGGAAGAAGCTGCCTGTGTTTCCTTTTCAGAGAACGCTGTCGTGTTTGTGTCAAATATAGATGTGGGCAGAGTGAAACTACTGCACAGAACATGAGATCAAGCCAGGGACAATATACTACTTTTATTGGCCAAGCCTTTTAGACATACTTTCTGAAAAATAAACTAAAACATCTACCTACAAAACGAGACATGAGTCTGAAGGATTCGCAGGACATGTACTGTATCCTGGGGAGTGACAGCATAACTCCACTGCATAAACCTGAAATTGGTGCTGTGATGACCCCCTTTATCATATTTATTACAAAAACTTACAGAAGTGGTTAGTAAAAAGGCTAACTGTTTACCTAGATTGATTCAGGAAAAAAAAATTTCAATGGCAGATTAAGCTGCTCAGCTTTGACAGAGAAGATCTGGCAAACTTTTCATCAGCTCAACCCACATATTCAGCTCTGCTGCTCATCCAATAAATGCATTTTCTCACAAATGTGGCACAGATGAAAAGTAAAGTAGACAGGCTTTCCAAATATATAAAATTTACTGCCAAGAAGCATTGTGACTACAAAGAAATAATTAGCTGAACACAAGTTGCCTTTATTTTCATGTCACTTAGAATGCATATGAGTCAGCTCTGTAGTGAGGAATGGAGCACTGATGCTTTCAGTTGAAAGAATCTGTGACAGTCTGCCATCTAACTATAGATACCTAGTTTACGGGGTCATTGCTGTAAATTATATCACACATGTACATCACATACATAAAATATTGAACATTTACCTGGTAAAACTGTACCAGCTGTAAAATCACTTAACCAAGCACATTACTATTGCACATATAAACTAGAATTATTGCTGACAAGATATTTGCCCTGACCAGTGTGTTTAGGCTTCCACAATGACATTTCCTGTAGCACTCAGAAGTCTATCCATAAGAACTTTGTTCAGGTCAGTTAGAAAAATGAAGCCTATGCAGAAGTGCTAAAAGTTGCTGTTAATGGAGGATCAGCTTGAGTCTGGCTGCAGAAAAAACAGAATTCACGTACACACCAAGCGGCAACCTCCGTTCTAAGAATATGAGACAATGTGGAAGTGCTAAAATCTGCTGTTTCTCGAGTGTTCACTCGAGGCTGGCTCCAAAAGTACCAGAAGTCACATACACACCAAGCCAAAAAAAAAAAGTTTAAAAGCAGAAATTAACCTATTTACAGCCTGGTTCAAAAACGTCTCCCACCTGAGTCACTAATTTTACTATCAGCACCCACTGTACGGGGGTGATGTTTTTTCTAACTCGGCCATTCAGAGGATATTAAGATCCCAAGCTCCCCCAATAAGAGGCACAGCTGAGGGTCACGTGACCGACAGGCGCCCTATGGCTGTATGCGAAGCCCTTGCCACTACCAATATGGCTGCTATAGCCGACGTGCTTCATTTTCTGTTTCAGAAATAGACAGATGAAGTTGACGAGACTACGTCTGTGTTTTATATAGTCTATGGTACACACCCAGAAAAAAATGACTTTTACTGCATAAAAAGCATTTTTACAGCCTGGTTCATAAAACAGCTTGGGTCTAAAAAGTTGATTTTGCTATTGGAAGTCACTGTATGGGGGGATTTTTTCTAACTCAGCGGTTAAGAAGATATTGGGATCATTTGACTGTTCAATCAGAGACGAGGCTCAGCTCATATGACTGATGGGCACTTTATAGCTGTTAGAAAGGATGTTCTAATATGGCTGTGTCCAGATTGGCTTCATTTCATGGTATCAGAACCTGTGAGGTCGTGGAGACATCGTCCATGTTTTATACAGTCTATGGTCAGGACCCCCATATATATATATATGATATGTTGTAGCATGTGCAGGCAAGTTAAAACTGTTTTGTTTTTCTTGGTTAATTGTTTTATGCATTAAGAAACTCTTCCCTCTGCAGAAGAACTTTTAAATGTTAAGGTCTCTTATGTGACTACCACACACCTGCAAAAGTCAGATGCCAATTTTTATTTTATTTTATTTCACTTATTACATAAAAATGGCAGATGCCCTGTTGGAGTCATGCCAATTCATTTATTGATAGTTTCAAGCTCTTTTTTATTACCTTTTACTTCCTACCAGCTTCTTCTTCACCTCTCAGGTTCCTGCATTTGTTTCCTGATATTCCTTGAAAACACAAACAAACGTACCCTTCGGCATTATCTTCCTTCTATTCCTCCAACATAGCCTCCTCTCAGTAGGAGAAACAATAACACACAATGCAGGGAAGCAGCTCCCAGATTATTTCCTTCCCTTGATAAGGGCAGTGGCTACTACAAAATAGGAGAAAGGAGAGTCCTTTTTGCACCCTGGGGACCAGCACTGTGTGAGAAGATCCTGTGCCTTTGGAGCCAACACCTGCCCTATTGCCACCCCTGAACTCTTGCTGCAGTTCCCAGTGAACCTCCCACTGATAATCAGCCTTTGCCTTTTTCCACCCACAGTGGACACAATGCTTTTAAGATTTAAAGCTGACACTGAGGCATCTAGGAAACATTTGCAATCTGATATTTTTTGTCTGTCTGTGGTATTGGGAGGAGTGCACAGAGAGCATAATTGCCTGGTTTGGTCATTTGGTAATAGCACAGGTTACATAAGAGTTGGGGAAAAAAGAGAATTTATATTTATATTTGCTTATAATCTTAAGTGCCATGCATTCACAAATTTCAGTTTCATTTGTCAAAATTCATTCAACAGAACTCAAAAACTCTTAAATTGATTAACATTCCTGAAATGTTCTAAAGCGGTGAGGCACGTGTAATTTTTTTATGATTAAAATAATACAATGGAATCACTTGCTATTTTATTATCCCCTTTAGGGGAACTTACGTAAGGCCAGGAACCACGAGGAATACGGTGACTCGTTTAAGCCACTTACGCACGTCAAACTCTTATTAACAGACACAGCGTCCACCTTCCCTAAGCGGTTCAAGGACGGTTCCTTTGACCACAAGGCCACACAGAGGAACTCAAATCTATAACCCGACTCCCTCCCTCATCCAGGAGCTTCTGTTCTGCTCTGAACTGCTGTGATTGATCAGTACAAAGAAACTGCAGACAGCATGGGACATTGTCCAACACACCGGTTGGCCGGCTTTACCCCATATTGTTCCAGCCACTGATTTTTCGGCACATCAAAGACTTTGACATCTGTAACAAGTGACTCTCACAGAGACAGGATTTCTTGGACAAGCTGGTGAACATGGGAAGGGAAAGAGGGGTGCTTTCTCATTTCCCTGCAGATGTATCTCTACGAAGGTTTAAAGAGCCCAGTCCAGTCATTTGGACAAAGGCTGATAACATCTAAGTCATCTGCATTTAGTTTGTTGTACTTGAGTAAGACAGCATTAAATATTCAGGAACCAGCCATTCTACAAAGACAGACAAAATAAAGTTTTGTTTTCTTTTACTTATTATTTTCTTGTTGGTTTTCAGCAGAAACTGAGCCATAGAGGTCAACCCTGGGTCAGTGTGAGCGTGTTATTACTGTCAGTAGTATGACAGTCATTAAACATACTGTAACAGCTACTGATATGTCATATGAGTAATTAACAAGGCGGAAACACCACCCTTACCAGACAAATTCCAGTTGATCCATTCTTTTAGATAGCTTTCTATTTTAAGTTGACTCAGTTGCACATAACGTGATCCTCAACTTTGTAAAAGCCATGGCTATGCAACGACAGTGAGGAGAAAAATGGAGCAAGCTAATTTCATTTAAAGAAATTTTAAGTTCCAACTTTGCCAGCTGCACTGGCAGATATTTCACACTCTACAAGCCATGTATCTTGTTTGCAATAGCTTGAAACTAATTTATTTTTTCCTAGATTTATGAACATGACTGCAATAAGCTTTAAGAGACATTCTGACTGAAACAAAAACTAAGTGGGAGGTTTTGAGATCTTCTAAAGTGTTTTTGAACGTTTCAAGAAATGGCAGAAAAAGTGCATTCTTCCCCCAAAAGAAACAAAGAGAAAACAATTGAAGAATAAAAGAAATTAGAAAAAAAAACTCTATTGTGTCTGGTATCTTGTTGCCATAAAACTCTTGTGTTAGATTACACACATCTGCATCCCAATTCCTTGTATTGTATTCTGTGAAAGGTTGTGGAGCCCTCCATAAGCACCTCCCTTCTCCAACCAACAATGTCAAAAGAAAAACCTCAAGGCTGTGTTATTTTTAAATCTTACCAACTTCCTCATAGCTCAGAAGCATTTAGATGGTTATATATTTATTTAAAGGGCCTTCTATGGTGTGTCAACAAAGCAGAGGTATTGCATTCTGTAACTGGACAGACCCTCAACTATCTGACATCATACAGTCAGACCTTATATGATCTTAAAGAACATGAATGATCAGAGCTGATTTTAAAGGTGTTTTCTTGATTTTTAAATCTTTGGTCTCTCCTGTGAGAGCCCTCAGGTCTTCAGGTGGTGGACTTTTGAGTTGTACCAAAGGTCAGAACAAAGACTTCACAACGACATACATTATGACTGTTTGCTTCAGAGGATCTATGTTTTAGGACCATGTAGTCACAGTTTTTTGGGTGTGTGGGTACATTTTTCTCAACAATAATCCTCCTCATCAGATAAAATCTTAAGTAAGATACTGATGGTTCATCTTCAGATAAGGACATACAGATAAGATAAGATGAAGGGATAAGATATAAGTTATAACAGTAAAAAGAAACAGGCATTGGATGCTTGAAATAACTCTGATCAAAGGTTGCTTTGCTAATTTAACGTTGCCTTTGTTCTCACTGTAGCCATATAACTGTGTTAAAAACCAATTCAACTGAATCTTGGCTGCTTAAAATATTAGAGAATAAAACAAACAACAACATTTGAATCCTTGTTCAAAAAGGACACCTTTTGCTGAAAGGTTAGAAAGGTTACTTGTACTAAGAAATTTTTCCAGTTTCAAGCAAATTTTTCTTGTTCCATTGGCAGATTTTTTTCACTGGTAACTAGCAATTTAGACCTCATTTTTGTGATAAGCTGAATGTGGCTCATATCAAGTGTAAAAAGACATTTTTTACTTAAAATGAGACAAAAACACTTGATAAGATTTCATTTTTTTGCAGTGTAGTTATTGTGCATAAACATTATATTTATAAACTCCCAAACCCCAAATAGCAAACCAAAGATTGGAGAAGGTAAATCCTTAAAAAAACCCAACTCTGGATAGGACAGTTACAAACTCATCACCAATGTGGATGAAAATGGAGCGCACCTTTTTTAATGCATCTGCAGAAATTATATATATATATATATATATATATATATATATATATATATATATATATATATATATATATATATATATATATATATATTGTATAGCTATATACAAAGCATACAAAGAACAATGTCAATCCGTAAGGTCAACCTGTCTTTGATTCACTGGGTTCCTTTTGAGACCTCAGTTCATACTGATTATGATGAATGGGTTAAAAAGCTTGAACATTTTAAAGGTAAATCTTTTAAACACATCATGCAGTGTCATAGCTGATCCTGTTGGGTTCTCAGTTACGTGCACTTTGTCCTTTCTCTTCTCAGAATCTGGCCCCTCTGTGGGTACGTGCATGTACTCGCCCTAAGCTGACACTGTCACTGGTCCTGCATGGCCGTTTGTTCACTGCTTCCTTTCTCTTTTGTCGCGTCTCCATCTTCAGCATGGTGCCTGCTGATAGCCATTCCTTCTGTTGTTGTTTCCTTGTACCCCGCACTTGCTGAGAGGTGAAACCAGCTTCCCATCCTGTTCGAGGGCATCAAGGAGGGTCTCCTTATCATATAGCTTCTGGTTCAGTTTCAATATAGGGCTGCTTGCCAACCTGCAATCTGTCTGGATCTCTAGTTCTTTTAGGAGCCATACTGATTCTGCCTTTTGTATTGCCTCATCGCCTCAGGGGTGCAGTAAATACGTTGTGGCCCCTTTGTCCGACACATTAAACGTTGTCCTCGAAAAACCTCTTCTGAGACTTGTTCTGTTAGGGCTGATTCAAGGAACCCGTTCAGGTCCCCATCGATGGGATGTTCAGGGTAATGTCACTAATACACTTTGATGCCATCCTATGTTGGCAATAGATATGCTTTTATAAAACTGATCAGGTGGTGCAGAGAGACTCAGTTAGCATATGACATTTGCTTAATGTCAAAGCGAACAAGCTCCTGGCCGCTATATTAAAACATTTCACAGCACCTGGGGCTCACTGCCTTAATTTCATAGTCACCAATAAACTGAATGTTTCTCTTGACTTAATTGTCAATGAAAGTTTAAAAATCTTTACTTACTAAAACTCTAAACTTTGTTGTGTCACTCGCTTAACCCTCTCCTCATACTAGAGGCAGTTTCAGCTAACCATCAATGGCTTTCAGCACAACAATAATGAGACCATTATCTTCCCAACCAGCATGGATTCATAATAACTCTCAGTTTTTGTACAGATCAAACTAATGTTTCGTGGATATGAAACAGCTGAAGCCGTTCGTTCAGACACTGATGGCTCAGCACTGAACAGCAGGATCTGGAAACAAACACCAACATTATGATGGGGAGACACTATTCTTCCACTGAGGCACAGTGGCCCCAAAGAACAAGTGCATTACTTGTTCACTTATTGGCTCAAGTGTCATGTGGCCAGTAAATCATTGATATTGCAGTCTTATTTATTCAGACCTTTGTCATCTTTGGTTTTTTTTTTGGAGCCAGGTCAATATTGCTCTCTGCCTCTTCATTCTCTGATTTTTCTCCTTGATCAAACAATGTATAGACTTGAGAGTTTGCATTACTTTTGTGGGTGAGATGACTGACTCAGATAATATTTTAAGCTTTACCAGGAACCAAATGAGGTGCTTTATCTAACAATCTATGAGAGTTTTCTGCAAGACTCTCTCTTGGACTTCTGTTTTGAATTATTTCACAGCATTGACAGCTGACAGAGTTAGGAGATAATCCCTCACCAGTTTCTGCTGAAATCACCAAGGTTTTTAGTGATGCTGTTGCACTTGTTGGTTATTTTTTAATCCCTTCACCATTCAAACACAGCTTTGAATGTGCTGTGCTGAATTCATAAATTCTGCACATTTGTACCTTAACTATTAAACAATATAGTTATTATTAATGCATTGAAAATACACTTCTCTGGAACCTATGGGTGGTGGTTACTTGTAATTTTGTTCCTTTTTTTACTCTCTACAAGAGGAGAGGAATAGACATCAAAGAACTGGAAGATTGGATATAGATTTTTTTTTTAGTGAAAGATGACCTTAGCCTTCAGAATATATATAGAGGTGTGCTTCTCACAGTCCAAGTAAAGGTCATTTACAGGATTTTGTTGAAATGATAAGACATGTATAGAACCATAAAATGAAGAACTTTTTGTAGGCTTTGTGAAGACCATCCTGCAAAGATGATAAGGACCACTGGGCATAACATGCAGTGATCTGAACACACTTAAAGGTTTACATTCAGTTATCAACTTCATCTATTAGCTCATGACAATACTCAAAAGGAAACCAGACGACGCTGAGAACACATTCAGTGGTGTGATTAGGTGTAAGGGATGACTGCTTGGCTCGCCACAGACGCCATCAGATCCAGACGAAATGTAAATCAATATCAGCAGGATGAAGTCAATCATGCCAGAGGTGACAGGAGCTGATTTATTTATCTGACTAAAGGAATTGACAAATAAATCGAGACAGTGATGCAGACACAAGGGTAAACATTAGTTGTTTGCAGGTTGCAGAATAGGGCAAAGTCAAGCAAAATGAGACCAAAAGTGAGAAAATATCAAAGCAGTCTTGTGTCCTCTTAATGTTGATTAATTGATATGTTAAAAACAAAAATATGTTTATACTGACAGTGATCCGCGCTTAAAATCCTGTGCATGCCAGAACCAGAACGTCTTATGAGACTAATGAGAGAAGTTTGTATAAGATGCCTTTTAAAAAAGAAAACTGCCCTAAAATTCTCTAAAACATGCATTTTTTAATCATATTTAAGTGTTATTGTCTGCTCTATTTACTCTTATCCTGTTGTTTTTTCCTCTCTTGTTGCCTTGCTCCCAGCAAAATAATTCATCCTATTTTTTTACGCTTCACACTACAACTGGAGCGAGTACTGTCAGATGGGGTCCTTTTATGGGGGTTTTGTCTTGTTTAAAATTGCCAGCACTGAGCCTCTGCTGTGGTTTAAAGTTTGTGAGCCACTGGTAGCCCCTTGAGCGATTGATTGCTTTGTGTGTTGACAAGCAGTACCTCTGACTTTGACAAAAAAAATGATGCCTACACCTGAAATACCTGAAGGTGAAACGTTTTTTGTTGCTCCGTCGTAGATTATAAAGTGGGTTGTCTCGCAGTGGGAAGGTTGGGGGTTTGACACCCAGCTCTAATAAAATCTCTCTGTAGGAATGTGTTGGTGAGACAGCTTCAGGCTGCTTCTTTTATGTTTGAATGTGCATAAGTATGATTAGTAGTGATAGTCTGATAAGTATGTTACCGTATCACATTAAAAGAGCAACGGTCATACTGAGAGGTTATGGCTGAGGACTCAGTGGGGAATCTTGCTTCTTTCTTACAGTTAGTTTCATCAGACTCTTACTGGTTCATGAAAATATTTTGTTTTCAACATTGGAACCACAAACTGGGAAATTTATGGACCCTTTGTGTCGGGAGGGGCTCCAAAAGAAGACCAAGCTTCTGACACTCTCTGCGAAATTAAAAATATTTGAGGTCACGTCCTTAATGAATGCCGATCATATTTGAATCCATTGTCCTCCGTCTTGTCCTCCTCCATCTTAAATCATGGTCTGTAGTCCATGAGCACTGAGCTCATATGTTCTTGCATTTGTGTTTCCTTCTTTATTACATAATTATAGCGCATTGTCCCAGCCATTAAGACGTGTGATATAATGAGCCTGACTATATGATAAGGAAGTATGTCAATCCTGGTCTCTCAGTGATTGTCTCATAGGATAGTCTAATTTGGTTTCATTGTTTCCCTTCTTAGTTTTTAAACAGATGGTGGCCTTACACACCCATACACACACCCACACACACTCTCCTGTGCATCAATAACTCTACTACGAACAGATGTACTTTCTGTAAAATAATGCTGAACTTTGTGACCCCCTGTATCCACACAAGGGTTTGTTTTGTCACTTCACACTGTAAGAGGTTCCTATAGGGTCATCACTCAAACAGGTCATGTTAAATGTTACTGTGAAAAATGTGTACTTTTTTGAGTAAAAGGGGCTCAGATTGCTGACTTTTGACCCTATCTTTTTGTTATTTGGTCAAGCCTCTGAGAGCAAAGGAAAACTGTGGTAAGAAGGGAGTCTTCACCACAAAGCCCAAAGGGTCAACTTTTCATGAAAGCAAGTGTCCACCCTCTCATACAGTCCCTGACACCTCTGGGAAGTGTTGAATAACGGCTGGCACAAGCACTTTAACCACAATGCACAAGGAGAACAACAACATGAAAAGTCATCAGCTGTATCATCAAAAAAGTGAAAGCAGATTCCTTTTTTTCAGCTTGGTCAAGGTTTATAATGTGGCTTTCTACCCTGGATCAACATGATCTTGGACAAATCAGCCTGACGAGATAATGACTGAATATTGTGGCCACAGCTGCAGATGGAGAGCTTTTGATATCACCTCCCTGCCTGCTTTGTGAAGCTGAAAAGATTTAAATTATTGCTCTCTATGGTAGCTGGTGAAATGTTAATCTAGACATGGTTGTTTCCAGCTTTCGTCAGATAATGTAAAACATAACATCCCGTGGATGAACACATGTAACACTTGGCTGTACTTGCTGAATTTGATATACTACGTTGTGTCCACTGCTGCTAGAAAATATGTGTATCATGATGATTCTTACAAAAAGAAGCAAATGAGCCTCATGTTCACTTTGATTAAGGTTTATCCTCAAATTATTGCAGCAGCCACATTGCAATTACTGTGAATTTTTCATGAGAAAGCACTCAGTCTGGATGTTTGGGGGCTGTGCTTGTAAAATCCAGGCTGACAAAATTATTATTTGAATAGTTTTGCCTGGAAAAAAGACATGCCTCAGTCGAGACAGTGGTACCACCAGCTACGCCTCTACATTACCTTCAAGCACTGAAGAGTTGGGATGGTTGTACAAATATAATTCATTTAACTACCTAGATTTACTGCTCATGGTAGACAAAGAGCCCCACTTTAGCCAGAAGGAGGCCGTGCAAGCATATAGTGTATTTTAGTGCATATCTTACCTCCCAGTGAAAGATGCTTTTGCCAAGAAACTATCGAACAGTGGGTTTTAACTTTTGTCAAGACGTCATAAATAACTGTAAGTGCTCTGTTTGGAGTCGGATGATCCCCCCCACTAACATTACAATATTTCACTGAAAGCAAACCTCAGCAGGTGACATACACCAGCTGCTGTTGAGGCACAGAGAGAAGGTAGCTTAGCTTAAATAATGTTGTCTCCTGTTAGCTTTAAAATGTATACAATCCAATCAATGTAATTTAATTTTTTCATTAAAATTTTCCTCACACACCAATCTGTATTTTCAACATAGATTATGAGTGTGTATTGTCAGAAGGCTGTGTAATTATTAAACATTATCAGCTGTACCTACCTTTAGCTTCCTTCTTCCCTCTTCTCAGTTAGCATTGTACATCTCATTGTTTTCAATTTATACACCTTTACACTCACAACACTAAGATAAATGTTAAATAATACAGGTTGGAAGCTTGATTCCTGTTTTAATAGGTGGCTGTTTAATATTCTAAGTCTGAGTCATAGTGTAAATGAACGGTACTTTTGAAATGTTAGCACTTTAAGAATTTTCAGTAAATATGCAAGTGAAAAGACACTGCTCTGTAAAAATTTGAACGGAAATATCTCTATTTAAAAAAATAAAAAATAAATAAAACCCATTGGTTTAGTGGATTTTAAGCATTTCCAATGAAATGTCATGATTGATAATGTTTTATTAGCAAGTTAGCATCCATCAGCAGGTGAAGTGTCAGTGTTTCACTTTTTCTCTTCCCAATCATTAGTTAAACATGTGGGTTGAATTTACTGTACACACTGTATCATGTAAAACTAGAATGTATCATCATCTGTCAGTCAGTTTTTAGCTGTTGCTGGATGCTAACGTTAGCTAGCAAGAAATACTAGTTCCCCATGTTGTGTAAACTTGAAATTTGACCAATATGTTCTGAATTTTCACAGTTTCCTTTTTTACCCTTTGTTCAGCCAACAAATAATTAGTTTCTATTGTCAGGCAGCCTGAAACATCATAATGAAAAAAAAAAACTGGAATACAACACAACATTATTGCATTGACATTTAAGGAAGACAGACAAATCTGAAAATAAGCTTTTAAACCTTGTTGGGCATTTTATCTTCTTTATCCACAGGAATGAGCTTTTCTGATGCATGGTTGTATGTGAACATATATTTACTGTTATATTAAGCCCACAGCATGGGTCAAAACTGCTCATCAATGGGTTTTAATGGCATCTTGTGGTAAGAATATAAACACAATTTCAACACCTTGTTTGGAAAACTGCCAAATAAGCAGTGATTTATTTTATTGTGATCTTCATGCTGAGTTTGTGTACGGTTTAAATCAATTTCACCCTTGACTTAGCACTTTTGTCCCTGCTGATACTCAACAAGAGGTGCAAATAAACATAAACTCATCAGCTTTTTAATAAGTCTCACGAGGGAGTCTCTGCTGCTAGTGTAATATTATCTTTTCTGGAGTAAAGCCAAGGTTGAGCTGCCAGAAGTCCAAAATCCACCCTTATCAGCTCACACTCTGTTTTTTATTCTTCTATAAACTTGCTTTCATGCCAGAGAGTTTAGTGTTATCCCCCAAGTGTCCAATATGGCAGCTGGCCATTAAATCTCAATAAAGTTTAGTGTTGTCTTGGGCTAAAAAGGTTTCATAGGGACAGAGACACAGTATAGAGGACAATGTTGTTTTTCAGAGTGTGAAGTCATGATAATAAAGTTTACAATATCTGTTTGTTCGTGGCAAGAAGCATTTCTAACTCTCTGTCTGACAAGCTGGAGAAAGTAGAGGGAACGCACCATTACAAGGCACAACATGCTTGCAAACACCACATCAAAGCACTGGACCTGACTGAAAAATCATAGGGAAAAGTGATGACCCTCGGCCTGCAGATAAAAATCTTAGTCGAGGTTTTAGCTGTAGTAAAAGCAAAAGTAGTTTGAACAGTATTAGTTGTAAAAATATGTATGCTTGTAAACCTTCAGTAGTGTTTGAATTTGGGTTCATATGAATTTATTGAAGTTAAAACGTGCCTCATCCTACTTCTTTAAAATGGTCCCTCCTCATCCTCAATCCTTGGCTTTCGTCCTCCTCCTTGATCCATGTCCCTGGTTGTCCCGCTGTCCTCCTTGATCCCCATCCCTTTGTCTTCCTCCTCAATTCTTTGTCTTTCGCTGCCCTCCTTGATCAACTTCCCACGTTGTCCTCCTCAATCCTTGTCTGGGTCATCATTCTTGATCCTGGTCTTTCGTTGTCATTTTTGATCCTTGTCTTTCGTAGCCCTCCTCGGATCCACTTCCCATGTTGTCCTTCTCAATCCTTGTCTTCGTCATCAATCTTGATCCTTAGTTTTCGTAGCCCTCCTCGATCAACTTACCATGTTGTCTTTCTCAATCCTCGTCTTCGTCATCACTCTTGATACTTGTCTTCGTCATCATTCTTCATCTTTGTCTTTCGTAGCCCTCTTCGATCTGCATCCCTTTGTCATCCTCCTCGATCCTTTGTCTTTCGTTGTCTTCCTCGACCATTGTCTCTCATTGTCCTCCTTGGTTTTATCGAGTATGTTATATAGTTTACAAGGTAGAATCGTTGGAAATGTGAAAAATACAAGCAGACATCTCCTAAACATCCTGAACATTTTAAAAGTTGAAGAGTGAAAACCAGACAAACTGTGAAGACTGACAAGTTCTAAAAAACGTACAGAAGAATAATTGGAGACGAGTGGTAAAGAATTTAATGAAAACATGTTGAAGTAGTGACTCAGCATTTCACTGTAATAGGCAAAGCAGCATTAGCCACACGTAACAACTGAGAGGAACTAATCAGCTAAATAAAAGCCCGCCCCATGTGATTGTAAGTCTGCCTGGCCTGAGAGAAAACACAGAGTAGGAGTGTAAATCTCTTCAGCTTTGATGATTTGTTTGCATCAACTGGAAAAAAAAACTGACTGAACTCAGTTGGTAACTTGTCACCAAAGCTATTTAAGCTACATGAAGACAACTTTTCTTTATTCGATTCATAAAGCTGGCATGTCAGTATTGGTTTTATCTACAGTAGATCTGCTCAGTTGACCTTTCAGAGGTCACATCCTGTCAAAATTGCTGATCAACGTCTAGTGGAGGCATAAAAATTCACTTCTGTTTTTTTTTTTCCACAGAAGACACATGGAGAATAAGAGGATATCCTATGATGGTTGTAACAAAAATAAACAGTTTCACCTTATAACTCACTAATTACACCCCCACTGTGGAAGTCAGATAAGCCAAAAACCATTAAAGCGACATTAGACAGTGCTAATGCTTCCTATCCCCAGCAGCCACACCAAACACTACAACTTGAGTATTTTATAAACAAATAAAAAATGACGCAGGGGAAGTTCCTGGGGTGTCATAATTCTACCTGTCTTTTTTAACAATATTGGCACGTAAGCAGCTATTTCAGTGCATTGGTTTGGTCCAGACGAATTGATCAATCACAAGGTAAACAAAGATCTTAAAAATAGCTTGTGAGTGAAAAAGCATGAGAAGCTGCAGAGATGTAGGCATGTTTGTGTATCCATCACTGATGCTTCTGATGTGAAAACCCCAGAATAAACCTACTTTACCCTCTTTATTTTGAGAAACACGCCGGTTACATAACAGACAGTCCAGTCTGGGTCATCTCACGAGCTCACTGACCCAAACCCGCAAAGTAGCAGCGGTCTCATGACAGTGATTTGCAAGTTAACGATACTGTCTCATGGGGTGGAAGAGAAGCCTTTGAAGGGAGCTGTTCACTGGTGATGATTTCAGAGCATGTGCAGAGGTGTGAGGGTGTGTATTTTGGTCTTATTGTGGTGTCAAGCACATGAATGTCAGCCCTGGCAAAACACTAAATTCAGGTTTTTTTTGTCTGCTTTCACTCACTTGTTAATATATATTCCTCTGCTTGAGGTCTAAAAAAATGACCTGTTTTTGTCCCAGCCAACAAAAACAACAACCGGTTATAGACAGATTCATCAACCACAACACCAAATCTGATTCAAACCATAAAAGTTTATTAATCTCTCTGGTGTTTTTTTCTTCACAGGGATAATAACAAGACATAATGCTTATGTGTCATATTTGTTTTGCTTTGAGGACTATTTTCTTTTGCCCATTAAATAATTTGGGACCAAACTGTAATTAGATAAGTTTGAGCAATTAGTAAAATGAGTTCCTCACTGTCACAGGAAGTTTCATGGGTCACCGCATTTCTGTGCTGTCCATGCACCACAACCTTTAACCCATGGCTCTGTTTGTTCAACTACAAACCTGCTGTTTTTCCAGACTAACACATGTACTGTTCGTACGGTTTGAGTCTTCATTTCCCATATTAAGTACAACATACCACTTTGGGGGGAAAGAAAACAGTGGTGGAGGGACAGCAGACTGACATCAGGAAGTGATAAAACAGGCCAGGCTAAGATGGCCCTTTCCTGTCAGCTTCTCTGTGCTTCTTACTGATTCAGTCAGACAGTTTCAACTGTACAAATGAATTAAAGAAGATCAGAAATCAAATCCTTTGCTTGAATTTATAGAGCTATAGATGTCAGATAGTTTACTTTATTGGCACAAGTGATTGCAACATTTAAACACAACCAACCACATTTTATTCTATTTTAATTTTGCATTTCAGAGCAGTTTTGAAATGCACTGACTTCACAGTTTTGACCTATAAATATATTATTCAAATAAATGTTGGAGTTTTACACTGAAACCATGACTTAAAGATAAGGGACAGATACAAAATGCTTAATCTGCCATGTATTGTTTTTTTCTTCGTTAGGGGACTGTAGCACTTTTGAAAAAAAATGCAGGGGTGCTTGAACAAAATGTCCTATTAATGTCACTGATGTGCAGCTATCCTAAGCCCTGGTTAATGTGAGAACTTTTGCACTCTTCAGGAGCTCCAGTTTGGTTTTCATTCTCTGTTTGGTCACAAACCAGAGGATGTTCCTCAGACCCAAGTCTTTCACACTGTTGACTGGCTGGCGGTCGGTTTGAACCCGTTTAGTCAGCACTGTTTTCAGCTCCTGCAAGTTGATTTATAGTCCAAAATATTGCTTTGCTGGTTGTTGTTGATGCAGTTTACCGCTGACATCAGTCTGAAGAGCTGCATCTGTATGCTTAGCTCACAAGTGGAGGCTTGTGCATTTTGTAACTTTTGCTTTAGTTTTGAAAGTCTAACTGGGACAGGGGGTTGCAAAGCAGCCATGGATATTCACTTGTACTGTACATGTGGCGTCTACTTTGTAAACTGTGTGAAGCAATGTTTTATGCATCTGTCCCTTTCAGATAAAGAAATTAGTGAATACTGTCAACACTTCAGATATATCTTAACCTCTGAAGCCCCAAGCTTTTGTCTGGTGTGTTTTTTTTATTCATTTCTTCTCACTATTTGGGATAAATAAGACCAAATAACTGCAATAAATAAACTTGGTGTTTGTGCTGGAAGTTTGATTATTTATGTTATGAGTTTACAATTATTATTTGTTATTTGTGTTATTGCACGAACAAACATGGGGGGGCTCACAGGCTAATAGGTCAAACTTTAAAAAAAATTAAGTATCATGGGTCTGACAGGCAGGAATTTAATGTCCACGTATGTTGATGCTGGATCTTAACTGTGCATTCACACCAAAAGCGGCAAAATATTTTAGCTGCTTTGGCTGCTTGTCACATGACTGATGTCAAAGTAAAATCACGCTTCTTGTTGTTGTTCAACTTCAGTTTAAAGCATAGCATGAACATAATGTAAAATCACTATCCAGTCAGTCATGAGCAGAGCAAGTGACAACCAGGTCACCGGCTTCTGTTCAGATCCTGGCGCACAGTCCATGCAGCCATCCAGAAGGAGACTGTTTGATAATAAAAGTAACCTGTGCCCTCTAGCATAAAACTCAGATTGTTGCTGAAAAAAGTTAGTCTGGAGCCCTGGTGTCATCTCATCCAGATGAAGCAAGAAATGTTTGCATGCTAGGCTAGGCTACGTCTTTGCCACAGACTACACTTCACTTTGCTATTTTCTGCTATTACTGCACTTTTTTTTTCTTTAACTCACCAGAACAACCTACCACCTCCGTGACACGATCCCAGGCAATATTTTTTTTGTTGTTGGTCGCGATAGCCAAAAAGGTGGACATTAAATAGAACAGGATGAGCCTGAACACAATTTATGAGCTTTTTGGTATCCCTGTTGGAACTAGGAACCAATGTTACATGCGTTGTTAGGGTTTGAAGGACATTTCTACTCTGATTGGTTGTTACCGTTTGTTGCTTTTGCCTCTTTTGGTGTGAACGCACAGTAAGAGGTTAATCCTGCCATACACAAAGTGGTTGTTACTTTTGACCTGTCAGCTAAGCATTCTGGGAGTGTTTTGAAGATGCAACGTTGGTGTGCTAAAATGGAAATAAATGGAATGCATTGTGATTATGCTTTAATACTGACAGCCCTATCTAAAACCAACAGCCCAATGCTCTGTTCTTTGGTTATGAGCATTTTTAACACATTTAATTAAAGATACTCATGATATTGTATAAAAACAGATGAGCAGGAAACTGTGAAGTTTATGGTGCACTAATACACAAAGTACTGATAGGATGAAACTGCCTCTCAAGTTCATACTGCAGTGAGTTTCATCTACCGTCCGTCAGCCACGGATTCACATTTTGTAGTTCAGAGGCAAACAGTAAGACTCTGGAAAATGGAACAATTTCAGCTTCAAATATTTTCAACGCCAAAAATGAAAAGTCACAGTCACATTCATCTCACCTCTCTGAAGGAAAAAGGAGTGAAAGATGCATTCCTTCAGCTGGAGATGGTTTCATTTTACTGTTCTTCATTTCTCAAGTTTTTATGCCTCTGTGTCCAAACTGCAGGCATGGTTGGTTTAACAGCACTAACCTCTGTTTAAGGTATATGTCAGCTCTGACTTCAAATACCAAACAAACTCATGTGATATTAGACCCACCATAACCTTTACAACCTTTACTTTCTGTTACTCTCATGTCCATTAATTTTATTAACTTGGGATTGGAACGCTTAATTCAGCCCTCACATGTATCACTTATATGGAAAGTCTTAATTTTGTGTATTTTTGGGCATTCTCCACATTCCTCCAGAAGTGGTCTGAACACCTCAGAGTTCAGTCTGATGTGACGACCACCAGCAGTGGTATGTTTGCAAGTGATGTAAGCACAGGCTGATAGGATGCAGGGTGAGCTGATTTGGTAATATTTTGTAACACAGCACACATGAGAGCCATTAATGAGCAGGAAGTGACAAGGACTCGTCATCCAAATGTTAATGGTCCTGAAAACTTCTAATCAAAGGGTTATGTAACATCTTGTAATTTGCTCAGAGACAACAGTACTCAGTTGATCCTCAGGTGAGGACCAGTCATGAGAGTGCTTCAAAACCTGAAAGCTTCACTCTTGTGTCTCTGTTTTATAATTCAGAGCATCCTGTGCTGCCACAAAATGGCAAAAAGAAATGATCAAACCTTCCTCACACCTTCTCTGGTTTATCATACCCATCAAAATGGAAATACAGCATGTCCCTGTTTGATGAGATGAGACTGAAGCACACATATTTACATCTGTTCACTCAAGATTATAAAAAACAATGGTACTTGAGCTTAGATCAAAGCATGAGAGAGGTCTTAATCCAAAAATTTACATTAAGTGTCTCTCGTTCTTCCTGAAGATAGGGGGACTTTGATAACTTAAACCATGAGGAAACTGAATATATTACTACATGTGTTACTATATGTTAAATCAGCCAAGGTGTGACAAAAACTGCAGACGACTCATGTATGACGAATCACCAATCGTTAGCTTCTCTCTTTGTGAGGTCTACAGTTATGGAAAACACTTTGGAAAGTCCTTTTAAGTTTTTTTTAGTCATGCCAGAGGCTGGTAAGGAAAGGTAAAGGATAAACCATGACATAACTCTGTTAATTAACCTGATGGTTTTATTCATGCTAATTGTTTGTTTGTTTTTTCAGAGGAGCTGACAGTGATGGCCTGGCCATAGAAACTCACATGTCACTAATATTAACTTGTCCTGTAATGCAACCTAAGAAACTGCTTAAATCAACAACTTTTCTCTATGGTCACTGAGATTTTGAAGTCTTACGGCTGCAATCTGACAGCTTTCAGGATAAAAACAAATAATAAAAACCACTCCCAAATCTATAGTGAATGAAGTTTGAAATGCTGGCCAAATTAAAAAAAACCCAGGTTACATTTTTAAATCATTTTGGCATAGTTTCACAAAGTTTTCATATCACAAAGTTACAAAAAGTTTGAAAAAAATAATAAGTGATCAATGATATTATAAAATAAAATAAACTTTCTTACTCTCACCTTCTTCGGATTAAAAGAAACTATTTTTACAGATATGTGATGTGCATTTTGGGGGGGAAATATGGCTCCTGATTTAGTCACCATTCAACTTTTATTACTTGCTCTTGTGTTAAAAAAGCAAAACAAGAGTTACAAAAATTTGAAATATCAAAGAATTCTATTTTAAATTGAATTGGCACCCCAAAAATCATTAAAAAAATGAATTGGGAGAGAAGCAAATCATCCCAGCCCTACTGGGTTCAGTTGGGAAGATATTAAGTTTTGGAATTTAGTCAAAAGTATTGATTGGGGATACATCTTTTACCCAAATTGAGCCAGAAACTGGAACTCTAAAAAGAATTCACAAATTAATAAAAAATTAAAATGACTGATTCATCTTGAAAAACTCTGAAGACTTAATTTTCTTAAAGGGATTTTATTTGAGTATTTTGTGTCGTTCAGTGTGCAAAAAAAGTTATTGGCATTTCCACCTAAGAGACTAAATAAAATAATAATGATAATAAAAAACATCAAATTTCCAGAGAGTTTTGATTAATGTTCACGTTAATACAAGTGACACAGGTTTAAAAAAAAACATTACATGTTAAATTTCAGAAGCAGGAACTGGACTGTACTCAAACTAATCAGTCAAGTATGAATATGTTTTTTTACAGGTGAGACATTTAATCAAATAAATTTTTCATTTATCAACATAAATTATGTTAATAAAATTTGTAACAGACTTTACAAACTTTGAAAAACTAAATTTCTTATCCATTTACCTTTGCTCCACCTGTACAGGCAGAATAAAACCACGTATTACCTTTTTTGGGGGTTTTACTCTTAAATTGAACCGAATGATACTAACTGCTGCAACCTGCACAATGTGGGAAAATACACACCTCAGACTTAAACTAAACTTCATTTCATGCAGTCAAGTATGCTTTCAAAATTTCTTCAATAAAGAAAAGGGACAGAAAATGACAGAAATGGGTAAATTATTAGAAGACTAGAACAATAAAAAAAGGGTGGCAATCAGTAGGAAGATTAAGTAAATTAAGTTACAAGGATGAGAGGATGAGATAAATACTAGAAATAAATAATTGAACAAATAGGAAATGAAAATGTTCTTGAAACAATGATTTTAATGCAGCATGGGGCTGGAAAGAATTGTTGCAGTTTAAAAGCCTCATACACATCCCTGGTGAAGGTGTAATGAAAAACCGAAACAAATCAGGATTTTTTTTCCATTTTTTTTAAATACATGATGTCCTATAATCTAAAGTGAAAGAAATGCAATAACAGATAAGTGTGTATGCTTGGTCTGAAGCAAGTCCCAGTGTTAAAATGACAACCATTAACACACTGATGGTTTAATTCTTAAGACTTGTCACCTCCTTAAACAGAGTGTGTAACTGGTGACTCATCATCGAGCTGTCATGCTGGTGAGGAAGCACGAGGAGACATGGGATGTTCTAAAATAATGGTTTCAGTGTGTCACTCTGTCACTCAGCGTCAGGAATGTGCCAAACAGGAGCCCACAGAGCTGCTGAGAGTCCAAGCTGGCAAAGTTAATCATTAAAAGATCATAAATTCTGTTTGAGGACAGGACACTTTCCCTCATGTGCCTTTGATGCCACTTAAAAACACAGAGACATCCTGTGTTGCAATGCCAGGTTTAGTCACAACTGAGTCTACTAAAGCTGAACTCAGCTACAGGAGTTTAATCTTTTTGTATTGGATCACACTTGATAGGAGAGAAAAAAACGAATATGCTTAAAAACTAAAAACTTGTTCAACCAAAGACCACAAAGAGACAGGAACAGAGACCCACAGAGGTAGTCATGTAAACTCTTTGACATGTGTCGCCGCTGTTTACTGTCACACCCCCATGAATTCAGAGCCAGGTGCAACAGGCAGCTCATTTCCCATAGTTGATGTTTCACCCAGCCAAAACCACATCCAATAATAATTCAGAAAACATAATTTAGTTAATCAGTTATTGTGCCTGTGACTCGAATAGCGCCTTGTTTCTAAAACGAAACCCTCCGTCTCCATTTCAGAAACAACAAATGAACAAGACTGAATTTCTTTGTTAAGGTTTCTTCTCGTGAAAGTTACAAGAAAAACTTTTCCCTCTCGTAACTTCGACTTGTATCCTCTTTCTTTGTCTCACTGTGTCTCCCACAGCCAGCATGTGCAGTGTCATTTGGGTGGTCTTTCTTGTAAAAGCTTGAATAGATCTATAGAAAAGAAGTGAGACTTAAAATGAGTGTCTGGGAGTTGTCTGCTTTCTGGCTCTCCCTGATGTGCTGTCAGTCAGGCATGGTGTGATTACTCTGAAGGAGGGAAAGATATAATTGTGCAAAGTTAGGCTTTTTAAGTTGAATCACAAGCAAAAAAATCCAAATGTAATGAAAAATGATGGAAATTCATCAAGATTTTAAGCACAAATGTGTTCTGATTAGAGAAAAAAAGTTTTCAGAAACTTTTTTTCCTGTGTTAAAACTTTCACCATGCAGTTGTGTTACTCACAGGAGTCCAAAGACCAGAGCTGGGTGCACAGGGAGGTACTGGGAGAGAGGCTGGAGGACAGAAAGAGGAGGGGGGGGTGGAGGGGGCAGGGGGAGGGCAGCAAGAGACCAGTCTTTTGGATTTCTCATTAATTCAGTGTGGCCCTCTCTTTCAGTTTTTTAGGCCCGCCCCCTGACCATTATCAGTCCTGGCCTTATATATGCAGCCTGTCACTGCTGTTTGTGAGTACACACACTTTCCTCAGCTCAAACCCACAGCCCGACATCTCCAACTCCCATCAACATGAGAGAGTTCAAGAGCAAGGAATTCTGGAGGGCCGTCCTGGCCGAGCTGGTTGGCATGACCCTTTTCATTTTCCTCAGCCTGGCCACTGCGATTGGGAACACAAATAACACCAACCCGGACCAGGAGGTGAAGGTAGCCCTGGGCTTCGGACTGTCCATCGCCACACTGGCTCAGAGTTTAGGCCACATCAGCGGAGCCCACCTGAACCCTGCGGTCACCCTTGGGTTGCTTGCCAGCTGCCAGATCAGCTTGTTGAAGGCCGTCATGTACATCATTGCCCAGATGCTTGGATCTGCTCTGGCCAGTGGCATTATGTTCGGAGCTCGTCCAAGTACCATTAATTCACTGGGGCTCAACTCTGTGAGTATAACTTTTCATTTCACTGTTGTTGAAAGAGCATGTGTCAGTGTGAGCTTCAAAGCATCCTGAGGAGCATTAATTCACTCAAGCATGATGCAGCATCTTGTATTTAAATCAGCTGAAGGTTAAGCCTGCAAGTCAAAACTGAGGGCTTTAAAAGCATGTATTTTGGCACTGTTTGCTTTGTTCTGTGGACATTTTGTCATTGCTGAATATTTAGTAGTGATGACATGTTAATTTAGCAAGGAACACAGCAACAGCTGATGGAGGCAGCAAATTAAAACATGCTAAGTCAGCTCTTTGACAGTTTTCCTCAGCTGTTTCAGACAATTTGGTTCTCCAGAAATGTTTTGTTTTCTTAAATGATCATAAAGTGTGACATCAGCTGATTTAAATGTACAAGTTTGAGAAAGTCACACTGATATTTGCTCACTGATGGAAACAGCTTCCCCATACACACTGAATAACAGTGATCAAGTTTTGTACAAATGAAAAAAAAAAAAAAAAGCCATGTTTCATTTTGGAAACCTAGCCAAATTTCTGTCAGCCGTCAAGGACAATGCCAGCAGCAGCAGCAGTGGTGGCTGCAGCTAAATGGGAAGTGGTTGTTATGGGAAACTATCCATCTAACCGACACATACTTACTAACTGTTGTTGTTTTGGATTCTTACAGCTCAGCAATGGTGTCACTCCCAGTCAAGGCGTGGGCATCGAGCTCCTGGCAACCTTCCAGTTGGTGCTGTGTGTCATTGCAGTCACTGATAAAAGACGGCGTGATGTCACCGGCTCTGCACCCTTGGCCATTGGCCTCTCAGTCTGCCTCGGACACTTGGCAGCGGTAGGTTGCAACTCTCACAACTATAAGCAGAGCAGAGTAATGCTTTTCACAGATTATGCACGGCACATTTGAGCAAGGCAAACAAGCAGCAGATAGGTTTCAGCTCTCAGAGTAACAGAATTTCAGGCTTTTTTTTCTCAATGTTTTAGTTCCTTCTCACCCCCACTGGTTTCAATTAATCCAGCAGACCATGTAGCTGAAGATATCCTCTTATGTTGTCTTTTTTTTTGCGGATTACAGATCAGCTACACAGGCTGCGGCATCAATCCTGCTCGCTCCTTTGGTCCAGCTTTGATCCTGAACGATTTCACAAACCACTGGGTAAGTAAAGGGAGAGGCTCACATTTTTTAGCACGCATGCTACATATGGAGTTTTAATAATTCAATAAGAGACAGATGGCTCATAAGTTAATCAGATGAAGAATTCCTATTGTTTCAAAATACCCTGCATGAAATATTGACAGGTTGACTTTGAAAACTGTTTTACTTGTTAACAAAGGCAGAGGATTGATGAAAGTTATCCATTACAGGTGTACTGGGTGGGGCCAATGTGCGGCGGTGTAGCAGCAGCCCTCATATACGACTTCCTGCTGTCACCAAAATTTGATGACTTCCCTGAGCGTGTGAAGGTCCTTGTCAGCGGCCCGGTTGGCGACTATGACGTCAACGGAGGCAACGACACTACAACTGTGGAGATGTCATCAAAATAGTCCGTCCTCCCGAAAGTCCCCAACCACTTAGTTCTACTGAACATGTTTATACCAACCTGTAAAAAGAAAAGAGCTCTTGAATGTAGTGTAGTGTTTTGTGCTTTTTTTGAGATACCAATGAGGATTGTGGTAACGGGTCAGTTAGCATCACTTTCTAACTCACTCCTTGTCTTTGACCCCACATGCAAACATTTTTCTTCAAACTGCCCTGAATCGTATGAGTCGAGGTTGTGAGAATCCTGACTGGGCAGTGTGCTGAATTTTTTTTGCCCTATATCAGTATTTGATAATGAGCCATGTTTTTGTATACCCTTTTTACCTGTATCACTTATTTTTCTGATGGATAATGTATTGTATGTACACTCTTGAAACGTCTCTGTCTTTTGTAAGTAAATAAAACACTTGTTGTTAACAATGCTTGCTTTATGTGCTCTGCTTTTCTAAAGGTACTTTGACAATCAGCCCCAGAAAAGGCATTCACAACTTTTGATTGTGGCTTTTCAAAGTGTACAGGATAATCCATGGCTGGATTCACTTTTTAGGGGGGTTAGGGGCAAAATTTTGCACATGGGCCCCCTTCTCCCCCCCAATCTCTGGTCTTTAGTGTATTTACATCCAGGTTTTCTCTTAATATGGTCTACATCACCCATCTGTGTGTGATACAAAGTTTTGAAGCCTTTCATTATTGAAAATGGTTAACCAGCATAGAGGTGGGCCCACCTGTCCTTCAAGTCAGCCATGTCCTTATATGAGCAAAACTCATAAGTTTAACAACTTTGAAAAGAAACTAGTTATCTAAGAATTGAACTATTCAGACCCAAACTGTTTTTTTCTAACCAGGCATTAAGCTTTAAACTTTGTTGAGTTGACGGGTATGAGGTTTCTGGTGTTTCCGCAGCAAGCCTTGAGCAAAATCTCGAAGTTTTCAGCACTACTGCGTAAACTTTATATTTTCTGAGCAGGAGGTTGCCACTTGATGCAAACAAATAATTACACAAGAGCCACTATCAGAAGTGAAACTTTTTAAAGAATCGTGAAAAAAAATCTAGACATCTATTAAATTAAAAGTACACATGTATGGACTTTGTAGCTGAAATATGCGAAGCTGCGAGCAACCAAGTTACTGACATTCATTTGTCATGCAGTGATGTCTGAGGTTTTGGAGCCTCCAAATCTTGAAGGTTCATCAAGTTTGCAAAGTTGGCAATCTGAATATCTGATAAAAAGAAGAGTTTGAATTTGTTTGCATTGCTGAAATAACCAAGCAAAATCACTTAATTTATTAATTCATCATCCAAAATATTTAGATTTGGTGAGGACTTTGCTCTGCTTGTCACTCTTGCCTCTGTATCTTTCTGCCTGTCAGATACAGAACTCATGTTTGCTTTGTATTTTCTTGCAGTTTTGCCTTTCTACATTTGCTTGCTGGCTGTTTGAGCAGTAATCGATGTCCTTTTAACCTCTCATATTCCCATTTAGCCCCTTTCCTCTTCATTTTAAGAGACATTTTGCCATGCCACCTTGAAAACAAGAAAACGACTTGCCTGGTTGAATAACGGTTACATAAGATGTAAGAAAAACACAAAAGTTTGGGATTTCATAATGATCAGATAATCCACATAAAACTAATGAATGCGTTATGTCCTGAAGACAAAAGCCGTCTTTGAAAGACAGTTAACGACTTGATATTTTGTCATCATTAACACTTGACTCAGACAATGAAATTCAACTGTATGGCAAAGAAGAAAGAGTTGCTGTCAAACAGAAGGAGGATTAGTGAATCATGAGCTAAAGTGTGTTAAGTAGGAAGTATTAACATTAAACTGAACAGTTCCTCTCAATCAATCAAAGAAAGAATCTTTATTTGCATGGCGCCAAATCACAGCAAATGTTTTCTCAAGATGCTTCACAACTACTTGAGGAGGCCCAGACCTTTTCACAGAAAACAGTACAGATCACATGAAACTGAAAGTTATCTCTCCTAGTTATCTTTATTATCTCAAGTTGTTTTAATTTTTCAACAAAACATTAATAATAATTCATTCATGTAGTCAACAAATAGATCAGTACCCAGACCCAGTATCGCTGTATTTCAACTGGTGTCAATTTATGTTATGAGAAAAGGTCAGCAGCACGGCCAAGTCCATGACACTATAAAAATATGGGGCACTCAGTTATCCTTCCAATCTTTGTGTGTTTTCTTTTTACCGCCCAGCTGTCTTTGTTGATTGATGAATAGCTTCTCTCGCTCATGTTTTCATCAGGGGAAGCACCAGGTGGCAGATTGCCAAGTTGATGAAAGTTTCTCCTCGGTAGCCAAAGAACAGTGCATACTGGAGATTTCTCTGATTCACCTTTTCTCTGATTCTCGGGCAGTTTGGGGTTTAGAGCCAAGGTCACTTTTGGATGAAATTGCTTGAGTTACAGAGGGAGACTTTTGGCAAAAATTCTGGAGGTTTAATCAGAGGGGAACTTGTGTATAACTGGGCTAAGTGAGAGAATACAACCAAGCCACCAATGAAGTTTTAAATGTAAATTCAGAAACAAAGGTCACAAATAGTCACACACTTTGCAACAACTTTTGGATTTGAAGCATTTCTGATGAAGTGTAGCTTCACATATAATTGGCATGTTGGGAACAATATACCCATTGTGCAGCTGTGTCAGACCAACCTGTCCCTTTGTTGCAGATAAAACATTAAGAAATGCTCTCAGTGGTACTTCTGCAGTGGTTACAAAAAAAAAACTAGATGCAATTCCAGTGCAAAAAAAAAAAAAAAGTGCCCTCTGGATGCCTTTTTAAAAATAAATTCAAGGTGCCATCTGAATGCTCCTCCAATGAACAAAATGTAAATAAAGTGCCCTCTGGATGCTCCTCTGGTGGATAAAATGTAAACACAGTACCTCCTGGATGCCATTCCAGTGAATAAAATGTAAACAAACAACCTCTCGATGTCATTCAAGTGAAGAAACTGAAAACAAAGTACCCTCTGGATGGACAAAATAAGTGCCCTTCATGGTTTTAACATTTGGTCTTTACACAAGGCTTATGGCTTCAATATGATACTCTACACAGCTTTTTAATGGTAAATCTATTATTTATGATCTATAATCTGATCCATTAAAAAGGTTATACTGTGTGATTATGTGCATGTTGGGGAACTAAACTGGATCCTCAAAATTTCCTAAGGAGAAGAACCCAAAGGCTTCCTCTAACTGCTTCTTGATTTAATCATATTTAATCATCCAGTCACAGTAAGTATCAACATTTAAAAAAAAAAAAAACCTGAATCAGTAACCTCTAAACCACATTCTGCCTAAGTTGCTGCCTCTGGAGCGGCTCAACTATAGACTGAACTGTGAAAAGGAAGATTCTGTCATCCGTCACGGAAGAGCTGGATCATTTGTTGGATCCAGCCTTGCATGGAAACTAGCAGGAGTCCCTCAGCAGCCTTCTTTTCAGGAGCCAGTCCTGTGAGGGGGTAGGAGTGCCAGTGAAGTGAGCCGCAACGAAAAAATTCTGGGTTAGCCACCCAAAGAGCTGTGTCTGGCTCGGCATTTGTTAAGTGGCATTATGAGGTTATATCTGGAGAGACTCTGCTGTGGCTGATCAAATATGTGAAAGCACATATTCCTGTGGACTCAGCTTTACTTTTTACTTAGCACACAAAAAGGTAAAGGACAAACAGCTGTCTCTATGATATCTTTGCAGAATTGTAAAGCCTGTATTACTGTAACCCATTGTGCAATGTTTGGGTATTTTGCAAGCCGCACGCTTGGTTACAACAGAAAAATGAGATTATTTTTCAACACTATGTTTTCAGCTGGCCTTTCTGTTTGTGCTGGTCATCATGATTTCCACTTATTTTAAGCAAAAAGGGGAGGCTACAACCTCTCCAAGTTTCAAATACCATTTAACTCTGCTTAACGGACCAACATACATATTGATTATATACTTCACTTGCTTCCATTATTGCATGGTTGAATTCTCTGTGTTCACAATAACAAACCCTCTCAGGGCTTCTTCAGGACACCTGCAGCTTCATGTTATTTCTGTCTCCATTTGGGAGTAGGAACTGTGTTTGTGTCCTATTTACATCTAAAAGCCAGGGGCGTGAACATCGCAAATGAGTGGATGACGTTTTCTACCACTTTGCACGTGATCAAAACAGATTTTTTTCCTTTGCAGGACTCCCTTTTGCAGGATGCAGTGGCAAATTTTTGTTTTAAGAGCCGCTTTTGTTGTTGATGCTCTCACTTAACCATGTAAGCCATCAATGAGAATTTTAAGCATCCCTGATTTTTGTTCTGAATTAACTCTTTGATTAAAAAGTGACACTATCTCAAAATCAATGACAAACTCCTGCCAGAGTTCTTGTGCATTTTTGTGAGAACAAGTTTTTTTTTTATTTTGTTACAAATTTTGGAGATCAGAATTAAATACTTTGCAGGATGTGATGTCCATTAGAGGTGTTTTTGTGGGGATTTCTAGATCATACCCTCTTGCACACTGGTGTCTTGTTATTGCAGAGAACAGAGCCAGCCCTGCTGTGTATCGACTTGCTGACTGATGTGATAATTATCCTATAGCTCCCTTTCAGTCAGCCTTCTCATGCGGAATAGATTATAATGTGAGTGTACAGCATGTACAGAGCGAGAGTTTTTGCGTTGCAGCTCTGACCTCTTCATTCCCTGAAAGGAAACTGTGAGCTGAGCACAGCAGGGAGACGTACTGCTTGATAACAACTTCCCCCCCTATAGACTCAGAGCCACACGTGTGAGGAGGAGTGGGCGGCTCCTGAAATCATCAACAGTAAAGAGACATGATCAGACGTGCACGTAGCTAAAGTCATTAACCAGCAAATGAAATGTGGAGGATTTGCAGCCCCAGAGAGCTGCTTCTGCTTATAGGATTAGAAATGCTGTTTGTCTTGTCAGCTCCTCTGGATTATCCAGCTTCTCTCTTAAATTTATTTTATTGAGGGCATTTCATTGCTGTACTGTACTCCTCGTTCATTTGGTAATAAAGCCTACATGGTCTGATTTATGCTATCATCTTTCATCGCAGGTATCTTAGCTGCAAATTCTGTGAAGTCAAAACTGTCAAATTGTGGCGTCAAGGTATGAAACAGACTTCAACAAATCACAATGAGATTATTTAAATGGAAAAGTGAGAAGGAGATATTCAGCCCAATGGCATGAAAAACTACTTCTCCTTTGTGGAGGCAAATGGGGATCTGTTGCTCTTTCAGGGTGAGGCATTGTCCCCAGAGTCAAAGGTGATGCCTTGAGAGTCTCACATTTTTTATTTCTAGCTGACAATTGGTTTGGAGGCAACATGACCTTTTACCCTCCCGGTTTGTTCACACAGAAAAAAAGAGGCAGAGTAGGAAGCTGGTTTCCTTGTCATAAATTCAAAAGGTCCCATTTCCTTCACAGCAGTTTGCGACTGATGTTCACTTCAATGCGGTGGGCCCTGCCTGACACACGCTCAGAATAGAAGATTTAAAGACAGGGGAAGCGTTCACAGAGGCCTGCTAATAGTAACACGCAGTGAGTGTTCTTCACATATCTGGTGGGTGTCCTCCACATATTGTATTACTTGTGCATCTGAATGAAGCCAAATAAGTTTCAAGTTTATTCCAATGCACTGTATTTAAGTCCTTAGAGAATGGACGTATCAAACAGCATTATAAAGCATTATAGTATGCATACAAGCTGCTGTTCTCTCTGTGTTATCTCTTGTAAAATGCTCTTTATACTTACATTTCAAAGCAGTTTTGAATTTTCTATAGTTTTTGTGTGAAAAATTTCAGTTTGTGCCAGTTCAGGCAACTTTCATCTATTTTTGTTCCAACATGTACAAGAAGTTGTGTTTCTGACAAAAACCTCATCCTGCTGTCCTTGGAAAGTATAATGTCTCAGGATCCTGGAGTCTTCAACAAGAAAAATATATATGAAAACATTGTTGTTACTCAAAATTGCAAAAAAAAAAAAAGAAAAAAAAAAATCTTAACTAAATTTTGATTTAAGTAGTGTGTATGAGAGAACCATGAAAAATTATATCCTGAACACTCTTTATTCCAAATGAATAAATAAATAAATAAAATAAATAAATAAAATTAAAATAAAATAAAATAAAATAAAATAAAAAATTTAAAGTAGACAAAATAGAGAGGACTGACCAAATTATCCTTTCGTCTTTTTTTGGTTCCCTGTTAGCCTCCACAAGGGGTTGCTAATCCTCCGGTGGTCCATATAACAAAACAAAAATAAAAAGAAAAAAAACATTTAGATTACTCAGGATCTGTAAAAACATGATTGTGTCATAAAAGCCAATTATTTCAAATGACAAATAGAAAAACATGATTATATTGAAAGGATCAATAAGTAGCAAAGTGATAGAAAGAAAAACAAATTGTTACAAACACTTTGGACCAAAAATTAATAAACTAAAAGTTTCAAAACAGTGACAACATTTCATCTATCACAAAGCTGTCAGAAATTAACCCTGCTTTATTTATGCAGTCAAATATATGATCCATGGACAATTTTACTTTAAGAAAAGTAACGATTTAAAATAATAATAATAATAATAATAATAATAATAATAATAATAATAATAATAATAATAATAATAATAATCTTTTTTTAGCAGTGTAAGGTTGACAGTTAAATGTTAACACGTAAAACACTCCAACAGGGCCAGGAAACAGTTTGTCTCTCACACCTGTTTCTAATCAGGCCTGATTCCTAAAGCCCACATCCTCATTGAGCTTCTGCTGCATCTGATCTCCACCTGAGCAGCAGGCCTGGGCCAAGTGCTACCTACAGCCTGTCTCTGTAGCATGACGGTCGTGACATCCGAGTAGCCATGTCAGAGATCACAATGTGGGCCTTCTGGAGGGCCATCCTGGCCGAGCTCCTGGGAATGATCGTTTTTATCTTCATCGGCCTGTCAGCCGCGATCGGGGCTAAAAACAAGTATTTCCCGGACCAGGAGATAAAAGTGGCCTTAGCATTTGGCTTGGCTGTAGCCACCTTAGCTCAGTGTTTGGGTCACATTAGCGGCGCTCACCTGAACCCTGCCATCAGCCTGGGCATGCTGGTGAACTGTCAGATGAGCGTCCTCAGAGCTGGTTTCTACATGGTCGCTCAGATGCTGGGCGCAGTCGCAGGCAGTGCCATAGTGTACGGTATCAGACCCAACACCACGGACTCTCTCGGTATTAACAAGGTAGGACTGAAACCATGTGTGTCCAATTTTCCTGAGTCATGTTCTCATTAATGAAGCACTGTACTGTTCAGGTTGAGTGGCATTTGGGTAATTGGCTGACTAGTTTTCATGTTAAAAAAAAACAACAACAAAAACACAGACGCTTTCATCTCAAGTTTGTGTGCCAACTGTTGAGACTTGTACTAAGATGCTGCTGTGTTAAATGTAACTGTCAGATTTTAATGATCACTCATGGTAGGGTGACCATATTTTGATTTCCAAAAACGAGGACAACGGCACCGGCCTCGAGGCACAAATTCAGACAGGCTTCTTATATTCTTAATATTTTCACTGCCCCGTGGTTACTCCCGTCTGTGGAAACACCACAGTACTGGATTTTTTTGAGTGCTTCATGAGTGACTTCAACAGAATGGGGGGCTATTACACCTAGAGATGGGTACCGAATCAGGTACTTCTAAAGGTACCGACCGAATTCTGTCAAAAGTACAGAGTACCGATTCATGTAAAATCAAAAGGTACCACGTTTGGGTACCTGAACACATCCTTGTGACTGTGAGGAAGTGAAAGAATAGTCGATTTTCCATGATGGACATGAACACAGCATTGCAAGGGTATATACTGAAGGATATATATGTTAAATTGAAAAAAAAAATATATATATATATATATATATATATATATATATATATATATATATATATATATATATATATATATATATATATATATATATATATATATTGTTAAAGAAATTGATATTTTTTACCACATAACTACAAAAGAGTACCGAAAATTTGTACCTTTGAGCACTGGTACCGATTGCCAGGTACCGGGCATTGGTGCCAGCACTCCTAAACTTTTTAGCAACGTCAGAGTCAGGAAATGTCTTTTTTTAGCAAGGCACTGGTACAATCCATGGACCTGTTGCTGTTGTGGTGTTTTACAGTATGAAATGCCATTGTCATGTCATGTTTTTCGGTGTCCATGTGAGCTTTGAGATCTCCAGCACCTTTGTTGGACACTGAGACATATGTGCCAGCTTTGCACACGGTTCACTCCGCCTCCCACTTGTCCCGACCGGGACGGTATGTCGGAAATTTTTTTTTGCAGTTCATCTGTGAAGCTGCACTTACGCTTAGGCATCTTCCGTGCAATACAGCTCCACTGTCTAAACAGCCCCGTCTTCTCCGCTCTCCGTCTATGTCTCTCTCTCTCGCCTTCTCTCTGACCCTCTCACTCTCTATGCGTGTGTGTGCACGCGCAGAGCAGACCTGCCCACAAGGCAGCCTCTCGGTAAGTGATGCGCATGATAGTATTGTTTGCAAGCGGCGGTCAATTTACGGACGCGCGTAATGGTCCTATGAAAATCAGTGAACACCGGACATTTTCGTGAATTTATTAAACCCGCCCGGACACCCCGGACAGGACGTAAAAAGTGGACATGTCCGGGCAAAAGAGGACGCTTGGTCACCCTAACTCATGGTACACAGCCTGATATTTCACAAGTAGGCCTGGGAGACTTTGGCATTATCAGCAGAAACTATCTGCCAGACATACAGATGGGTACCTTTCACATTTGAAACCACATGGTACAGATGCCCAGTACCTGGCAATCAGTATCAGTACTTAAGGGTACTAATTTTCAGTATTTTGTGTGTGTTTATGTTGTAATATCCCTTAGTGTGTTTAATGATAAAGTCTCAAGTTTTTCAGTTTGAAATATTTATTTTTCATCATATAAACCTGAAATGCTGTGTTCACATCCAGTAGGAAAATCACCTACTCTTCTACTCTCTCACAGTTACAAGGATGCATTTAGGTACCAAAACATGGCATCATTTGATTTACAGTGAATTGGTACATACAGAATTTGGTGGGTCCTTGTAAGTGCATGATCCAGTTATTTTTTTTTTTGATAGAGTTTTCAATTTCATTTAAATTTCTTTTTTCTTTTTTTTTTTTTTTCTTTTTACAGTAGATCTATTTGTCACGCACCTCTTTGCTTCAGTCATAATAAAGCAGCAACCTCCAGTCTAAGAATATGAGACAATGCGGAAGTGCTAAAATCTGCTGTTTCTCAAGTGTCCGCTTGAGGCTGGCTCTGGAAGTACCAGAAGTCGCATACACACCAGTCCATAAAAAGCTGTTTTCACAGCAGAAATTAACCTATTTACAGCCTGGTTCAAAAAACATCTCCTGTCAAAATCGCTAATTTCGGTATTGGCACACGCTGTACAGGGCTGAAATTTTTTCTAACTCGGAAGGTTAGAGGTCATTCAGATCGTTAGCTTGCCCAATCAGAGGCACAGCTCAGCTGATGGGTGCCCTATGGCTGTACTTAAAGCCCTTGCCATTTCCAATATGGCCGAGATAGCCGATTTGCTTCAATAATCCGTTTCAGAAACAGTCTGGAGATGTCAAGGAGATTATGTTCGTTAATTATACAGTCTATGGTCATGACTTGATTTTTTTTGTTTTTGAAACATCTCTTTAAGTTTTCTGATGACTGTGCGGTCAGGGTAACATACTCAAAGCATGAGCTGTTTGTTTGCTTGTTACTCTGCATGGCAAGTTTAATTTAGAATGTATCTATTGTTTTTTTTAAGCAAAAGAGTGGAAATGAAAGAATCTCTCTTATCACTTTTTTATCCGCAAATATGACTTGGTGTGACCTAAGCTGCTCTCTTCTTCACTGCAGCTCAATGGGATCAGCCCATGCCAAGGATTCAGTGTAGAATTCCTGCTCACACTCCAGCTCGTCCTCTGTGTCCTCGCAGTCACAGACAACAGACGAGACGTCAATGGATTCGCACCCCTGGCTATCGGGCTGTCCGTGGGGCTGGGACACCTTGCCGGAGTGAGAATATATATCAAAAACATTTCCTCCCACGTTAATTTGGAAAAAGGTTTCTCCTTTGCACTCAAGCTTGATACAATGGATTGGCATGGGATGAACTGGTTGTAAATCACGCGTGCATGCAATCTACTGATGCACAGCCAAGGAAGTAAGCGGTGCTTTCCTCTGATATGCTTTACAGATCAGCTACACAGGATGCGGAATCAACCCGGCTCGATCATTTGGGCCTGCAATTATACAGAAGTCCTTTGAGGATCACTGGGTACAGATTTTGATGCTTGAATTCAATATTCTGCTGGTTTTGGATTACAGAGAAAATCCTGAGCGTGTTGTTTCCTGTAATTTTGTTTTTCAGGTTTATTGGGTGGGACCGATGACAGCTGGAGTAGTGGCGGCTGTTCTGTATGATTTCCTGCTTGCACCCAGAGATGAGCCTTTCAGCGAACGAGCAAGAGCCCTGTTCTGCTGTGGTGTCAAATCAGAAGATGAAATTCGTGAGCCACTTTTGGAGGAGGTTAAAGACTGGTAAAAAGGAGCCAGTTTGAGTGAAAATTACCTCTTTATGCTGCATGTTTTGTACTAAGTAAAATATATACATATATTTTTCAAAATTTTTCTTTTGAGTGTTTTAATGTTTGAATGTGTGAATGTGTGATGTGAAAATTTGTGCAGCACACACTTTTTTTCTCTGTGTCATCTCTTCCCTCCTCCCCTCTTCACACTCACAAACCTCTTGACTATAAATGCTGCAAACAGCTACATGTTAGTTTCACACAGCGGACACATTTTAAGGCAGACATGACAGAAATCAAAACTCTGGTGTTTTGGAGGGCAGTGGCTGCCGAGTTTTTTGGCATGCTGTTCTTCATCTTCATCGGTCTGTCCACCATCACTGGAAACCCTGTCAGTCTGGTTCAGGAGCTTAAGGTCTCGTTGGCCTTCGCTCTGGCCATCGCAACGTTGGCTCAGAGTTTGGGGCACGTCAGTGGGGCACACCTGAACCCTGCGGTGAGTCTCGGCCTGCTGGTCTGCTGCCAGATCAGTGCTCTTAGGTGTATTTTCTACATCGTGGCTCAGATGCTTGGGGCGGTTGCTGCTAGTGCGATCGTGTACAGCTTTAAGAACAGTGGAACTAATGGCATCAACAAGGTAAGAGGTCATCCCTGTGACCTTTGACATTTTGGGACAGTTTTGATTCTATATGTAAACTCTGATAAAGCTGTTTCTTTATCCTCTTGCAGCTCAATGTGTCTTTAGGACAAGGTTTCACCATTGAGTTCCTCGCCACACTTCAGCTCGTCCTGTGTGTGATAGCAGTGACTGACCAGCGGCGCAAAGACGTTACAGGTTCAGCACCACTCGCCATTGGACTTTCGGTGGGACTTGGTCACTTTGCTGCTGTAAGTGAATCCTGTTCGTATTATCCTGAATCTGTGGCAGCATCTGACAGCAGTTATTATAAGACCAACAGCGGCTGAAGTGATCACAGGAGACCAAGGAGGGTTAAACTTGACCATTTTATTAAAGAGTAGACTTACAAAACAGAGGCACAAATACTACACAGTGCTCTGAAGTAACATTTGTTAGCTTTCTTTGTTTTCTTTTGATAATTTGGCATTTCTCAAGAGATTTGAAGTGATATCAAGAGAAATGCCGCTCAGTCTGCGTTGTAAAGGGTTCATCTAAGACCACTCTTCCTCTTTGCTTATGCACCCTTCCTCTTTGGCAGGAGATTCAAGACTTTTTCCATCATGCCTCGTCACATCATTTTACTGATCCTATGGCAGATTTAATAGCCGTTCAGGAAGCAGTTTTAGCAAGTCATTATGCAACAGCTGCACAAGAGTTCAAGTTAACTTCATGCTACAAGTAACTTAGAAAGACAGTGGGTGTGTTTTTCTAGCACACAAATGGGAAATTTTCTTCAGTGTATGTGCCAAAAAAATAAAGACAGCCATGGAAATGTTAAGATCGTCATAGCATGTGTTAAAAGGCTCTTACTTTGGTGAATTGATTAAATGTTTCAGCATTACACTGTTTTAAATGTTATATTGTGACAAACTAACCATATCTTGCTTGATAAATTGATGGATTCTAACTGAACTGTGTCTGCAGGAAGGCCAGCACAATGAATCTGAATGTGTGAAGAAAGTTTATTCCTAAAAAAAAAGGGGGAGATTTCATTCGTAGTATTTTTGTCATGCACATGATGCTCAACAACTTATCTGAAGCCATTGCAAATTTGCATGTTTCTTTTACAGCTCTGATGAAATCTGCTGCTGTTCCTTGAAGCTCAAACGTTTTCACAATCATCCCCTCTATCATTTTTGGTCACATATTTTTCTTCTTTTTACAGATCAGTTCTACTGGCTGTGGCATCAATCCCGCTCGCTCTTTTGGACCAGCCCTGATATGTGGTTACATGAAGAACCACTGGGTCAGCAAACAGCTCATCACTTGAGAATTTCATCTCAATTTCTATTTTTTTTTTCAACAACTTCTTCACTGGCTTCTTCTTTCCTTCCAGGTGTATTGGCTGGCTCCCATGTGTGGCGGCTTAGCTGCAGCTCTTCTCTATGATTTTCTTCTGTATCCACGAACAAACGACCTAAGAACTCGCAGAAACATGTTTCTTTATGGCTCAGAAGATGGAATTGATGGAGCTGAGGTAACTGGAGGAGGAAACAGTAGCCCGGAGCCCAGTCAGTGGCCAAAATAATAAAGACTACTTTTTCAGCTTCTTCTGTCAGCCTTTGCATCTTTAAAGCTCCTGTGAGGACTTTTCAGTTAGTCAATTTTGGCGCCCCCTTTGGACAATTTAGTGTCTCTTTTCTTTTTGCTCATGTTCTGCATTAAAAGAGCTGTTTAACGAAATAAAAACAGAATCTGGTATCTACCTTACATTTGACACGATTTCAATCATAATTTGGTTTTAGATTAAGAAATGGGAGAGACTGAGGTTACAACCATCCATTTATCAAATATTTAATCTGCATCATGTGCCAAGGTGGTTTCCAAACTTCGTAATGGCACACTGTAGTCCAAATCTGAGGGGAATTAAGTTACATAAGAGAAATAGGAAAGGGAAGGAACTTTTAATACTTCCGACGAGGGCTGGAGAATAATGAGCTGAACACAATGGAGTTCAAGAATTCTGTTGGAAAAGTAGTGATATTTTATTTATTGCACTGCTGTCAAAAAGCAAACTGCTAAGTGACTGCTGCTGCACGCTTTGAAGCACAACTGATGCCAACTACTGCATTGTTTGGTGAATTCGACCAGTTGTTGCACTTAATTAACAGGAAGTCCATAATCATAACAAAAGAATCGTTGTAAGCATGTCCTTTAGCTGCAATGCGGTTTATATGAAGGAGATTTTGTTTGATATAGGGAATATAAATGATAAGAAATTTAACCGTCATAACATGGCCTGATCTATCAGAAAAAATGAGTCAGAATACTATGGTACTTCTTGTCTTTTTGCATCCATTAGTTTGCTTTTTATTGTAATTTGCCATCACCAAGTCATCTCTTACTCCTCTTGCTGAAAATCTCCCATTTTCATGTGCAAATAGTTTGAACTTATGTTACTTCAGGAGAAAGGATGTGGAGGAGTTAAACTGCTCTATGGTTAATCTTGTGCGCAACAGTTTTCCTTTGAAGGTTAAATGTGTAGTGAAAATTTGTGCCATTTAGTAATATGTAAACTATTGGCTGCACAAAGATTGCTTTTCCTAAATTAAACGTGTTTTTTAAGAATCTTTGTGGTGGTTCTTTTGAAAGTGTCAGTAAATTTAAGCACGGTTGGCTTGAACACTTCATTTAATGCTCTTAATCAGTGTCTGTTTAAAAACCGCCTACAAAATCCTCACAGGGGCTTTTAACGACACATTTTACAGGTCAGCTTTTAACAACATGTTTTATTGATCTGCTTTGAATTTGAGTCATGATCTTTTGTTTGTTTTTTGTTTTTTTGGTTTGTTTATTACCTCTACCAAGGACTTTATGTTTTCTGAGTTTGTCTGTTTGATTGTCTGTGAACAACATAACTCAAAGTTACCAATGGATCTTGATGAAATCTTTAGGAAATGTTCAAAATGGTATGAGAAGGAGCTGGTTAAATTTTGGAGGTGATCCAGATCACCGTCTGGACCCAGGTTTTTTTTAAAAGGATTCTTTATCATTGTGAGATAGGACTGTTTTCACCATATGTGTATATAACTCCCCATAAATGGTCGGATTGCTTTGCAAAACAATACAAGACAAGGTCACGATAATTTCAGACAGATGTAAAAGTACGATCCAGATCCTGGCAATTTTCTGGATATTAATAATAATAATTTTAATAATTTTCAACACTGCAAGGGAACAAACCTGCAACTAACACCAAATTGTTGACAGTCTGCTGAAAGGGAGTATAACATTAAAGTACAACTTAAGTGTTGCATGACAATCACAATATGCTTGGCGGAGGTCCGTGCTCTCTATGTGCTTCTAGTTTTTTTTTTTTTAATTAATATTCTGTTGTTTCTCTGTAAATTAAACATATTAAATGACATTTTCCAATCAGAATCAAGTCTTTTGAATTTTCAAAGTGAGGACAAGATATCCTTTATTTACATTGTCTATCAACCACAATACCACAGTATATACTTAGATCTGCATGGCCTTGACACGTGAGTCTATAATGCATCACTTCACTGTATACAGTAGGATTGTATTCAAGGTGCCTGGCAGCAGTCCCAAAAAATGTCTCTGTAGTGAAACAACACGAGGATGTGGATCAGGTAATTGCACATAAAAGCGTTTCATAAGAAAAAAGCACGATTCAACAAGATGCAGCCACCACAGAGGTTTCCTGTTTGGCTGTGTCACAAGAATGTCCTTTCTCCAACTACGCACACTGCCCCCTCTCACATCCCGTTTTTACGGCTTATGGGAATTTGATGATCCCCACACGCGCGCACAAACACACACACACTGGGCTAATCATTGAGTGACTTTAAACTCTCACAACCCAGCATTTCTCAACAGACACCCTGTGATCGGAGGGCAGTGCAGCCAAGGTCTTTAAGTAGATGTGAGTTATTGTTGGCTTAAGAACCAATCAGGGGCAGGGTAAACGCTCTGGTTGGTTGCACATCCCCTCGTGGAGCAGTCCCATTATTCTGCTCTGTGTGAGATGATCATTAACTAAATGTCTCTGTCCCAATTTAGAATTTTACAATGTCCTCAGAGGGAGTGAAGGTGTACGTTTTGTTTTATTGTCACGTCTACACTCTGCTTATTGCACCACAGATCTTAAGGGGATGGAAAATCACCGATACAAAACACAAACTTCATGCAACAAGTACGTGCAGAGGGGAGACTTCAGTTCCTGCATAAATCTTTTCATTTCTTCCATTTAGTTGTTCTGGCTGCATCAGATTAAAAGCACCGATCTTCACTGAGTATACAGATCATTTTTTTATTGCTTTCCTCCCTTTAAGGAGGAATATTGTTCTGCTCTGGTGTATGTCACCACAACCCTGAGTTTGTAGCCTCATAAACCAACTTTGTTTCTAGATTCATCAATGGAGGAGAGCGCTGCTGATGCTTTTATCTCCCTTATATGAGATGACACTTCTTCACATGCTTTTTTTTTTTATGGTGGAATTTCAGGCCGGTCATGTGACTGCAGCCAATCTAAAAATCTCTTTCCTTTGTGTGCATAACCTCCGAGGTCAGGGCATTGTGTTTGGCCCCTTGTTTTGAAGTTTGTCCTCAACAACATGGACAATGCTCTTTTTGTTGCCCCTCAGTCAGTTTGTCTGAAACTGTTCTTCATCAAATAATTTGGCTCATGTCGAGCTCGGTTATTCCCTAGCCTTGGCATGAGTAAGTGCTCTGTGAACCTCTCGTTATATTTATGCAGATGAAATAAAGCACTGGGAATAAGAGCTTGACCAGTTTCCAACTGAACTTAGAGTACAATACTGATTTTAGTGAACCCTACAACCAGCACTGTGGCCCATAGCTTGCAAACAACCTGTACATCTTTAACAGTTTCAGAGAATAGACAAAAAAAGGTGTATTTTATCTTCACACAGGATTTTTATTTTTTCTGAAAATGAAGACATGAATGTCAATTTGTTCATGTCAGATATTTGGCTGTTTCTTTTTTTACACGTTATTCTGTGGAGAGTTGGTTTGACCTGCGAGCAACAGGTTTGATGCAAGCAGCAAACGAAGAAACAAAGAACAAGTGTTGAAAGCTGCAGTTCCTTAAGTGACCACTAGGGGTGGGGTCCAAAAGCGAAGAAAATCCCATTAACATACATCCTAATAGGCCAATTTTTACAGCAGGAAAAAAGTTCCTCTTTCTTCATCAAAATAATAAAAACAAGGTTTGTTTTTTGGTCAGAAAGACTTGATTTGAATTTTTTACTCTGTAAATAGGATTTTTTGTTTGTTTTTTTATTTAACATTAATTTTAAATACATTAAGGGTTAAAGTAATACATACATTCGCAGGATCAGTAACATGGCAGATTTGACCGACAGGTGAATGCATTTTTGGTGTTTGTCGGGAGCCTCTGCACCATCTTTTTGTATTTGTCTAAACTGACTGATAATCTGATTGCATTTCCAATTTGTTGCCCGCCACTGACTGGCATCAAAACTGAACTTCAGACACCAACTGATTGCTCTCACATTTCTTAAAGTTTTTCATTAGATATTGCACTCAAGTGTTAACAATAGGTATAGTAACATACACAGTCTCCCATATCATTCTACTTGCAATTATTCAAACACAGATGAAGACACCACTCCAAATCTGTCCTCCCCTCAGCCTCTCTTCATGCATTCAAGTTATCCTATTTCAGTGTCTGCTGATTTCAAATACAGGGGAAGCTTGCTCTATCAGGTGAGTTACTTATTCTGTGAACACATGACAAGCCATCACACGTGGATGAACTTTAATTTTTGTGTCTAGCGTGGTACACTGTCACCCAACAGCAATGTAAAAAAAAAAACTTTAGGTCATGCCAAGATGTACAAGCTGTAATTTAAAATCAGTGTTCAATAAATACAGATTTCTGAGCAAAGTAATGACAAAAACAGCATCTTTTTGTCCCAATGCAGCTGTCATTGAAAACAAAGATTCATTATAGTTGTACAAGTGAAACACGGGAAAACACATATTTGTTGAGGTCTCTTAATTTACTCTGGGGGTGTGTAGTCACACAACTCTTAGAGACACATAATTAAATCCTCTACATTTCCATTGATAATGATGAACTAGAGTAGTAAACTCTTTTTTTTTTAACCAAACCCACTTATCATCATTCAACCAGCAAATATGTATCTAGCAAAAGCACTGTTTACTAAAATAAAACTTTCTGCACTGCTATATTTGGCCTTTTGTAAATATTGTTAGAGGGAAAGAAATTTAGTTATATATTGTGGTTTTCAGCCTATTTAAAGGCTTATTGAATAAACTGGCAACACATTTGAAAAACACCTATATCCTAGGGTACATACAGCATCAGAGCTCAACTGACATTTGTAGTGACATTTTCAACTTGAGGAATACTTGCCTTTAACATTAACCTTAAACCCTCCCTTCAGCTTTCTTCACCCTGTCTCCACTCACTGACTGATGCAGAGCTCTTATCTACAACCTCCTCACCACACTCACTCCCTCTCTGTTTTTCAGCAGTTTTTGGCAAAGATTCAATAAACGCTGTGTCGGTCAGAGGGGCTGTGGGGGGTTACAGGGGGTGGAGCGCAGCAATTTATCTGACCAACGGTACAACAAACACCACGTATGAGCAACAAGGTGCCAATTAAAAACGCAGAGTAAACCAGTTCTTACTTCCCCTTCTTATGACCGCTGCCAACAGGCAGATGTCACGAAAATCACCTCTCAGCTCTTTCAAGTTGACACTACTGGCCCACATTTTCACAACTTTATTGTTTTTCTATAATCATCAGCAGAACATCTTTACGATCAGTTAACTGCTCTCGTAATTGCAGGGCTGTAAACACTTGTCAAAGAATGCAGAAGGTGGATATTTCCACTACTAGGAACAACTTCAGAGAGGTCCTGACCGATGAAACTATGTGGTAAACATGGATCAAAACAGGCCACAGTGTTCACGCCAGCTCTGTTAGAGTTGAAGGCATGTGAGCCTGATTTTTATAACTGAACAATAACTTCACAACCAAACGTCAAAACAAGGGATTTGCTTAGAAATTAAGCATCAGGTGTTAAAAGCATAGACCAGTCCTTAAATCTTTAAACAGCCTAATCTTTTTATATATATTTATGTACATCACTACACCTTGAATTTATCCATTCAAAACATGGATCAGTCCTTTAACGGTTAAAGTCACAAAGTAATGCCCTAATGGTTCAAATGTGCTCTATGACATTGTTGAAAGTCAAGAAGAATTCAAGCCCTGCAGCTCTATGGTTCAAATACAAATTGTGTGCTTAACACACACACACACACACACACACACACACACACACACACACACACACACACACACACACACACACACACACACACACACACACACACACACACACACACACACACACATCTATAAAACTCAAGTCACAAACTCTGACGGTCAAATATGTCAGTAGTCCTGTCCCCCAAAAATGAGTCCACTAGGTCATACACAGCATCAGTGAATGAGTCAAAAAAAAAAAAAGCTTCTTTAATTTTCTAAATGCAGCAGATATTCAACTGTTATAAGTACATGTTGTTTGAAATTCTGAAGTCTGTTATGAAGAAACGAATTGTCTAAGGCTTATTCTGCCATCAGTGCAGGACCTCCACATGCTCACACATGCACTAACTGTTGAATTGACTGTGAGTAAAAGAGTGAAAGTTCTGACATGTTTTATTGCCGAAAAATATAGTGAGCAACACTGCCACCTCCTGGTAGGAACAGAGACATATCAAAAATAAAGCTTGCAAAGAAAACGTTCATCTTTAAATAAGAAAAAATGATAGGGTATACTTTCCAAAAGCAACATAATACTTTTATATCTACGGCAATACAGATAACTCAATAATCTCAGTCTCAGTGTTGATTTTTTCTTTATAAGCTGAATATTTCTTGTCTGTTAACCAATTTAATCACACCTTTTACACATCATCCTGATAACGTCTGACATTTTTCCTTAAATTTATCAGGGATTTTTTAAATTATTATTTTATGATTTTATGAGGCTCCAAAAACAAATCATCTACAAAGTATAGACCTATTCTGCTTTGCCCTAGTTTGTGATTTGATTCTTCAAAAAGTATTTAAAATTGTTTCTATTTCTGATAGAGGGTTAAATTTCTCCAAATGTTACATCTAGATAAACTGGTAATTACCTGAATCAAAAACTTAATGCCAAGTCAAGAAAACCAGCAGATGATGTGATGACTTGTTGCTTGAGGAGAATGATGGAAAATACACAGTTAATGGTGTGTTCTCTTGACATAGAGTTTTATGAACAACACATTATTGTCTTAAAATGTATCTTAAATTAATGAAAGTCATTAGAGAAGAGAAAAAATATGGATACCTTTTAATACTATATAGCCTGCTTTACTCTTGTCTGAGGGAACCTCAAAACAGCCAAAGAATACCGGAAGAGCTTTTTCGTCACTTCCTGTTGCAGCGGTGTAAAGATGTCGCCGACCTTATTTAATTTTCTCGACGCTAAAGATAAATTTACGGTAAGAAATGAGTGCATTTATAATTTTTAATATTTATTTTATCAATTCAAAAAGTATTTATAACCACATCAAACAGGCAGCTGTTTTGAGCTTGCTTTGTTCTCCTATTGTTGTAGTTACATGAACTAGCATTCGCTAGCTAAGCTAACAAACAACGCTCCCTCTAACTTAATTCTGTCTTTCTTTCATTTGTCCACAGACGTCTGCTAGACTTGCCCTATCTAGTAAAACCGGCAAACATTTGGTAAACGCTTTTAACCAGATTTCTGGAAAGTAAGTAGTGTGATTATTCCCTCTTTGGTACTTACAAATACATTAGCTATGATATTCACCCAAACACTAACCTGTGTTTTCACTTATCCTGTTCTGTTACAGTGAGACTGAAAAGAAAACTACACTCGATCAGGCGCTGCGGGGTGTTCTTGGTGAACAGATAGTAAGTTGAAAAACAGCCAACAGCCTCAGTATAACCACAATGCTGTATATTTAAATCTGACATTGGTGTTCCGTTATTGCAGGTGGAACCGAAATCAAGCTGTGATGACTACTTATCCCTCATCTATCTGAGCATTGACGCAGTAACAGAAGGTTTGTTTTTCCATGTACTGTTTGACTTACACATACATCAGTCTTTCATAAGAGGATTCATAGTGTTGCCTTTTTTGCATTTCTCCAATCATATAATGGGATTTTTTAATGAAATCCAGTTCAGTATTCACTTAACAGTATCAAATTGTGTATACGCTATGTTTATTTTATTTGAACACTCTGCTAGTCAAACATGTCTTAAAGTTATAGTTGAATTATGCATCTCCACATTAACTATTGAGTCCCTTATTTCCCAACAGCTGCTGCTCTGATATCAATTTATCTTTTAGTATCTTTCTAGTTATAAAGATAAAATTCTTCTCCTTACTCATTTAAACCCACCATCAATACACATATTGTTGAAAACTGGTGACACTGACACATGGTTTTAAACAAAGTTTTTACTTTATGATAATTTTACTAACTTTCTAGTGTAGACATGATTAAGCTGTTGGAATGCTTTTTTGTCTACTTCACTTTAAGCCCCCAATGTCTTGTGTTCCTCATTTTGTGTAGGTATCTGTTCTGCTACGACCCCTTTTGTTCTTCTGGGAGATGTACTGGACTGCCTGCCCCTCGACCAGTGTGACAAAATATTCACCTTTGTTGAGGAAAACGTTTCTACCTGGAAATCGGTACAAAACTTACACCATTATAAACAAAAACAGATTAAATTCTGAACTTGCCATAGATAATTTGCTCACTTTGTCTGTACTATTCTTCTCTTTAGAACTCTTTTTACACTGCAGGGAAGAACTATTTGTTGAGGATGTGTAATGGTAAGTAATAGATTTAGCTGTAGAACAAAGTTTATATATATTAAAGGCCCAGTTGTTTGTAACATATCTCTGAATCTGTGCAGATCTTCTGCGGCGGCTGTCAAAGTCTCAGAATACTGTATTCTGTGGACGCATCCAGCTCTTCCTGGCACGCCTCTTCCCCTTGTCGGAAAAATCAGGTAGACAATAGCACTTTAACAACTGTAGCAATTGTCTACAAATTCTGTCCGAAAGCAGTTTTTAATGTTCTTTGTTTTTACTCCAGGTCTCAATCTTCAGAGCCAGTTTAATCTGGACAACATAACAGTGTTCAACAAAAATGAACAAGACAGCACTCTGGGCCAGAAGGTGAGATGTTTATGATTAATACATGAGTTTTACATTAAACCTGAAAGTTATCGTTGAATTTATTTGATGGCTCTTTGTTTGTAGCACACAGAAGAAAAGGAGGACGGTATGGAGGTAGAAGAAGGAGAGATGGGGGAGGATGATGCTCCTGCACCGTGGTGAGTAAAAGTCTTGTTAAAAAAAACAGAAATCTGATCCATCCACATATTTTTCATATTTATTGAATCTGAGTGAAATTCTACTTTCAGTACCATTCCAATCGATTACAACCTGTACAGAAAGTTCTGGACTCTGCAGGACTACTTCAGAAACCCTGTGCAGTGCTATGATAAATTCTCCTGGATGACATTTCTGAAGGTAATGCATCTGACCTCAACAGTGGAGAAAACGCTGGAGCTTTCTGTTCATTCCTCAGATCAGAACAAAATGTCAAAGAGGATGCCAAAGAACGATGACTCAGTGTTGATGTGACTTTCCTTTATATGCTGCCCAGTACTCGGATGAGACCTTGGCGGTGTTCAAAAGCTTCAAGCTGGATGACATGCAGGCGTCCAAGAGAAAACTGGAAGAGCTGAGAGCATCTGGAGGAGAGCACATCTACTTTGCTAAGTTTCTAACAAGTGAGAAGGTAAGAAAAGTTGTTGAGGTGGGATCTATTTCACATTCTTACTATCTTGGCTAAGAGTTGTGCCTGTAAAACAGCAAGTGAAAGGAATTTAACTGAATGGTAAGAGCTGATACAACACCATTACTTCTTGAAACTTCTATCTTCAGGGAGCATTCAGCCTTGACATGGCAATGACAGTGAAAGATGGCTACCTGCAAAATTTGCAATGTTGCCTTTAATGAGATCCCATAAGTAACATGTTTGGAGAGATCAGCTCCAACATTCAAGAGTCAAAAGTTACAGCAACACTTCCTTTAATATTCATATTTAGTTCCTCCCCTTTAAAACTTTCTCCTTTGCTAGTTTATCCTTTTGTCTTCTCCTTTTTCCTTTCTATTATCCTGGTAAACATCAGTGCAAACTCTTGAGCTCAAATTCAAAATTAGCTAAAAACATGTTGCCTAAGTCAATGTTAAAATAAAACGATTAAAACAACAGCGCTCTCTTCACCCAGAATCTTCTGGATTTGTTCCTTTTTGGGGAGATTAAGAAATTCAGGGCATAAATTTGGGGGAAAAATAGGTAAAAATTTTCACAACTTGGACAGGTGTTGAGGAAATGGATCTCAGTCTCTACCTGTCCTGTGTTCCAGAGCCTACAGACTCTCTGAGATCTCTCTAACCACTGATTTCTATGCTGATCAGTTACAAGACCAGTTTATGATTAGAGAGTCTGTATTTCATGAATATTAACACAAATAAATTTTAAATTAAATTAACAGTAGATCTGCTTAAATACTCTACAAATTTATGGCTAAAAAAAACTATTAATCACATGTTTTAAGGGATAAAAAATCAAACTAAAAGCAAATTCAAATAAGAGCCATGAAGTTAACCGCTGAAATGAATTTCCTGATTCCACTTAAAAGGAAATTTAGGTTTTATTTTTTCAATGCTCTGATTCAAAATATTTCTCCCACATGAAAAAGATCTCCTCTCTGATATCTCTTGTATAACACCCACAGTTTCCTCTTTCCACCATAAGTGGCTTGAAATATAACCCCACTTTCTTTTTTTTCCTCCCCCTCCAGCTGATGGACCTACAGCTCAGCGACAGCAACTTCAGACGGCATATTCTTCTGCAGTACCTCATCCTCTTCCAGTACCTGAAGGGTCAGGTCAAGTTCAAAAGGTAACACATGAGCCTGGTCTGAATGTGAAGGATGAGAACAGACTCATAGCATTTTTGGGGGGTGAGCTTCATGTTTCATGTTTTCTCCTTTAACAGCTCAAGCTGCGTTCTCAACGATGATCAGACAACTTGGATAGAAGAGACGACAAAGCTGGTTTATCAGGTGAGTCCTGAGTTGAAGTGACTCAGATCACAAAGAGAAGAAGTTATTATAATACTTGAAAACCAACGCAGTGATGTGTGAATCATTGTAGAGGTACAGTGAGTCATAAGTATCAGACATACTAAGATCTTTGTTTTCTGCTGTAGCTACTGAAGGAGATCCCTCCAGAAGGAGAAAAATTTGGCACCATGGTTGAGGTACGTCATATAAAATTGAAAAATTTAATCCGTCTGTGCAAGCACATTTACTCCAGAGTTGTTGTTGAGCTCTATAGACTTTGATGAAGAGTAATCTTCCTCTTTGACAGCACATCCTCGACACGGAGGAGAACTGGAATAGTTGGAAAAATGAGGGATGCCCAAGCTTTGTGAAAGAAAGGTACAGCTGCACAGTGAAAGACATCTTTTTCTGTCAATAATAAAAGAGTGTGGTGTGGGTGTGTGTTCGCCGTGGCCTGAATCTAAACTCTGATCTCACTTGTTTCCTTTGTAACAGGACAGCAGATGACAAGCCTAAAAGACCCACCAGGAAGAGACAAGCTCCAGAAGACTTCCTCGGCAAAGGGCCAGACCGAAAGATTTTCATGGGAAAGTATGTGATCCAATCCAGAGGGGAGGTCTATCAGAGGGTTTTATTTTTAGATATGAGATCGTAGGTTTTAACCCTGTAATAGTTAGGAGCAAACAAAACCAACACTAACCTGTAGTTAGCTTTTAAAATCCTCACCCATCTGTGTTTTTAGTGATGAGCTGACTCGACTGTGGAATCTGAACCAGGACAACATGGAGGCCTGCAAGTCAGACAGCAGGTCAGTGCTTCAGAAGCTCCCATGGGCTTCAAAAGAAGCCTTTCAGATACATCAGTGTTCCCTGATATTTTATATCTGATGTGTGTTTTTCAGGGAGTTCATGCCATCGCTTGATGAGTTCTTTGCGGAGGCCATCGAACAGGCTGACCCTGTCAACATGGTGGAAGAAGAGTACAAGTGAGTTAGCAAGAAGATGTTTGTAACTTCTGATTGGAAAAAGTTTCTTTACTGGCTTTAAATGTGTGTGTGTGTCTCTGTTTTCTCTCTGCAGAGTCGTGCGTAACCCAAACTACGGCTGGCGCGCCCTGAGGCTGCTCTCCAGGAGAAGTCCACACTTTTTTCAACCAACGAACCAAAAGTTCAAAAGCCTGGCAGACTACCTGGACAGCATGGTTAGCAAGCTGGCCAAAGAACTACCGGTGAGTGAGTTTGTTTTTTCTTTAACACGTTATGAGAAAGAGAGTACAATATGCTCTGCTTGTGAAAGACGCCTAATGTGGCTCTGAATCTCTAGCCAGACTCTTCTCCTCTGTTGTGCCCAAATGGTGGAATGAATACCTAACTTCGTACGATCCCTACTTTCTACTTTTAAAGAGATCAGGGAACACTTAATCACTTAATCTGACCCTTCTCCTCTTTGCCCTCATGGGTAGAATGAGTCAGTAGGTCTAAGACTCAGCTCTTAGTGAATTTTCAGCACTAATTCCTGAATGTTGTTGAAGGTTGAAGTATATTGTTGCAGCAATTGATTAAGGTTAGTTGGCTAGATTATTCTACATTATTCAAAAAGAAGAATAAAAAAATATCCTGCACTTAATGGCAGCACCTGAAGCCAAATAACTTATAGCACTTTGTCGTACTAACTAGGTTTCCTTCTGTCTGAATTCTTGCTTGTGTTGTACGTCTGCTAAATAAAACCGGAGAACTGTAGAACAATATGTCCACAAAGGCTGTTAGAAAACACTGATATCATGACTTCACTCTGTGCATGCAGAAGGATATCCCCTCTGAAGAGATCAAGACTGGAGAAGAAGATGACGACGATAATGGAGACAATCTTCTCAAAGACAGCAACGACAGTAAGGAGAAATACTTGATATAAAACCTGGAACTTCATTTTTTAAGCTAATTTAATATCAAGTCCATGGGCGTTCTGTATGGTCTGAAATTTAATTTGTTTACCAGACACACGTAGAATATTTATTTTTATGCTCCCTGAATGTAAAATGGAAATTTATCCATACCCAAGCTAGACATGGACCACTAAATACTCTTAGTTCCTATTTCCTGCTCTGTATTCACCCCTTTCTATTCTTTCAACATCAAGTATCTTTTTTTTACCCTCCTCCTATATTTTTTTTACTTCCAGGTCCCAGCATACAGAGCAAACTGGTAACAGACAATCAGATGGATGACTTAGCAGCCAAACTGGGCGCTCAGTGGAAGACGCTGGCCTCTCACCTGGAAATGAAAGCGGCAGAGCTGCGGGAGATCGAAACAGACAGCGAAGACGTCAACATGCAGGCCAAGCTGCTGCTGGTTGCCTGGCAGGAGCGAGAGGGACCACAAGCGACTGTGGAGAACCTGGTCACGGCTCTTAATGCTGCAGGGTTCTCCCAGTTTGCAGACAGCCTCAGTGAGGCTTAGAGCAGATCATTTGTTACGTTTGTAATCAGTACCTCTGTCACATTGGTGCATCCCTTTTATACCAAAAACATCTGAAGAGGAAGATTTTTCTACGTAGTGAAGGATGCATGTCAAGTTTTTCACTGTCAAAAAGTCAATAAATGTTTTTTTTTCTATAAGATCTCTGTCATGTCATTCACTTTAAACACAAACACATCAAGGAAGCATGCATTTTGGTATAACAGTTTATTTTCACCACCTATGAAAAGCGATCAGTCAATAACTTATTACAGAGTGGTGATGTTAGATCTTACACGTGGTGATCAGGAGACCTGCGAGGAGAAACAAAGTGAAGCATAGCATTTTAAACGTACAGATGTACTGAATCAGAGTCGGCAGAACAAAGTTCAAGGCTTGTCGAGTAAACCATCGTCACAGTTGAATCTCAAGTCTTCATTTAACTGCACACAGTTCACCGCAAGTGCAACCTGTTCTGAAATAGTCCCCCTGCACACTTCCCCCAAAAAAGCATTAGTGAAGATTTGGCAGAAAGGAACCCCATTTGAGAACAATTCCAGGAGATGATGTGAGCCAAGCACTTAAGAAAAGACCTGAGATTGAACCCAAACGTCTGAAAGGGCCAACAGGTGGATCAGGGCGAGTCTTTACAGTGAAGAGTGAGAGTCTCCATTAAACATCTGAGAGGATACAAGCCTGAATGTCAAGGACAACAGCTCGGCTAGGCATTCATTATACAAGTTGGTTAAATGACTAAAGAGAAATATTTTGCTTTTATGATATGAGCACCTTATCAAAGGCTTTAAAAAATATACAATGTGTATAAAACATTTAACGAAACTGCAGAGCTAGACTCAAAAACCTCGCTCGAGGATCCAGTCCAGAGATTGCCTCTTGTCTTATCTCATTTTCAAAGCCCACCGTGGTAGAATATTTAACACCATTTGAAAGAATTCGTTTAACAAGCATCCGTGTTGGTTACAAAAACAAACAAAAAAATTAAGGTCATCAAATCTTTAAAGACACCAGTTTTATTGCACATCTATACAGACAGTGCTTGGAAATGGCAATTTGTACGTGTTTGATGTTTTTGTCTTCTAGGAAATTCCCCCACAGCTACTGCTCCTCCTCTTCAAGTATTTCCAGTCTGCGGGGTCCGTACAGTAGAACGTACGCTATATGCCAGTCTCCGCCTCCAGACAGTCGCAGGATATCCTCTGGAGACACCACACTCACCTTGTCGTCATCAAACTTGATCCACTCATCTGAGAGAGACGGACACAAAAGGAAACGATCAGTTCCTGAACATCTGTGAGCACTCATCGTCAGGTTCCTGTAAGAGAGACTGTGGTTACCTTCTTTCCTCTTGACCCATCCCACGTAGTGACCTGATGAGCTGGAGCGGCCTTGGTGTGTCAGCACGGCCTGCAGGTCGTAGTAGCCACTGTTGTTGGAACCCAAGTCTGCAGAAGATGCAGAAAATATAACTTTTACTACCTTTTAAAACCTTTGATATTTCAAAGTTTAAAAAGCTTTAGAATTATAAAACATTAAATATGCACAATCTGATCTGATCTAATGAACTATCTACTTTTTTACTGGTCAGTAAATTTAATTTTACTTAAACATATTCCTTAGTGTGTTCATATATAACAAAGTTGTGTTGTAACATACCATCAGGGAATGAGAAAGGCTCGTATTTCACTTCTTTAGCTGTGTCCGGCTTCTTCACCAACTGATGCAAAAGACAAAAAGCTTAGATGCGACAGAACAAACAGTAGCTGTGGCATTAAAGGTTTTAAGCAATGGTTGTGCTCCAAGACGGATGACACATTTCCACCCATTCTGATTCCTATGCATCATGGATGCTGACATATCAGGCATTTGGAGCCAGAGTTGTAATAGGAAGCTGTCATTGTCCTCCTGCTAACTGAAAAACACATTCAACTTAATGATACAGCTGTCAAGACCTCTCAGGTTAGCATGGTCTGCAACAAGACAGCTTCTTTTGTCAGTCTGGAGCAGAAAGTTACAGCTATGAAAACTTTTTTTTTCCTCAATGCCTCTTTCTGATCTGCTCATCTGGTGTATGTTTCAGACGTACATTTGTCAACTCAACCGTCAATCGCGGTGTTATCGCTCGTTTTTAGAATCAATAACTGCACTTAATTTCTTAAAACAATTTTGATTTTGACATTGAGTTTGATGACTTCAACCTAGGAAAAACTTATCAATGCAGTATTAAAGACAGTCATGGATCCAACGCACCTTCTGCTGCTGCTTCTCTAGCTTCTTGTCCTCAACTTCTTTGAACTTTGACCTGATTGGCAGCATCTTCTCCTGGATCTCTGCAGTGCACAGCTCGTAGACATCAAGCATGAGTGGGAACTTGACATCCTATGAAAAAAAAAACAGTTAAAGAGGATATTTTAGACTAAGTTACAGTGAGTCAAGTTAAAATGAGACTGTTGTAGCTCATACAAACCTTGAGGACTTTAGCATTGACAGACTCCTTCTCTTTGTAGAAAAATCGGACCATTTGGACAGTTAAGTAGGCAGGCAGACGGCTGAGTTTTGACTGCAGGGTAGAGACAGTTTGAGAAAGAGAATGAATATTATATCCAAACGAAAGTTGGGAAAGTGAAGCAACCTTGTTCTGAATGATAAAGGAAAGGCTGATAGGAGAAAACTTACAGATTTTATATACAGGGCATTTCTTTCCAAAGTTGTGGACATTTTTGTGATTTCTTCCTGCAGTCTCTGGAGTGAAAAAAGAGAAGGGGATGATAATCACAATTCTGTAATAAAAGCAATCTGGAAACAACAACGGAAAGATAATCTGGCAAATTTATTTTTCTTCTCTCACTGGGACTCTGTCCGGACAGAAATAAAACCGTCGCCTTGCCAGATCCAACAGAAAACACATGCTCCTGGTTTATCATACTTAAAAGATGCATACCAGCCTCAGTCCTGTTGCAAGGTACTTGACTTCTTGGTTGATGAAGCAACTGAGCTGGAGTTGACTCTCCTTGCCCTTGATTGGCTCTTCCTCCTCAGACTCCGTGCATTTCATTCTGGACAGCAGAGTTAAGGGAAAGCTTCACAAAGAAAAACTGAGTCTAACTGAACAATGTTTTCATGATCTTAGAGCCAAGTGCACTGAGAGGATACGAGGTTTCAAATTCTACACCAAAATACTGGTCGATGAGGTTCTTCTTTGCAGAGGCAGAGGCCGCTCCGCTCCCTGCATCGGTCTGTAGATTAAAAGAGAAAAAGCACAATCAGAACGTGTAACTTATTCAGAACGCTCCCATCACTTAACAGAACCAAACACCTCTGGTATAACATTTTACCTCCATGGGAGTCTCTGGCTCTAGTGGCTCCAACTTTTGCTGGAGTACTCTCATCATCTGCAGCCAGCATTCATTGGCATCCTGAGGGAACAGGAAAAAAAAGATGCCTCGTCTTCATATTTCATTTACACGCTCTCTCTCAGACTGTAAATGTGCAGCAGTGATGGCGTAAGTGATGGTATCACACCTGCTGGAGGTACTGCCCCTGGTCTCCCTTCTCAGCAAACTGTGGGAAGGCCATGTGGAGGAACTGAAGCAGAATGATGGGCGGGAGGCTAGATGAGGTCTTGTCCATGGTCTCGTACAAGTCACGAAGAGCTGAGGAAGCAAGAATACATATTAGTGTCATATGCACAAGTAAGCATAATGAGTCAGCCTTTACTTTTCTTGTGATTTCCAGGTTCAAAAGAATTCACTGTGCCATGTACCTGCTGTGATGTACTGTGACGGTGCATTTGCCCCAGATGACCGAAGCGCACCTGAATACCTAAAAAGGAGGACAGAGTTTTTTTAAGCAGAAACCAGAGAAAGAGAATGCTTTGTAATCAATAGTGTGACAGAATATAGACGTAATAACGATCAAGCTGCCTCACCTTCTGAGTGCAGTTTTGAGCTCAGGCACAGAGCGCAGACACTGCACTGTGGCGTTCATGTAACAGGTGTTGCCCAAGTTTGTCAGCCCACAAGGCAGCTCCATCTGAAATGACATCATGTCAAGAGCTCAGCTAGTTAAGCTTTCAGCTTCAAAAAACATACATGAAAAGGACTTTAACTTTCTGGAATTTATGAAGACTTGTTTGAGGTTCTGTTAATCATTTTTTTTCTGTGTCATCCTGGAGCTCCTATTTGTGCTGAAGAGCTACAATGAGCCTGTTGTGATGTTTTTCTAACACTGCAAACTGATATATTTGGTGTGTTTCAAAGAAGAGGTGGCGTTAACACAGAAATCAAAATGTCTTCTCCTTTTTTCAGTTGAAACAGGACTCTTTGCTATGAAGCACTGGCAAGCGGCTGACTGAGAGGACATAGAAAAACAAGTGACTCAGCAGTTGGTTTTTTTTTTAAATATCAAACCTTCATAGCACCAGACACCTGATGTGTTGCACATTTCAACAGTCTTCAACAAAACAGCCTTTTTTCTTTTTAAAACATTGTCATAAATTTGCTGTGACATCATAATTTTAACACTTTTCTTCGATCCATCAAAGCCTTTCAAAGTTAGGAGCCAAAGGAGCATTTACGAAATATCAATGCTTTCTACTACATTCTCTAATTGGTAACTTTGAACCTGAAGAAACCTGGACGTCAAGTAGAAAAGAGCCCATTTGTTTCAAGTTTACATGTCATTTTCCTCATCCATCTTACTTACCGCTGAGGCCAGCTGTTCCTCTGTCATGTCCTCCACAAACATTGGCCGGACGGCAGGCTCCTTGGGCAGGGCATCAGCTGAGCCCACCATCAGCAGAGTCATTCCCTATGGGAATACAGAAATACACCAAACTTTTGGTAAATTCATTATGCACTACGGCTCTGTGAAGTACACAATTATTTTAATTAGACTCCAAACATAGCTGATTTACTCACATTTTTCAGTTTAATGTTTCCCCATTCATCATCCTGAAAACAGACCAAAGATGCTGTTAGCATTTGTTCCCCACTTAATACAGTGTAACAATCCTCATCAACAACATGCCTGACACTCTTCAGTTGTATTAAGTTAATTATCTGAAAACACTCATCCTCAAACAAGGTAGTAAATAAATAAAAATGTTATTCCATCATCTATCTAGGTGATTTCACTGTAACCATTTCTGTCAAATAAAGCCTCATGCTGCTTCACACAATGTTGTTGTCTTGTATGTAATGTAAACATAAAAACCCATAACAGTTACTGTCAACAGTTGTCTATCCAAAGAACTATTGCTTATGTTTTTCTATGTAATTTGATGCAGAAAAAGTAAATCCAAAGGACTGTTGTTTTCTTATTTATGTCTGAATCAGATGCTGTGTGTTTGTTTATAGTGGTACCTTCAGGGTGCCTCCCTTCACCATGACCTTCTGTCTGTCAGGCTGAACTCCTGTCAGGGCAAAGAGTTGAGCTTTGAACACCATGGGTGGCTCCTCGGTGTTCAGTTCTACTGCATCAAACTTCTCTTTGCCCCATTTCACATTTACTGAAAGAAACAGATGACCAGTTAATGCAAAAGTCTGAATATCAGCATCTTGTCACACTGCTGCCATGTATGACACAGCATCTTGTAGGCGACAACAGAGAGTGGCTTGGAATCAGACAGGTCTCTAAACGTGACAGACAAAGCAAGTATTCAGCAAGTTTCAGTTTTATAACACATTTAGCTAAGGTATCTGTCACTTTACAAATACAAAGTCTAGTTCTATTCGCTTTGTAGGCCTTTTGAGTCAAGCAAATGCAATATGAAGCATATCAAGTGTAAAATCATGGTTTGGCTAACATAGCAAACAAAGCTACTTAAGCTAATTGATGTTGCGAAGCTGTATGCCTCATGGTGAGAATAACAAGGCACGAACACGATTTAAACTAAAAAGAAAAACATGTTTATCCGAAACATCAGTGTTGTAACACTCAATCTATTGTTAACTGTTAACTAGCGAATGCAGCTAACTTAGCTGGCAGTCAGGGGGAGTAGCTGTAGCTTCTGATGAGTGCCTTGGTATCAGCGTAGCCGGCTTGACTAAAACTCAAATCATACACTGTACTTCGAAACAGTAATTTAATAGAAACGCGAGGCCATTTGGTATTATTCCCTGATCGAGGTATTCCTATTTGTGTTACTTCCACCAGTGGCCTGACAGTGTTGACAGGCTAACTGAAAACGTTAGCATGCTAACAGCATATCACGCTAAAGCTAGCTAAGCTAGCATGCTAAATTGAATTTACGTTACAGCTCCAAACACGTGTACCCATTAATGTGTGCGTGTATCTTCGTTGGCAATTGATAATCCCTTTAGGATAACACCATACCTGTAAACACCGGCATATTTGGCAACCCTTTGATCCCTCAACTCTTTGTTTTTTCCTGATACAGTCCACCGGGGCGCGAAGGAAGAGTTGGCTAGTTGTCGGTCTGAACTTCATTCAAACAGAATGACGCTGCAACAACACGCTGGGAACTTATCGATGCGCTCTGACATCAGCTCACCATCCTGCCTCATAAACTGCACCCAGACAGCACACACACCAACATGAAATCTGCCCAGATCACTGTGCCACATTAATAACAGTATTTATCAGAGTGAGGGTTATTGTTACTGAGGTGTGGTCATCCCGCTGAATTACGGGCAGGTGTTTTTCTCACTTCTGCTCTGCTTTATCACTCAGTTGAGCCATGGATGGGTTAGCCTGTTGGGATATTTACAGGGCAAAACAGCTGCATGACCCCGTTTGACTCACCTCTTCCAGTTTGTGTTAAATACTGCTAGGGAACTCTTTTGAATTCAGATTTACTATAATCAATCAAAAACGGGTTTAGAAAGCAAGATTAAATACCAGTAAATCTTTCCTCATGGCTTCAATATTGTAAAAAATACTTTTATTTATTAGCAAGTTTATGTTTTCTTCTGTGCAACACATTTCCACACAGTAAACTGTGGTAATCTGAGGTTTCTGCCTTAAAGCTTGGTTGGTAATCCATTTTATTGGGATTAACAATTGTGAACCCAATGACTGAACCTGAAGTGAAAACTATCAAACAATGAATGATAAAGATATGTTTATTGACATATCCATCAGTGCGGACTCCAATGCAATTAACCATGCAAATTATCCATGACAAGAGTAGATCATAGTTCCAGTGCTTTTTTAACTGAACAAAAAGTTAACAAATAAAAAGATTGCGGAGGTATTCCATAATCCTTATGTCTCTCATTATATACACTGTTGGGGGTTTGCATTAACGGGACATTACCGTGTTTGAAAAACATACATTGTAGATGTTACCTTGGACAGTCAATGACACAGGTAGGCTCCTTTTAGTACACCACCCCGGAACTTGTCATGTGATATGAATTGAGAGTTGGGACTTTGTTTTAACACACTAACTCTATTGCATGTGTCCATAAAGATGTAACCTAATATATATATCTTATATACTCAAACCAGAGAGGAAAAGAAAAGTTCAGATAAAACCACAAATGAGTGGCAATTTCTTAAAAAATAAATGTTGGAAGAGTTAAGATTTGTCTTGTTTTGGAGGAGGAAAAAGAGCAAACAGATATGGCAGTAAAATCAATATCCAAACGTTAAGGCACTAGGTGGGCCAAATGCTACACCTGTTTAGTCTTCTACAAATAATTTACAATTCAAACAGTGCAGTTTTACATTTGTTAACTTAATGTTTTCCTTTTGAACCATTTATCTATGAATCAATGTAAGGCAATACATTACAAAAAATAAACAATACAAGAAAAAAATATTACAGACAATGTACCAAATAAACAGAAAAAAATCAATTAAGTTTTAGAACTCCTATATGCCATTACTATGGAATTTTCCTTATGGCTTGGAGCAATAAAAATAATTATAATAATAAAAATAATGCATAGATTTATATGATGATCTTGCATGCTCCTCACTCAATACTCAAAACATCTAATACTTATGTCCCAATACTCTGTCCCAAACCTGATAAGTGACTTGTAGAGTGATAAGAATAAAGGCAAAATGGCCAAAGATATTAGATGAAGGCATCAGTCTTATTTTTTTAGCTGGAAACAGATGTATGCATGCATTTAGCTTGAGCATCTGTCACATTGGGAAAGAAATGACAAAACAGTTATTAGTTTTCCACCCCTGAGACACAACCACTCACTGCAGATCTGCAATCCCTGTATGACAGTACCTATAGCTGAACACATACTTGCAGGTGTCCCAGCAAAACCCCCTTTTACCTTTTCCATCATAACTGTCATGTAATATGAAACAACAAGTCTCCATGACATGAGTCCCTCTACATCACTCCACTGTCCAACTTTAGCTGAAGACGAGGGAGCCATCTTCTGGTAGAAATGGAGCGCTGCAAGTTAGATGAGTTGGATGACGTGATTTTCTTGAGGAGGAAAGGTTGCAGAAGGGTTTGAGGGATCAGGCCTCTTAATGTCCACCATGCCAACTGTGTGACATGCGTTGCAATATTCCAGCGCTGGGTTTCTATACTTTTTCTCTTTTTATGGATTTTAGACAAAAATACAGGTATCCGTTTTTCAAGGGTGAGTAAGGAGGAAAAGTTAAGAGTCCAGAAAAAATCCAAACGGTTCAGATGGTTAGCTGAAAGAAAGAGCAGAGACAGGTGTCCAGTAAAAGAAAGACAAAATATCTCTACCTAGGTTAGTTACCCACACTAAGTCAACAGAGCTGATTTACGGACATTGGAACACCGCTTTGCATCGTGTTTGACAGGTGGAGTGTAAAGGTCCCCGTAGGTGGACAATCTAATGAGAGTAAATCAATGAGTTAGTCACTGAGCCCAAAAACACATTAGTGCCAATTAGAAAAGTCCCACGTGTCAACTGGAAAGAGCCCAGGAGTCAACCAACCAACCAGGAAGTGTCTGGTGTTAGAAACACCCACAAACACGAGTAATAAATAGACGAGTTTAAAGTGGCAGAGAAAAGTCTTAAAAATCATAATCAGCACTTTCTGAAGAAGTTCCTGTCAACAAGTGCTGGATGTTGTGTCTGCTGCTTGGAGGCTGGACTGCGCTCTGCTACAACACAGGAGACAAACAGCAGGTCACGCCACTGACTTGACCACAGCTCAGCCCAGCACGGGGGATAAAATAAGACTTGTGACTGCTGCACACCCTCGCTTACTGCCTAAAACAACATCATAGTGCTTATTGTATTTCATGCAGTCGTCTCAAAACAAAACGAAAACATCTAAATATACTGGAGCCCAAGTCACAGATTGTCAAGTTACCTCAGCTTTCCTGTATTGCTTTTAGGGTTCTTGCGGAAGGACTGGTTTGGTCCAGAGCGAGTGGACATAGAACGAGGTGAGGCTCTTGAAAATGTGGTTGGTGGGGTTTTAGGGATCTTCTTTCCAAGATGGCCGATCCATTTCTTCTGCTCGTCTTGGGTCAGGGCCAGCAGGAGCATGTCCCGGGCAGAGGTCACGTCGTAGTTTACTGTAGAAAGCAGAACATGTTGTACAGGTCAGGAATGGAGTAGAGCAAACCTGACCCAAAACCAGTACCAGGGGTCAGGGATGGCGCTTAAAATATAAGCGACACTTGTTTTGCCCAAACAATTTAAAGCCTAAAAAAGACAGCTAAGGAGCCACTCCTACTGCTTTTTGGCATCTGGTTTAAAAACCAAGCAGCCCCCGTAGAGTCATGGGCAGAGGAAATAAAGAGAAGAGGTTCTTGTGTGCACCATAAACCAGCTTGTGCTCACAGGCTCAAGATTTTTTTTGCACAGTGCCTATCTTTAGGCAAAATTTAGATCCTATTAGCACCAAAGTTTAAGCAATGCAAGAAAGATGATAAACACAATAGTCAAACGTCATTTTGAACTCTAAGGGGGCTTAAACTCCAAAGACAATGGTTGGTCTTGCAGAAACATTTCTTATAATCGTTTTAATTTTTTTCTGCCCATGTCACTTTGGCCAGTTACAAATATCTCAAAACCTGCAGGTTTCAGCAAGTCAAATTTCAGACTTGTTAAGGCGTTTTAATGTCACCTTGAATGAAATTTAAGGCCAAAAACACTATAAATACAGACGGTTGTTTAGGGATCGTGCTGTATTGTAATCCACACTGACGTCATCCAGCAAACCCTCAATTAATTTGCATTTTACCCATTGCCTCAGACTGGCTAGCTCGTATACGGATCACTTATATCACAAGAGCCAGAAAAAAATGACTGAAAGCTGACACTTTTTCTTTTTTAAAGCTTAAGATCTGGGTTGTGAGATATGAGCTTGCCTTGTTTTAACATATTTGACCTATGAATTGAATTTTAAGCCTATACAGAGTAACAGATTCAACAGGTGTTCTGTATAAAACTTTATATAAGTTAAAGTATAAAAAAAGTCAAAAAAGCGGTCTGGGGGAATTTCTTTTTAGAGGGAAAATCTAAGTATTTAAACATTAAAATGAAGCTTTTGGAGCAGATTAAGTTATGATAAATAAGTAGCTTGTTTTTTGAGTATCAGACTTTAGACTGGAGGATGAAATGAAAAATAGCTAGTTAGCAAAATGTTACCTTTTACAGCATATGAACTACATACCTTGTGAATTCCCAGAGGCATAAATCAAAAATATTTAGACAAATGGTGTATTCATCCTATTCAACATTATAAATCTGATTCTAAGAAATAACTAGCAAACAAACTAAAGGTTTTGTATAAATTAAATGTAGTGAGAAGTATACTTTTGTTAAGTACAAGAAGGCTTTTTTTTAACATAAGGACATAACATATGCTGTACTGTGTTTTATAATTGACCCCTCAATTGTTAAAATTCAGAAAGTAAACGTAAGCTAGCTTGTTGAACTAATACGCCATGTAAGAATTGTGATGTCAAACAGTCCAGTTTAATATTGCGCAGTGCTCTGTGTGGGTACCGTGTTGTATCACCTGTTGTCTTGACGCACATTCCCTATAGTTTGTACAGGCTCTACGACTGTCTGCTCTGCCCATACGTGATAAACAGTAAACTCTGTTGTGTTACCAAAATAAAAGCCCGGACTTGACAGACATTGCACGCTGATGCTCATGACCACAATAAAAGCCTCCTACACAGAGCAGACTTCATTAAACAGATCAAAGTTCAGACTGTAGCCTTCATAGAAAAAAATAACATTCACTAGATTAGTCCCGACATATTTAAGACCTCTGAGTAATGAATTTTTGATCAGCATGACATTACTAATGCATTTGATGCGGACATCCTGTAAAACACCTGTCAAAAGGCACTTGCCATCATGACAGAGAAAAACAGGAAAAACTACAATTATAAAGATGTAACTAGTATATTTTTGTTTATCCAACAGTCATCAATTCATCCTTGCCAACTAAAGTTAGTGGTTACTTTTCTTTTCTCTTTACACTTACAGACTTTAACTTTTAGCTCCACTTGAGTTGACATTTTAAGAACACATGCTGATAAACATTAGACAGGCTTTCACCTTTGCAAGGAGCAATAACGTCCTCCTTTTTGTCAAGGTGGTCCTTGTGGCACTTCACGTGGCAGCGACGACACTCCAGCGCCGCCGGTGGCTTGAAGACGTGCCACAGAGGCTTGGCGCAGGCCTCGCAGTTGGAAGGGAAGTGATAGAGCGTGGGGATGAACTCGTGGCCTTTGTGTGGGAGACAGTTGGTCTTGTCGCCCTGAGGGACTGTCTCCATGTCTGCCTCCTTTCTGCACTCTCCCTCATTGGCATAGAGAATCTGGAGACAGAGACAGAGAAATCTGAGCTGAATGTGAAACGCATAGATATGCAGAGAGATTTCAAAGACAGGAAAAGGCTTCTGACCTGGAATATCCTTGGAATCTCCTCCGTCTCAGCTCGGTACACGTCTCCTTGTGTTACTGGTCTCACATGGAACAATTTACTGCCGAGTAGAAGCACCAAATTATTTGATACATCTATTAAACCATAGCTTCAGATGTCGTTCAGCCACACTGTGCAGATGACAGAGAAAAGGAACACTCACTCGATATCTAGTACCATCGAGGGGTTGGACTGCTCCTTATCCTGCTCGTCATTGTAGAACAGAATCTTCTTACTGCTCACCACCACATACTGCAAATATTCAAGAGGACAATGAGAGGAAGACAGACACTGCCCTCGAGGGGTTGGCAGCATTCTTAACAAACCAAAGCAGACTTTAAAACAATGCAGGGCACAAAGAGGAAGCGTCAAATAAACACGGCATACCTGCTTCTTCCATCCGTATCGCTTGATGTTAGCACGGTTAGGAATAGACAGCCAGCCCTCCAGTCTGGATTCTGTTGAGACGAGAGGAGAGTTACAAACCACCGCAGTGAAGAAAATACAAAGGCCATGCACAGTTTAAACTTAACCAGGGGAAAAATAAATCATAAGTTAAGTAATAAAATTTTAAACACCAGGTGAACCCTTTGAGGATTTCTGCCTGCGTTAAGGGGGCGGCACTGGAGTCGGTGAGAAGAGCTGAGTTTAGAGATCCTCATGCAGGAGGAAGATATTAGCCATGGTTAAAACTTTTCACAGCATGTTAAAAGACACTTTATGATTTAATTTAAGCTTTTTCAAAAGATCATCAGAGCAGCAGTTAGTTTTTACATTCTCTTAGTTATCTCCATCACTCACTCTTTTCATAGAAACAACCATGTGCAGGTTAAACACATCATATTCTGTCAAATTAACTCCAAGTGCATGCAGCTGAAACAACACAAGTTAAACGGGAGCAGTGAATTATGAGGGGCTTCGTCAGCTACGTGTGGCTTTGTGAGGGAGGGAGGTCTTTGTGTCCAAACAAGCAGTGCTTCTGGGTGAACATGCTGAAAAAACTCCAAAACAATAAGAGTGTTACACGTTTGAGACACACAGTGCTATAACTCAGGGAAAAAAAAACAGCTTCTCTGGTTTTAAGACACGTTTTGAAAGTTGCTGAGAGTGAGGTAGTAAACAGGATGTAGTCTGGTAGAGTTTGATGTGGTTATTTTACCGTTAGGGCTAAACTTGTTTGACATTGTGCAAATTTACTGGCGGCTTCTTTGATTTACATCTCAACTAAGCTCTTAAAGCATTTCTTTGCCTTTTTTTTCCAGAAAATTGTCTTAATTTAAGATTTTGAAGACAAAAACGACAACTGAACTGCTTTTATAGAATAAAAAAATCTGCTAACAGGATAAGAAAAATATGCTTTTGACGTTTCTTGAAATATTTTTTTTGTTTAAACAAGAAACTAAAAAACTAGGACATGCTTAGATTTCAGTTTTTGCAATGCTGTAGTATATTTTTGCAACCAGGATGTATTGATTCTATTTATCTCTTTCTATTGTTAAGAACTCTGCCATATTTACACAGATGTAACAGTGTTCATTCATATCTCTTAAAATGTTAGAATGAAGTCTTATTAAACTCTGTCTTTCAGAAAGTGTGAACATTTTTTTGGATCTTTCTTTTGTTGCGCCAGGTTTCTTTCAAAAGTTTTTCCCTCCCCACCAACAGAGGTGTCTTTCTCACCTCCAGCAAAATAATACTCAAAGAAACTCAGAGGCAAAAAGACATAAAAACACACACAGCAGCTGCAGCACAGGCCAGGCAAGAGGGGCTGGTCTACTCAGTTACTCACAGAAGGAAAGGAATAGAAGTTACAAAGATAAGAAGGAGAGGAGAACCGGCTGGACATGAGGGGGATAAAAAGAGACTGATTTAACCACAGATATCAATCAAGAAAAATACATATTCATTGAATAGATGCTCTTTTTCCTTTGAAATGTAGCAAACCTGAATTCACAACAGAAGCACATCAGATGTTTGTTTTTCTTTAACATACCAAGTATGCAGCATGAGCAATTCCCCCCAAAAGTCACCGTAACTAGAGGTGTCCCAGTACGACCTTTTCACTTCCAATATGATACCAGTATTGCAGCCTTAAGCATTGACCAATACAACATCAGCATGAAACATACTTTTACTCCTTATTTTGTAGTATGGAATGTTAAAAACGGCTTCACCAAGTGTTATTACTCAAATTCATCAATGATGATGTTGGTGGTATTTACCATTCGATCCCCTGGGATTAATAAAGAATTTCTGATTTTGATCAAACTTCCCCGAATCTGCGCCACTACTGGAAACTTGTGCATGACAAGTTTTGTACTCAGCTGTAACATCTTTTTCAAACTTAAACAAAAAATGTTGCTGTATGTTGACATCACTCCTACTCTTTGCTACTTTGTTAGCAGCTTTGTTGTTACTTTGTGATCACATGAGCTCTGCATGCTGGATAGAAGTGCTGGGACAGAGTCTGACATGAACTGCTTGTATCGGAGATTTTAGATGCAGGCCAATCTCATCCAATACTCTTATTTGGTTAAATATCAGACCAATATCAATATTGGATTGGGACACCCCTTGTTGTAACTTTTGGTCAGTTACATCATTTTAAGATGGAAAATTTGGCATAAAGCACACATTAAGGGCTCCAAATCATAACTGGCCCATTGGATGCATGACTGACAGCCAGCTGATTGCATGTCACACTGGACTGTTTAATCTTTTGCCAGATCTGCAGGTCACTGCTTGCATATGCAGACCAGTAAATGTTGAAAAGCTCCAGACACCCAGCTGGGCTAGCTGGGGGATCTGGAGGATGTCTAAACCGACCAATTGAAGAGGAGAAGGAGAAAAAAACAGATTGATAAGACGTCGACTAAAGAAATTCATCTTGAATCAAAATGTATAATCTTCTTCATTTGAAGAATCAAATTTTGGACTTATATTTCTGAATCAAAATTTATGTTTTTGGGTCAGTAGGTACAATGGCTGGCAAATTTAACTCAATGTAAATCTCTGTAGTAATGTTCAACTCGTGGAAAATTAAACACCTGTCCAAAAAAAAAAAAAAAAGAAAAAAAAAAAAAAAACTCAATGGTCTTCCAACAATGTGACGACAATAAATGAGAATTATGGTAAAGTAGAATATTTAAATGACTGGTTAATTCGGGTGTATTATCAACCAAACATATCTTACACGCATCCATCAGACTTTGAAGTTGGGGAAAAAATACAAGAACTCTTCCTGAAGAAATTAATCAAGTTGACTAAAAGGTTAATTCCACTTTAAATATATTTCAAACCACAATATAAACAGCAACCTTTTCTAAGAACTCTGGAACGACACTCTGTTCAGCTCCTCAAATCGTTTGTTTACAGTTATGCGTATGGACTCTTACATTTAGGACTGGTATTAGTAATGCAGGATAAAAGCAGCAGCAGTGTCCAGGTGACCGTACCTGCGATGTTGCTGTCTGTCTCATCAGTCTGCAGACTGGTGACGCTGGAGTTATCCATACGCTGCTGCAAGTCGTTGAGTTTCTCCCGCAGCTGCTCGATGTCGCTCTCTTTGCTGTCCAGCTGCATCTGCAGCTCATTGCGATATGTGCATTCTTCTACAAGTTGCTGTTGGAAGAAAATCAGAGATTATAGTTGGGAACAGATATTTTTTTCATCTTTTTTTTTAAACACAGAGTCCATTACTCACCGCCTGCATTTCACTCAGCTCTTTCTGGTACTTGATGGCCATGTGGTTAAACTTCTCCTTCTCCTGGTTCAGTTCCAGCTGAAGCTTGCGGTTTTCTTTCTCCTTCTTTCGCAAATCAGCCGTACTGCCCTTCTTCTTCTGGTCCAGCTTCATGTCCTTGCGATTCATGATTTCTGCCAGCTTATTCACCGCCTGATCAATTAAAGAGATGAAGGGAGCGTCATCTACCATTCCACACTCATGACACAAAAGTATGAGGGTAGGTTTAGCTCCATGAGGTACATCCTTACCTGAGTCTTCAGTGTGCGCTCTGTGTTGAGGACCTTCTCATAGTTGGCCTTGATTGTATTTGCAATCTCCTCCTTCTGAATTACATACTCTGCGGAGGGAAAAAAAGACAATGCTTGAACAAAACCTTCACTAGAGCACAGGGACAAAGAAAAGTGAACTCATGAGCAGTACCTTCTTCCTGAGTTTGAAGCTTCTCGCTTAACTCAGACTTCTCTTTGCTGAGGAGCTCTACATCTTTGGTCAGGGTTTTATTTGATTCCTCCAGCTGCAGACACATTAATGGTAAATAAGATAGGTAAATAAACTAATGTAGTGGACACAAAGGTGAGAATTAACGTCACAGAGCCAATTCAGGTGCAACTCACTCGTGAAATCGTTGCCTCCTTGTCACTGATCTCTTGCTTATGTCTCGTTACTGCCTTCTTGCTCTCCTGGCTGAGCTCAAAGTACTGTTCCTCCTGAAGCGCCCGGGCCAGCTGCTCTGACTCCGCTTTAGTCACTGTCAGATCCAGCTGGGCAGACAGGGAGTCCCTAGATCCAGGTAAAAACATGTTAGATTAGCCATGGAACCCCAGATCACAAAAGAAATAAAAATGAGATTTGGATGTCTCTTACCTTTCACTGCTCAAGTCCTGAACCTTTTTATGAGCCTCTTGTACCTGCCTGTTCCTTTCTTCTATCTCCTCTTTTAGCTCCTTGACCTGAGTTTTATAAAGTGTCTGGAGATAGAAATATAGATAGTTAGTTGACAGCTTCAACACTAATTGAAAAGGGCTTAGATTTGGAGGCTTGTACTTACAGAAAAATACTGTTCGGCCTCAAGCTGGTCCTGAAGTTCCCTCATCTGTCCCTCGTTGCCTCGGTATTGTCTGTGAACACATAAAACATTTTCATAAGGGACTCTGTGTCTTCATTAAATCCTTGAAGTGGCTAATTGCAGCACTCCCACTCCTGCACAACACTCCTCAGCCAGCCTCCGCTTTGAGATGTAACCAGCAGCCCATCCAGCACTGGCTATGGCAGCAGCCAGAGGATTAGCAGCAGAGTGCATGGAGCTGGACACAGAGTAAACCCTAATCCTCTGATGTAAACACCGTCGCAGAACAGCTTTGGCAGAGTCACCCTCTAAGCTGCAATAATAGTACTAATTTGAAAATCACAGGCAATTGTGGGCCAATTTACGCCTTGACTTCCAAAGAGCATTACTGCCCGGTGCAGGAGTAGCAGGAAATTAAAGCTCCTGGCTCAAACTACCACTGGTTAGAGTGAGAGTTGAATCAGGTGACAGAAGTGCCAAAATGCCTTAAAATTCTCTTTTTTTTTTCTTTAACGTGATTCAAATTTCTCATTACATATGTAACACATGAACACAAAGTGTAAAAAAAAAAAAAGGCAGGGTGCCCACTCACTTCGTCAGCTGAGCCAGCTGGAACTCCAGCGAGCGTTTACTCTCCATCGCCGTGTTCATCTCCTGTTTCAGCTGCTTCTCTGAAACCCTAAGACGGTCCACCTCCTGTGTGCGGCTCTTCAGGTCGTTCTGGGCCTGCACACGCTTGCTTGAGTCCTGCTCTATCTGTATTCTCAAACTCTTAACCTAAAACGAAAGACACAAAAGTAAAGAGATTTATTTCATTTAGCTGAAACTTAAAAGAAGACTCTAGAAGCTCAAGCAGGAAAAAGAGGGATCACTTACCTCATCTTCCAGCCTTTCTTTCTGCTTCATCAGCTGCTCCATCTTTTGCACAGACTGCTTAAGGTCAAACTCCAACATGGAGCACTGTTTTTCTACCTCCACAACACGACTCTCTGCTCGCATCCTCGCTCCGTTCTCCTCAGACATCTTCTGCTGGACAGCTGGTGGGGGACAGCAAGAGATCACATTCGACTGTTTGTTCTTCTGCCAACTGTCTGAATACCAACAAACCAACCATGACTCAGCTTGCTATTTTATAACTCTGAAATATCCATCTGTTCCCAATGTAACAGTTCCCTCTCAGAAGATTAAAAGACAGAAGGAAATATCAGATAACTTAAGACTTCAGAAAAGCTCTTTGGTAGAGAGATGGTTTGAAAAGAAGATTAAAAAGAGAGTGACTGTCTTTTTGTGAGTAAAGAGCTCTCCACAGGCTCGGGACCCAGACCGCAAAAACTGACACCCTTGATTACAAGCTGGGACCTCATTACACCAAGGAGAGGTGCATCCTCTGAGCTTGGTCAAAGGATCGCTTGAATGTTAAGCTTTAAAAGTCATCTATAAGATCTTAAAATCAAAACTAGCTGTAAGCTGGAGAAAACAAAAGCATGACTGATTTGATTCCAGTCAGAAAAAGATATAAAGTTATGCTGCTTGAGTGATTAGCTTAAGCATAAAATAACCACCAACATACAAAAAAGGGATGGGCATTTCAAGCAAAAACACCATTTGTGAGTCAATGCTAATTATTTGCCAATTATTCCAACAGCCCCACTCCCATGCAGACATAAGGAGATAGTGATTCATTTAATGACTGGACAAAATTGGCGTGAGCTAGTCTGTTTTGAATATGATCTGCAAACTGAATATTCTAGTTTTTTTCCAAGCAGCAACCTGGTCTAAGAATATGAGACAATGCAGAAGTGCCAAAATTTGCTGTTTTCCGAGCATCCACTTGAGGCCGGCTCTGAAAGTACTGGAAGTCACATACACACCAAGCCAAAAAAAGCTGCTTTGTTATTAAGATTGCGAGCTTGTCCAATCAGAGGCACAGCTCTGGGTCACGTGACCGACAAGCACCAGGAACAGAAGGGTGACGTCAGGGAGACTATGACCATGTTTTTATACAGTCTATGGTTTTTCCTTGCAGAGTTTGCGCTTAATCTTGTTTTTTTGTTTACATTCATAATCGTCCTACTCTTTGGCGTTACAGAGTTTTGCTCTAGGCATAAATCTTACAGTGGCAAACATAGTGGAAACTGACAATTATACTTGCTCATGTTGTTACGAAGGTGTTTTGTTATTTAATGGCTAAAGAAAACAGCTTTCAGATACAAGCAGTGCCTGCTGGCTAGGGCCTGAACCACACGTATATGGATAATTTTTTGATCGGATATATTTGTCCTCATTTAAAAAAAAATCTCCCTCCACACCACAGAAATATCTCTGTCCATATGAAGAGGCCAAACTGAAAACGATCGCCTCTGAAGCCTGCAATGCCATGCCTGGCCGATAAGTGGCAGGTTAGCAAAATGTGAAAACCATAGAAGAAGAACGTTATGAGCATGCGCAGTCAAACACAGTGACTTGTTGCTAGGCGCTTGACGTCATCGCGTCAACACCAGCTTCGTTTAACACCGCTACACGGATCCACACAATCGGAAATTTTTTTATTTCTTCACTTTTTTAAAAATCTCCGTTTATGTGGGTGAAATCGCCGTGTTCGTGTGGTTGAGAGGCCCAATTGGACAGAAAAATGTGTGTTTAGGAATATATCCATATACGTGTGGTTCAGGCCTAAATTACATTACAGCCTGGGGCAAGTATTAACATTTAAAAAAACACAGTTATGTTATGAGGCAGAAATCACAGGAACTAACTGATTTGTTTTTCAGCTATTTGAATATTCAAAAATCATAGCGCAACTGTGCTATAAAGGATGAGGAGTATAAACCTCATATTCATTCTGTTGTGTCCATTAATAAATACCTGAACACAAGTTGAGCACGAGTTGAAATAGTCTAACAGAGCTGGTCATAAAAAAAAAACGATGTTCAAATGTTTATGTGCATTTTTTTCCCCAAAGTTATATTTTTGGGCGTTTTCACCCTCATTGAACATAAAACCTGAAGAGAGAGAAGACATAGGAAGTACAGTTGGAGAAGGACTATAGCCTCTGTGTAAAGGGTGTGTATTGGGAGCACCAGGCCAACAGTGCCCTCTTATGTGAACTGCTGCATTTTTTTTCAATATGCTTGAAGCTTTTTTAACAAGAGTGATCACTTTCAAAAGAAGGTTTTCTTTGAGATGGAAATACAATATACTGATGCATGGGGCATAAATTACTGATAAAACATCAGATAACAACTATGTTGGTCTATTTCAGTACGCTTCAGGTGAAATCCAATAGTCGACTTGACAAGTCAGTGATTTATTAGAAAAACTAACTACTTCTAAGTCCAGCTTTAATATGCATGAGGTGATGTCCTGACATGCTGACTGGAATTCCTCACTGAAATATTCCCTGCAGGTGAGGCTGATCAGAAAATAGATGAGGATGATGAAACAGGAAGACAAGATTTAGAAAATAATTGTGAAAGCAGAAAAAGGAGTTGGAGTGGGATTTGAGAGAAGTTGAAAAATAATCAGAGTTAGATGGTCTGACAAAGGAGTCATACCAGTCATGGCAGCTGATTTGGCTTCCTCGATGGACTCGTATTTGTCAGTGAGCTGTGCCCGTGTCCCCCTGTGCTCAGTCTGCTCCTGCTCCAGACGCTGCTGTAAGGTCTTCAGCTTGTAGTTCAGGTCGATCTCCTGGTTGTTCTTTTCCTGCGGGGGAAGAAATGATGAGCAGAAAAACAACATGAGGCTTATTTCTCATGAGAAACACAACAAATGCTTCCTTTAAATTCTACAGACTAGAGGCACTTGCAAAGATGATGTCTCATGTGTACCTTCTCCAGGTTGTTGCTCCTCTCCTGGGCCTGTTTGCGCTCTGCCTCCACTTTGGAGAGGCTGAGCTTCAAGTTTTTGTTGTCCTCCTGCAGTCCAGCCATCCTCGCTGGGAACAGAACGTAAAAGCAGGAATTAACAACCATGCTCTGATTAAATGAAACAGTGTTTTTTTATTGTGGCTAATTGATAGTTTTAAATGAAACAACCCCAAAATACATTGTTTAACTTTCTGAAAACAATTTCCCTTCTTCCCACTAATTTGAAGACTTTCATAAGCTTGTGTCTAAGAAAAGCAAATTATAAATCGTGAGCTAGTCCAATTGCTGTGGGCGTTGTCTGGGCTCAACATGTGGGATGGTTTTTAATTTCTGCAGCTGTTTAATGACTGAGCTCAAATATCTAAATGAGAGTGAGATTAGTAGCCTTACAAAGCTATTTTTAACACATTAAGGCTGATCATAGTTCAAGCCTTTTCCTCAGAGTTGGCTAAAGATCACACTTCATATCAACTTGATGAGGATTATAGCTGTTGTGTATCCATTGTCACCTTGCAGCTCCCTGATCTCCTCTGAGCCCTGGCTGTAGTTCCTCCTCTCTGAGTCCAGAGTGCTCTGCATAAGCAGGAGCTCCTTCTCCAACTGGGCCTTCTCAGCGTCTGCTGCGCGGCTTCTCTCCTGCAGCTCCCGGTTCAAGCTCTCCAGCTGGCTCACTGTCTTGCCCATCTCTGTGTGGCTCTTCCGCAGCCTGGCAGCAGTGTCCGACTCTGCCCGCAGGAGGTCGTTGGCTTCTTCCAGCTGTTATATCAGAACAAATGAGAGAAATGTTGATGTTTAACCCTCTAGGTTGTCCTGACTGTGTGAGTGTGTTGAAGTGAGTCTGCTGAGTGTTTACCTGATTCTGTAGCTGAACGATCTTGTCATTTGAAGCCTGAGAGTTCTGGCTGATCTTCTTCATGTCTTCAAGCTGCTCCTTTAAAGTGGAAACTACGGAAACAAAGGTGGAAAATAAGAGCAGGATTCAAGGCTAAATTTCAGCTACAAACTAGATTCTGTCCAATTCACAAGACTGACTTAGTGATTACTTTCCTCTGACATCCCGCTCAAGGTGGAAGCTTCTGAGCTGTTATGCTGGTATGCTGTTTCAAATTGACTAGCTATTTAATTTGGGGAGGGGGGACTAAAATAGGCACTAGCATTTTTATACTTTGTCAAATTTCTATCATTTATACTATCTTCAAACCTTGCAGTTAATGAAAATGATCCCAATGGGAAAAAGATTTCCTGTTTATAATAATTTTAAACGACATATGATATCATCAGGTCATCTGATCCCAAAAGAGCACTAATGGACAAGTCTTGCATAGTTATAAAAAAGTAAACCTTTTTATCTCGCCACGAGCAGCACGAAGGTCACACCTGACTACAGGCTGTTTATTACAGGGAATATTGCTGAGAGGATGAGGGATTAACACACTTTCCTCAATGACTGCCCTCTTTCCTGCCTCACTCTGCAATTACATCTTTAATTGCCAACTGTCTGAATCATACGTCGGCAGCACCTCATTATCTTTACCCTCATTCTCCAAATTGCGCCTCTTCTCTGCCTCTTGGTCAGCTTTTCTTTGGTACTCAGTGAATCTGTGCTGCAGCATGATCTTGTCCTTCTCCAGCAGAGACATGCTGGTCTCTGTAGTTTTCCTCAGGTTCGCCTGTGGCAAGGAAACAAGAGCAGCTGTGATGTGGCAGGAAGACACTCATTCCTTCTCCTGGAGTTTCTAGGATCAAGGTTGATGTTTTCAACTACTTTAGCATTCTTTTTAGTCTTTCTACCAAAGGTGTTTTTTTAATACTGTTTCAGTCTTAAAGTGATACTCCGGGATGGAACAGGTTGGGTCCTATCACAAGGTTTAGGGCAGAAATTACCCCTACAGCAGTGTTTTTGTGCAGCAGAAGCCCAGGGTGCTCGCACCAAAGACCCCCTCCCTGCTCGTCCCACCGAAAAAGTCTGATATCTGTCTGCATTCACGCTTTATTTAGAGAATTTTCAGCGAGTTACTTTCACACTAAAACACCGCTAAATAAGGCTCTAGTTCTCATCGTGTCTCTTCGTCCTGGCAGACTACCTGCGTTTGTTTATATCTGGCACGCCGTGCGCGTGGACTGATACACAAAGCGGCGAGAGCGTCTCGTAGCCAGCTGTGGCTCTGCAGCGAAGGTAGCGCCGTTTTATGACACGATGAGAACTAGAGCCTTATTTAGCGGTGTTTTTGTGTGAAAGTAACGCGCTGAAAATTCTCTAAATAAAGCGTGAATGCAGACCTATATCAGATTTTTTTGGTGGGAGTCCGTTTATTTGTGTTTTTGGTCAAGTAAAAATTGGCCCCGTCTGAATCCATAGGAAACCGTCAGAGGAGCAGGGAGGGGGTGTTTGGTGCGAGCGCTCTGGGCTTCTGCTGCACAAAAACACTGCTGTAGGGGTAATTTCTGCCCTAAACCTTGTGATAGGACCCAACTTGTTCCATCCCGGAGTATCACTTTAAGTTTGTTTTTACCTCTTCATCCAGTTCTTTAATGAGCTTCTCAATCTTGGTATTTGAAGTCCTGTGAAGAAGAAAGTTTAAGGAACACATTACTACAATGAAGACTTAATAAGAACTTTCATTAGGTCTTAATGTGTTAAACATTTCTCCATTGTGCTGTTAGTTGTTTTATGTGACCAAATGTTCTGCATCCTGTATCTAAATGGACTCTGAAAGCATCTTGTTTGTTGCTCATAAGTGATCTCACACCATACCTGCATTTCTGCTCTAACTCATCCTTCAACTGCATCTCACTGTGGAGCTGCTCCTCCAGCTGGTAGATCCTTTTCTGCAGGTTCTCCAACTGAACAGGAAAACAGAAACAAATTTTAAGATCACAGAAGAAGAGTTTGGGGCATTTAAAATCATAAGGGGAGAAAGAAAACCAGCAGAAATTTATTTCAAACTCTTTAAGAACTTCAGTGGTTTTCTTACATGACTCTTGTCTTCCTTTAAGGAGCTGCTACGTTTGTCACTAGACTTTGAGGAGGTACGCAAAAGACTGAAAAAAAAAGATAAATAACAAGTTAAAGACATAACATCTTCTTTCCATGGTTTCTCATCAGGAGGAATGTTACGATTAAGAGAGACAAACAGACAGTTGTTAAATCTGTGACATGACTTCCACAGTGAGGTATTCATATAATGTCTACTATGGTAGATTGATTTATACCATGAAGACAAAGCACTCTTTAAACTTCTATTGAAATCACAAGTCAGTTCAAGATGTGAGAAATCGATAAAAGTGCAGGTCAACACAAAAACAAAATACTTATTTGAAGTGAAATTATGTGTACGTTTAGTCTTTTTTTTTTTAAGGAATGATGAGACTACATAAAGTTTCTCACACAGATTTGTGATACACTTTGGGGGCTTAGTCTGTCACACTTACTGCTGGTTGCTGTAGTAAGTGAAGCCCACAAAGGGGAGCTGGTTGCCCACGAAGGCCTTTGGTACGGGGAAGGTTTCCTCCTCACCCCGATCTTCCTCGATGTCGTCGAAGTTACTGGTGTCAATGTCACTGCTCAGCTCAGGCACTACGGGAGCAGCCGCTTCACGGGGCGACAAAAATAGAAAAGAAATTAAGGCCACGACAGTTCAAAAAGTATCAAAGGAGACTGTGTGCATTAGATAAAATGTGTTACTTATCAAGAGGCTCAGAAGTTTGATCTCAAACTTCTAATCTTTTTCTTTGCAAGAAAATGCCTTATGAAATCACCATCAGGTCACAATGACAGTCTTGATAGAAAATGTATACACATTCTGGAGTACTTGGAGCTTTAGTTCTGTCACTATGTTTGGTTTTAGCTCAAAAATTAGTAAAAGGCAAAAAAAGACTACTCTGGGTGGAAAGACAGGTTTGAAAACGTAAATCTGAAATGGTTCCTTGACACAAGTTCAACTTTAAAAGTAAAATACGCTGATATCCATCCTTAAAATGATCTGTTCACACTTTTGTGCTTTGATTTTTAATCAATTCCCTCTCTTTAAAGGACATATCTGTGCTTAAAGGTAGTTTATCTACAAAACGGACCAAAGTCACAGATTTAAGACTCCAACTTTTGTCTGTACCACTGTGTTTTTCTGGATCACAGATTTCCTTTGAAACCTTCTTTAAAACAAGGGAAAGCAGCCAGCGAGCAGAGAAGCTCAGCCAGTGGAACGGCACCAAAGTGCTGACATCAGCCTGGTTAAGTATTAAATATAAAGCCACTAAAGAACTGACTGTAGCTCCTGGATTTAGCTCTACTTTTAAATCTCTCTCTCTGCTCCAGTGTCAATCCTGGCGCATTAGTGTTCACTTCCCCTACACTTGGCCTCAAAAAGCGCCGCGCTGCCAATTATGACTCCGAGCAGGAATCACGTTCGGTCTTGGAAAGGATACTGAATGAATGGCTCGTCCACAAGAATTTCCTGCAACTGTCTGTAGTAGGTCAGATGGAAAACATGATTGCTGGCTAAATGGCTGTGGTAACAGAGAGCGGGCTGCCAAATGAAACAAGAGGTGTGAAAGTAATCAGTCATCTTACTCTCTCTGATGTTCTCCCACGTCCACTGGTCATTCTTGAAGAAAGGGTGCCTCTTGATTTCGTCTACACCGTTACGACCAAGGCGGACTTCCCTGTGGGGGTAAGGGAGGAAATCCTAAGCCCAGGTCTTTATTCTCACAAGTGTCAACAATTCAAAGACATCTAAATGCAAACAGTCAGTATGTGTGTTTTTAAAAGAAATATATAAAGATCCCCCCCTCTGAGAGTCTGAAAACAATCATTGCCTGAACAAGAGAACGGTGTTAAGATAAGAACTCTCCTCAGAGTCCGGCACTTAGCCTGCTCCTATCTAACCTGTCAGTCAGAAAAGCACAGATGAGATTCTTGGCGTCGTTGGAGATGTCACTGTCATCAGGGAAGGTCAGGGCATTCTTGTGGTTCATGATTTTGCTGTAGGTCCCCACCAGGGAGTCTGCATAGAACGGAGTGTCACCTGTATCCAAAACACGAGACGATGAAAAAAATTCAAAGGTTACTGAGGTCTCCAGGGTAAGAACAAACTGTTTGAAGGATACAAAATTATTGGGAAAAAAAGCTTCTGAAACTCATCTTTGTGTTTCATATCATACAAAATAATGGCCTCAGTCATTTTTTAAAGAAAATGAGTTTTTGGCTCAAATCATCTCTTGATAATGCTAGTCATCTCTGGTAAAATCGTTTAAAGCTTTAGCTAAAAGGATCATGCTCTTTAACCCCCTATAGGACAATGGTCTATGTCAATAGGGTGACTGGGGTCAGTTTCTTTCTAGCCTAAGTCAAAATTTTGGATCATTTGAGATAAAATATGTGATTTGGGCAATTTAACAAGCTTTCATGATGGAAACAGAATCTATGATGCACAAGGAGCTGTAAACATGATTCTTAAACCAGTTTCAACTGGTGAGTGATCAGGTTTAAGTTCACCATCGTAAAGGCTAGTGCATAATGTTGTGTAGTAGTTTTGTCTAAATTTCACAAATTATAGTTTAACGACAAATTTAGCTACTTCTAGCTAGCTACCTATCGCTGGCTAGACCACTTATTTCTGTAACAAAACACACATGAGCACAAGGCAATAATATCCCTCGAAGATTTAAAATTAAAGAAATCTTTTTGCTTTTTAGTAGGAGATGTATAAGTATGCCTACTCAGCGCAAGATTGACATTTGTTCAATTTAGGTTGGAGTTATTCAAATTTTGAGTTTGCATTATGGAATTAAAAGACAGTTAATGGACAGGTTTAAAAAAGTTGTCAAGTTCAATTTTAAAAAATCAGCAAAAAAAACTGGAGAAGTGAGGGAAGGGACTGCAACAATGAGATTTACCCAACATTTCTTTAATTTAATTCAGGGTAATTCCAGTTTTGAGATTGCACTATGGAACAAAAAGGCAGTTTAAGGCAGGTTTAAAGTGGCGTAATCCACACTACGATGTTAAAATTGGCCTAAGTCGCTTTATTCTTTAATGTTACATGATTGGCACACAATGTTCTATGTATGTTAACAGTCCTCCACTGTGAAGGCATTTTGATTTTTGATTGAAATGATTAATAAATATCATATGCTCTGTATTTGGTAAAGTTTTTTGTGTTTTCCCCAAAAATTGAAAAAATGGCTTAAGCCATTATCTTAATAGGGTGACGATATATTCTGCAAGAACTCACCAACTAGCATTTCGTACAGGAACACACCCACAGACCACCAGTCGCACTCTCGGCCATAATAGCCGTCTCCTCCTTGGGATTTCAGTACCTCAGGCGAAATGTAGTCTGGAGTTCCCACTGCTGTGTCACATCGTACCATACCATCCTGAGGCAGAAGGGAAGTTTTAAAAATCATTGTTTTCAAATTTCAGTCTGGAAAGTTTTTTTTACATCAGACAAAATCAACAGAAATACAAAGGTTTTCCTCCATTTTCCAACATTATAACAAATGCAGCTGGAAAATCTTCATAACATGATGGGAAACTGGATGAAGTACCTTGTTCATTTTCATGCAGGTCCCAAAGTCTGCAAGTTTCAAGTGGCCTGTCTTGTCTAGCAACATGTTATCAGGCTTCACGTCCCTGAGGAAGCAAACACAAAGTGGTATCAACACAAATCAGACTCATGAGGAGAACAATAAAAGCGAAGCACTTCACATGTGTGAAAGTCAGCAGTTAAGAGATGGAGGAAGGAGGTGTTTCAAGGTGCTATAATGAAAGAAAGAAAAGTAACTCTCCAAATCAGAGCAGTCTGGAGCTGCTGGAGTGTTCTGCTGCAATAGGTCAGATGTAATGAGGTGTGAAGGAGGTTGGAGGCTGAGAGAGTGTAATTTATGTTTTCTTAAAATGTCCCTTTACTGCAACATCCAGCTGGCTAATAGGCAAACAGCAAGAGGACTATTTAATACAGCTGTCATGCTGTGAATGTTCCAATCATTTGCAAAAAAGTGATTCAGCTTTGTTCAACTATCCAAAGCTTTTATGAATCACTACTGCAGAGATGCAGGTAGGGAAGCAGAACATAGATTCAAACAGAAGTTTTTGATTTTCAAATTTATTTAGAGGGAAACTCATGCTTAAGTAAAGAGGCCTCTGCTTTAGAAACAGTTAGTGATTCAGCCATGCGCTGCTACTTTTTATTATCACAGCTGTCAACAGCTGTGATAATTTATTTAACACCTTTACTACAGGTGAGGTTTTATAAGCAGTTAAAACCTGATTAAAAATTATAACCCTTCACACTGACTCATGGATGAAATTAATTGCATATTCCACATGAAATGAATAAGTGTTGAAGTGTTTTAGTGCACAGAGAGAGAGTTGTAACCTGTGAATGAAGCCCATGGAGTGGATCCCATCCAGAGCCAGAACCACCTCAGCTGTGTAAAAGCGGGCCCACTTCTCTGGAACGTCATAATTGCTCATCAAGTTCACCAAATCCCCGCCGGGCATGTACTCCATCACCATGTAGAGGTAGCGGTCATCTTGGAATGCAAAAAAGAGCTACGAAGAAGAAACAATGAGTTTAAACAATGCACCAAGAAGGAAAAATTCAGTCAAAAATGAGGAAATCTTTTCAAAAGTTATATGAGACCCACACAACATCATTTTCCACACAAAGTTAGGCAGGTTTTAAACACTTCATTTCATGTCTCATCATACCTGCACAACCCATGAGCTGTTGGCAAAGGCCATGATGTCTCTCTCCTCCCAAAAGAAAGCCGAGTCCGACCTCTTGATCATCTCAAACTTGCTCAGCAGCTTCATGGCGTAAACCTTGCTTGTGGCTTTGTGTCTTACCTGAAATAGATCAAAGATTTAGAGCAAAATAAAAAACATATTTTTAGACCAATTTATGAATATTATTGAGATGAAATGAAATGAAAGACAGATGGGCTTCCTTACCAGCTGCACTTCTCCAAATGCTCCCCTGCCGATAACTTTAACCACCTCATAGTCCACTTGTTTCATGCGTAGATCACGGATTTTACTAATGGTTTCCTTATCTGGAAAAAAACAAATACAGATATTAGAAGAAAAATAAGTTTGGAAGCAAAATAAGCTCTACTACCTGTGTTCCAGCAGAGGTCTAAACAGGTAAAAGAAAAGTAGTGAAACAGAGTGATTTGTGTCTGCTTTCCCCCTTTTGAGACACCTTTATTCTGAAACAGACATTCAGGAAGTCGCTCCAGACATCCAGACATCTAGACATCTGAAATTACAAATAAGGAACTAAAGGAATGAAAATTCTGATCACAGATCAACAGCCTATTAAGGATCTGATCAAAAAGCATTGTGGTTCATATCAACACCTTGATTTTGATTTCACTTTTATTGATTTTACCATTTATGAGTGCACAAAAGACCACAATAGGGCCAAGTCTCTGCACTGAAAAACTGAAATCTAAGCAACGGTTTATGTCTTATTTTAGTAATACTATGATCCACGTTCACCATGCAGTAAAAAAAAATACTTTTTTGTAGTAAAACACATTTTGTACATGGCAGACATGGCATGTGGCAGATTTTTACTCTTAAGCGAATCGGTCATCATTTTTTCTTTTAATATCTTGAAATGAGACATTTTTTCTGGACTTGTCAGGTAGTTGTGGCTCATTAAGTCTTACGAGACATTTTATTTTTAAAGACAAAAACACTTGTTCTGATTCATTTTTTTCAGTGTACAACCTTCTGTCTTTCATTTGTATGGAATTTGGCAATATATAGTGGTGTCCCAGTTGCATAATTTCATGCAGTTTAACTTCACATTAACACACATTGCTGTTCTAAGCTGCTGTTTAGGGCAGAACGATTTTTGAAAATAATCGAATTGTGATTTTTTTAGATCAATATTGCGATTAAGCCTATGATTCTATTTTATTTCATTTTTTTTATTTTATTTTATTTATTTTATTCTATTTATTTATTTTATCTTATTTTTTTATTTATTTTTTTTCTGGGGGGGGGTATCTTCTGCATTGTTCACTTAACACAAGTTTTAAGTCATTTTATAGTATGACTAACCAACAAAAGATGCTGTTAGCATTTAAACAAGTCTTTTTTTGCATTTCTTGATGTAGCCCAGGGTTTTTTTTGCCAGGAAAAAACAGCATTTTGACTTTGCTGGTTTTGAGGGAGAACAAGTACAAGTTACTATATTCCCTCCAGGTCTGTGAACATGATTTTTTTTTTTTCTAATTGCAGCCTTTGCCATTCTATTACATTGCAATGTCGGTTTGAAATCGATTAATTGTTCAGTCCTACTGCTGTTTAACAACAATCCCCATATTTATGTTCAAAGTGAGACACTATATATAAAGAGTGCTTTGTTCTTTAGATCACAGGTCAAGGTGGCAAAATCCACAACCCAGTCCTCAACGTAGTTCCTACATTTTAAAGCAGTTTTCCTTTCACAACCAACATCAAGGCCTGTTGGTGGACAGAGAGCTCACAGCTCCTCTCCACAGCTGAAGGACGCTGTTTTGGGAAAGTTTGTTGGCCTCTCCCTGATCTAACAATGCTAACTGGCTCCCCTTTGGGGAGATAGCATTCAGTGTTCGGCCAAATTTGGTCACAGCTGAACAAGGGGGATAATTTTCAATTCACATGGGTCAAAACTGGCACAGGACCACATGGAAGAGGGAGTGGGTGGGTGGGTAGCAAGGGGCATCAAGTTCAATTGATCTAAAAATATCAAGTCTGCGTTAAGAGAAGAAGACCATTTAAGAGTGAGTCATTTCCACTTAGAACACAAGTTCCTGAGATCATGATCCCTACTTGGACAAATCCCAGAGGGCCAAAAGAAGCATGGGCGCCATGTTTAGAAGAGGCACAAATAGGATTTCATGTTAGTTCTAGAGATATGCTTACATGTGTGTGTGTGTGTGTGTGTGTGTGTGTGTGAGTGTGAGTGTGTGTGTGTGGGTGGAGGTGGGTTTTCATCGTGTATACAGCCGAGCGATCAGCAGAGGTGATTGGATTGTAAAGCACAATACATGGAAGAGAGAGATTTAGAGTAAAGAGCCCTTCAGGCCAAGCTGCGTCTCACTAGACGTCCAGTCCATTAGTCCGTATCCATCAATGCAGTTCAAACACTTGGCTGCTACACACAGAGCTACTGTAGCTGCAGTAATTGAGGAGATGTTTAATGGCAGTTTCAGCCGCAGGGGTTTACAGTAGCTTGGGCTGTCTATCAAACATGGAAAAGTGAATTTTAGATTCCATAAACTGATCAAATAGCGTGTTTAGAGCCAAGTTTAGGCACAGAAAGAGGACTGTTTATGCTAGACGACTCCCTCTGTGAGTTGAAGAAAGACTATCCTGACTAAATCTAATCTTCAACTCATGTGAATTCCACAGATTTTAAAAGTGATTACAAAATGCACGAGTGTGGTTTCTTTCACAGACATGTCTTTGCAAACTGTGAAGTTCTAACACAGCAGTAGGAGATGTCACTCCCCAGACTACACGTCATAAAAAGGTTTGATTTTGAGAAAAGTTCTTTAAGAAAGTGGAGAAACTGAAACAAGAGGGCAAAAAAACATGCCTCACAGGGAGAGAAACGTGCAGTTATGGCAGAGATGGTGGGAGAAGCAATTGTTGCTTATTTAAAGTCTTTAGGTTAAATTATATGCTCCCCTGTATGTAATTCAGGAAATTAAAGACATACAGTTTATCCCTGTGATATAACATCGATGCCCTGCCCCCCACCTCGAATGCTCCTGGCTTTACAAGAACAAGTTCTGGCATAAACACTGAAATGTGATCGTTTTCTATTTCCCATAATGTCGATGCTGAGAAACTCTGCCGTTGTTTTTCCTGATCTGTTAAAACCTGGAAAACCAGATTCAGCCTTTGCGTTGGTATTTTTGTGTTTGTGAAAGCATAAACGTGGGGTTCCCCACTCGGAGGACAATGTGAAAAAGAGAAGCCATCACGATAGGCACCATGTGGGTCACCAACCATTTATGAAAGCCTCTTTGTTGGGGACACTAAGCAGCAGACACCTATTATGTCCAAGCCTACATAGAAGCAGTGACCCAAAAACAGCCTTCTTTTTCCAAGCCTGGGCTTATATACGCATATGTAGCAGGGGCTGTAAAACATGAACGAGCAGGATGTTTAAGACTGAGTTGAGGGAGGAAAACATGATGAGAACTACTTACATCTATTCAAAAAGTTGTCAATGCTCTTGTTCTTCCTCAGGGCAGGGAAGTCGAGGTCATACACGAGAGCGTCCAGGCCGTCCTGTAGGAGAGAGGAGATGGGTTAAAAAGCAGGCTGTGTATGCTGCAGGGTTTCGCTGCAGTAGAGTCACATCACATCTGGTTTTATCATTGTCAAATGTATGTTATCAAGAGTCACACAGGTGGAGGTAAAAATATATCCGAGGGAGTCTGAATGCTTCAGTCAGCTGCCAACTCCAGATGTAATCATAAACTATGCTGCTGGAGAACAATCTAAGCTAAAAATAGCAGACTAATTCCTCAACATAACGTCTGACTTATGATTTCAATAGACTCCAAAGAGGTAACAGTGTCTGCTCTAAAGCTCCTACTGGGTTCTGCTTCTCACAGCTCCTCACTTCCCCCACTCAGCTGAGTGCCACTGTTTAAGACACCAACAAACTTATCACAAAGAAGGGCTTGAAGCTAGATGCTAAGAGCACAAGCTTATTCGCTTTGGCTCATGCCTCTGTATTTATTACAATTTACAATTTCACTTATGCGACGCTTTTATGCGATGCTTTTAGGGGACTCATACACTACATAAATATGAAGTTAATGGGGCCATTAAAAAGAAATCCTTGTTTGTAAACATTTCCCTGAAGCAAATACTAAAATTTTACAGATATTTGAAGCAACACAGCAGAAACTTCAAATCAACAAATTAAAAGTAAAGTAAATTCTTTTTAATTTAACATATTTATTCTTCAATATATAACCCTGTTATTCTGTGTTCATGTCCACCGTGTAAAATCACCTATTCTTCCACTCCCTCGGTACCCATCCCTAAATATAATAGTCTTATAAGTAAGTATATGCAAATGAATGGAGAGCAGATCTTTTTAACACTACTTTTTTCTTTAAGACAACTTTTCTACTGGATAAAAAGAGACAAGGCAACGTATTTCTTAATAGTTACATGGCACTATTGTTTGAAACCTGAAAACAAGCAAACATTGTAAACTCAGTTTACAAGTTAGAACCAGGCTATATTTAGCGCTACTTACAGCCTGGTACTCTGAGACATGTCCATTATGTTAGTGAATCCTGGTTATAACCTACCGCCGCTCATCTACCAACCCCAACCTCACCCAGCAGAGCGAATGTAACCTCACTTAACTCAAATTCACAAGTTCGAACAGACCACTGTAGTATAAATGCTGCATGTGGGTTGTAATGCACATTATTACAAACAACTTAACCTGTGTTTTAGCCTTCAGCTCGTGCTCTATCACTCTCCTGCTACACTTTCTTCTGCTCGTCTGTCCTTTTTCTTTTTGACAGTTCAGCCCCAGAGTTTTAGGGATGGGAATCGCACAATAGTGCAAGCTTGATGCTAACGTATATGGGAAACTGCACTGTTATGCTAGCAGTTAGCATACATCAGTGGAACTTCAGCTTCAGAATAGAATTTCAACTTTCATCACAGAAACATATCACATCAACTCTTTGTAAAAAATACTGAGAATTTCAAATGTCAAAAGCTAACAGGCAATTGAAAGGCTCATGGCTGACTTCATAACTAAGGAAAGCTTCCTAACAACTTAAACCATTGCTATAACCACTTTGAGACACTAGATGGCCAACTTGAATTATTAATATACTACAACACAGTACGTCACATTGTGACCTGTTTCTGTATGATTTTGCCCAGAACTATCCAGACTCGGGGACCAATTACACTGTATTCACTTACCGTATAAACTCAATTAAATGTTGTTGACACAGAAAACCTGTAAAGCTTCTTTTTGTACCAAGAAAATTCACAACAGGAATTGATAAGGGAATTGATAAAGAACTAGATCGATAAGGGCATCAGTATTGACAAAATCTTACCACTTCCCAGCCCTACAGAGTTTTAATGCCATTTCCATGAAATATAGCCAATAAATGTTTTTCAGCTGAGAGAAACACAGATCTGTTATTACTGTTATACTCTATCGGCCAAGCAGTCATCATCATAGGAACTTCTATGTGCCGTAAATCAATGTGGGCCTAAACAACGCTTACAAGAAAACTGATATATAGCATTTAGAAATCAGCTGTTTTGACACTGATGATCTCATTTAAATCCCTGGTTACGATCAGTCATATATCTAGAAGTGGGACTTTTTCAAGACAAAATATCACATTTCAAGATATTAGAAGACAAAAACGATGCCTAAATTGCTTGTGAAGCGTAACAAAAATCTGCCTGTGGGGTAAGAAAAAATTGTTGGTTGGGTTAAGGGTAGAGAAAGCTGTTTGGCACTGGCAATGAGAAGAGTTGTCAAATTTTTCATGGTGCAACCCAAAAACTCAGCTCTGCACACAAATGTATGTTTCTTACAAATTAAGAACCATTAAAAAGGGAAATAAACTTATTGTTTTATGTCTTGACTGTTTGGACTTTTGAGTCAAATCCAGCTCAAATTAACTCTAATGAGACATTTTTATTTAAAATGAGACATCAAAACTTGCTTGGATTTCTGTTTCTGATGTAGATTTTAGCTGGATGACTAAAAGCAGGATTTCCCACCCTGGTCACAGTTTTAAATGCAGCAAGTGAAGGAGCGGTGAATGAGGCGACAGGGTGGTGCCTAACATAAACAAACAGTGAGGTAAACTCCACAATACAGGGCTGCAACACCTTCACTTCATGCGGTTATTTCCCTCCGTCTCTCCAGTGACTGACCTACTTTGGAATCCCTTTTATTTATCTCAACGCCAAATATTTTTGACTTTAATACAAGGATGAACATAATTGGTAGAGCGTCTACAATCAGACTGCATCTTGGGAATTCAAAGAGCTACAAAGACACAGTACAGGGTAGATTGGCTCAAGTCAGGCGTATAAGTGCTACTGGCAGGATTTAATCTAATCTTCCATAATCCACAATGGCTAAAAGAAGACAGGGACACAAACACTTGAAAACAGCACAGAGTTATGCATTTTCTCTCTTTAAAGCAAGTGAGGGCCAGATGTTAGGGGTAAACCAACCTACGTTTTTTCTTCACAATATAAAACACTAAATGGCTCACCTGATTAAACTATAATGTTTAAACTTAGTAAAAATTTACAGATCATTTATCTCTTGTTGATGATTGCAGCATCCTTTTGATTCCCTACAGCAAGAATCTGGTCATTCCTGTATCATGAATGATCCTCTAATAAACAGGGAGAAATTACTTTTTGCATCTCTGAGCAAAACAATGATGACACATGGTGAATCAGCAGCTCAGACACAGTGAGGAATCCTCTTAAGTAACTGCTACTGCTCTGCAGAGGAGGTCAGGGCCAGACCCCCACCCACCCCCTGACCCATATGAGACATAAAACAAGCCGTCGCCCTGTGGGATGGGTGGGAGCTGGGAGAAAAGCAGAAAGGGAGGGGAAATGAGAAAGATGGGAGGAGAAGAATGACATCGTATACATTCATGGAGTCAGAATGGGAGAAATTAATGACAGGGTAAGGTTTTTATTTACACAAAAGGCTATGCAGAGAACCACCGTGTGTTTAACTTAAAAAATACATACATTATGTCAGCTTTTAGGAGGGAGAATATACAAGACTGGCCATAGACAGTGAGAAAAAAGGGTCCTTCTTGGTCAAATAGAATCAAAACAGCCCGGACTGGGAAAAAGACACTGAAGAACCGAGTCCTTCAGGACCCTAATCACAAGGCTCTGTACTCTGCAATGCACGTTTGCATAACTTCCTGCCGCAGAGAACTCTGGACAGCCACAGTAACATTCCTTAACAGGACTGTACACGTCAGAGAGCTATTTTAGGTATGTGGCCAAACAAGTTCTCAACAAAAAGTGAAGGAAGGGAGGAAAAAAAATCCATCCCAAGTATACAGTCGCATAGTGAGCCTTATGTTCAATCAGTGTTAGTGCCTATGCTTAGGAGTGATGGAAAGAAGGAGGAGGGAGGGGAGGGATGGTGCATGTGCAGCTGGCAAGGCCAAGAGAAGAACAAATGAGGGGAAAAAATAAAGCAGGGAGACTCAAGTGCCATTTGACTGAAGCATTAATGTGACAAAGAGAAGCCGGTTTAACGAGCAAAAAACAAAGTCAAACATTTTAAATATGCTGAATAGAAAAAGCGTAGTTGGGAAAAACTGACTTACACTAATTAAGCTGAAATGTGTTACAGTAGCTAAAATAAATACCGCCTTGTATTCCGTTTCATGGCTTGAATTTCATTAGCAGTGCTCATTCTCTTCGCTTCATCTCTATGTACCCCCACCACAGCTTTGTTACTTTCACTCTTTCATGCTTGGCAGCTCTGGGTTGAAAATATGATTAAAAATCTTTTGCTATTTTTGGGGGGATATTATCTCATGTTAAACAGTGCTAGCTGTATAGTCCAAAAGGATGTCGTTTTGAAAAGTATCAAAAAAACTATTATAAACTACTGAGGTAACTTCATTCAGAGAGAAGCGAATGCACTATTCTTAATCTGAGTGATATCTTACCAATTTCAATAAATAAAGCAGAAAACTTGAGATTCTTTGGGAAAAAATTTAGTTTCTAGTCCTGTTAGCATATCAAATATCTGAAACCTATGAGGAGGTGTTAAAATATCATAAAATTTCATTACTGCTGTTATGTGTTCCTGCCCTTTAATACTGTGACTACTCCAAGGGTATCAACGGGTTACAGTGATTGTTATCAGAGTCAAAAAAGTTTGACAAATCACTTCCTGTAGACTAATTCATTAAATTTTAGTTCAACTTATTTTATTCTTTTACCTTTATTATGCTGAAGAATTTTATAAGACTCATCTTACATATTTCTGTCATTTGCAGTCTCTGTTTTCTTATGAAGAACTTTGGGCTACATTTTGAATTTATGAGAGATGCTTCATAAGTTAGTTAATTAGTTAGTTTAGAATTCATATTTTATAAGTATAGATTGCTATATAGCAAGGTTATAATAGTTTTGGATTTGTCATTATAGTTTAGTTTTAGTTAGTTTCGACCTTTTATTTTCTGGACTCTGTAACAGTTGAACTATTCCAGATGCTCTGATTCATTGCCCCACTACGTTTCGTCGCAGCACAGCGCTCAGCCAGTCAGTGCAGTAAACAAGCTCGTCCCTAGACACCGCTATCATGGTGCTGTGCGGCACTGACAACTGCCTAAAACTGTCTAAAATTGGTTGGGAAAATGTGTCAGATTAATTTAAATCCTAAAGGCTATTAATATTGTCAAAAACTATAACTAAGGGAATTTTGTCTATAATTTTAGTTAGTTTCAGGTAGTTGTGTGAACAGAAGATACAGTTTTAGTTTACTTATCATTTTTGTTTTCTTTTCTAGTTTTTATTAGTTTGAGTTAGCTGCAATGTATTTTAAATTCCAGTTTTCGTTTTTGGTTTGTTTTAGTTAACTATTATAACCTTGCTATATAGGAAGATTCAAAGATGCCTGAATGCCTGGCACATCTGTGTTTCTACCTACTGCACATATCTGTTTTTTTGTTTACAAACACCCAACACAAACACAGATGCAGGGTCATCTGGGTTCAAACTATAAATGTGAAACGTCAGTAACCACAGCTGACTTTTGGGTTGTAATCATCAAGGTTGACGGTTAGCTGAAGTCAGATAGAGAAGGATGACTGTGGTTGCTATCAGACCGCTGTGCTGCTGCTGGGCCAGATGGCGCAGGAAGCCAGACTACTAACTCAGCCCAAACTGTGCTCCGGGCTATGCTAGCAAATATGATGCTAATACTGTGGGATCACTGACAAAGCTCTTTTTGTAGGCAGTACTACGAAGTCATTTGTAGAGGTGATGCTGTTCCTAGATAAACACTTATTTTGGCTTGGAAATTTCCAAAAAGTTTAGGAGTTTCTCTGCTTTCCAGACAAAGTGAGAGAAAGGGCATAGAAGGAAGATGAGAGGCAGAAAAGGGGACAGAGGGTTGGAACTTTGCAGAGAAAATAATACAGATCTGTATTCTATTTTTTTATATATCTGGCATGTACTGTAGGAATAACCGTGAATAAGAAGAATGCCATGACATTCTGAATAAATGTTCTGTGAACAAATGACTCAGAGCAGGCAGCATGCATTGGGTGGCAGCACAGAAGTTTACAGTCTATGTCTCACCATGTGGCAGGCTGAGGAGAGGAAAAAAATCACTGGGAAAACAAACCAGCGCTCACAGGACTCCATGTTATCCTATTTCTGCTGATGCTGCTTCAGCCAGAGGGCGACACATCCCCGGGATTACTAAATAATAACACGTAAAACCATCTCATCACCCTATTAATGAAATGTGGTGGTTACAGAAAAAAACGTATAGTTATACTAAACGCAAAGGCCAGTGGTTGACATCACATATGGTAATTATTTCTTTAAGCTCAAGGGGAGAGAAACACACACACACACACACACACACACACACACACACACACACACACACACACACACACACACACACACACACACACACACACACACACACACACACACACACACACACACACAAGCTCTTTTCCAGACATTAAAAGTCTGAGTTAAAATTTCCATGGGAGACTCGGCCACATCATCCCTTTCTGCATGCCAGCGCGAGGCATGTGGACCGGTCTGAGTTCTCACTTCCTTTTCTGCCACCTCTTTGAGACAATATGCTTTCCACATGTGAGCAGTTGTGCAGACGGCTGTTCAGTTTGCCATGCAAATAAAGGCAGTGGCATTGCAGGTTGGGCCTGTGGAAAGACAAATGTGATCATACAAACCAGTGAAGCTATTCAAAGCGTGAATACCGCACTGCTTCCTCGCTGCTAGCATTAAGGGAGGGCAGTCAGAGTGAAATATGGACTCCATCTCCACCTGCTTTGGTGTTTATTAATAATGGTACAGACCATCCAACAGGTATTAAGCCAAAGCCTGTGCTCGACATAACATCTACTGACAGAAAATCCCATTTACCTAGAAAGAGTGCATATCGAACAGCTCCACTGGATAAACGGCAGTGACAGTGAACCCAGGGGTGGCAAAACAGGGGCATTCCATTTCCTTATGAGCTCCCAGTGAGGGAGAATCACTGTCACTAATGCTTCCATGTCAAAATATAATTAAGTTACAGCAACAGTGGAGAACACTCACGAGTTTCCACTGACCAACCAGGCTCCAGATTCCCAAGCAAAACTCTCCCATCCTGCCAGCTTTGCCCTCGATTCCTGACCTCACCCAACCAATAACCTTATTAATCATCATCTGAGCTCACTCCCTACTGTCTTCACCAGACAGGGGTCGCAGAGAACTGTGGAAGTGGGGCAAACTCGCTGGAACTGCAGCCCTAAAGGAGAGATATGTAAGGAAAGCAGGCAGCAATGAAGTCCAGTGAGTATGTCAAAGTGAAAAGAGCAGCTTTATTAAAAGAATGGATGATTTTAGTTTGCATTCCTGCACATAATCAGCCGTTTGAGGGGATGTGGAGCTACAAATAGCTTGGCCAATTGTTGTTCCCGTGGCTGAATAGCTGAGGAGAGCAGTTTAACGTGGACAGGCCTGAACTGTTCTGACAATGGGGATGGATCTAACGCTGACTATGACCACTGCCACACATACATGTTTTCAGCTCAAGATGTCACTAGAAATAATAAAAAAAAAGAATCTCCCTTTCATTGGGAAGACTTCACTACACTCCAAGTCTATTTTACTAAGTGCACCAAAACGTGTTTAAAGGCTTTTGTCACTTCCAGTCTGCATTAAGAAATAACAGAGATACTCCTGAAGTAGATTATCCTAAAAGATGACTTTCTTTTTCATCATTTTTAATCCTTCACAGAACTTCTGCACCTAAGCCTCACAGAGTATTAAGTAAAAGTAAAAGGGGCAGATTTGGCAAAGACAGATAGTGTATTCATGGATTCTGTTTTAAAGATTCTTCTAAAGAGTCTTCTAGGAGCTGCATAGCAAGTCAAATTCATATGAGACGTACATTCTTAAGTACAAAAGCTGAAAATGTTCAAATTGCCTGAAATGAGGCAGATCGTTTCAGATAAACACTAACACTAAGACTAACAGTCTCTACAAACTTTAAACTAAATACAGAAATAGCTACACTATCAGTACTGACAACACCTTACAGGTGAGGTTTGTCCACTAAAGGCAAAGGTCGCTGAAAAAAGGGCAGGTCTCGCTTCTATAGTGACAAAATAAAC